>NC_065433.1:18061699-18686699 GCF_024362695.1 Pectinophora gossypiella
CCCGCGAGCCCGCGACCCACAAGCGGGGCTAAACAACTTTTATTTTTACACCGACATTTGGTTTGGTATGCATGCAATACCTACCTACTTTTAAGTAACAGGTACATACGGTAAGAGTTAGATATAGTCTTTTTCAACAAACAATTATTACCTAAAGCCTCTACCGCGAATAGGCTACCATAGACTGTTTATAAAAAAGAATCAGTTTCACCAAATAGGCTCTTTTAGTAAGCATACTCTATAAGCTAATATTCAAATGAAACTCATAGTCATACCAAAAATGTAACAAGTAGCGGTCGTTTAGCAAATGTTCACATACCACAAGGCAAACCAATGTAAGACAAGCCAAGTAGAAAATCACAAAATGTCGTAAGTATTATGGTCACGTTTGCGAACGACCGTCCAACGGTGTAAAGAGTTAGTAGCAGACTAATAATTCAATTTAGTAGCATAATGCAAGAATGTTTGGTTGGAACGCATTCAAATAGTCACATTAAGCGGAATATGAAGTCGAAAATTGCAAAGAATGTTAGAAAAGTTTAACAAGTATGTGTATTTTAGAAATTTTGTTTCCATTGGCGGTCCTGACGCGCTTAGGGACGGTACTGAAAAGTATCGGCGTCCAAAGGACGTAATATACGATCCCGACGACCCGATTACTCTAGCCATAGAGGCAGCCAATCAGCTCGCGACACCAAACACTTCAGGACCCCGATACCGACCCCGCCGGCGTGGTCGACGATTTCCCTCATTCAGCGTTTATCGTTATCGACCCGATAGGGTCGATTAATTCTTTCAAATATTTTTCTCTCAGATGACGCCCTGAGCCGAGGTTCGCGCCCAACTGGGCACCCTCAGGCCTGTTGTCTTAAACGTTGTACCGGGTGAGAACCTTCAGCGCTCCCCATTTGTCCGGCCAAGTAGTTAATGCCATCTGCGGCAAATCTACAATAAGTCAAAAAAAAGCGGTCCTGACGTTAACTAAAATTATAAAAGTTATACCATCATGATTCGTGTAGTGACTATTTCTGGAACATTCAAAAGTATGTCAGAAGATAAACATATTCAAAGGCTGTAATTCTCTATTTTATTAGTGATATACATATTTACTGGAAGTGAACATAGTTCAATCTATTTTTCGACTTCAATATAATTTTGAATAGATAATAAAAAAATAAAAAGTACATGTGTTTGTCTCAGAGTTCTCATTATAGAGAGATGCCGCGGCAGAATCAAAAATGGGTCCGTAATATGCACAAAACGAGCATATTATAAGATGCGACGATTGTATTATACAACTTTCCTCGTCATTAATTGCTTCTTTGGTATCGCGCAATCACACCTAACGCTTGCTTGTGTCACTACGCAATGAAGAGCGGGTACATCGATGTAGCGGTCCAGCCAGAAATGCCTTGGCGCGGCTGCATCACACCCGACGTGAGGAAACAGCCTACCAATATGCGGCTCGTGTAATTTATTGCTGATATCTCCCTTTTTCCTATGATCTGTGATGTTTGTCATTCACTCCAAGCACTGGAACTTCTATATCTGACTGTGAATGTACCCACGCACCTACAATGAGTCCGCTTCTGATAAGGCTCGGGTTTGGATTACTGTCGCTATCTAGTTGACATCTTTCACCAAATGTCGTATACTCCCAAAATTACAACACCGACAAGAAAGTTAAGGTCAAGCAACTCATAAAACAGTAGAGTCAGTGTGTAAAAAGCTAGTTTTTCCACCTTTATAATTGCTACGGCAATCTTTAAGTCATTCGCCTTAAAACTTACAGTTACACCAAAATATAGATGACGATTGCGTATCATAAAGAAGACTTCGGTTCCGTGGATAATTAAAAATATTTTACAAGTAATTAACTATGTGGGACACGCAAGAACACACAATCAATGAAATCGATATTCATCTTTAGATTGATAGATATAAAAAAAAATGCTAAGTAAAGATGACTAAACCTGATAACACTATTACAGTACGTTTGACCGCTAATATGTATACAGAGTGTTAGTGACATCGTAATGAATACTGATCGGGATGATCCAGACCATGATTCTGAGTTATATGATTTTGTTGTTGTTTTTTTTTAATTATGTTCAATTCTGTACTTTTTCTGTGGAAAATTCTACTTGATATTAACTCAGAATAATGGTATAATGGTATAGAATATGGCGAATAATGGTCTGAATCATCCTTAAAAGTTTTCGTTACGATGTCACTAACACCCTGTATACTTATGTTTGTTTCTTCCCAACTTCTTAAGCACTAGTGTGCCAATTTGTCTTAGGAGCTCGCTTACAAGGCATACCACCACAACTATCTTTTGAACATCACAAAATTAAAATACTTATATGTAGTATAGGTCCCTATACAAAATAAATTGGTTGCCTACTCGTTAGATGTACCTTTACATTTTTTTTGTTTGTAATTGATAATAATTTCGAAGAAACATTTTAGAGGTCGATTAGAATTTAATTTTTTATTGTAGTATCCATGAACTAAAAGAAATTGGATGGAAACGTGTGGCGTTAATTAAGTACGGTATTAAGTTTCCATCATAACTTTCCATTTTCTAGAACTGATTAGCATACGTAATAATAATTCATTAGCTTAACGATCTTAGATTTCGAAGTTTACGAGGTATAAACGCGAATCGATAAACGTACAGTTTAAGTAGAGCACAAAAATACGCGGACAAGCTGCATAGCAACGCTCTACTGGATTACTAAAGAAACCAAAAAAGGTGCTGTTTAAGATCCACATTCTATCCATTCCGAAGCTTACGAAACCTGCAGGTAGATGGTGTATTTTCTATTCCTTTAATGGCTAAGGCACATGTCTTATCCAGGTACTGGTATTGGGTATCTGGTGGCAGACATATGCCGATGACGAAACTAGAGCCCGCCCGACAGATGGCTACCTCACCGGCTTGAGAAACTCAGGGTATTGTATAACAGCTAAAGGGCATTCTGGGATGGTAATTTAATGTGTATTATTAAAAAAAGCTATACGGCTTTGTTAAGTAAACTGCCACCATTGATACCAACATTGTCTAACAAACCATTAGATAACATAGCTAGTATTAGCTACCGGCTATAATGTTATGCAGTCAGAGCCCTGTCAGTTTTATCTAGTACAGATTCAATTGAGAACACTAAGGGCAGTTTCACACTAGTCGATTTTAGAGTCGCGGTGTCCCACGACTTATGCAAAGCGATGTTGAAATTATGGACACTGCAGTAATTACTATTAAAAACTACGACAACGCACTACTAAACACGCTTAGCACCATTGCAAGGTCCAAATAGATGGACTTAAAACAACAATGGAGGTTCACAGTTTTCCAATCAAATGTTAACAATAGAGCCAAATAATCTTGGCTCAGTAGACAACGCAGCAAGTATAATATGCCTTGGAAAAAACCAAGCGTACACGCGATTATATACTTCACTTGGTGTAAAATTGCCTTCAGCTTTATTATGATTTAGTCTACCAATAAAACTATTGCACCTACAGTTTTTGTTACCTACTTTATATAATGTATCTTGTTATGTACATTATATTTTTGTATCTTAGTTTATTTGATGTAAAAGGTAAATTATTTCATGTATATTATTTCATGCATATTCTTAACTCGGGTTTAATTTTTCTTATCCATCTCGATAACACTCGATTTATATTATGGGTACGTCAAGGCCACATAGCACATTACCTGGTCGCCATTTTGATTCTTACAAATCGCTATATCTAATATCTGCAGCACCAAAGCGAATCGATAGATGTTAAGATCATTAAAATCAGACAACGCATTATAACTTCAAAGTGCAACCTAGGAACTTTGAGTACCTACATACTCGTACATAGATATTAGCCTATTTTCATTACATACTTAGTAGAACAATTTGATTTGATATTGTTTGATTCTTGCAGGCACCTGCTAATTTTATTTTAAGTTATACCTGTCATTTTTTCATTTCATTATCCGTCGAAAAGGAAAAGGACGCATGATTGACAACTGTTAATTTTAAAATTAATATCCGGGAAATAAAATAGGAATCTCGGTGATATTCAACCCGTTAGACGTCTAGTGTCAACTTAATTCTGTCGGGTTATTGGCCAATGTAAAATTTTGAGAGGGTTGTTTAAATTTCTGCCTAAAATTGACATTCGTTCCATATTTTTTGCCTGTCGATTATCCGTCCCTTTCCTTTTCGGCGGATAATAAAGGACAGGTATAACTTAAAATCAAATTAGACGGTGTGTACTATAGATCAGCACCATTTTAAATAAAAAAATTGAATGCTACGATTCGGCTTTGCCTCAAAATCACTAAACTGTTAACACAAAAATATGGTCCCAGCTGCGATATCTCACTTGAGTTCAACTACGCGCCCGCGCAACCCGTAATTTGGATGTTCGAAACTCAATAATAAAACTTTTGCAAAAAAGAGCATAACTCAGGCCCGACGACCTTTGGAATTTCGTGATGGCTGAGATTAATGTTCACCACAAAAGCGACCGAATTTTAAATTACTATAAGAAATTGAAGGAGTTACAACCTTTGGGAAACGACGAGGAAGAAAGGTAGTACAAAAAAGAAAAGAATAACATCGTAAAGCGGTACACAGACGGCCTTGGGTTTTACTGTAGGCCACATACCGGCTATTGCTCCTACAGGCGAGGTATGTGCGCAGCCGGTTCTGTTTTTGTGGGACTACTTTGGGTTGAGTGTTTTGATGGATCGATTTCGGGATCCTTGACTTGGAGAGGTAGCCCGATACCCTTGTAAATTAAAAAGTTAACAATGAATTTGATAGTGCTAAAAGTTGCGAATATAAAATGCCTAAAACAGCTACTAACTCTCTTATGCGTTTCGAGTTCGGGGCCCTCAGCCACGCCCCTTTATCTCGGCATCCAGTTAGGCGCATCTATGCAACCTTCCCATTAACTTTTACTTTCCGCTGTCTTGATGAATTTAGTTTTAATATTAATGTAAACATAGATGTAGTTTGCGGCGAGAAAGTTTAGGGATCGTGTGCTTCTCGTGGTAGTGAAATTTTTTATAAAAATGATAACATCTTTATATGGTATTATCGTGCGAGAATTTGCTGTTAGAACAACTGGTATTTCGAGATTGAAGAAATTATACACCACATGCGACAACATGACGTCTTAGAACTCTTAAATTATTCACAAATTTACGGTTCACTTAACTTACCATTGTTTATGATGTATTTACGCCTAACGTTCTAATAACGGTATTTTACACATAGCTACACATAAATATGAATAAAAATAATATTAAAGGTTTTAACCGTGACGCCGCCGCACCATTCACCGAAATTGTATAATTTGAAATAATTGTTGCAATTAACACAATTAGAGCAAGAACACATAATTGATATGCTGTATGTTCTAGTTTTGAATTTGATTAAGATAACGCCATGGACTAACATGTACTAAGGATGTGGTTGGGAAATGAAATAATGCCATGACGTTCTATAGAATTTCCGGACTAAAATATAAGAAATTCTTCGTCTGTCGCTTCTAAACATATGCTTTAGCAAAAAACTTAAGATTCGGATGAGATAAGCGAGTGAAGTGGGGTCTCAATGGGATTTCAATTTCGCAACGGCCATATTTTTCAGGAATTTACCATATTGCGAACCATTTTGGTATCGAAATGACATTGAACACAGATTGATATGTAACAGATAACTAAAAGTACTGAGGTTGTTACTTAAATTGCAAAATAGCACCTTACACAGCTTGTGTCAGATTCCGGGCATTTTGCCATTTGAAGAACATTGCATCAGCGGCGGTGTGATACGTGAATGTAACCTGAATACTAATGGGCGAATAAAAAATCGCCAACTTCTCCTTTGTTTAATAATTCATAGGATCACAAGATTTTGTAAGTGCAGAATCGACGGATATTATGCAACCATTGATGGCTGTGTAATTGTAATCGGGTATGTACAGAAGAGAGCTCCAAAACATCTTATAGGCGTATCGAAACGCATGTTTATTAGAGAGGTA
Source organism: Pectinophora gossypiella (assembly GCF_024362695.1). Classification (NCBI taxonomy): domain Eukaryota; kingdom Metazoa; phylum Arthropoda; class Insecta; order Lepidoptera; family Gelechiidae; genus Pectinophora; species Pectinophora gossypiella. The sequence continues at coordinate 18,067,754 of NC_065433.1, forward strand.
TTGGTACACGAAATATAAGGCATTGAAGCTGGTACATTTACTAAAATCACTTTGTTACGGTAGCTACATTTTGTAACGGAGTCTTCGTAATTTTTGTTGGATGAAATTTGTCAAAGTATACAATGCATTGTCATGATTGCAAACTTGGTATACAAGTGATTAAATTATAGCATAGAAACCTCTCATAAGTAGGTAAGAAACGCAAAGCCGTAATAATATACCTATAATATGTCTGAATTATCGTAACAAAACCAGGTATGCTCAATCCTATGACAAGCCGCCATTGCTAGCCGTTTGATGACGTAAGTGTTACCACTGTGTTACCATTAAATTGGTATCTCCAAAATTAAGTGAATTACTTACTAATGTATTTAACCGCTATTACTTGTCACATATATATATAAATCATTAAAACTGTAAGTAAATCTTTTACTCAAAGTTCAAAATTTCCTTGCAAGTAAATTAAAAACATTGGTTGTGAGTAATTTATTTTTTACGAAATGGCAAGTCAGGGTGGGATGACGTTAGCTGGACTAACCTTGAAATGTTAGCTGTCACTTTTGAGCATAGATACCTGGTTTTCTTATACCATGATCTGAATGATCATTTCAGAAAAAACATCAGAAGTTTATGCGTAGTCGCCTGTTATCTGCATATCGCAACCCTTCTCAATATCTTTGATGAAACGTATTTCCGAGTAATAGTCAGATCAGCATAACCTTGGGGCTAACGTTGAGCGTATAACTAATGACGATAGGACCATGGTGAATGTTAATTTTTGTTGCGAATGGTTGGCCAGGTTCATTGCCCTTTGGTCCGCCACGTTTGACCATAGACTATGGAGCCATCATGTTGCCGGTTAACAGAGCGTGACCATAAGTTACAAAAGAATCGCATTTGGTAGTTACTCTGTTTGCGACGCATCACTGCTTTTTATTGATATTCAACAGATTTATGATAACTGTTTTTATCGGTTTCCAGTTTACTGAACGACCTTTGTGTAGAACACGAGAAGACAACAATAAATGTTTGTCAATACGATAAAAATAAAGTAACAATGGCTTTTCCTTAGATCTCAAATTCAAATGTCAAACTAGAGGAATATATACTTACAAGACAATGGCATTAACTGGTCAGATGACCTAAAACGATTGTCAAAACTCTGTTAAAATACGAAACTAGCTCAAAAAGACATTTGAATGTATACAATTTGTACTACAGTTATAAAAATTATATTTTGCAGCGTAGACCAGTTCACCTGCCCCCAAGTGTTACTAAATAAAGGCTTAGGAATCCCAACCTAATCGGGACAAGGCTTATTTGTTTTGCATTTCAAATACATTTGAAACGTCCGTATGAAATTTAAACCGGCTAGTTTCTATATTTCTTATTTTAAACGAGTTGCCTGGCCAGTAAAGATATTGTTGGTGCCGTAACAATATGTTTTCATACCACCACTATTGGCATAACATTACTTACGTTCTTCCTTAGAGAGTACTTTGTATTAGCGAGTGGGAGAAATTTATTGACACATCTATATACAGGGTGTTAGAGGCATCCTAACAAATACTGAGGGGGATGATTCAGACTATGAATCTGAGTTAATGTCAAATGAATTGTACCGTCGCAAAATTCATGTTTCAATTCTATACTTTTGCGATGGAAATCCAATTGAAATTAACTCAGAAGAATGAGCTGAATATTCGTTACGATGTCACTTACATACCGTCGTATATATAAATACCTACAGGTACCCATACAAGTACGCATGGGTATTAGTAACACCGTAAGGAATACTCAGGGGCATGATTCAAATCATTGATTCTGACTTGATATCAAGTGGGATTTTCTGTTAAAAAATTCATAATCATTTTCATGTTTTTAAAATTATTTTCCATAGAAAATTCCATTTGATGTCTACTCAGATACATGATCTGAATCATCCCTCAATGTCTTCGTTACGCTGTCGCTAACATCCTGTATACTTTTATGTAAAATACACAGTTAGACTTTACTCGTGATGAAATATTCATATACCAATTATTTCTGTGTCTATTTAACAGTACTTGTGATTGTAATCTTTGTATAGATTCATTTATATTTATCGTTGTAGAAGTGAAATCTGACGTCACGAGTTCAAGTAGGACTCATACACTACACTTTTTATAAACGATATAGGTACAACATACAAGTAATCATTGAAATAAATAGTGCTTCATTGTGAACACGGTCACAGTGCTACGACAAATGGCAATTGGGTCATGACACGACTATACAACGTAACCAAAGTAGACCTCGTCACCACAGTCATGTGTTAAATCTGAATGCTCCTGCTATGTAATCAAGTACTTTATTAGGTACTCCTTCAAAAGATAAGCGCCTCTAGACCGGCTATCTCAATGTTGGCGACTAAACAAATATAGTTTTAAAAGATAACAATAATTCAACTCCTATCTTATTGGTAGACGGTCTGCTGACTAGTTTAAAAAATAAAAAATGTTTATTTCTTTATCTTAGTTTTTGTTACATTATCAGGGCCCAGTATCAGTTTAACCAGACGCTTCTAAATACGGTTAGGATTCCCCAAGGTGTTTATTAATTTATTAATCGTCAGTTTATCGACAACGACATGAATGATATGGTGGTTTGTTTGCTGGAAAATCTAGTGTCATAAGAAGACGAAAACAGAATTTCAGAATTGATGCTGTAAAAAAGAACGTCACTTTTCTATTGAAAATCCGTAATTAGATTGCTATTATAGGAGGTGTTAAGCATTTATAAGGCATAACAATGCCTGCGCGCACACTTGTGGTTAATAACCTGCAAATCAAGATCTTTCGTTACTGCGCTGTTATTAACATCGTTTCATCACGCCGTGGGTGATGTAACAATTGTGTCACTTGTTCGAACATTCTCATTATACCTGATATAATGACACTACGTGCATACATTGGATTCAATAATATACCATCAATACACGCGCGATTGTCGCAAAAGTTTTGAGCAAACAAAACGCCTACATTACGTTATTCATTATAATATTATCGTAAATATAGGCGGTGAAAAACAATACCGCTACACCTACAGCTATCGTATCGCATTTATCGTTATCAGTCTCTTGATAAACTGTATAGCTATCAGTGTTTTGTGCTAGATAGAATCTACCTTCTTGCTTTTACGATCCGAGTAAAGGTGTTTAGCTATTCAAACAAATAGTTGCTCCTAACTTCTAGAAGGATTTTCATAATGTTGGCTTACGATATCATTTCGACATCAGATATTTTTAATATAATTAATCTCACACGACCCAGAGCAGCAATATTCATGGCGTTTAATAATAGGACAATTGTCTTTAATTCACTATCGTACGAAATGTCCATTGTCGGTCCGTCTGTTGCAACCTGGCCGCAGCCGCCAATAGCATCTGACCCAGATTATGAGGATTTGAGCTGTTAGAATTTCTGTACCATTTGTTTATTGCCATTCTTCGAGTGGTAAGGTAACGCAAAGGTGTAAGGTTCACTTGAATAGAGCAATAAATACAAGTTGGATTATATAGTAACGTACTCGAGTTTTTGACTATCGCTTGACCATGAGTTTTATAGAATTTAGGAATTCCAAACCTTTGCGCAAGATAACTACGAAATGCGCGCAAGTGACCTACGACATTTCCGCGATATAACGTGTTTTGTTTCAGGCAGCAAGCAGCCAGCTACTGTCGCAAGTCTGAACTTATCCCGTGCTTAATGACTTGCTACCATATAAATCTGGAGCTCAGTTTATGCAAGAACAAACAAAGAGATAGCGAAACCTTTGTTGTTGAGTTTAGGCCTAAGTATGGCCGACAAATGTAGTAATAGATGACAGCACCTAAACTGTATCTCTACAGCCTTTGTAGTGCCCAAGTGCCCAGTAAAGTTGTAAATGAAGTACAAGGTATTATCCACACGGAGGCCTGAGGCAAAGGTTATCAAGAAACAAAGTGATACTCGGCGGCGAGTCGAATCGTGGGCGCGGACCGCCGATGGTAATATACCGAGCTGTTCTATTTCAATTTGTTACCTTTTTGTCATATCAACTTTGATAATGATTGTAAAATCCCTTGAACTTATATAAAAACAAATAACAACGTAGGAAATCTTAAGGCATGTTTATATTTTAAATAAACAATTTTATATACGGATACAATAATATTTATAAAACCTTTCTTTCAAGTGAACGTTGAATTGGCCTTGAAAGCTGACGTGAAATAAATATTAACGGTTTTAACAATAAAATACAAGTAGCATAAATGTGAAGTTTACAAAATGGTTACAACGTTGTATTGCTTTAGTGCGTGTGTCGAAAGGTAAAGGGACCGCGGTGAATAAGTGACCAATTAACACAAGTGACCTTACATAGCAACTGTGGATATTATGTCTAATTAACAATCTATTCACTGACTTAACTTCTGGGAGACTACAAAGGCCTTTTCATAATTAATGGACATACAACTATCAAAATGTCAACAATTTTAGTTTAAGAGCAATTGTTAACTGCGAATTGTATTTCTTACCTGCTTAAGATTACATTATACATATACAACGTATAATGTAATAAGTATTCAAGGTAACGTAATATTCTCTAGGTCTCTGAATATTTTATTTCGATTTTCTACATATTTCAGCACATTATTTTCTTATTAAATAGTTTCACCAAAATTAAATAAAAACCAAATTTATTTCCAGTTATTACAAACTCGTAAGAAACTGTATCAATAAGTACGCAACGGAACCGCCTAACTGCTTCTTTTTTATAGGTTCTATAACAAATAATGTTTGGTATAAAAACTCAAATGTACCTAACGCTAACAGATACATTACAAAAACGATAGAAAAACCTCTCGACCTCCAACCTGCGCTAACAATACCATATCAAATTCACGTCCCCAGTGGCTGGTTAAATCAGGAACCGTGACGATTGACAATAGTTGCGCACCTCTGACCGTTGGTACTTTCGCTGCGCGCCGCTCTCAACCCAGCCAATCACAGCCCGGTGACGCAGTCATTGTAAACCTTTTTGTGATATAGTGGATTAAGTGAAAAGGGTAATTGTGATTGCACGATCTGTGCAGGTAGTGCCGTAGAACAATCGCTCCAGCTTTATTGATTTCGCCATTGCTATGAAAAATATTCGCATGAGCTGTATTAATTTACTCAATTAAACTTTAATGATACTAATCCCCCTCCGGTTGATTGAGGGGAGGCCTGTGCCCAGCAGTGGGACGTATAAAGGCAGTTTATGTTTATGATACAAATAGTAGCTACGAGGCAGGTAAAAGCTTGTATCATTGTAAAATAAACTAGTAGAACTGCTGTTCAACGATTTCTTAACTAAATAAAGGATGTTCAAGTCGTAAAGTTGCATAATAAGTATTTGGGTCTTGCCGAACCAGAGCATCAAAATTCCTACATTTCATTATATGCCTTATTAATAGAGGTCAGTGGTCGTTCTTTATTTAAATACTAACCAGGTATTTCCTGTAGCGATTTTAATCTATGTCAAATAAATTAATTAATTATATTCAAGGAATATTTTATTTGATTTTTAAATAGGTTTATTAAATCAAAACAATTTGCACAATAAATTTACACGATACTATGCTATTTACTGCACTCTATCTCTCTGCTTTATTTGATTTGGTATTCAAGTTAGGTATAGTAGCGTATTTATATTACAGTGACTATCGCATCATTATAGGTAACCATGATGATGCGCACAACGTGTACAAGTGATTCTATGAACAACTACATAGTAACTACCAAAAAATGGAAGTTATTTGAAAATTATTATGAACAAAAGTTCTACCAGCTTTTTGGATTTGCATGATAATGTATTTATTAGTTAGAACAGCCTCCGTGGTCTAGTGGTTAGAGCGTTAGGCTCACGATCTGGAGGTCCGGGTTCGATTCCCGATGGGGACATTGTCGAAATCACTTTGTGAGACTGTCCTTTGTTTGGTAAGGACTTTTCAGGCTTGAATCACCTGATTGTCCGAAAAAGTAAGATGATTCCGTGCTTCGGAGGGCACGTTAAGCCGTTGGTCCCGGCTATTAGCCGTAAAAACACCTCCACCAACCCGCAGTGGAGCAGCGTGGTGGAGTATGCTCCATACCCCCTCCGGTTGATTGAGGGGAGGCCTGTGCCCAGCAGTGGGACGTATATAGGCAGTTTATGTTATGTATGTATTTATTAGCAGGAAGAATATTTTTTCAATTACAACGAATTCTGCTTTTACCCTTTCTTGGATGTTTACGTACCTGAAACAAAAGAATAACATTAAAAGTTGTTGAACAGTCTCTACCAATCTTAATTGCTTTTAACAATAGGCAACATGTGTAGTCAATGATAAACAACTAAACTAACTGAACAATAGAAAGTATCCAGTAGCCGTCTGTATACAAAACAATAGCTAGTTAATAATTAAAATCAATATTTTACAACAAAGTATCTGATCTATTATTAGGAGTCAGTAAGTGGTACATATGGCTGTAAGTACTGTTAGATAGAAAAGAATCGATCGACCTAATCTCGACTGATACATCACTATGCTAATGAACGTCACGACACTAGCTTACGTACTTTGATAGATACATACATACATAAACTCACGCCCGTAATCCCAAATGGGGTGGGCAGAGCCACAAGCAATCAAAGACAACCTGCAGCCACCGTTGATACGAAGTCCTAAGATGGATATGATGAACCTTATGGTGATAAGGGATCAGCCTATCGCCCATAACACCCACCCATAACTCACCCATAACTTTGATAGATATAATTCTTTATTGAAATATAATCACAAATTTTGCTGAACTGGAATTGTACGGGAAACAGTCGTGATCTTATGTCTGTATGTGTATGTACAGGATAAAAACTTCCATCAGGTGTTGCTACTGATAAGTGTTCTTAAATTTTGACAGTTCCCCATATTATTACAAAGTTAGTGATTATTTAGAAGATATGAATGCATGGGATTAACTATCTGAGAACTGATATTGGCCCCGATTCCTGCAGACACCGCCTAATTTTATTTTAAGTTATATCCGTCATTTTCATATCCGTCGAAAAGGAAAGGGACGGATGATTCACAGCTCTTAATTTTAGGAAGAATGAGTAAATGAATGAATAACCCGGGCGAATCAAAAGGTACGTCGCTGGTATGCAATCCGTTTGACGTGCTGTCTACTTAACTGTGTCGGGTTATTGACGGATGTAAAATTTTTAGACGGTTGGTTTAGATTTGTGCTTAAAATAGACGTGTGTTCCATAAATTTTATGCTTGTCGATTACCCGTCCCTTTCCTTTTCGGCGGATAAGAAAATGACAGATATAACTTAAAGTAAAATTAGATGGTATTTACAGGAATTAGCACCATTAAGCAGCTAAATTACTCAATTGTATAACTTTTTTTAAAAAATGTCTAGGGTCCTGTGCCGAGGTTTTTCTTGCAGCTTCTTTTCCCCGGCTATACAGGTTGTGAGAAGCTGCAGTAGTTTTAGGCGGATGAGACGTTCGTCATGTAAAAATTGACGATCCAAAGTGTAACTATGTTACCTACTGAATAAAGATATTTTTAAATTTGACTAAACAAACATATTGTTTTGGTTATATTTTTACACTATAACCCTTGGCGCAGCGTTTAACTGCAAAATCATAGTGTTACATTTATATCGGAAAACTTATTTTTAACCTAAACTGCCTTCTTCGAACTGGCACCTTTTATTTTTCTTAATTTTTCCTTCAGTCGTGATACACTCCACGTTGCTCCACATTTTATAGGAATTTATTACGAATTTTAGGGGAAAAAATGGAGAACTGACAAAATTTAGGAACACTCAACAGCGCCTACTGATCTTGACTTAAAGAAAGTCGAGTGGAACTGTTGGAGAGGCCTGTGGTGGGATAAAGTAAGCTTCAGCTGTCTTTTATATTTAATACATAACAAAACTTTTTTGTGATTTGTGAAAAACTTTAAAGCCTGAACTAGCTTTAAACTCAAGTACATAATCTCTCGGCTCATCCCGACTATTTACATGAAAAATAATCTCATTTAATTTGAAATCAAGATAGCGGGTGCATGGGTAGGTATATTTTAAATAGCTGATCGTTATTAAGATTGGTCTCACAAGCAATGACGCCCACGTCCCTGATTATTACATCTTTACTTTTGCGTGAATAGAAGATTATAGCTATTGCCACATCCGAATTCAGCTTACTTTTGTGATAATAAAACTGATTTTAGGCCTACGCAGTAATGAGATAGGTATACGAAAGATATTTACGGGAATCATCAGATTTACTGGGATGAACATAAAAATAAATAGCTCATGCAAGTCCCACTGCAGGGCACGTGCCTCCTCTCCATCAAGCGTAGGGGGTATTGAGCATACTTCACCACGTTGCGCCACCACGGGTTCGTTGTTTTTACGGCTAGTAGCCGGGAAGTAAGACGATTGGCCTTCCGAAGCACAGAATCAAGAGATTTGAATTCAGACTATCGGGTGATTCAACCTCACGAGGTGATTTCAACAGACAATGTCTCCACCGGAAATGGTACCAGGACTTCCACTAACTATTAGACAACGGAGGTGAGCGAGGTAGACTAGTAAGAAAGCAGCGACAAAGCGTCAGTCGAACTCATGTAGTATCTGAAGTTTTCTTCACTGCGAAGGGAGTGATTAGTCTCGTGTTACCTACGTCAATAACCATGACGAGTGTTTCAGATAGAAAGTTCTCGATGCAGGTACATAGAAAGCAGGCAGATAATATCTCATCTATCTGCGGCTATCGCGTGATATGCGGAGTTATCGCTCTTATTGTAACAGAGAGCTGATAAATATGCACGTATTGTCTTTCTATCGATACAATACATGAAGGGACATTTACCACCAGTTTCAAATAATTTATGTAGCTGACAATGTAAAAATGATGAGAACATCATATTTGCATTTCCAACTGCACAAAACATGGGTGTTGAAATAAGTTCCCTACTCAGTTAACAAATGTGTTCAAGTGAATTAACAAATCAGTGCTCAAGATAGCAACGGTCGACCCTCAACTCGAATTGAACACACAATCGTCCTATAAATACTTAAGAAAAACCTTAAACGCATTAAAGTATCAGATTTATCGTTCGCCGAACCAGTAGACGCCAGTGTTAAGGTAAACGCGGCGTATGTTCCGTACGCATTTAGCAGTCAAAATAAACTTTCAAGGGCAATGCACCGGGAACGGATTCCGAACGGTCGGAGTGCGGCTAAATTTAATTAACTGAAATCGCAGGCTAATAACACCGCCACCACAACAGTTATATTCGCATTAAGACAACGCATTTGCCGCCACACTTACACGACACTATTTACTCAGACCTGGATTACCAACTGTCGCAAGTTTTCATGGCGATAAAAAGGCAAGATTTGAAATGTGGTACGCATGATATGCCACAGATGTCGAAATTTGAGGTTGATACTACGGTAATAGATCTGCTTGAAACATGTTTGATTATCAGCATAGAATAAGGAATAATTCTACGTATAGAACGGCAACTGACACCAGTCTCTGAGCTAGGTTTACCTCGCCCCCTAGTTATTGTAGACACACACAGATGCGTGTGTACGATAACGTCAATGTGTAGTATCTATGTAATGCGAGGATTTTTTGTGTTAAGTGTCCGGGGTATGTCACCAGCTTAGATTTACTCTGTTTAATATAGCAAGGTCGGTAGCCGCAAGATCATAAAGTATAAATAAATGAAAAGGTTCACCAAACTCTTAAACAGTACGCAATATTAGCACCACCCACATCACGCTAATTCGAATACACAAGGCTTCTCTGTACCTATATCTTTTAGTATAGACTCACTAAGTAACCTACTGCCTAAACATGTACTTGTGACCCCAAAATCAGACACACGCGGTGAAATACGTTCTGAAGCAATATATGTAATAAATTTCACGATTGATAGCATTGGATTTCTTTTCTGGACCTATTTATTTTACCTTCTTTTTTCACGATTGTTTTTTATCAAACAATTTTTTCTGCATAAAAAATATTGAACATAATATGGGTTAAATTATGTACATTACTTTGATCTTTTTTAGAAAATGAGATAAAAAAGAACAATAAAAACAAGACCAGCTTATTATAAATAGAATACTTCTTCCAGCGCGCCACACTGAGGTAGAGTGCCCAAAACGCTGGCAGCATTGCCCTTCTGAACTGCCAGGCCTATTCTCTGCGCAAAAAAGCTGCCAGCTCTTGGATCGCCAGTTGCCTCAATGAGACGCGTCGAAATACCATTTTTTTACCTAATTTATGTAAGTAGGTACGTTTATATACATCTCAGTGTATAATTTGGAATAATCTAGTCAGTCATAGTCATATAATCCAAGCCGTGTCCGGCGACTCCTAAATGTCTATCCCAGGTCGATGTTATGATAGGCTCTAATGTGGCTAGCATAATACATGTGGAATATAGAAATAACACGGGATATTTTAAATATCTTTACTCCTTTATATTTTAACAAAATCTTCTAACCCGACCGACATCGCACCATAGAGTCCCCTCCCTTACTTTTTAAAACTGCCTTACATAGCCATCCTTATTCATTAGCCATCCTCCTTCCATACCATAAACAATCAAATTCCCATTCATTATCCTTCCATAGTATTCTCACTTTCCTGCATACATTCGAGGTGAAAACTTTGATCTGACGCATCTTCCAATTTTATCTCAGCTATAAACTGATAGTGATTGATTACACAAAGTTTGCGGTATATTTATTGTAAGCAAGACGGATCGCTTAGCAAGCGCCATAATTACTATGACGTCTGTTCTGTTCTTATAACCTGCTGATTTTAACGTCAGCACTTGCGCTGCAAATATTACACTACCGCCTAATCGGCTGTAGTTCACGGTTTTATTAGAAGTGTCACACAAAGGAGAATCTTATTTCAAAAGTAATTAGAACACCTATTAATACAAATTGATTTTGATGGGCACGATTGTTGTTTCAATACATTTTTTCAATATATTATTCGTTATTTAAAAAACCTATTTACCTAGACCAATTTTTAAATTGAAAAATCCTATTTAGACCAGCATTACATAGGAGCATAGATGAAGACAGTTTTAATGCATTTTTTTTTTTCTTTTCAGCTAAGTATACCTAAGTAACACAGTAATTTACATAGGTAGCTGGAACCCGGCGAGCTGGTCAGCGCGCTACGTAAACTCAGTTGCGCTACACAAATCACTGACAGCGCACGACACAACCTGTATAATGTCAATGGTTTACATCCCAGCAAATATACTTTCTTTTAGAATAGAATCAGTGTCTTCAAACACGAACCAAAAATAATAATTAAAATGCTCGTTTCCTATTCTGCGGTTTGATGTTCATGGCTAACATAAAATCTAATATTAGATATGTGCAGCACGATTGGGACGACAATAACCGTTACATGATGGGCGACTGCCGCATAATTACTATTCAAAGGCACAACGTGGTCACAACAGAATTCCTGAGACAATTCCATCGCGTTCCGAAGTGCATGTAAGAGTATCTGTAATTCATACGAGATCCCGCCGTAACTCATGGCTCAATTAGGGCCACTCGGGACAGTTATTGAGGAAGTGGGACCTATAAATCTGGCTAGACTTTACTACGATACATTGTTGGTGCGGGACCTGGGAATTTCTAGCGATATCGTTTTTATTGTGAACTCTTGAATAACATGTTGATATACAACATCTTCACTTCTCATACCTATAGGTTGTGATACTATGAACAATATAATCATGACAAGCAAAGAAGTTGCTGCAGACAACGTCTATTCTAACACTAATGTAGCTAGTAGAAGCACAGAGATGTAGGTACCCTTCGAAAAATTCAAAGAGAATTAACATTGTACTAATTCCTCGCTTTCACCGTAGGTCGGTATAACGGAATGTAACTACCAGCGGGCATGTAAGTTGCACATACATGTATGTAATATTTTACTGTGCCGACGACGCGATGCCGACGCCGCAAGGTCACACCACACACCCGTCATGCGTTCCTTCGCTTATAATTTGGTACAAGTAACAAATAGCAAAAGACATTAATTAATACGGTTGTCGAACAACTTGCCAGTGTAACTTATAGTATACGACACTTGATAACTTTGTATTTAAATGAGAAGGAGAATTTATAATATTCACAAAGTAACTGCAAAATACGAGATATTCGTACCCACATACTAGTAGGTAATAACTCGTAGACGTTCCTCTGCAACGGGGTTCTTTGTCGTTATTGGGAGTGCAACAGGTCATAGTTCGTACTCGCTAGCTCAGTAGGGGTTGTCGAACTTTGCAAGACATTCACCAGATGTACCTTCGAATTCCAGTTAATATAACAGAACGGAAGAAAGGATTCTCGTGGAGCACGCGACGGCGCTTATTTCCACTTGGTATAACCACATCTGGCGCTGAGTTGAACACTGATACTAATTGTACCAATTGACTTTCGCCTGGGACTTGTTTCTTTAACAGGCAAAAGTCGGCACTATAATAGATAAAATATTTTTTTAAATTGTAATATCGATTGTTCGTAGTAGTAAATGCCGATCGATATCTTGTAACATTGATTTGATCTGTAAAATGTAAGTTTAACTTTCGCCTTGAAAATCACTATTTATAAGCTGTCAGTATGCAAAGGTAATTTTATGAGAGAAACCAATAATAATACGTTTTCAAAAAAATATTAGGTAATGAATCCAGTTTTAAATACCTTTGCCATCAAACCCTAATTCTCAATTTGGTATCGCTTTTAAATAGGCACCTATTTACTAATCGTGATATATGATATGAACGAAACTAATTTTACTATAGTTTTGTAGAAAAAAATATTGTTTTAATTGTGAAGTCAGCTGTCTAATTAGAGACATTACTTAATTATTCACTAAGCATCAGAGCAGATGTCAGGTGGAAAATTAGTAACCTTACCACCTTACTAATCACTTACTCATACCACGAACCTTAATTGCTTGACATATTACTTGGCACATGGTTTCTTTAGCCAAACTAACAATATTTATAATAAAAAACACGACATTAGTAAGGCAACTTGGAAAATGACTGTAATTGACCATCTTCAATTACAGTGCATCCAGTCCAATCCAGTACAGTCCAAAGTTGTTACAAATAAAGAAAAGAAATCAGGCGAATTAACTGTGAGCTACGGTGGTAGCTGATGAATATGAAATGGACTGTATAACTAAATGAAATGAAGGAATAACAGATACTTAGCTTTGAGAATTATTTAATATATTTTCACCAGTCACCAAAAAGCAAACGACAAGAAGTAAAACAAAATCAACATACAAAACGTCAAAAAAGAATAAATATAAAAAACATAATAATATAAAAAGATTACAAAACCTACGAAGAGTTCGCAACATCCTCCCCCTCGTGCAGCATTGCACCAATTTCCACAATCTTTCTGAGGGGGCGGCGCAGCGTGCCCGCAGCTGTGTCCACGTCCACCACCCTGCAGACTCCGTCTCGCCCGGGGTGAAGCTGGCTGATCCGACCAAGTGGCCACAATCCTCTGGGCAGTGTCCCGTCGCAGATTATGACTGTATCGCCAACTCGAACCGTTGCGTGACTCCGGGTAGACTGTCTGGGCTGTAATGTCGGGAGCACCTCGCGCACCCAGCGTTTCCAGTACAGGTCGGCGAGGCGTAAGGCTTTTCTCCACTCTGCTCGGCCAAAAAGGTTGCAGTCTGCAGTTTCCGGCGTAGATACTTGAGCTGGCAACCCTCCAAGTAAAAAATGAAATGGCGTGATGGTCGTCGGGTCATCAGGCTCCACGGAGACGTGCGTGAGAGGTCGCGAATTGGCGATCGCCTCAGCCTCCGCCAAAAGCGTCGCTAAAGTTTCCTCTTTGGGCGACCTTTCCTTCAGAGTCGCTCCCAGGGCCACCTTCACGGTTTTCACCATCCTCTCCCACGCACCTCCAAAAGTGGGAGCTGCCGGGGGTATAAACTTCCAGCGGATCGCCTTGGTAGCCACGAAGTCTCGTACATTTTCGTTAAAAAATTCTCGAAGAATCCGATTTGCTCCCACAAACGCCGTGCCATTATCGGAGAAAATGGTATCTGGTTGTCCTCTTCTGGCTATGAAGCGGCGAAGACTCATAATCGCCGAATCAGCGGACAGGCTATGCACCAATTCCAGATGTAGAGCCCTCGTCGTGAGACATGTGTAGAGCGCTACGTATCGTTTCTCGTGGCGGCGGCCGACAGTCACGTTTACGGGGCCAAAATAATCGAGGCCAGTGAAAGTGAACGGCCGCTGATGGTGTGCCAGTCTTTGTGGCGGCAGGTCTCCTGTCGGTGGATTCAACGGTGCGGCTTTTCGTATTCTGCATTGTAGGCATCGGTTCGCTACGGTTCTGACGGTGTTTCTGAGTCTGAGAAGCCAAAACCTTTGTCTAATTTCATTGATGACTGCTTCATGGTTGGCATGGCCGGCTCGCCGATGGTAATGTTCGACCAATAATCGGGCAGCTGGGTGACGTCCATCGAGTAAGATCGGAGAGCGTACGTTGGGGTCCACGTTTTCGACTGCTTTAATTCGCCCAGCCAAGTGCAGGAGCTTGTCCTCTCCCAGTGAGGGCGACAGTTTGGAAATGCGGCTGCTCGAGGGGATTGGCTTCGAGTTGACGATAAGGTGGATTTCGTTCTGGAATGACTCGAGTTGGATCCGTCGTAAAACATGCCTTTCTGCGGCTTTCATGAGATCGGCATCGAGAGGCGGCAGCGCGGCGGGCGTGGACAAGCGGCGGAGACGTGGATGAGCGGTAGCCAAACAGTTTTTAAACAAAGCCGCGGCTTGATGCGTTCGTGCTGTGGCACGCAACAAACGCACCCAGTCACTAAAACGGTCCAAAGGAGGTGTGACTGGGTCGGGAATGACCACGCCTATCGTGAGTAATCCCACCAATTCGTTCCGCGGACATTTCAACTCGTCTCGAACTGGTGGGACATTCAATGGCTCTGAGGGCCAGTCCTCCGAAGATTTCAAAAGAAATGAGGGACCGCTAAACCACCTATGGGTAGCGTCCAAATTTATAGGGCGCAACCTCGTTGCATCATCGGCCACGTTCAAATCTGTCGGTACCCATCGCCAATTTTCGACTGACGAATTTTCTAATATCTCTCCAAGCCGATGGGCAACGAAAGGTTTAAAGGCTCGTGCGTCGTTACGTAACCACTGAAGGACAGTCATCGAGTCAGTCCAAAAATAAGTACGGATAGATTTTTTGCGATGACTGTCCTTGATGGTGACCCCAAGCCGTGAGGCTATCAAAGCGGCCTGCAGTTCCAAGCGTGGAATCGAAATCGGTCTTAATGGGGAAACTCGGGCTTTGCTCGCTATGAGAGCGACCTTGATGCTTCCGTCAGGGTAAAGTAAACGCCAGTAAGCAACACAAGCATAGGCGAGCTCGCTCGCGTCGGAAAAAACATGCAGCTCTCTAAAAGAGGGTTCAGATCCCTTTGCGCCCGAGTACCAACGCGGAATCTTTAACGCCGTGACTTTAGACAGGTCTCGAAACCAATCAGACCACTTTGATGCCTCAGTTTGGGGAAGGTCGGTGTCCCAGCCGACGTTAGTCCGCCAAGTTTGTTGAAAAAGTATTCGCCCTTGTACAACAATGGGCCCTAACAAACCCAAAGGGTCATAAACGCGCATTATGTGCGACAAAACCTTCCTCTTAGTCAATTTGACTGGCGCCGTTTCAGTCAAACCCGTGCGAAACCCTATAAAATCTGTGCTGGGGTACCACGCTATGCCTAAAGCTCGTATGAAACTAGCTGACTCACCAAGATCAACCTCCACTTGTTGGACAGCTCTCAAGTCCTCGGGGACAAGCTTAAGTGCCTCTGACTTATTGGAGATCCATCCTCGCATCTCGAAACAGGCTGCACCATGCACCTTGACTATGTCCGCAGCTAAATGGGCGGCCTCGTTTACGTCATCTTGAGAATCGATGTAGTCGTCCATATAATGACTGAACAAGATGGCGTCTACGGCTTTAGGGAACTGGTGAGTATGTTCGCGAGCATTTTTGTTTTTTATAAACTGTGCTACAAAGGGGCTACAGCACGCACCGAATATGACCGATGTCATCCTAAACTCTTTAAGGGGTTGTGATTTGTCTGACCTCCACAAGTATCGAAGAGCGTCTCTGTCCTGTTCCCTTATCCGAACTTGAGGAAACATTTCCTTAATGTCGGCTGTCATCGCGACGAGGCCTTCCCGAAACCGAAATAAAATTTTGAGAAGAGGTTGTAGTAGATCAGGACCAGGGATCAGCAGGGAATTTAAACTTATACCCTCGTTTCTAGCTGCTGCGTCGTGCACAACCCTAACCTTTTGTTTTTGAGGATGGTATACGCCAAAATGTGGGAGATAAAGCCGCAAGTTGTCACAGTCTTTTTTATGAAAAACGTGGTAAGACTCTGGAGAACACTCCTCTGCGTAACCCTTGTCAATCATGTTATTCATGAACTCGGTGTATGCCTTAGCGAACTCAGGCTCTTTGGACATACGACGCTCCAAACTTAAAAAACGAGACAACGCTTGGGGGTGACTGTCAGGGACGCGTATAACGTCGTCGCGCCAAGGCATACCTACTTCAAAATGACCAGAGGGTAGCCGCCTAGCAGTCGCCTCTAAAATGTCGACTGCGCGTTGATCCTGTTTGTTGAGCGATGTGTCTGTATATTTTATACCTATGGAGTCAAGTTTATATTGTTCCTTTAATAGAGTTTCAATACTGTCGTCATCGTACCTCACAAAGGTGTGGTTTACAAATTCAATGAGTTTTGTTCGGGAGGAAGCAACACCATACAGTGTCCAGCCAAGCGCTGTCAGGCAAGCGACGGGATCATTTTTCCCTCCGGTCCGAACCTCTCGGTTTATTGAGAGATGCCAGTGTTCCGCTCCAATGAGTACGCTTGGAGTGGCATTCTCGTACGTGACAAAGTCAATTAAATCACTTAAATGCGAGTATGAATTTATCTTATCGCGACTTATAGATTGTGGCCGTAGACCTAAGTCATCCATTGCGCGGGCGTTCTTAATTTTGAAAGTCTCTTGCGAGTACCTACCCTTGATGCTGAACTCTACGAGGGAGACGGTAGTTTTTCTTACGAGACCGCCTACTCCGTTGACCGTTATCGTCTGTCGCGGTCCCGTCGCTCCAATACGCGTGGCGATGCTAGAATCTATAAGTGTAGCGGTACTTCCGTCGTCGAGGAGTGCGTACACGTTACAGGTTCCAGTAGGGCCGGAGACTGTAACAGGAACGATTTTAAGATAAGCACGAGGTCGACTGGCAAGGGTGGTGCTCTGTGTGTCTGTGGCGGTAGTAGTAGATACTATCAACTTTTCGGGATCTACGTGTTCACTTGGGATCGACTGAGTGTTATCTGTGTTTGTAAGCTCTGTGTGGATTGCGTTAACGAGAGGAGATGGTTGTTGTTGATGTAAAAGCGAGCTATGACGAAAAGGGCAGCCGTCCACCCCGCACGGGTTGACTCTGCATGTTTTCCATTGATGAGAACCTGCCTTTAAGCATCGATAACAGACTTTCGCCTCACGCAGCCACCGCCAACGTTCTTCAATTGATAACGCTTTAAATTCAGTGCAATCTCGGATGTTGTGGTTATTTTTGCAAAATACACACTTAGGCTCTGTATTTTCTGTTTTAATTGAACACCCTGTATTTTGCGATTTAGGTTTGTGTGTAACAACGTGTACATTTTCGCGTTTAAAAGGTTTTAATGTAGAGACCGGAATGTTGTTTGATTGAAACGAGCCCATCTCGGGCGATAGACCGAAACGAATATGTTGGTCTAACTCGCGTTTCAAAAAATCGGACAAAATCTCAAGTTTAGGACGGCCGGTATTATCCTGGACCGCGAAATCCGTCCATCTGGTTTTAGTGGTAGGATTAAGTTTGCCTAACACTGTGTGAAAAAGCTCAGGCGAACTTATATATTCACGTTGGTTTAATAATTTCATAGTAGAGATGGAGTTGCGTACCTTGTTAGTGAGGATTCCTAGCTCACGTAATTCATTACCTAGTTTGGGCAATGTTTTCAGGTTGTTCACCTCCCTGAATACGATGAGTTCGGGGCGCGCAAAGTTCTCCTCGAGAGCGCGCATGACCTCGTCGGGGTCCTCCGTCGACATCAACAGCGCCGCTACGGCCTCACGTGCGGGCCCACGAAGTGCGTTGTCTAGTCGTGTTATGTTGTCTAAAGCTGAAAAATGTATCTTTGTATAATCGAAAATACGTTTAAATTGCAACCATTGCAACGCGTTGCCGAAAAATTGTGGCAACTCTAGCTTTTTAACGCCGGCGGCAGAGGCCAGAGCCTTTGCGGCTGCCGCTGTGTCGGCTACAGCTTGAAGAAGAACGGTTGGTGGGTCAGGTTCCGTTGGGACGAGCGGGGCCGTATGACCAACCGCCTCGGACGCGTTGACCTTTAATTGTTGCTCTTTGAGACTCGTTGGTGGAAATAAAGTTGCCCTCGTGGCTGCCGGTGGCGGTACCGAACAGCCGGGTTCTCTAAGCTTTTGGTTTTCAACCCATTGCCTTGTTCGTTCTACGCTTTCTTTACCACTTAAAAAGCTGCCCGCACGGCTACTAGCTGCCTCGGCATCGATAGCTGCAAGTTCCGCCTGCAGTTCGCGGTCCTCGACCTGCTGTTGTAAAGTAGCAAGCTCGCGCTGACGCGCCAGCTCACGTGAGGCAAGCTCTTGTTCACGCTCGAGTCGGCGACGGAGAGCGAGCGCCTCAGCTGCAGCCTTTTGTGCCTTGATGGTGGCAGACGACCGTGACGACCCACTACGAGCGCTACGAGCGCGGTCATCGTCGGCTGCCGATGAAGATTCGGCGTGCTGCGGAGCTGGGGCGGGGGCGTGCTCAACCGCCTGCGTGAGTTTGCTCTTGCTACGGGTAAACATGGGTGAAAAAAAATCGAAGAAGTAAAGAAAATGCGTTAAAATGAGTGTAGATAGTGTGTTTCCTTTACGAACAAATAATCGAAATGAGAGAAAACGGAAATGTCAAAAAAATGAAATTGAGAAAATAGGGATGATTACTACCGATGAAGGACCAAAATGTGAGCTACGGTGGTAGCTGATGAATATGAAATGGACTGTATAACTAAATGAAATGAAGGAATAACAGATACTTAGCTTTGAGAATTATTTAATATATTTTCACCAGTCACCAAAAAGCAAACGACAAGAAGTAAAACAAAATCAACATACAAAACGTCAAAAAAGAATAAATATAAAAAACATAATAATATAAAAAGATTACAAAACCTACGAAGAGTTCGCAACATTAACATTTTACAACCATGCACTCACTTTAGAATCCTGTCGCATTAACGTATTTGACATTTAAAGAGCCTTACAAATAGTTCAATTCATCAAAAAGTTAATGTGATATGGTACTAAAAGTTACTAATTCTTAGGTTATTATAGGCTTTACAAACGAGGAGGTTAACAGGGTTTGCGAAGAAGCAAGGAGATGATAAGTTAGGCAAGAGTGCATAAACCGGGATGTCTGTAATGAGTTATCGAAATATGTTTTGATTTGCCGTTAATGACATTAACTACTTAGCCGGACAAGTCGGGAGCGCTGAGCTGAGAGCTCCCACCGGGTATCCAAATGTCAAACCTTTATAACTTTTTATTCGTAGATTGTAAGTTGAGCGAAAATTTACCTTTGCGGCTAACTGTAAAAGCCTATCTCACTAAACATTTTACAATTAGAGAGTGTGTAAGCATACCCCTCATTTTACACAGACACTACATATTGACGTTATCGTCCACGCGCATCTGTGTGAGTGACGTCTGAGGGTTGCCGTCTACAATACCTAATTCAACCAGCATTACTTACTTAGATAAGTACTATACTACCACATACGACAGAGATAGAGACTTATAACCTTTTACAAACGTCAACGTCACAAGAGCTAATAATTACTCTGAGCGGGTTTTATAAGTTACAATATAAAAAATAGGCACTACACTTCACTTAAAATTTCACTGAGCTAATTAATTGCATTTACCTTATTTTTACATTAATCACTTATACTAGGTTCAATTTGATTGCCAATTATTAGCAATTGGGCAAACAATCACCATGAAGAAGTACACATTTAAAGACGCCGCGCGCCGCGCGGATTGCGCCGGTACTGGCAATTAATAACAAATCAAATATTCGAATCAGCCGAAAGAACGCCGGTGTTCAATTTTAAAATTCGAACACAAAATGTACTAATAAAAATTAAAAACAATCGTCCGCAGCCCACGCGATTCAACACTGAAGTAAGACCGAGGGGAGTGAGGTAATCCTAGCTTAGCCGCTGGTGGGGAGCAGAGTTGCCGTTCTATACATAGTATTATTCCTTACTTTATGGTGTAAGTAGACTTCAAGTTCATTGTGCTGGCATAGTTCACCGCGTCTGATATCAAGTGGCAAATTAGTAACGTTGCTAATTACTCATAGTCACTACCGACCGACCACCGTTATATGAACGGTAACTCAACTTCCAACCTTCTTTGTAACATTTCGCCTTTTCATCATGAAGCAATTAACGTTGGACATGGACAAGTAGGAAATTGTTTACAGAAATGTCTGGGTCAAAAAAGTCATTATGATTCGTGATGCTTCTCTTACCTAACATAATTAAAACATCATCATCCTCCTGCCCTTATCCCACTCTAGGTGGAGTCGGCACAACATGTATTCCTCTTCTATTCATTTCAACCAGTCGTCATCTCTGTACTCATCACACCTTTGACACACATTCTTGGGTCGTCCCCTACCCCTATACCCATTCACATTCATACTCAACTTTCCTCGTTATATGACTTTCATCCCACCTCATTACATGCCCATACTATGCTAACCTGTTGCTCGTCAATTTCTCAGTGAGCGGCGCTACTAAAGTAACATAATTTAAACAACTAGTTAGCAAAAAAAAAAGTTAAAAGGTAAAAGTTTTCATCTCGAGCTCCTCCGTGCTTCGGAAGGCACGTTAAGCCGTTGGTCCCAGCTGCATTAGCAGTCGTTAATAACCATCAATCCGCACTGGGCCCGCGTGATGGTTTCAGGCCCGTTCTCCCTATCCATCCATAGGGAAGGCCCGTGCCCCAGCAGTGGGGACGTTAATGGGCTGATGATGATGATGACTAGTTAGCTACATAACGCCTAGACCTAGACGTTCCTGGTGGCTTCGGATACTGCCGATTACCACTCTTCAGGCAAAGTTAGGTCCTCAAACGATGTAACTTGAGTTTCGGCATGATGATAAGAATAAGATATACGGTGAATTGTCCGGATACGTTTTTATTAAGATTGTTCAAGATCACTGATATAAGATATGGTCACTGTGGTCCTGTGGTACACCGGCTTGCTTCTTAATCGGAAATCGCCAGTTCGAACCCCGGACTTGCACCGATGAGTTCACTAACACAGTGGCTCGTCCATTATAGACGGCGATACGGTTCACCACCTACGACGTTGGCCTAACGAAATCTCAGCGAGATGTAGGTACTAAGTTCACTTGCGATGGATGTACCTCTGACTACCCTAATTGGGATATAGTCGTGAGCTTATGTTACGTTAAGATCACTCGTCATTTTATGGGCGATGATAAACAATTACTACAGATCATCATTATAATCTTTAAAAAAAAATACCAAAAGCGGTTGGCACCTAAATAATAATCTAATCAGTTATGTAGAGTAGCGTACATAAAGCTAAATACTAGATTATCATAACTAAGTCTATCATTGGTCCCGATTTCTGCAGACACCTAATTTTAAGTTATACCCGTCATATTCTTATCCGGCGAAAAGGAAAGGGACGGATGATTGACAACTGTTAATTTTGAATGAAAATGGTTGAGTGAATGCATGAATAACCCGGGCGAATAAAATAGGCATCTCGCTGATAAGCGACCCGTATGACGTGTGCTGTCAACTTAATTCTGTCGTAATATTGGCCAATATAAAGTTTCTGCCTAAAATTGACGTATGTTTCATAAATTTTATGGCTGTCGGGTAATCGAGAGTCGTTTTCCTTTTCGGCAGATAAGAAAATGACAGGTGTAACTTAAAACTAGATGGGGTATACTGGTATCAACTCCAGGATCTCCAACACCATGCGTAAGCATCCAGTAAAGCATTTACAAGATAGCATAGCAAAAAGTAGGTGTCGACAAGAAATACGGAATAATATGAAGTTATCATGCGGTCACATCGATCGTCCAGATAATGATGCCCAGGGACGTCCGCGATACACTGTCGCATGGCCATTGTGGTTAACTTGTGAATACAAGTGGAGAATATTATGTTATGAACACATTTGTAAGCAGTGGACAGAAAATTTCTAATACCAATTTTAGAATACGGCACAGTACTTTGGATGGACCGTACGATGAGAATTTTGTATCATTATGGTACTATTTTGTATCATAATTGATGATAATGATGAATTCCAATAAAATAAAGATCAAGCATCACGATCATACACCACTATAACACCAGGCCCCGATGCATACTCCCGACTAGACCAACTAAAAACACTAGGATAGTGTTGGTGTTACCCACACTAGATGTCTGGTTGGTTGGCACAGGTCGACGCACACAGTGGTCGCACGCACCGTTAGAGGCGGGTATTTGGGTCGGCGCACGCGCGTCCGCCGCAGTATGCCACGTCGCTCGCTACTCCCGCATAAGCGGGAGCGGATATAATAAACTTCATTACAATAAACTGCTTTTATGCTGGACTGGGAGTGAGCAAACATCATAGAACATGTTCTGCTTCACCGATAAGAAAAATTATAAAGCTTTTGTTGCCTATGTTACAAAAATTGTGAAATTAGTTAATAAGAAAAATAGTTAAAGTAAACTTGATTATATTGTATATTGTGCTAGTTATAAATACATATAATAGTCAAAAGTTTAAAATAGATATAAGCAATTAGAATTAAGATTAAACATAGTGACAACTGTTTAGCATGTAAGAAATAGATTAAGAAAGCATTGCATTGTCTAATAAAAAATTTGATAAAAAATAATAAAAAAGAAAACCCCTGTGTCCAGTGTCCATCTCCTAATAGTAATAAGAAGTAGAGTAGGGAATTAGGTATGAAAAGAATGAAAGACGATGAATGAAAGTGCGAGAGGCATAAAAGCGAGAACTGGTATGGTAATAGAGGAACAGACTGAAAGTGTACGTAGCGTAGGGCCCCTTGCGGGCAGAATAGACATAAGAGATAGATTGTTAACATATGTATGTGATTGATAAGGTCCCTGCCTATCCTGTGCGGCAGGGGTACTAGTAAAAAAAAAACATGTTCTGCTGCATGTCTTCCAGCATGTAAACAGAGGAGCGACTGACTGTGTCCTCCCTATATGATACCATTGGTCTGATGACAGCGAGTGGCTGATTACTTGGCTTACGGTTCATTATATCCATCTTAGCACTGTGTAATAAAAAGTCTCTACAAATTGACTTTTGATAAACTTTTATTAATTCATATTCGTCCTAGGATCGTCACAGGTTATCAGCCTATCACTGTGGAATATAGAATAATACTACGTATAGAACGATAACTCTCCGCTCCGCACCAATTCGTATCGGGCGCCGATCTTACCCCCTCTGGGTCTTACTTTAGTCCCCGCTAAGGTATAAGGGGGAGAGCGCGCGGGTATGTCTCGCTCGCACTTGCGCGTTAGGCCGGGTTTCCACTGACGCGGAGATGGGCGGAGAAGAGCGGAGATATGCGATTTGACCAATCACAGTGTTCGAGAGAGCGAAAAACGAAGACGCTCTGTCTAGCTTATTAAATAACTTGTAATGTATACCCTCATTGGTTTTTAAAAGATGTGTTGCTGTTGCAGTTTCTTGTCATAAGTTACATTGATTCCTGGGGATGGTCCTACCCGCCCCATTAGGGTTTGCTAGCGTGAGTTACTCTAAGTATGTATGTATAATATACATAAAGGCTCAGCGTAAGATCGTTATCTTTACACAGTCACAAGTCCCCAGAAGGCAACTTGCAACACATGGCATTAAAGTCCCAAGAAGGATATGACGTACCATACGGTGATAAGAAACCAGCAACTAAAGAAAGAAAAAGAAAGAAAATATTTATTTCCATATTGGACGCCACATTTACAAACTTACAACAAACAACCAACAACCAACAACTCGCCGATTCGTCAACTCGCCGATTTCAATACTCCGTCATGTTGGGTCTCGTTGAAACCGCGGTGCGAATCGACTAAGAGCTCTTTCTAAATGAAACGCCGAATAACTTCTTTGCAGTGGGTTGATTTGGGCTATTTCAGGCAGCAATGAGTTCGGATTGTAGAAGATAGTATTTACTTAAATTTCATTTTTCCCTGTGGGCCGAGTCTACACAAAATACCTGGAGCAACTCCAACCGCTCCAACCATAGCGGTACAACACGACCTATTCAAAAAGACCATTTGACGATTCGCACCGCGGTCCGAACTGCTTGCGTTCGAAATGATTAAGATTATTTGATTGATTTTTTTATTTATTAGATTATATTGCAGACTAAGATCCGTCAAGTTGAATCCCCTGAGAAGTTAGGTCCTAAATAATATTCTATACACACCGCACCGTATATACCGCATTGGAGCAGCGTAGTGGAGTATGCTCCATACCCCTTCCGGTTGATTGAGGGGAGGCCTGTGCGCAGTGGGACGTATATAGGCTGTTTATGTAATATTCTATACAATAATGTGCACAAAATAGGCGGTAAAACATTATAGGCAAAAGCAAAAATTGACAGAAGTAACAGTCCGCAGCCATTTTCAACACTTGAGTCGTGTTAATCTAATTTAAAACAACGTTTTTCAGCCAATATTGCTATTCAAAGACTGATGAAAGTTCAATACGTACATCTTTTAGTGCAAATTGTCTAATAATAATAACACTAACGACAAGGAGCTGTACTTTTTGTTCATTTCTTAGAGTTATATATAACACATGAGTATAAACTCATAGGTATTTAACTTACTGCATCATAATTGAAAAAATTATCGTGTACATAGCAAGAATGTATCGAAGATAGTACTCAATACGTGACTTCTTGGTGATTGTGAAAGAATGAATACTGATTTAATGACTATTATCGTAATTATTTAAGTGATTTATGCACAACAATGCGCCATTGTCTGCAGCATCTTGTCGTGTAAAAGTTTATTCAATAGATCCTTCTTTTTATCGCCCCACGTCGTTCTACATTAAGGTAGACCGTATCGAAATGTTAATTGTGTCTAAAGTACTTTGATAACTAAATTAATCTTACCACAAATTACGAATCTCCTTCGTCAAAAATATTACACCTGTAAACAAAAAGAACATGAATTAAAACCCTGGGCGTACTAAACGGATACCAAAAACAAACTCAATTCTAAAAGGGAAATCGTGACAAAAAGATCATCCGCCAATTGAAAATGAAATAAAAAGACGTCATTGAAAAATAAAAGCCAGGTCATGGAAAGCGAAAGTTACATAAAATGCATTGATTAAAAACTACCAAAACTTCTGTATTAATTATCGTAAAAACAAGTTATTCTCTAAAAGGAAAAATATGTTAGATATTGTTTCTAGTTTTTATTAAAGACGATTTGCTACTGTAATTGTCCGATGATGAGATCCGGGAGGCAACATACAAAGTAAGATATGTGTTCCGAATCCGAGCGACTATTAAACCAATTACGCGACTAACCGGCGACGGAGTGACAGCTGGCGACAAAAACGAGACACTCGCACGCATACACGATGTAAGCCAGTGGGTTTGGGCCGACGAAGGCGAGAGTCATAAAAAAATCTATGAGAAAGGTCAAGACTAGAGGGTGTCAGGAATATTCTCCTCATTACACATCTTCAGTGTAAGGTATTTCCCCAAGATATTTATTTGCCTATCACAACGTCGAATCACATTTTTCTATTAAGGCTAAAGCCCTCCTGCAGAAGTTGCAATGAAAATAGGATATTCACTTAACTGGCAATAAAATTGACAAATAGGCGATTAACAAGCTGTTGCAACTCTGCTGTTGGTAGGCCAACTCTCGAGTACTCAATCAAGATATTCAAAGGAATTCGTGTTGCGTTTGTATCAGATTCATCTCGGTCACGAAGCATTTAACCACTATATCAACTCGCCACTATAATAACAATAAAAATATATCGTGAATCGCACGCGCGGTGCACACTGGGTCAATCCGCGTGGCGAATCGAACGACACGAGCGGCCCAAAGGCCCATTTACGCGAAATCACGCCAACCAGAGTCCGCAGCCACTGCCACGACTCCGGCACACGTCTACAACGATCAAACTATTATAGCAAAAAATCTCTGACGACTAAAAAACAATTCAATTGCACAGTTTTTTTAAGTATTTTTTGTCTACAGAAACCGTTTTATCCCTATAGTACAGTTAGTAATATTTGTGTGGGATACTTTCCAAAAAATATTGCTAATTTACCGCAAGTCACACAGCTCCATGTATCACCCGCTTGCAGTTATCTTAAGCCATACTAGTAAGAATTCCATTCCATTAAGTTTAACTGTGTATGACTGATGCAGGTTACTGCTAAACGAATTTGTAATCTTACAAATTCGCTATTACGATAGTTTGTCACGAGATGAGAATCCGTGTTAGTAGTATAAGTCATTCTAGACATTCAAGCATGTGCGTATATTACTGCATAAAAATATTGTTTCATGCATTCAGCTGACCGCAGAAAGTCATACGTGACTAGACATATATTAAAACTTGTCACATTTATATATTATTTAATATTTTATTATATTTGAATGTTCAGGGCCGGGCCGTTAATATGCCTTGCGTTGAATATTTTGTACACTTATGGTCAATAACATTTCTAACAAGTAGTTTTAGTGACATTTTACAAATTAAGTGCTTGTGTACCTGCTTATATTAAGTGCATGTATGTGCTTTTCTTTTTCGCCTAGCATGAGTAGTCACGACTGTCCTTTCGCCAGCTGTTACTAATTAGCTGACTTTTTTTGCAATCTGGACAGTTCGTGTCATTCGTGACTTGAATCTCATCCGAGCCAGATCCATGGTTGATGTAAGCTAATGTGTTTGACATTTTCATGTAGAACCGTTCATGGTAATCAATACCTACTTTTATTGGAACATTTCACAGTGAGTACTATCTATTTGGATGTATACGACGCATCCCAACAAAAATAGGCACACTGCTGCTGCGGACTGAAATACTAAATGACGTGATCTAATAGCACGGTCTAAAATAAAAAAAACTTGCAGTTGTTTCATGACGGTCGTAAGCTGGAATCGAGATATTTATTTGACTAAATGGTATATTTAGGTTACTTACAAGTGTATTTTTTTAGAAAAAATAAATAAGTACAGCTACAGAAAATAACACGTTATAATCAAAATATTTAAGTTCAATTCTGATTAATAGTGAGATGCAACTAGTCAAAAATGTATCCTTGTATACATATACACATTAACGTGAATGAACTGTTTTGATCATTCTACGTTAAACAGAATAGCTCCAAAGTCTATAAACTCGTATGGAACCTAGAATACGGTAAGTTTTTCCGCACATGTGATTTATAGAAGAGCAAACCAGGTCGTGGGAGGACTTCATTTTAATAATGTCAAATAACCAGTTCCTAACGCGATCCATGAGATTTATATTCACATACTAAAAATGCTAATCAATGTTTAGCTTGACATATTTTCATTGAACGAACGATACTAATCCTATGAGAAGTATTTGGACGTAGATCGTATTAAGTATAAGACAGGTTTCATGTTGTTTGGCAAAAACAATCTGAGATAACCAGTTTTATTTCTAGCGAGTTCACCAACTTTCGTATGTAAGAAATTGTTATAGCAGTTAATATATTTTTTTAATTATTTTCGTCTAAATCAAGCCACTACACGCACTTAACTAATTTTATAAATACGTAATTATGTAGGATGTTACTGACATTGTATTATAAACGATGGTGGGTGTTTTTCTTGTCACAAGTGTTTAATTAAGATGTTGATTTGACAGATTATGGTTTTTTTTTAATAGGACTAAAAATAATTAGAAAAAATATTTTACAGACAGGATATTTTACTGGATATCAACTCAGAATCATAGTCTAATTGATCCCCTAAGTTTTCGTGACGATGTCACTCACACCCTGTACATTATATTTAGCAACTAAATAACGTAGGTACATTTATATTTTTAAACATGAAATAAAAATTTCAGGGTCATCTCAGGAATTGAAGTTGCGTATTCAGAACATCTTTAATTAATTTTAGTTGCATAATCACACACGTTAAGTTTGGACTTAGGTAAGTTAATATAATTTATGTACGAGGCATCGAGTTGATCGATTGGCTAATTCTTTGACAGTGAAAGGACGTTTTTTACAATAGGTAAAAGTTGTTTAGACACAAATTAAAATGACAGTGGTAACTAAACGCTCAAGTCTAGCGAACATAAAAAAATATTTCTCAGAGTTTTCTTAGAGAAAGTTAGATCAAGTTCATTATTATGTTCACGGTAGCGTAAACAATATTCGATTATGTTAAAAAAACTTAGTTTTTTAGAGAAAATCTTCTCATAATCCCGATTATACGGTTGTTATGGCTATGAGCCTATGACTATGATCCACAAATACCTACTTACGTGTTTTATTTATTCATCCTGCAATTTTAATTGTTTTTTTGACTTTGGGGTTATAGTGAAATGAATGTAAGGACTGAATCCGGGAGCAATGGCTTTTTACCCCTAATTTAATAATCGGAACTTTTTTAACTATCGCGATTTACACTCATATGATTATATTATGTTTCGGCTCTGTCGTTTTTATGGTAGGAGGATATCTTTTGCTGGTATTCAATAAATTTGTTGTCACTCATCGGTATGTACCTTAGTGCCTAACGACTGTTCGTTAGGCACTAATTTATGCTGTTATAATAACTTTAATCTACTTATTTTACTTAATAAGGTTTTTTATCTGATCGTGAACTTCACCTGGGACGAACTTTTTTAATCAAGTGAGTAGGATTCAATTAATCTTGTGGAAACATGTGTTCAAGGTACCTTACATTTATTTGGAAGACACGGCAAGGTTTACGCACCCTGGGGAACTTTTATACCGTTACTTGATATTTAAATGCTAACAAAAACAAATTAAGCTGTCAGTAGCTGATGTTTACAGGAGGAGTCGATGTTTGCCAAATCTCGTTCCCGGCCTTGTGACGATCGTGGCAATGACCCCATAGTAAATTACTTTTACGTCGGCTCAAACTATGTCACTGACAAGAAACTTTTTCACTAAAGCTAGGTATTTAAGAGCGAACTGCAACGAAGAAAACCTAAACCGCGGCCTATTTAATATAGTATAATTATACTATTTAAAGGATTGAATTTAGAGACACCGTCAGAAGTGGAGAAGAGGAGTGGAGGCCTAGATCCAAAGCTGCAAAATGTCAGGCCACAATGATGATGACACTATTTAAAATACTTTAAAACTTCTAAGGTAAGGTTGTCCGTAATCACATTATGAATCAAATTATCAATAGCCATTGTCAAAAAATGCGTGCCGTTTAGCAACAATAGGTAATTTCCATTCTTCTAAGAAATACCGGTGCTCTGGAAATACGCTAAAGTATTTACAATGTAGTCCAGGGTTTGTGTTGACAGGCTGCCAATTTCCTTGCGCTGCATACTAACCCACAAGGAATAGATTTGTGAAGGTTAATAAGACAAAACTTTTAAAATAGCAAGTGAAACGCGGACTTTCAATCTGAATGAATGATCTCACGCGTAGTTACGTATTTATAAATAGAACAAAAAAATATAATCAGAATCAGAATCAGAATCATTTATTCAACGTAATTATCATGGATAAACTTGTTGAAGGTCAATGTAACATTTTGAATTTACGTCATTTCGCAAGGTGTTATGGCTGAGGAGAAGAAATGACAAGAAACTGCAACAGCAACACATCTTTTAAATCAATGAGGGTACATTACAAGTTATTTAATAACTAGAGGAACACATTTAATACCAGACATGTTTATCATTTAGGTAATCATTAATCTTATAATAAGCTTTTTTACATAAAGTAAGCTTCACGTGAGCTTTAAATTTATTCTCTGACAAATTTAAAATATTATCTGGTATTTTATTGTAAAAACGTATACATAACCCCAAAAAAGATGAATTTAATTTACTTAATCTAAAATTTTGAACAACAATTTTATTTTTATTCCTTGTATTGTAAGTATGCCTTTCACAGTTTCTCGGAAGGAGAGATACATTCTTACGCACATACATAATGTTTTCATAAATATATTGACTTGCGACCGTCAGTATATTTATTTCTTTAAACAGCTCCCTTAAAGAGTCCCGACAACGCAGATTATAAATAGCGCGAACTGCCCTTTTTTGAATGATGAAAATAGTTTCTACATCAGCGGCTCGACCCCACAATAAAATACCGTAAGACATTACGCTGTGGAAGTAGCTGAAGTAGACAAGTCTAGCAGTGGGTACATCTGTGAGTTGTCGGATTCTTCTGACGGCATATGCTGCTGAACTTAGCTTGCCCGCTAGTGATACAATATGTGGGCCCCATTGAAGTTTTGAATCTACAGTAATTCCTAAGAAAACGGTGTGTTCAACAAAATCTAAATTCTCGTCGTTAATTTTAATGTTATTATTTACTTTCTTTACGTTTGGTAGAGCAAATTTAATACACTTCGTTTTCTTAGCATTTAGAACTAGGTTATTTACTGTAAACCAGCTCAGAACCTGCGACACAGCGCTGTTTGCTTCGTCAAGTTCCTCTAACTTTCTATCGATTTTAAATATAAGAGAAGTGTCATCCGCGAACAGTACAATGTCAGCTTGGTTCTGTACTACATAAGGTAAATCATTTATGTACACTAAAAAAAGAAACGGCCCCAAAATGGATCCTTGAGGAACTCCCATTTGAACATGAGAGCCCGAAGAAGTTGTACTATTGATTTGTACCTTTTGTATCCTATCACCTAGATATGAATTTAACAAACTGAGAGCTCCATTATTTAGTCCATAGTGCCTCAATTTCAAAAGCAAGGTCTCGTGATCCACGCAGTCGAACGCCTTAGACAAGTCACAGAATACTCCTACGGCATTCTGCGACTCCTCCCAAGCATCGAAAATGTGTCGAACAAATGTGACACTCGCGTCTGTTGTAGACCGACCCTTAGTAAAACCAAACTGCTGGCTGTGAAGTAAGTTATTTAAATTAAAATGACATAGCAGTTGGTCGAGAATAATTTTCTCGAAAATTTTACTAAGTACTGGTAGAATAGAAACCGGTCTATAATTGGTGGGGTCTGATTTTGTGCCCGATTTAAAAAGAGGTATAACTTTACTGATTTTCATTAAATTTGGAAAAGTGCCATTTTCAACACTCATATTAAAAATGTATGCTAGATATGGTGCTAAGATATCAATAACAGAGCTCATCAATTTGACAGACAATCCCCATAAATCTTTCGAGGTTTTAAGTTTCAGCTGTTTGAATACTTTAACAATACTACTCGGATCAACACGTTTAAAATCAAATAATTCAGTGCAAGCAGTAACATTACTTTTCAACAATATATCAGCTTGAACAGGAGAGGACCTGAGAGATTCTGTAGTTTTTACAGGGATGTTCGTAAAGAATTTATCAAAAACTTCAGCTACATCTTTATCTTGTTTAACTAACCCAGTGCCCGATTCTATATTGTATTCTAATTCACGCGGTTTCGAAGCCTTTGTTTCACTATTTATTACTTGCCAAACTGCCTTTATTTTATTATCCGCGGTCTTTATTTTACTACTAATATGCATCTGTTTGGCTGTATAACACACTCTTCGAAATATTTTAGAATAATTTTTGACGTAGCTTTTAAAACTATCAGTGTGTGTATACGTTTTTTCCTCATATAAAGAATAAAGAGTATTTCTACTTTTGCGAATGCCTACGGTAGCCCAGTCACTGAACTTGAATGATTGACTGTTGGTAACTACCTTTTGAGGAAAATTATTTTCAAATTCTTTATGGATTATAGTAAAGAAATCCCTGTAAAAATCGTCAGGATTGTCTGTATCAAAGTTTGGACAAGGTAAGTTACTAATAAGACTATTTCGATATTTATCTATCCGAGTATCAGTGATGGGTCGTGTACGAAATTTAATTTTCTGAACATTTTTAAGTACTGGGAAACTGACCAGCTGCCCACTGTGATCTGACTTAAAACAGTTAAGCATACTGTTATCTTGGAAGTCACAATTGCAAAAAACGTTATCTAAACATGAGGCAGTTGTTTCTGTAATTCTAGTTGGCTCCATAAATATATTAACAAGGTTAAATGATGTAAACAAACTTAGAAATCTAGTTGTAATTGAATCTACTTCATATAAATCAACGTTAAAATCTCCACACACTATAATGGCTTTATTACTTTTAGATATGACCTTCAGTACATTTTCCATCACTGATTCAAAAACTGTGAAGTTAGCACTGTATGGGGGTCTGTATACGGCCACAACAATATGTTTCTCTGTTTCTATACATGAAATCTCCATAGTGCCCTCTATCGAAAGTCCAGTAATATCTTTGCGTTCTTTATATTTTAAACTATTTCTGATAAAAATAAGGGAGCCACCGCGTATTTTGATCTTTCGACAGAAAGCGCTAGCGAAATGATAATTTTTAAAACCGAATAACATTTCATAATCCTTCAACCAGTGCTCAGTAATACATAAAATGTCAATAAAAAATGTCTCTAAAAATAATTCTACGTCTAATTCTTTGCCAGAGAAGCCTTGAATATTTTGGTGAACTAGTTTTAATATTCCAAGCTTCTCTTTTGTCTTATTGTCTAGTTTAAAGATGAAGTACCATTCGTGGTACATGGCTGACTACCGTCAATAAAAGATTTTGTACTGTAGAAGACAGTACAGTCAATAAGTTTACTGCCTGGTCTGGCAGATGTCTCTTTAATATAAAAAAGTAGTACCGAACATATAATTTTTTTAAAGTACTTAGATAGATATATTCTATCTGTCGTTATTATACAATTTTGAATAAACTTATTCAAATCTAAATAAATAATATTACTATGATGACAGGTTCTGTTGTAAAGGTGTTGGTTGAGAGAAAATATATAATTATTTTCCTCACTAGCTAATGAATTTGAATATGGAAATGAACAAATAATTAAGTTTCCACACTCAACAGTCATTAGTGACCTATGATACCTAGTCAATTGCTGTTTTGTGAGCCCTGTACTATTGCCTACTAAAAGAATAACGGTAGTGTTTGCATCATATTTACACTGGAATAATTTTGTGATGATTTGCGAATATGACGCGCCAGGCATGCACACATTAACAATGTCATGATCAAAGGAGTTTTTTAGAAGTAGTCCTAAACCTATGCCTATATCGTCCGAGAACACAACAGTCTTTTTCGTTAGACGTGGGACACAGTCTTTCTGGGGCGCGACGATGTTTGGCAATGCGGTCGCGACCTTTTCGGGCCCTCGCAGCGCCCCACCTGGCGGCGCAGCGGGCGCGGGTGCCGCGGGCGGCGGCGCTGTCGCTGACGCCCTGCGCCTCGGGGCTCCGCGAGCTCCGACCCTCCGCGGCTCGGCTCCCGGCGGCACATCACCGGCCGGCGCGACACTCGGCAGCGTGGCACACAGCGGCTCGTTGTTGGGCGGTGCGGTGTCGCACATCACTGCGGCCAGCGGCGCACCGGCGGGGAGCACGGCACTGCGTTTCGCAGCTCTGCGTGACGCTGCCCTACGCGGCGTGGCCCCTGCCGGCGCAGCACTAGGCGACGCGACACTGGGCGGCGCGGCTCTGCGTGTCGCAACCCTACGCGATGCGGCCCTGGCCGGCGCAGCAATAGGCGACGCGGCACTGGGTGGCGGGGCTCTGCGTGTCGCAGCCCTACGCGATGCAGCCCTGGCCGGCGCAGCAATAGGCGACGCGGCGATGGGCGGCGCGGCTCTGCGTGTCGCAACCCTGCGTGATTTGGCCCTGGCCGGCGCAGCACTAGGCGCCGCGGCACTGGGCGGCGCGGCGCCGCGTCTCACAGCCCTATGGGGCGTGGTACCTCGCGGCGCGGTCTCGCGGCGCGTGGTACACGCGGCGCTGGTGGACGGTGAGGCTCCAGAATCTGCGACCAGCCCCCCGCGCTGCAAATCCTCGCTAGACTCGCTGCGTGTTTTGGCGCGGAGTGTTTCCAGCTCCAGGTTTCGGTCGTGCACCAGAGACTCAAGCCGTTCCGTGTTAATTACCAGGGACTCTGTTGCCTTTTTATATTTTGTTACATTCTAAATATTCGTGTTATTTTATGTCGGCCACAGGCCAACAAATGTTTGTAATTTACGCAGGACAAAAAAAACCTACAAACCGTATTCAATATGCACAGCGTCAACCATAAATGCGCCAGCACAAAAGACTTACTACAATGAACCGCATTCATAGTGCGCATTACTGATGCAGCGCGCAAATCCATCATTATGCATTCCTGGGTTGCACGTTTCGAAAATGGCCTGTCTCATATGGCAAATTTGAAAAATAAAATCCTTCTCCATGCAATGTGATTTCATGAAACATAACTTTTCTATTATCAATTCTAAATAATGATTGTCAACTCATTCATAGGTACTTAAGTATTTCACAATTACAAATCTTTATTCACTTGCCTTTTAACATAGTACGTAGAGTTTTGTTAACGTTATGCCTTAGAAAACTTATCGCGTCTTAACAAGGTTAAAAATACGTTAACGTTTAATATAAAGTTTGATAGGAAAAGATACGCAATGATCTGGTTCTAGACATGGTTGTTATAGCAACGCGCTCTGTTTTTGCTGGAAATACGAATACGTGCTCAACAGCTGTTTTGTCTGGATACGGCGTTTTGTTTTACAATTTTCGTTGACGCCAAGGACGAACAAAGGGGCTTTTGTTCTGGGTCCTTTGTGATTGTTGACAACACTTTTAGCAACTGTTCCGTCCTTTCATAATTGTCGAATCGTCGTTACTCAAGGCTCTAAGCTAAGCTATAGCGTCGGATAAATTGTCTATAATATAGCTGTTGTCGTGCTTCACGGTTTTCATTTCTATTCAAAGTTTGACATGTCACATGAAAGCCATCACTTCTGAATTGGAAATGCAGAATTATGTACACCATAACACCCATTGTTCTTTTGCAATAAAATAATACCATGACTGAATGAATTATACCAATTCGAAAACTCTAGAACGAACCACGCCATATTCCAAGAAAAATAAAAACTTAACTTGATAGCACAGTTCAGGTACGGCTCTAAAACCACCAATTTTTTCACCTCGTGGATCTTAAATTACACCAAATCCTATTTTATAGATGTTCCCACAGGTTAAAATGTAATCACGCGCGAGAAAATGGCCGACTCGCGTGAATTGACCGACCAAATGTATAAGAACTTCCTAGCCCCTTTGCGTACACACGACGCCATACACGGAGAGGGATTTCAAAGGAAAGTTGGAGATCTTGATATAATAGCCATAGAAAAACAGTGGTCATTAGACCGATGAGCCGTGCCTTCCGGATTTTACTTGCATTGTTTAAGATTTCTCACATTAACAATGTTACAAACGTGATGTAGTGAAGATTACTTGATTGCACCCTTTCAGTTACTTAAGCATCTGAATAAACCACAAACCAATAAAGCAAACAAAGATTGCCAATGAAAACCAGTTTCCATATTAAAAAATCATAGTTCACCTTATGAAAATTAATAAACACTTAAAAAAGGCAAGGTGGGAAATTGCAAAAACTTAACCGGAGTATTCGATCGCAAAAACCAGATAGGCACTACCTGTAATATAACCATATTGTTATCGACAATGCAAATACTAGTTTCTACATGGTATGGAATGGGCGCGACAGGTTAAATAACTTTTAAATGACGTAACTAGGTGGCAGCTAAACACCTTAATAACTGAGTAAATTAACTTAGGGTCTGTCTCACAGCTGGCAAAACCTTCTCTGGAAACTATTTTGCATTTTCAAATGAGATACCTGGCCACATAAGCAGTGTACACATAGTGCAACGAAGAGATTCTACTTGTTTGTGTCGTAACGCATGCGTTGATTTTGCGCCATACCAACATTAAACAAGTTTTGGATGCGGCAGCCGTCAGCGTACTCGAAACTATCACGTAATTCAGTAAATATGTAAGGAAAAAAGAAGTTACACTATTTCTGAAACCATTTCGAGATTTCGTTTTAATTAATAAAGTAAAAATTTTAAGAAAATAACTACTGCATGAAAAGCAAAAACATTCAAAATGTTTTTTTTAATAATCGCTAACTGTCATATAAAATTATAAAAAAATTCACCACCACCACCATCACACCACACACCAGGACACCAGGGTTTAGAAGGTTGATAATTCGCCTCACGACCCACACCAAAAAAAAAAGATAAAAAAATTACATTCAAAAATACTTTACATACCGAATTGTACAGACTTGATTAAATGGTATTGATTGATGCTAAAAGAAAATATGTTTAAGAATGTTCTGGTGTGTTCGATCAC
The DNA here is from genome assembly GCF_024362695.1 of Pectinophora gossypiella. NCBI lineage: Eukaryota > Metazoa > Arthropoda > Insecta > Lepidoptera > Gelechiidae > Pectinophora > Pectinophora gossypiella. The sequence continues at coordinate 18,104,555 of NC_065433.1, forward strand.
TGGAATTATGACTATTAAATACATAAATATAATTTATTACACATGATGATACGTCAAATGTACTTGTACTATTACCTCCTGACTAATCTTCAACAAATAATACGTGTTAAACTTTGTTAACGTACAGTCGGTGCGTCGATGGCTTTACAGAGATTACTGAGAAACACTCGACATAAACGGACCGACCGACCTTGCTATTATGCCATGCCTCTCACTTCACTACAATTATAATGAGTTGAAGTGATGGATATAAACTACATTTTACTTTATGACTGTAAATACCTGATCCATTACTGTGGATTATCTGAACAGTCAACAAGGGGCAATTAACATTATTACGCGCATACATTGCCATAAAGCACCAGGATATCAAATGTCCCACAATGTTATAAAGTGAATAGACATCCTCATACTACCCTCAAGTTATTCTGTAGTACTATAACAAACAGACTACAATAAAACAGTATTTTGTCGTGGGGTATTCAAAGTTCAAAGTTCAAAGTGCTTTATTTGTAAGAATATAGGTAAGTACAAATTGATCTTATAGCTAGGATGTCCGCCATATTCGACCTTATAATTCAGGTATACAAATTAAAATTATATATCATGCATTATCATGTCACATCAATTCAATAAATTAATATTATTAAGAATTATAATTAAATCTATAACTTAAGTCATCTAGTAAAATTTGACAAAAAAGAAAAAAAAAAACAATTCATACAAAAACAATTACATTAAAGTCATTATCATACATTTCATCAAAGTCAATTATAATAAAAAATAGAAAAAAATGTTTATATTATATTATATTACTTTGTAGAAAAATATTATAGAAAAAAAAAAAAAAAGATATTGTCCTAATTTAAATTAAAGTAAACTAATTAATAAATAAATTCTCTTAAATTGTATACACATTTATCCAACAAAAGCTTTTTTAATGCGATTTTAAATGAATTAAAAGGAAGTGCTCTGATTTCTTTCGGTATTTTATTATATACAGTTGGTGCCATACATATGACACTCTTTCTCATTAGCGCTGTGTTAGCGTATGGTACACTCACCAGGTCATTGTCCCGTCGGTTACGCATTACATTTTCTGAGAGTTTGGGGAACAAACTAGGATTAGATTTCACAAACATTGCTATTTCTAATATGTATATTGATGAACAGGTCAGTATATTATATTTCTTAAAATATGGTTTACAACTTTGATCTGATGGTACTCCAAACATTGACCTCACGCACTTTTTTTGTTTCTTAAATACTAAATCTCCATGTGTCGAATTACCCCAAAAAATAATACCATATCTGAGGTATGATGCCACAATGCCATGGTACGCAGTAAGAAGTGCTTCCACATTAAGAACTCCTCTGAGTTTGTTAAGCGCATACGAAGAGGAACTAAGTTTTTTACACAGTTGATTTATCTGTAATTTCCAGTCAAGCCTTGAATCTATAATTAAGCCTAGATATTTCGCATTTTCCACAACACCAATAGTGTTACCATCATAACTAATATCTACATTTTGTGGGGATATGCGCTGTCGAAAATGTGTTATTTTAGTTTTGTCAAAATTAATTTTTAAGTTATTATTATCAAGCCATTTTACTACAGATTTGAATGCGTCATTTATATCAAATTTGTAATTATTCTTATTTTTTGCGTCAATAGTGATAGTACTATCATCAGCAAATAGTGACATGTGCTGAGACGTGCATTTGGGTAAATCATTTATATATATGTTAAATAATAAAGGACCTAGCACACTACCCTGCGGTACTCCATACACATTAGTTCTTGTCTCAGATTTGTAGGTGTTTAAAAATTTTGTATGTAGGTCTATTCTATTTATTTCTGTAATTTGTTTCCTGTTAGTCAAGTATGATTCTAGTAGTCTGTTCACATTTCCTCGTATGCCATACAAATGAAGCTTTCTTATTAACAAACCATGATCTACATAGTCGAATGCTTGGGTCATATCACAAAAAATTGAGCATACAGGTATTTTTCTGTCTACATTAGGTATAACCTTCTTCAGCAAGTCATAAATTGCCATTGCAATCGTTTTACCTTCTCTAAAACCTTTTTGTTCGATAGATAATAAATTAAATTTCTCAAAATATTGACTAAGTTGCTTATAAATATACTTTTCAAATATTTTTGAAATTACTGAAATAAGCGAAATGGGTCTATAGGAGCTAATAAACTCTTTATTATCTTTTTTATAAATAGGTTTGACAATTGAAATTTTTAGGAGCTCCGGGTAAATACCCTTGCTGATGCATAAATTCAATATATGACTCAAAGGATAACTTATAATCTCACTAACATATTTCAGAACCTTTGATGAGATTTCATCATGTCCTACGCTAGGAGTATTTTTAAGAGATTTGACAATGTCAGCTATATCTTTTGGTACACAAGGCTTCAAAAACATCGAGGAGGCATTAGAATTTATAATTTCAGTGGTCTCTGGCACTGGGTTTGGTATGACTTTATCTATGAAATAGTTATTAAAAATGTTAGATATTTTATGAGGATCTGTAACAATTTTATTATCATGCACAATTTGCGGAATATTATCTATATGTGTTGTTTGCAGTGTGTTGTTGATTATTTTCCACGTTGCCTTTAATTTATTAATAGCTGTCTTAATTATATGTACGTTTTGAGTTTTTTTCGTATTTGAAATTATATGTTTAAGGGTTTTTGAATACTTTTTATAAACGTTTCTATTAATATTACTTGGTTTGCATCTATATTTATGCAACAAATATCTTTTCTTTTTACTGCATGCCCTGATGCCGCGTGATATCCATTTATTCTTATGATCAACGTTGATTGTTACTAATTTGTAGGGAAAACATAGATCGTACATAAGTTTAAAATCGTCAATAAAATTTTGATACGCTTTATTGGGATCTTCCGTATCATAGACACTCGAGAAATATAGCTGTTGTAGGCATTTCCCAAATTTATCAATGTTGTCTTGACCAAAATCACGCCTTTTTACCTTCCAATATTTTATTCTGTAAATCTTTTTTACCGGAATTTTGATGACCTGGGCTGTATGATCAGACAATCCAAAGTTGAAAACTACCGTTTCAAGATTTCTTTTATAATTGTGTGCTATGTTGTCAATGCATGTATTACTCACAAGTCTAGTAGGTTGATTCAATGAAAGCCTAAGGTTATGGTTTAATAAAAGATACTCAAATTCTAAAGATACATTAGTTCTGTCAAGTCTATTAATGTTAAAATCACCAGCAACAATTAGATGTTTATTGCGATACCTGCTAATCTTAGTCAATACATTATCAAGTCTTCCAAAAAAATCGTTAATATTATTTGTATTAGGTACTCTATACACACACGCAACAATAAGCTCATAGTTTACTAATTCTATTGCACAGCATTCACAAGTGCCTGTTATTGAGAGGTTTTTTATTTCAGGAATCTCTCTCCATTGATGTCCATTTTTGACAAGAATGCATGATCCCCCTCTATTTATTTCTCTACTATAGCATGCGGCCAACTTATAGTTAGGAAGGGTGAGAAATTTCTCATTTTCTTTATTTATGAAATGCTCACTTATACATATTATTTCTACATTAATATTTTTTTCTGACAATTCTTGCAAACAAATACTTAATTCGTCAGTCTTATTTATGAGACCTGCTATATTTTGGTGAAGTATGTAAAGATTATTCTCGAAAAAATAAGTTCTGAGTCCCTGTTTCATTTTCGACACTGTCATTTCCGTTTGCTTCAACATTTCGATGAAATTGCAAGTTCCAGTCTTCAATTTCCTTAACTTTATCAGCGACATAATTGAAAATTGTTCTCATCCCGTTATTGTTAATTTTTCCAGTATATTTATGGAACATGCTTTCGTCATATTTCAGATGTAGATTGGAGTCAACTGGGCATGCATACTCATAGGTCATCACGTCATTATAAAATATTCTATTAAATGATTCTATTCTTGAATTATATAGATTTGAGTAATTAGCGCAATTAAATGTAGGTACGCATATAAGCAGATTGGTATTTTGGATTTCTTCCAGCAACGTTCGCATGTTTGAAACAAGCTCGTGATAATTACTTGAGGTTTTAAAATCTTCTTCGCCGATTAGTATGATACAATAGTCATCAAATGTATAGTCAACAATTTTGTAAGATAATTCTTCTATTATTTCTTTTATACCTCGATTAGGCATTATGTAATGAATTAGATCATAATTTTCATAAAAAGCATTTTCTGCAGCATTCAATATTTTATTTTTATTATTTGTGCTCATAATACATATTCTTGCTTTATCATGAGTAAATTTCTTACTAAGATGCTTGTTGTTTTCAGGTTTCCTTGATTTATTTGTTGTCGCATTTCTAATTTCACATTGTTGTATACTCTCCTTGATAGATTCAACTTCCACTTCTTCACCAATGTCGTTCGTGTCGTATTTCGTTTACAATTTGCAGAAAAGTAAAAAATGTAAGCGCTTGCCAGTACAAACTTATACAGCTTCATTTCGATTTAACATTGCATTAAAAATAAAATCTAAAAGCAGCGTTGGCATCAGCAGGAAGTTCAACATAACGCGTGTTTATGGCACTAGCTAACGTCTGTTTTCGGCTAATTTTAACTCCACCTGGTGGAGCCGGCGTAAACATGCGCCTGCGCCTGAATGGACGACTTTCGGAATACGTTTGATTCTACTGAACACATTTCCAAGAAGAAAGCGAGATGCTATGTAATTTAAGCGAGATACTTTACATTTTTCACATACAAAATAAAAACAAAAAAGTAAACCGGGGACAGCAAACTAAATATCATGAGCACATTTTTTTTAACTTCAGAAGATAATCCAAAAATACGAATTTGTATTAAGCTTTTTTATAAGCCCATCAATATAATTCCGAATACGTACATCATCATCATCATTAAAACCAATCTCCTTTTTGAACTTCTTTATTTTAAAACTTTTTTCTTTTTAAACTGTTCTATTATAAGCTCTTCTTGGTCTTTCTCTTCTATCTTTCCTTGGCATAGAGCAACACGGACCTCCGCTTCCTTACAAATACAAATGCCCTTCCACGATATCTACCTATTTGTCTGTCTGTGTCTGTCGTGTTTGAAAATAATAAATGTTTTTTACTTTCTTTATATTTTTAATATTTTTTAATAAATTCGTTGTTATAAGAAATGGCCAATAATCTTGCCTCTACTGTCTTCGGTAACTTTCTATATTTGGCCGAATACTGGTATTTTATCTCCTAAAACGACTACCAACTTGTCAATTGCCACATGTTGGATTCCCAGAAGAAAATTAATTGTTGACACTAGGAAATTAGAGCCTCGGGCTAAAGTGTACCTCTAGTTGACGAGGAACAAACGTAGAGACACAAACATACACAACGCCCACCCCTTCCGGTCCTTTGTACGCGCGCTGTATGGCCCAGGTACTACACATTACTATGGAATGGATGGTACTGTGAGAAGACCATTTCCTCAACTGGATACCTATTTCAAGCTCTGCCCATTACTAGTCGAGGAAGTATGGACGACAAGTTGTCACACAGACGATCTATATGTTTCTGTGGTATGTGGGAATTTCATTATTATCCCCGTGGGTATAAGATAATTTATTAAGTATTCAAAAAACGATAAAATAAAGAAAAGGGCTTAAAGTATTAAATTCGTCAGAATTCGTAAATTACTTTTTGAACTTTCGACTGTAAATCGCAATTTCGGTACTTAGTCGTAAAAATAAATCAGTATCTGAATCATAACAATAAATTGTTCTTTGGGGACCTCATAAAATACACGCGACAAGAATTTGGACTAGTTAACCTTCAGAGATCGTTATATTTTATACTTGTACGGCCATTTTACTTTTGCTTTAATTTGGTGATTTATTATCGCGTTTCGAAAGTATTGTCAAATTAATTTTCATTATCTGACCTTCTTTTAACGAGCTCTAAAATGGTGATAAAAATTAACTGACTATACAAATATGTGTAAGAAAATGTTGGTTGCGTATGAAGAAATACTGGTGAATTAGGTATTGAATACGACATTTTGCCGCTGTTCCCACAATGTAACCTCGTGTGATGGTGTTGAGGCAACAATACTACGTTTATGCCATTTTACGTCACCATGCATTGCGGTTGCGTGGTTGCCAGATTCCGCAGACCTGTAATCTCATGCTGTCTCTATCACAAAGAAATGGATAAAGATATATTGGTTCCCGAGGCTATTGACACATGTCAGCGGTTGTGAGGCCAAATCTATACTTAGATGTCTTGGAAACTGACAACTGGGTTGGCTAGTAATAGGAACAGAACTGTCTACTAAGTGCAGTCGTATTTTGACCGTGGTTACAACGCTTTGTTTAACTATTCTACACAGACATTCTGTTCACATTTCTATAGAGGTAAGATATTATTCAATCTAAGTACTCGTTTATTTTTAATATTTCCCGGAAAGGTTTGGGTCATCGCAACTTAACGATGTACAAGGAAGTTATGACTAAGAGTTCCGTCTTATGAGACAATATTCCAAGAACGAAATTGGTCCAAGTCGATATTTTACGTCCAGAGATAATCTGGTGGGCGTCACCTTGACACGAGGACCGAACGAGGACAACCGCCTGTGTTTAAAGTTACGAAAATTACAGCAAATGCAGTAAAGATTTGCCATCAATCAGCGAAAAACATTTTATTTACTAACTGCAACCAAAGGTACAGTAATAGCCCAAACTGGAGAATGTTTATATCATCATTACACATACATTCGAGTGAAACCGAATATCTAAGGTATCGCACTGATGACTACTTCCGTTTGAAGGTAATATTTTGCATCAACAAATATGTAATATTCATAATAGTGTAATGACATAGTTAAGTGATTTATTGACGATGTTTCTGGCTACTGGATATTAAAAAGCCCATGTGATAAGATTTATTTATAAAGAAAGTGTTAAATACTATGACGAATGATTTGTTGATGGTGAAAGTTGACGAATTCATTGTATGCAAAATTGCAAAGTGATATCGAGGATAGAAATAGCGATTAATTCTATACGTATGGATAGTTAATATAAGCTTGTCTCTTCAAAAACTTCAAGAAGTTTAATCCTTAAAAACGGAAATAATAATTTTAAGCATCTACTTCAGTTTAAGGTGTTGACTGTAAAGCTGTAGTCACGAAACGTATGAAGACCTCGAACTGCGAGTATATCGATTAAATAAATCAATAAGCAATTACACAGGTAAGGCCGACAATTTTGAAGAAATAAATATGCGATGATTGCGATCAGAACATAACCAGCTCTGCGATGCTGTTGTAGGAGACGGCAGAGAGCCAGACTCCACCCCACGCCCCGTGTTAAACGCAGAGCCGATCCGGGTCACCACTTAATATATCACATCGTTACAAACATAATGTAAGTAGTCGTTAAAAACAAAAGTGTAGACGGTCCATACCAAATCAGCATTTAATTGTATGCAAAATGTGACATATGTAAGGAGAAAGCTTGAAGGTATCGGTTTTATATGGATTATACAGCCTCCGAAGACACGCCCTTTCACAACTTACAATACCTAATTACAAACGCCAACTCAGCCTGTGCCTGTTTATAGATTTACTTATCCTTTTAATAAACGGAATGTTATTTATACGGTAGTTAATAGTAATTAGCCTACATGAGTTGTATATAGAATTGAAATAACTACCGTGACCATATGTGATAAGGATTGGCTGATTTGAGAACACCTTTCAAGTTCCAAGATCGGAGCAAGGTCGACACCAGAGCCGTACTGGCAGCAAAAAGCGGAGAAATAAAAAAATACAATAGCTTTCGAGCCACGGCCCAATGACAAACGTACGCAAAAAATGTATCCAATCTCTATGTCCTTTTGAGGCCTACTACGGGTATTATATTATGCCACTTGTACTTCTAAATTATTTCATATTATTGCAAAGCCGTGGTAGCCCAGTTGGTAGAACGTTTGCCTCTCACTTTAAGGTCGCACGTTCAAATCCAGCACAGGCGATGAAGGAAAACATCGTGAGGAGTCCCATATTCCCGAGAAATGCATTTTTCGGACCCATGTGACCTAACCTGTATTGGGCTGGTGCTCTCTTCGCAGGTAGGAAAGACAGACAGGCAGTCGCTTCTGTAAAAAACCGGACCTGTCAAATCTTCAGTTTAGGTAAGCGGACCCTGTGTGAAAACGGGATAATGCTAGGGAGATGATGACTTTTTTAAAGATGAGGTCTTTAAAATCATTTTGTTTTAAAGACCTCATTTGGAAGTTTACAGTAGTAAGTTTCAAATTACAAAAACGATGTCATAATACAATTTATTAATGCAAATAAGCATAAAAGAAAAATATTAAAAATACATATGTTTGTTCATACATATTCTATAACCGACAACTTGGAATGCAAACCGTCCATAGTCTGTGTTCCTTTCCTTCAACAGCTACTTAGTTACTCGTGTATATACTGTGACAATTATTATTGCTATGTTTAATACGGGCTAATACTAGTAAATATAAATGAACGCAACCACCTTGAATAAATCATGATCTTACCTATACTATTCATTGTTTGTTTCTTAGCCTATGACATTGTTCTACATTATATGATAGATACAATTCATAGCTGCAATAGATTTTGAGAAACAATTAAGAAGCTGTTGTTTTTAGGGTTCGGCGCCACAAAAGGAAAATGCTTAAGAGACCACTCTGTTGTCCGTCGGTCTGTCTGTTTTTTCGCGAACGCGCGAACGTATCAAGTTAAAATTAACATCTAACTGTAAAAAAATCAAGCAATCCAAAGATTTTGAATTGAGCCTTATTTTCTATCGTTTACTTCCCATTCCCAAAGCCTAGAATCATGAAATCTAGCAAGAAAGAAAGTGTTACAAGTAAAGGAAAATATCCGAAAATCGTATTGTAATTCGGACTCGCACTTGTCTGCCTTTTTTTAAAAGATTAATACTGTAATTGATCAGTAAACTGGTACATAATGGTTTGAAAACTGCGAATGATGTTAAATGTGATTGTTAATATCTTGATGTTCCCTAGATTATCTCAAGCCAGAGAGAAGACAATGCGCCTACGGCCGCCGCGATCCTTGAACACTTCTCTCGCACGTTCACGACAAGGAATGCAAGTACTTGTCCTCGTAAACCATTCTTACTAAATATTATTTGAAATGTGTATAAAATCAACCAACCAATGTAAAACTTATTCTAGGTAGAGGAATTCAGGCAGCTAGGCCACCTACAAGTGTTGCAAGAACTTCCAAAGAAGGTCCGTTGTGCCGTTCAAGGCGGCTTTACGACTGACTCGTCATTTTTGCACTCACCACATTTCGCAAAATGCATTACAGCTGAAATGCATTGAGACATGACGTGAGATTACCCTGCCTTACAACTGTTTTAAAATATTTTGGATCCCGTATAGCGTCAAGTACGTAGGTACTACGTGGGTCTCCAACAGACGCCGATAAAAATTGACAAATTTTATGGAATATATCTGAATGGAGACAACCGTAATTATAATATACCGCGAAATAGTTGCGACGATTGGCCAATCTGTGTTCAAGTAAAGAGTATTGCTTACATTAAGACCTAAGTACTCGTACCTTATCAATCATCAAGAGACTACAGCTAACACGGATAGGTACTTTATACACAACACCTCGTTTTACACAGACACTACATACGCACGCTTGACACTACGCATTTGTGTTCGTATGACGTCTGACGCCCATACGATTGTAGACTAAAGTGAGACCGAGGGGGTGAGGTAAACCTAGCTCACCCTCTGGTGGGGAGCGGAGAGCTGCCGTTTTATACGTAGTATTTTATTCCCTATAGTGCTTGACGTAAAAGTATACTTTTGATGAACATTGTCAGACACGGGAATAGGAACACCATTCTCTCCATGTTTGTAGCTAATGTGAGGGGCTATGCATTACTGACTGAATGCGAACTTCATCACCACGATTATGGTCAAGCACCGTGTTGCGACCATTTCCGTTTCTGTATTCCTAGTTGGTACTAATGTTAGGCTTAATAGTCTAGCATTTAGCATTTATTTCATTGACCATCTTGTAAGCTTGTAGGTACCTAATTAGCGACAGCAAACTCCAGGTAGTCTTTTACCTTTCAGTTCAGTTCTTCATTCAGTACCATAATTCAATATAAAAAAGCTAGATAATAGTATGGTTGACGCTACTGCACCTTTTTCTAGCTTTTTTGATACCATTTTGCTACTTTTCATTGCAAATATTGTGCAATTTTTTTCATTTTTTTGCATATTTTCCCCGTCTTTTCTTTTAGGAATTGAATGTAACTGTATATACCTACCTAGGTAGGTAGGTACCTATACGGGTTTTTTTCTTGCGTAAGGTAAACGTGTAAATAGGTAGGTTAGTAAATGCACGATGCTTGCAGTTGATCCGTGCAGTTGAGGTAAATGCCTACTTACCTATCTACTTGTCAGATTGTTGGTAGGTATGGGGTCCCCCTTAAGTAGACGGTTTTTTAAGCTGACCGTATCGCAGAAGATAATAGAGGTAGACATTTGCGAATGCTACTTCGTGAGTGACCACATAGGTAATTCCCCCAAACCACAGTTATTAACCTATAGGTACCTACTTATTTACATACAAAATTATTTTTTTGATAAATAGCCAATCATACCTAATAAGGTTTTTAGTTTTCCTTTGATATTGTGTTTTTTTTTGCTCTGCAGGTTATAATGCACAAGACGACCATTTAATATGGCTACCTACCTACTATCGCGGAGCCCCGTGGGTCGTAAAGTTTGCGGACGAGTGGAGTGCAAAGTTAAAGTATGAACTAGGTGGGTATTTGCTCATACTTGTATGGCGCGCGTTTCGCGGTCACATGGCCCTTCCAACTTCCAACCTCTTTCTTTCATTCCATGGTGTCTATACTACACGTCCAGCTTACATTTTTGCTTATGTTAGGTGGGCATACCTACCTACCTATTATAAATTGCTATCTACCACAAGTTTGCTGACGTTGATGACCAAAATTGCCGTCGTAATGATTATTTTTACCGCTGATTTCGTCCGGTAATTTTCAAAACAACAGACCAAACCATAAAATTCGGCCAATTAGAGGGGAAGACTGGCGCCTCGCAGTAACAGTATACATGCAAATTTTAATGTCCGGTTTTAGATGTCTGCTAATCTGAAATGGACTCTCATATTTACTAGCATCATCTTAATTGCTAGGCATCTAGCGAAGAATCGACCTACATCGTAGCAGGTACGTAGGTACTATTATTATTATTCTTCATAAACTACCTAACTGTGATGATCCGATTCACTGACGTTTTTTCCGCGAACGCTTACTTGGCAATCTCTAAGTCATGGAATGGCAGACCATAGAAAGTACAGTTAAAATAACTTTAGAATACTCACGCGACGAGAGGGCCGGCTCACAGAGATGCTTAGAAGAGATTGCGTTTTTTAGACACTGTTTTGTAACACACAAGTTCTTCAGTTCACTGCAATGGGGCACAAAACGTTCTTATTCACAGATGTGAGAGTGTTATTTGCGATTGTTCACAGGTCAGTAAAGTTCTAAATGCGGTTTACGGTTGGAGAGGGCTGACAGCAATACCCCGTAACAACGTGCAACCAGCGCGATGCGGCGCGGCGAGTGGCGACAGTGGCGCGGCGGCTGAGGCGAGACGCGCGCGGCAGGCGCGGTGGGCAGCGCGGAGGGCGCGCGGGCGCGGGCGGGTGAAACGTCAGATGGCGCGATCTCCCCGCGGCCGCGTTCCTATACCTGCTCAGCTTGGATGAAGTTATTCAAAACTTCTGTGTCCTACCCTACCTGCATAACGGCCTGCTAGGTCTACAGTCACCATATCGTTCATTACATAGATAGGTACATCCTTAAAATTCGATTCTAACCAATCCCATGCGAAGCATCTGGCCCGTTGGATTGCGTGGTATGATAAGGCATTTACACCATCTACCTAGACGTATTCAAGGGACCCTATAATAGCGTCTATTACACTATCCAGTCACGGGTCCGACCAAGTAGCGAATGCCATGCCACTTGCGGCATAGGTATAATACCTAAGTCACGTCACAAAAAATAAAAAATCCCATCGGGCCCGACGAATTTTGTATTGTGGGTTTGTGGGTCCTTGGAATCGTGTAGATTTAATAGCGCCATTGGTGCTGTCCAGTACAGATCATCTAATTTTATTTTAAGTTACACCAGTCATTTTCTTATTCGACGAAAAACTACCTAGGTATTTGATTCGCCCGGGTTATTCATTCATACATTTTAATTTATCAACTGTCAATGATCCGCCTCTTTCCTTTCGACGAATAAGAAATTGACAGGTGTAATTTAAAATAAAATTACGAGATGCCTGCAGGAATCAGGTGTATGGAAGTTCCTGTTTTAGGTATGTTATTCCTATTAGGTACCTACCTAAGTAAGTTGGTTATTACATCTACAACTACCTACATCAATTAATCGGGTCATTTTTGCTATCCTAAATGTATTTATTTATTGTTTTTCATTATTTTTCTCATCACGTAACTACAGACAGTTTCGGAAAGTACCTATCCGTTTAGTTGCAGTCGCAGCAGTGGCGGTACATGGCTGTGGCAGCATATTGCGGGCGCGGACCGTTCAACATTGACTGCCGGCTATCAAAACGGGTTATTTTTGAGATTCCATTGCAACATTATGTTTTCGGCATTAGGTATCTATCAGCTGTAAATTGAAATGTTACAGTTTTAATACAAAACTCTTTATTGCAATCAAAACAAACATGATAATAATCTATTAAGTTAGGTAGTACAACAAGCGGCCTTATTGCTAAGGTAGAATCTCTTCCAGGCAGCCTGGAGTTATAGGTAATGAATTTAATAAAAGCATAGCGGGATAGACAGTGCAGTCAATACCTATTCCATGGCAAAACTGATAGAAGATGCTGATGCCAGACTGGGCTTAACGGTTGCGTAGATAAATATTACCTACATCAAACTTATCAAAGGTAATAAACTGGTGTCAGTACTTACTCCTTAATAGGAATAACGAGCATAGACACACCACAAAGGTCACATTTGATTCACTCAATAATACCTATGAACTAAATAGAAGTAAACTAATACAGTACAGCAGCAGAGGTCGGTTCGTTTGTCATTTGTCCTTCAGTTTCAATCCCCATTTTAAGTTGAACCTGCATGCTGTTGGCGCTTTTAAATAATTGAAAGCTCATCTTGTACTGGTACCAATAGATATTAATACCTAAGCGGTTATCTATCTACAAGTCGTTAATTAACTTCCGCGTAGTAGCAAAACACCTACATTTTTTAGGATGTTGCACAAGTGTAGTGTTTGACCTTAGTTTATCCTTAAGCTCAATACAAATACCAGACGAGTTTTATAATCTATCTGCAAAATGCGCAGGAGTGGTCTTGGTATGCAAATGTATAGATCACCTTGCTCGGTGAGCGGGTCGAATCCGGGCCAGCGTGAATAACTATTGCAATTTATTGCACGGTTTGAAGTCATCAAAATATTTACCTACCTAGGTACGTATTTACGTAGGTATACAAGCACCGCACGCAGGCTAGTTCTGTTTGTCAAACACTTTTATACCTTTGTTGAGTGCATGAAATGATCGAAAAATCAAAAAATATTATATTCTGATTTTAATATTGAACGAAACTGGCATTTTTAAAAAACAATACCTACTGAATATGACAATATACATAATAAGTATATCATCATCATCATCACCAGCCCAATAACGTTCCCACTGCTGGGGCACGGGCCTTCCCTATGGATGGATAGGGAGATCGGGCCTTAAACCACCACGCGGGCCCAGTACGGATTGGTGGTTATTAACGACTGCTAATGCAGCCAGGACCAATGGCTTAACATGCCTTCCGAAGCACGGAGGAGCTCGAGATGAAAACTTTTTTTGTGGTCACCCATCTTATGACCGGCCTTTGCGAAAGTTGCTTAACTTCAACAATCGCAGGCCGAGCGCGTTTTATCGCTGCGCCACCGAGCTCCTCCTCCATAATAAGTATATAAAAAAAAAACCTAAGATGACCAAGGAGGCTGTCGTTAACAACCTTCCTATATCACTTTCAGCGATCGGTTGGGCAAATAATAATGACAAGTTCACTGGAGACCAAAAGTGGCTGCATGTTGTATTATTTTTTCTTTAATATTCCTATTTACTTTATATAAAAGATTTTGGTTTTTATAGCACTTTCCCGTGCACAGGAAAACTCACCTATAGGGCTAACATGCGCAACGTATTTTTTTTTCGCGGCCATTTTATCTAATCTGCCAGTAATCTCTCTCTCTAATCTGTACAGTAAGTGGGTAAAACCTATCTAAAATGCTCGCATGCATAGTCATTGTACAAACACAATTATAACTATATAGGTACTGCAATCACAAATACCGGAATTGAGATTAGCAGCTATTTACATGAAGAAATGAATTGGACCACGGTATTGAGCGATAGTTTCGCATTAACTGTGATAGGGCTCTCTCTATGGGTGGCGGTGACTTTAATCACGTCAAATACGGTGTAACTCGACGAATAGCATCTGTTTTCCGTTACTAAGTAACAGTGTACAGATAAAGATGATATTTTTTATTGTTACATTGTCTGACAGTATTGCGAGAAACTAAGATGATCCGTGCTTCGGAAGGCACGTTAAGCCATTGGTCCTGGTTACTACTTACTGATGTAAGTAAGTAGTCGTTACATGAGCCATGTCAGGGGCCTTTGGCGGCTCAATAATAACTCTGACACCAGAGTTGATGAGGTTGGGAATTCACCTCACAACCCACGCGATAAGTAGGTAGGTACCGGGTGAGATGCCATCTACGGTAAATCTACAATAGGTCACGTCAAAAAAAAAATAGGTAGGATTGCGAGACATTTCAAAATACAAAATCCTTCGCACACTAAACATATCCTCTCAATTGTACCTCATTCATCATCGAGGAATTCACCATACCTCACATCGAAGCATAAAATAAGGAATAATACTACTGTCTACTCAAAGTAGGGATAGCAGATAGCAGTGAAGTTCAACTTGCAATTTAAGGCAGAAAATTAACTTTCCCGGTTATTCAAGTAGCTACCTGCCTCCTTAGTTTCTATATCAAGTTATAAAATGTTCTAAAACGTAAAATTTCATATGTATTTCTGTGCGTGTTTTAGTACGACAGCTCAGAATGGAAAACGGGCAAGTTAAGCACCAGTAGAGAAGTCTGCTTGCGAACTGAGTAAATAAAGGAAATGCCGTGTCGAGCCGATAACCCTGACATTTAACTGTCTCTGTAATTATAACTTGGTTTCCGTTCCATATACAAGCCTCTTCATGAAGCCGTTGACTATCTTTTTAGATCCATCTGCAATTAGCCATATGGGTTCTAATTCATTTTGTTTATCGAGATACACCCGACAGTCGACTGCCGCTCATGTAACAAGATGACACCAACTAGACTTTACTGGACTATTTAGAATTTATGACACTATAAAAGTACAGTAATACCATCTGCGCACCGCAGAGCTTTTACTGGTAAGAAAATTACGGCATTCGCGAGTACTAGTACCACATCAACTGTAGTCAGTCATTTTAAAATCTCTAAATATAACAAAGATGTGAATAATAAACAATAAGATTTAGAAGTAGAGTAATTAAGTACCTACCAATTACAAAACGCAGAGAATTACAAATATGTTCGTATACACAATGTGAACTGGAGAAGGCAGATAGGTCATAATGTTGGATTATTCTCCCACGGCGTAATTAGTACCGAGTGTTACTCAATGTTGAGTATTTCTGTTAAGTATTTAATTGAACATAAGGATCGGTCAGCGTGCTTATTGAAGTTATGTTTTTTAAATTGTATTGCTTAGTAGGTACCTAGGCCATTACGGCGGTGATTATCATAGGACCTGAGTTGTAATCGTAACTAGTGAAGATAAGGAAGAGAGATTTTAGCCCTAAGCTGTGTTACAGTTACGAGGACCAGCTGCCTTTTGATTTGTTTAACTGTAGAAAGTCGTAATGGAAAGATACGATGTTTACTTTATCAGGAAAATGTATCGCATTCGTGACCTCCAGCTATTGCGTTTAATTATTAACAAATATGCATTTTATTGGGTTCAGGAGTTCATCAGTCATTGCTTTATTATTGATTAAGATGGAGTCACGTTTTCCTTGAGTTTAAACGTGGACCATTTTAAATTGATATTAAATTTAATGTACATCTAGATACCAATAGTGAAGCTCTATTCGTTAGTCAAAGAATATTATGATAATAGTAGGTACAAATGTATCGGGCCCACTGAGAGCAGAGACGAATCAAACAGTAGCTCTACTGATCAAAATGTAAATTACATTCAAACGGGAGCCCAAAAAGTAAAAGTCATTTTTGAATTCAAAATTTGTTATATTGCGTTATGCAGATGCACGATTATTAATATCCCCAGCTAAACATGTTTTCCAACCAATTGTATAAGTATTTTTAAATTCTTTTTTTCGTCTACGGTATGCAATGAAAACCTCGGTTACACCATATTTTTTTAAATAAGTTAAGTATAGTAGTATGTTGACAAAAAGAACTCAACAACGGACAACATTGTTCACCAAGAGAAGAAAGTGACCGATGACGAACGAGCACCTAGTTTAAATGGTGTGGAGAAAGATATAGTTATAGGTACAAAATAGTACTTTAAATTAAACTTTACCTATAAGGAAATAGGTAGGTAACATTTTTGTATACGTACTAATTATTTTCATATTCAAAATTGATATAATTGTATTTTTTGTATTTATTGTACTTACTGATCCTTTTTTATTTTCGAATCTATTTAGCGAACGTGGATAATGAAAAAAAACTTTTGCCATTATAAGGAATTAGGTAAGCATCAGCGTAATCAGCAAATGTTAAAGTTTATTGTGTGTGTTGAGTTTAGATCGGTTTATTATCGTTACTCCAAATACTGCCTTACAAAATAGCATACCTAGTAGCGATTGGAGTAGGCGGGTTCATTACTTATATTCATTAAAACCCGTGCAAGCCTCAAGGCATTTTTGTTTTTGTTTTTTTTTGTTCGGCTCCCTTTTGATGTAACACGCTTATAATTTATGCAGCTACAGAACCCCATCTAAATATTCCGAAGGATTTTTATATTATACATGAGTTTGCATCAAATGTGGTCAGAGAACGAAAAACATTTTCTTACACGAATAGCAATTTCAAGGTTTTGACATTGCACTCACAATATCTCGCATTTTTCAATCGCTGATTGAGGGAAATCGTCGACCACGCCGGCGGGTCGGTATCAAGGGTCCTGAAGTGTTTGGTGTCGCGAGCCGATTGGCCGCCTCTTTGGGTAGAGTAATCGGCTCGTGGGGATCGTATATTACGTCCTTCGTATAGAACTAACAAGGTACATAACATAACATAACATAACATAACATAAACAGCCTATATACGTCCCACTGCTGGGCACAGGCCTCCCCTCAATCAACCGGAGGGGGTATGGAGCATACTCCACCACGCTGCTCCAATGCGGGTTGGTGGAGGTGTTTTTACGGCTAATAGCCGGGACCAACGGCAACAACAACAAGGTAACAAGGTCAGGCAATGTAAGGTACTCGTAGGTAGGTAGGTTTACTAACAAGGTAATAAAGAAAAGATTATTATATCAAGAACACTATAATAACAAGTATAAAACAAAAACACGGAATAACACATAACTTCAGTACGTATATCCATAATATTAGCTACGATTACTTACAGCTCCAAAGGTTAAACGGCAAAGTTACAAATGCGTTGATATGCAAAGACATTATGGCGTCGTGCGCTTTTCTCTTCGATATAAAACCCATCTATAAAATTAGATTTGTTTGATACTTTGCTAGGTTGTTCTCCTCCGTCGAGTTTATTCTATGAGCTATATTGAATGAAGACGTCGTATTTGTATATCTACTCATGTGACGCACATCTTTTAAAATAACACTAATGCAAGCTGTATTTTTCTCATGTTCTCGATTAGACCTACGGGATATATTCTAACGCAATGACGCAGCTTTCCTGTGGAAACCAACCAATCAACTGAATAACCATAAGAACTTTAACGTTGTGGAACAATGTTAAATATAAAATATTATTTACCCTGCACCGTCTCACGGCAGGCCTTACTCCATTTATTCCGCTTGTCTCTATTCGGGGCTATCACCCTTCAAACTTTTAGGGGCGTAGGTACCTATCTAGTTCATCACGCCGGTCGGCCATGACGCCTTTTGCTATTAGTGTTATGACGGGATATATTATTATGATAAATGAACAAGATGCAGTTAAAGCTGCATACTTGGGCAAATACGCAAGCAATTACTTTCAAAACTTAACATTATGTAATAGGAGCGTGATATTTTGCCGGTTATTAGAATACTAGCCACAAACTTGCTAACTAGACCAATTTGCGAGATGGCCTAGATTGCTCTAATGATAACTACAAATAATTACGTAAGGATTTAATTATTTCAAAGTCAACATAGCTACTAACTGGTAAATTATTATATGAAAACGGGCTAAATTAGAATTACTTAAATGTTTTACTTCAAGACTGTTGGCTGCATTTTCTACCCAGTGACGTCTAATTCACACAAGTTTGGGGAATAAAAGAAAGAGTTTAGAATATATCATACTACAGCTGGCTCATCATCCTCTGGTGATGTAGTTGAGGTCTATACCGCAACTTCCAAATGAAAAATTCCACTACGTATATATTAATATGATTAATATTGCTATGCAAACAGTGAGCAATAGATCGATATCCCAGTGACATCTCCTTGAATCATCACTTGTTCATTATCAGTAATGTGTGTTGATAAGTACCAATGGAAAACAAGTACCTAAGTACGTAAATAACATCATTAATTATAATGGTAATATTGAATATTATTATAATGTTGAGGCTGAGCCAAGATGATTGGACACTTAATAAGACACGACGAATTTATTAAAAACATCATAGAAGGAAAGCTACAAGGAAAGAGTGGAAGGGGAAGACCAAGAAAAGCTTACATGGAACAGATCAAAGAGAAGGTGAACGTCGTGTCTTATGAGGAAGTGAAGGAATTGGTCTTTGATAGACAAGAATGGAGAATGCTACACCGACAAGAGCGTGGCTCTTAAATTAGTGATGATTTAGAAGATATGAATGCATGGGATTAACTGTCTGGGAACTGGCATTAGGCAGCCAAACAACTAAATTTTATAATAATATTTTATGTTTTTTTAAGAACGTCTAGGGCTCTATGCTGCAGTTTTTCTTGCAGTTTCTTTTCGCCGGCTATACTGGTTGTGAGAAGACACAGTAAGTAGTTTTAGGCGGATGAGACGTTCGTTATTAAAAAATGTCGATTCAAAGTTTAATTACGTTACCTACTGATATTTTTGAATTTTAATTTGAATTGAATCATTGATATTACCATTGTAATTAGTAACTACTGAAAAAGAACTAGACTATTCTGATGTGCAGAAGATTTTTTTTTTAATGACATGAACGCATAGTAATATTTCTTCGTATCTGCTTACTCTAGAATGGGTTTTGCGTGAAGATTGACAATCTATTGATGTGATAAACTTGTCTGGGATTGATTAAAATATGTATAGGTATTTGTATCTCTATAATGATTAACATAGTGTAAAAGCCGTTGTGTTGTCTCAAACCTCCCGAAGTATCTAGATCTAATCATGAAAGATCACAAATTGAATCTGTAATTCTTTTCTACCAACAGTAGGTACAAGTTCAAGCCAAAATACATACGTGTCAAATTGATACCCCCTTCTTTTTTGAAGTCGGTTAATAAAGTAGAATTTTGAATTTGGCTGTATGCCATTGATTATGGCTGTATCGTATCGTAGTCATGCTCTAGTGTAACAGATAACGTCGATGGTGAGGTGGAAACAATAATTATTTTCACCTTGACGGAAAACTGTAGTCTAATCAAGCTACGAGGCGAACTGCTCTCGTAATTAACTATGTATTTCATAGACATAGAATGAAAATTTAGTCTTTTTTCGTGTGGGTTGTGAGGTGGATGACCAACCTCATCTACCCTGGTGTCAGGGTTATTATTGAGCCACCAAAGGCCCCTGACGTGATTCAAGTAACGACTACGTACTTGCATCAGGGGGGTTAAAATGGCCACATCGAAGCAATTCATCTAAGAAAGCAATATTGCTATTTGACATTTGTTTGCATTGCGCACTTACTTTTATATGCGAATGTGATTTGGTCATTTGAACCCCCCCAGTAAGTAGTAACCGAGACCAACGGCTTAACATGCCACGGATCATCTTACTTCTGGACAATCAGGTAATCAGCCTGCAATGACGGCCTCCGTGGTCCAGTGGTTGAGCGTTCTGCTAACGATCCGGAGGTCCCGGGTTCGAATCCCGTTGTAGTTATCCGTTTGCAGGAGTACTAGTAAAAGGGAGTGGGGTTTAAGCGGCGACAGCGGTTCTCATAAAAAATACGCATTAGGGCTTTTCCAACCTCTTTCTTCTATTCCGTGATATAACTGTACGAGTACCATGCAATACCTACTGCCTATTAAAATATCTATCATTATACTATATACCTAAGAAAAATCTAAGAAATAAACCAAGTCTTTATATAATATTAGTTATACGTTCGAATTGCGACGTACCTACTCGTGTACTCCAGTCTCTTTATATCTTCTTAGAACAAGTAGGTAGTATGGGTACTTATTTAATCATTCACGATACAGGAATGTGAAATGCGAACCTAGTATCTGCAATGACTTAAAACCCATCCGGACTGCCGTATTAAGGGTTTTGTAGAGCATCTACCTGATTTATAACGTTCATTGAACTTGGCATAAGGTACAGGTGTCAGCGGTTGTTTTACGTGGAAAGGTGTCGTTGAAACCGATAGAGGAGTTATGTCCTTCCTGATGTGTTGCGACTTTATAAGGGCGATGGACTGATCACCTGTGTCTATACGGTTGATCATCCTCTTAGAACTTCGTGTCAAAAGTGGCTGTAAGTTGTCATTTGATTCCCACCCATTATAGAGTATTATGTAGTCGAACACACTTTGATCTCATTTTGTTATCATGGTAAATGATAGGCATCGCAGCTAGTAGCGCCACATAAAGTACCAATAGTCTACATACATAAACTCACGCCTATTTCCCACCAGGGTTAGAAACTATGGAATTCCATTTGCTTCGATCCTGACACACTTCTCTTGCTTCCTCCACATTCATTAATCATTTCGTACACTCATGCCGGTTCAGAGTATACTATACTGCACCTTTTCTTATATTAAATAAACATGTTATTTTAACTAATAATGTTGTGTTTGTCTTTGTGTATATGTGTTACAACAGAAAATGGGTACATAACTCTGGTTGTCATGCTGCTGTAGTTATTGTTAGACCCTGGGAGAATTAGCAAAGAATTTACACAGTACTTTGTAAATTATATATTGTCCGAGTAGTTTTGTTTGTGCTACTATTTCTATTAATTTATGGGTTGTAACTAAACAATCAAAATTCGAGATTTGAAAATCATATTTCTGTCATTTTTTGCAGGTCAATGACTTTTGTATCAGCCGGGAGTGGACGTTCGCTCGTCGTTTGTGAGTTGACGAGCGCACACCATAAGCCCAGGCGCCACATCCGTCTGTCGGCTCGGAATATCACTGTCGACGCTCTCGCCTTACTGCCACGACGAAATATAAACGCGTTCCCTACATTGCGTAATGCATCTTACGGTCTTAAAGGCTCTACAGATGATAGAACTCCTGACATCACCCGATTTAGTCGAAAATGTCCGAAGATAGCTCGAACTTTCCAGTTGCAATTGTTTTTGCCAAGTTCAACTTTCAATTAGAGATTAAAGTTTAACTTAGTTTATTCAAAGTGTAATTGATAATATTGCAACAAATTAAAAATCTTTCTTGGAATACTTACTTATATTCGAGTTTTTACTTACTTATATTTATATACAGTGTGGGTAAGCCTTATCGCGTGGGTAAGGTACTATCTCTGACAACCAGAGATTAACCAATTATGAAATTACAAGAATTAAAGGCATAAAAATAACGCGCAACTCGGATTTGAACCTGCACGTTTGACGTTGTTCGTTTCGGCCACTAACATAATTTACCAGTGCATTTGTGATTTTAGGTAGGTAATAAATACTACTTAAGTAGAATTTTATACGATTACGTGACCAATCTTATGTTTATCGACTAATTCATTTTAACAGTTTTCATTAAATCAAGAACTTAACGAACCACGGGTTTTATTACTTTTCTATATCCCGAGGTCGTCACATTTTAGTTTGTAAATTATATACCGCAAAATGTTAGTGTTACACGTTCTATTAGCATTTTGTAAGTATTCTGACAAATGAATCGGTACTTTGAAATTGTTTTTATAAAATATTGTTTGCTTCCAACAGTTCCAGCTGTTTACTCGACAAATGGATACGATTTAGAGGTAAACGGCAAGATGCGGATGAGCCCCGAGTTTTTGGATAAAATGAAGTCAGGCCTTGGAAATAAACAATCACCTGCCGTTCAGCTCGTCGTAGACGTTCCTGATCATTTAGCAAAAATCTTGGGTTTGGATGAAAGCTCCCTCAATTTTAGAACGCATGAAAAAGAATCAAAAAATGAGTTTTCAGAGTTCATACATAACTTAGCTGACAGAGGAGAGAAGCAGTTAAACCGAACAGTGTACACTTTGCAACATTACGCGGACGTGAATGCATCTTTACTATATATACAAGCAGCATCTAGTTATGTAACGTTAATGCGCAAATACATCGACAATCTATTAAAAACGAAGACTGATAATGAAGTAGACAAGGAAATTATTTTATTAGATATTATTCACACTTCTAATGACAACGTTTATAATTTATCAATGAAAATGTTAGATGATTGTAAAAAAAATGGACAAAGGTTAACAGAAAAGACAGTCGAAAGCATTTCTGAAACGATGTTCAAGGAGGTTCTGATGAATAAAAAAGATGATTTTAAATATACGTGTGATCATCTGTTTTTATGCAGACCGTTTCCAGGATTTTCAGATTACATTGCAGATCTTACTAATGACATAATTAAGATGTCTGACAACAAATTTCACAGCCTACTCATGAATGCAGCAAAGGCAATCAAAAGTAAACACAGCTTCTTCGTTGATATTTTGGGGAAAAGTTTGGAAGAAAAGATAGCGTCTAAGTTGGAAGACTTGATAGCTAAGGATCTATCTGAAATAAGAGCATGTATTTCTGTTATGCGTAATTGTATAGCAGACCGACGAAAGTGGGTAGTCACCTCGGACAATGCACTGAACAAAAAAACTAAAGCTATTCGAATTTTGTTAGACATCGTTGACAAAGCTTTTGAAATCGATGGAGCAGGGATCGTTGCTATGCATTTCGAAGCAACGATAAAAGCCTTACGGGATTGGGTCGGAGGTTACAGAAACGACGTAGAGACAGTCGCGTATACGCTATTCAGCTATTTCGTGGAGACACTAAATCATTATTTGAACGACAGCACGAAAGAAGAAGTTAAGCTACTGGTACAAATAATATTAAAAAGTAAAGTAAAAAAAACAGTGATGTATAAAAAATTGTTTTCCAAGGGGTCAAATTTCACAAATATGCAAATTACAAAAGAATCTCGTTATAAATAATTTCTTTTTTAAATCATTAGTAAATAAATGACTTAAAATTGTGTAAAGTATTCATTTACTTACACACAGAAAATCCTTTATATTAAAATAATGTCATACATTTTAATCTAAACAACTCATCTGTCATATTGAGCCGCTTATGCGCTATAAAATTTATGTAATGTCACATAAATGTAATGTCACTAAACGAGCCGCTTTCCATGACTCATGCGCATATTTTTTCTACCTTTTGCATTCTTCAGTACTTACGTTGCAAGTGAATAATATTATATTAATTTGTGTGGAATCAATTAAGACTTAGGTAGTCAAATAGACATTAAATACTTAGTAAAATAATTCCATTCGTCAAATAATCGAGGTACTAGCTCAATTATTGCTATTTATTATTTTGTTTAATTACTTTAGAGCCATTTATTATCAGATGATTGTGGTATAGTAGTAGGTAGATATAGAAACACTCATTTCAACTCAATATGTAACATTTAAAATTGTAAAATATTAAAAAAACAATGCTGGCAAAGTTATGAAGAACATTTATTTATACAGAATGTCAAGGTCTACCTAAAGCGCTTAACACTATCCTGTCCATCCTGCCTGATGAGCCAAGGTCGTGTGCTCGGGCAGTGTAATAGCTCATCGGTGGGCCACAATTTTGCCGTATATTTTATAGTTACAACTACAGTTGATGCCTGAGCCGCGTTATTGACGTGTCGGGACCGACAGATTGGGTAGCGTAATAGGCCCTTAACCCAGGATGACCGCAACCTGACTCCTGATTAATGAATCCAGATTTTTATGAGTTGTAGTACTGATGCGTTCTAATAGTCTTCTAGTACTACGAAAGAAATGGTTGGTTCAGCACAGGTTATGAATCAACTATGGATTTCTTTCTAAGTTTTAGGTCGTAGATAACTTATTGAAAAACTTATATCTTTACTAAAAATATGAAAAGACCATAAAATTGTTCTTGGTGCCTTCTGAGTTGATGGCAAAAATGTCATAATTTGAAAAATAATAGCTATTAGGTGGGTTTTACCATAGATTATAAATAGATACATGTGATAGCAAATAAACGTTTATGCGTAAAATCACCGACTTTAAAATTGCTTTTATAAAATTGTTAGGCGTATGTTGTTTTTGTCTTTCTGTGTAGTGACGTTTAGTGTGCGAACAAACGTCTTACTTACCTGGTAATTTTGTATAAAAGGAAAGTATAAATGTAATTTTATGTACATATTCTGTGTGTAACATTGCGAGCTGACTGATCACTTAATAGTGGAAGTTTGATACCATCCCCGCGGAACGTATTCAAAAACCGAAACGTGTAGAGTCGATTGAATCGATCGTAGCACGAATTGTATTGAACGCGTATTTTAACGAATACAAAATGTTCGGACGTGTTTGATTTATAATTTCATAAGCAGTTCATGAGCCAAATAAAGCTCTTTCGAGTCATTAAAGCTAGGCACGTGCCCGCAACAATGGCAGTTTATGGCTAACCAATCCTAAAGTTTATTCCCTTAATAACAGCAAGCCAGTTTATTTTCAACAACAATACGGACGGAATGCTTTGATTGGAACTCGATTTACAATCGATTGTTGGTTTTTCCGCTGTTGACTCTTTAGCCATAGACTTTATATGGGCTTGTTCCACTTATTTCACATTAATACTCAATACATTACCTACACGTATCACAATATCACTCAGCAAGTTTTACTTTTTATTTACAAAGCGATGGTAAAAACGTGCGATTTGGTATACCGCTCTATGTTGTTTTTAAGTGCGAATGAAAGTAGTACAACAAATTAATTATTTTCCATAAATATTTATACCTATCTACAGGTTATATTGCCTATCTCTTAAGTATATTTACTTTGCATCTGCTTCGTATCACGTTTTTCTTTGTCTTTGTTTCGTATTTAGTCACATGATTATTAGTACCGACATATGACTTTTGATATTACTTTTTTATATTTCACTACAGTTACTCACGCCTGTACCTTGACTATTTTTAGTAACATCCATATAAATCACTTTCTATTGATTGATTATATGTAATCATTTCTTTGCTCGTCATAACGAGCGCTGTTAACCATGTTTTACAAGTTACGATCATAGAATAGTATTATATGGAATACATATTTTACCTTCTACCTGAGTACCTACGTGGCCATGATGTACTTATACAAGTAGAGATCGTTAAAAACCCGTATCAAATAAAGTGCACCGCATATGAACGCAATATGACTAATTTCAAAGAAATAAGCATTATTTCACACACATATTCTACGTAGTAAAGTAATTGATTACATCTCCTTCATTTAAGTTCATTGCTCTCTTTGAGGATATACAAATAATATTATGGTGATTGTGAATTGCAGAATATTCCCGCACGATATTCTATGACAACCAGGGTATCTGCGTGATGTACGACGAGGGGACCGGATTTGTGCCATCTGCCATGTTTCATAGCAGATTTTAATTAATTTCAATCGATACAGACAGGATAAAGATTTCTTTTTCATAAAGCAAGACAGGCAGGAAATGACGTTTTTGCTTAATTACTATCCTGTGGTACACAAGATGTATGGGGTGGTAGTGGCTTATCTCAACAATAGTCACCGCGTGAGAAATGAATGTTGTGTGGATTGAAACGAGCACTAACGTTTATTAATAAAGCATAAGTGATAACTTATTTACAGACTTTATATTATAACTTATTTAGAGATTGTGAGGAGAAGCGGTTACGAGAATACATCTAACTATTCTTATATTTGTTTCTTCTTTAAAAAAATATTTTAAACTTTATGTCTAATATTAAACTTAATTATTTTACAATAAGTAATCAACTTTTATTTACAGTGACCCAGTAAGGTGCAGCATATTTTATAAACTAAAACCGGACAGTTATAAATTATAAACATACCTTCCTTACCTATATATATACCTTTAAAAATATATACAATACATCGGCGCAAAACTATTGAGTACTTATAAAGTATCTAGCGACTAGATAATAAACGCCTACAGAAAAATGCAACCATAAACAAAGGCTTATTTGTAAACCAGAAATTATTCATAACACTTTACATTATACACGATTCAAACTTACAAGGCCAGTCGATTCAGACAGGAATTCCAGTCGTGAATAAATCTAGACTAATTTAAACTGCGACAAGTGTCAAGTGCTAGTACCTACCTACTTTACAACCGTTGCGGTGACTTGTGGACACAAATAGATAAAGTGTTGTAAATTGGCGAATCTACTAATGAGGAACTTTCCAGGCTACGTTCCCCTAAAATAATACTGGATGACGCCGTTGAGATTTATCGTAGGCTGATCACCTCATTGTCCGAAAGTATGATGATCCGTGCTTCGGAAGGCACGTTAAGCCGTTAGTCCCGGTTACTACTTACTGATGTAAGTAAGTAGTCGTTACATGAGCCAAGTCAGGGGCATTTGGCGGCTCAAACATAACCCTGACACAGGGTTGATGAGGTTGGTAATCCACCTCACAACCCAGACGGTAAGAAGTAGATTCTCCGGCCAAGTAGTAAATCAGAGATAAATGTACAATAAGTCACGTCAAAAACTCGCTTTCATAATCGTTTGCAACTTGGCTAACCCCTCTGGAGCAGCCGTAGGTTATCGACTTAATTGATGACGTAGGGCTCTGTGTGTGCCTCCCGATAGGTCGTGATTTTATGTGAGCCGTGTATTCCACAAATGAAGTCAAATACTTACTTGAAAATATATATTTTTATTTTTAACAATACGAGCTTATTATAAATACAAAACAATATAATAAATACAATACAACAACAACAATACAATACATAATATATTCAACGTAATATATTAAATTATTGTGGCTGACGAGACAATATAATAAACAATATAATATAATAAATACATTTATTATATTTAACATTTTAGAACATTACGGTTTTACTGACAGAAATACACTATTCCTTATTACTATTATTTCTTTATTATTCATCATCCAAGCCGTGTCCGGCGACGGCGACTCCTAAATGTCTATCCCAGGTCGATGTTATGATAGGCTCTAATATGACTAGCAAAACCGAACTTCGATTTGAAGATTCGGCCACATGGCGCACAGAATAACTGGCCAGCAGAATTTGACTGCTGGATTAGAGTTTCACTAAGATGTGGTTAAATTAAAAAAATTAAGAAATAGGTAAGTACCTGCTAAATTAAATCTAATAAATATTTTTTTAACTTATTTTTAAATATTTTTGGTTCATTTTTAATGTTCTCAGGCAAAGTGTTGATGAGATACTTACTTATACAATTTTAAATTATGAACAATGCACCTCAATACACAAATTAAAACAATATGTTTCGTAAAGAAATAACTGCCAATCCTTTATTTATTGGAATGTTTATCTCCTGCACCATCTGCATAATGTAAAAATGTTTGCGAAACGCGTATTTTTAAACATCACAGAAAATTAATTCAAACAATTTATAAACACCGCACGCATGCATGAATTTCCAAAAAGAAATATCATGAATTGTATTATAGTCGCATTGGATACAGTCATACAATATTACACCTATCGAGAAGACGTGCCTAAAGCCAGTGTACACGTGGAATTAACTTGATAATGGGTTGGTTGGTTTTGAATTTTTCCCAAATTAATCGATTGTCTGGGTTTTTTCATAAAGCACGATGATAAGTAACTTGTTATCTAACAAGGTAGCAATTTCGTGACGAAACTTTAATCCGTGTAATTTGTAATCTTATTCAACACGTACAGCTATGTAAAATTAGTGTCATCTATTGACGGTGATAATACTTTAATCAGCTAGCTAGCTACACGTAAGGAAACACAGAAGTGTATTTAATTACCTAAACTAAACCTCAGGTTCTCTGTAACAAGGTGTTAGTGACATCGTAAAGAATAATGAGAGGAATGATTCAGAACATGATTCTGGAGTTAATATCAAGTGGAATTTTCCATTGCTAAATTCATAATCTTTTTTGTGCATATTTTTAATCAAGTATTTTCAATTGTACACTTTTTCTATGAAAAGTTCCACAAGTACATACAGGTAGCCATACAAATACGCGTGGGTGTTAGTGACACCGTAACGAATACTGAGGGGGATGATTCAGACCATGATTCTGAGTTGATATCAAGTGGAATTTTCTGACGGAAAACTTATGAAAATTTTAGTGTTTCTTTTATTATTTTCTGTCCCATACATAAAATTCTACTTGATATCAAGTCAGAATAATGGTCTGAATCATTCTTCAAAGTTTTCGTTACGATGTCACTGACACGATGTATTAAAATCTAACATCTTGATGGTAGGTACTTAACTTTAATATAAGTCGACAGGCAATACTATCTGGTCAGAATATTCTTCCAAGAATAATTTGCGTTAAATATGTTGGAAGATTACTTGCAAATTACAACTCTTACATGAATTAACAATGTTGATAGTGGTGCAAGTTAGAGGACATGACTCTCATAATAATAAAGAATATAATGTTAAGCGCCTTATAATCTTTGTGACTAGAAGTAAATACGGTCAAGTAGGTACCTCTATGTCTCCCGAAAAATTGGATTGTGTTTTTTTTTCTGTGATGAGTGATATTAGTGTGTTAGTTCTGTTTAACACTCATCAAAAAATATATATACGTACACTTAGGTACGGTCACGAGTACTAATATGTTTACACTTTGAAACCATGTCACATTATTTTTTTTGACATATTAAACCGTAAGTCTCATTAAATGTCAAATATGATAGTGCGACAGGGTTCTAAAGTCGGTACATGATATTGCTCATGACTGTACCATGTCATTTTGTCAGAGATATTCCTACCTTAATATGTAGTCATTTACCACTTACCTTAGTATTGCCAAATAAAAATTTTGGCTAAATTAATTATTACTTACTATTAATAAAATTGTATTGACAATCCTAGGTCTATAATCACAACAATATTGTTATTTTGACAGCTATTACTGTTGTCAGCTTCTTCTACTCGTATCACATGCAATTAGCTTCAAGAACTCTTTAGTATTAAATATCTTAACGGTAAACGTTCGCGACTTGGTGAGCAGCGAGACGGAGACGAGGTATCAACTCACGGTCGTCGATTCGATTCCCCGGCTGAGCAAACCTGTCAGATTAATTGTCACCGATTGCAGTGATATAACGGATCTTGCGCGTGCGTCGAGGTGATAGCGTGCGCTTGACATTGAGGTGTTGTTATACTGCTGGACCGTCCACCTGGATGTACCTAATCTTGTTGTCACTATCCATCCAGCGCGGCTTCTACTTCATCTATGATAAATATATAGATACGTTAAGGCAGCACACATACAGCCAGTTAAGGCAACGAATTTTAAAAACGAATTTAGTAGAATGTTTTATTCTTCTTCTATCGTGTGGGTTGTGAGGTGGAGTACCAACCTCATCAACCCTGGTGTCAGGGTTATTATTGAGCCGCCAAAGGCCCCTGACAAGACTCATGTAACAACTACTTACTAACATCAGTAAGAACAACTACTTACTAACATCAGTAAGTAGTAACTGGGACCAACGGCTTAACGTGCCTACTGAAGCACGGATCATCTTACTTTCGGAGAATCAGGTGATCAGCCCGTAATGTCCTAACCAAACTAGGGATCACAAAGTGATTTTTGTGATATGTCCCGACCGGGAATCGACCCCGGGACCTCTGGATCGTGACACTAACGGTCAAACCACTGGACCACAGAAGCCGTAATGTTTTACTGTAAGTATGTATATGTAATAGATAGCCTAAGACACAACTCATTGTTATCTATGGTACATGAATGGCATGTTAAAAATAAAAAAGAAATGTTTACTGCTTCTGATTTACATAATTCGACGACTTACCATACCTAATTGAATAGGAAGCGTCGTAGGTAATTGATAAACTATGTCGTTATACTAATTTGCTTCTCGAAATAAAATCCGAATTTGCAAGATATGATTTTATCCAATTTACACTCCGCTGAATTATTAGCGTGAATTTAAATACGCGTTTAAATAAGCGTTTGATTTTTAAACATAATTAAGGTGCTGTAGTCAAATATAAATTTCGTGATGAAACGCTGTCTGCCTTTCTACGATTATTTAAGGAAAATTAACAGATAACTAGTATGTTACCTATTTTATTATGCTTGTTATTTTAGTACAAACTGTAGGTAGAGATACGGACCTGACAAAGGGATTGCACAAGCTGCCGAGGAGTAAATACAAATATTTATTTGAAAGTGTAACCAACTGAGGCAAACACGGGAGAATGAGGTTGATGGCCTGTCACCGTGAAGTAGGTCTCCGTAGATGAGGGCTTCATTGCCAATGATATCCTATCCATTGTTCTATAAACCAGCTTATTTAGTCTCTAAGTCAAATAAACTCTTCATTTTATTGATTTAATGTACAAGAGTTCGATATTCTCGGATTTTTTCCTTTTAATGTTTATTTGCAAAACTCTTCGAAGTGAGTCCGAATTAAAGGCATAAAATTCCCAATATTATTGACAAAATACAAATTCTTCAAATTAAGTTGATTATTTTGGATTACGTATTAAGATATTATCAAATCGTAGGCGCTTAATTATGCTCGACGACAAAATAACAAAATTGTGTTAACGGAAGTGAAAATGTTAAGAAACATTATCTTATTTAAGAAATTCTTAATTGCGCGCAATAAAAATAGCATCATAAATCACGACGTCAAGCAAAATGTAAGGAGGCTTTCTGACGTGAGCCGGACCTTGTTTATTATTTATTGACTGCACTATTACGATGTAGATAAATGTTTTATTAACAGTTTCTTTAAAAATAGATAAAAGCCGAACCTACAACATAATTTGTAAATATTTTAATTGTAAATTATTTATAATTATGTCTTTCTTTGTGTTGAAATTTTGACAGACTGCAAATATTATCTAAACACACCTTTACTTGTAGGAGCTCTAGTAAAACAAACAAGATAAGATAGCTTCTCCGAGATGAGTGCTGCAGGTTTCAGTCACGTTCCGACCATGGACAATTTTGGTTACCGCGAAATGGGGTGGCCTTCACCCCTGCAGAGTCCTATGGCGTCGCCGACCAGGTCTCGACTCACCAGTAGTTTCAGCTCCAGAAACCGGGAACCTGAAGAATTCCCTTTAAATACAACATATCGACACGTTCGAAATATTGACTTACTTGAAAGCGCCCAGGAACCTGGTAAAGTGAAAGAATATTTGTTTGTCGGCCCTTCACCACCAGCCGAAGATGCTCCTAATATGTATCATAGTTTTGATGTGTTGGCGCCAGATCCAGAAGCAAAGTTAACAGAAGAAGCTGTGCGAAAAGGTTTGTGTGAAAGAGCTCAAACTTTAGGCGCTGGCAGGTTTTTTGACGATGTGGAATGTGGCTTAATAACTGCGGAAAATATTGAGGAGCATATCAGTTCTGCACCGGAGGTAGTAGTAAATCTTACTTTATTGTGGGCAGCGTTCCTAGCCCGCGACGAATTATTACCTGCAATTTTAGATACGGGAGCAGACATACACTACTCCGAGCCTGCTGGTTTGACTGCTCTACATTTAGCTGCTTTTAGTGGCGCTGGGAGAGCGGCAGTTTATTTACTTTCAAGAGGCGCTGACGTCGATTTTGCTCCAAAATACTTTGCTCCACTCCATTCGGCTGCATTTGGGAATTCGTTGGAAGTGGCAGAGCTACTTATAGCTTCCGGAGCATCCTTACACGCGGTTGTACAAAGAGCAGGCTGTGAAGATAATCTTGTTCATTGTGCAGTTCGTGCTGACGCTGTGGAATGCATGGAATTATTTATAGAAAAAGGTGTAGATCCAGCTTATGTAACTTCTGGAGGATTGAATGCTTTACATTTAGCTGCAGAACTTGGCGCACAACGATGTCTTTCATATTTGTTGAAGGAAACTAAAATAAGCGTTAATGGAGTGACGAAACAAAGAGACAAAGAGTGCACTGCTTTGCATCTTGCAGCGGCTAGAGGTTACGCAGAATGTGTAGAGCTTCTTTTATCTGAAGGTGCTAAGGCAAATACAAAAAATTACAGAGGATTCACTGCGCTTCATTTGGCAGCAAGATGTTCTAGCGTAGAATGTGTGGAAGTACTTTTAAGAGATGGGAACGCAGACCCTAATGCTGAGGACTATGACAAGCGAACACCATTACACGCGGCTATCTGCCGTTCAGAAAGAGCTTGTGATATTATTGACATGCTTGTTAGTTGGGGTGCACAAGTTAACAAAAAAGATGAGTATGGATTTTCGCCATTACACTTAGCAGCGATGGACGGGTTGACAGCTTGCGTTGAAACGTTGATATTTCTAGGAGCCGACGTCACGTCAAAGTCGAAGAAAGGACACACAGCCTTAAGCGTCATTGCCAGAAAAACACCCAAATCTCTTGCAATTTTGCGGTATAATTTGGATTGCGGTATATCATTGAGCCGATCGACAGAAGGTAATGAAGAAGTTCAGATTGAATTTGATTTTGGTAGGCTTCTAAAATTTTCATATCCTCGTGAAATAACATATTTAAATAGTTTAGTTGATGAAGGTCAAAAAGATATTTTACTCCACCCACTTTGCTCAGCGTTCTTGTTTATGAAATGGCGAAAGATAAGAAAATTTTACTTGGCGAGACTTATTTTCTGTTTTCTATTTGTAACTTTTTTATCTATTTACGTATTGACTGCTGTTGTAAAAACATGTCAAGGAAAATATTCAAAAAAGTATGGTGTACTCAATGAACTTTGTCAGAAACAATCTATTTTAGGTGATATACTGGAAGATAATCCACTGGACATTGAAAGATGGGTACTTATTGCAATAACTGCGTTTGAAATTGCTCGTAAAATGACAGGTATAACCGGTTACTCGAGTATATATCAGTATTTCACGACTTTTGAAAATTTAATGGAGTGGTTTGTTCTGCTTTCTGTATTTTCACTGTACAATATTCACCACGACTATAGCTGGCAGAACCATGTCGGAGGCTACGCTGTACTAGGAGCGTGGACTAACTTAATGTTAATGATGGGTCAACTGCCAATGTTTGGAGATTATGTGGCTATGTATCAGAAAGTGTTGACAGAATTTCTTAAATTACTTCTAGCGTACATTTGTCTCTTGCTTGGCTTTACAATATGCTTTTGCGTAGTTTTTCCTAACGAGGAAATGTTTGCGAATCCATTGATGGGTTTTATCAGCACGCTATCGATGATGGTTGGCGAATTGAACTTAAATATTTTAATTAATGATCCGACTCAAGACGACCCCCCTCTTGTGTTTGAATTGTCGGCTCAGATAATATTTATTTTGTTTCTTATGTTTGTCACTATAATATTGATGAATTTACTTGTGGGTATTGCTGTTCATGATATACAGGGTCTTCGTAAAACAGCAGGGTTATCAAAACTTGTCAGACAAACTAAACTAATTTTATTCGTCGAGATGGGTATGTTCAGCGCATTGCTTCCAAAATGTCTACATAAATATGTCTATAGAACAGCTTTAGTTTCTCCAGAAGCTGGCAAAGTAATACTGAGCGTAAAACCCTTAAATCCACGAGAGAAACGACTTCCTACGGATATTATGATGGCTGCTTACGAATTGGCTCAATTAAATAAGGTTAAGACTGGTAGATCTGTGAAGGAGATATTGTATAAGAACAAATATTCGTCTAAATTGAAAAATGAGGGGCAGACGAACGACCATAATTTTAATTTAGAAATAAAGGGGATGCAGGAGAAAATAGATCAGACGACATTTAACTTAAAGAAGATTGACCAAGAGATGCGGCACTTGAACACGCTGCTGCTGGAGCAGCAGACGCTGCTGCAGAGCCTGGTGAAGAACACGGCGGACAAGTCTTACTTCTACGCGCAACAAACCTCTTATTCTGAATCACCTGTCTTTTTTCCCAGTAGCGCGTCTGATATCATCAAACATTAAAATACCTACGTATTTACTTTCCTTATTGTTTATCAGGGTAACATTTAGTATTAAGTATAAGAAATATAGTTATAAGCACACAAGTAATTAAACGTCTTTATAATTCACAGAATTGAGAGATAAATGGCACTGTTTACTCGAAGTTTTGTTAAGATGTAATAATTATAGTACATTTTGGTGATAAGCGTTCATTACGTATTCAATGTCAAGTAAGCTCTGTTTACACTAGTTGCGACAAGATTGACAGTACGGACTACCAAATTATGTAAATGATTCTAAATTATCTCCACTGTAATGAAATTATTTAAAACAGAAGGGTATCTGAATTGTGCATCAAATTGATAGATGTATGTATTAAAGAGAGGTGGTAGACAGATGATGATGATTAATGTGTATCAGAATCGTCGGTCACTCGCACTTTGTTGGCGTATTTTAAGTTGAGATGGTGCTCAATAATTGCTCCCCACGTAATACCTATTGCTTATCACTAGATATTTGCTTCCAACGCATGTGCTCCGTGTTATAAGTTTGTGGGCACTAAGTGGAAAGCAGTTATTGGCTCATAAATATTACCGTATGTTGGCCTGTAAAGCCATAGACACGCCGAGTGACCGGCCATCCTGACGTCAGAACTGCCGGTCACTTTTAAATATTATTTTATTTCTAAAATACGTTGGACACGAATCAATTTATATATTAATATGTAACATTTTTTTTCCATTATGATTAAAACTTTTCCACTTTGGTCTTTTTTTTATTTAAATAATATCTTCATCTTTGTATAATGTAGGTAACATTTACCTTTGCTTTATTTTATTTAGGTACGTTCTTATGTAAGTACTAATGTGGAACATTATGGAGATAGGTACCTTGTTTTAGTTTTTCTGGCAAATAGTGTGTTTATTTCTATAAAATACACTATACAATGGGTTCCTACCCTGCGTCTGGATTAACAAGATCAGTACAGACGAATGTGTACAATATACATATTACCTACATAGTTCCCGTAATTCTTGTAAATACCACCTTTGTTAGAGAAACATCAGTTCGGACATTTTGCATTTCTCACACGCTAAGGAAGGTAGTACGCTGTTCCGAAAGATACTATAATACTGGACCGTATTCTACA
Organism: Pectinophora gossypiella; assembly: GCF_024362695.1. Classification (NCBI taxonomy): domain Eukaryota; kingdom Metazoa; phylum Arthropoda; class Insecta; order Lepidoptera; family Gelechiidae; genus Pectinophora; species Pectinophora gossypiella. Next base: position 18,140,503 of record NC_065433.1, read on the forward strand.
TCGAAATAATACTAATTAACTTTTTTCTGCCGTTATAAGTACCTGGTTTTGCATTTACAGTACATTTTACTGTAGTAAGTACCTATGAAAAGATTACTTAAAACATACCCTTTTATTTAATGTCATTTATTGGGAAACACGATGACAAATTGACTCTTAACTTATTTATTACAGTCACATACATACATATATAAATCACGCCTGTAATCCGTAATGGGGTGGGTAGAGCCACAAGTAATCCAAGACAACTTGCAGCCACTGTTGACGCGAAGTCATAAGATGGATATGTATGATGAACCCAATCCGTATAACAATAGACCATCATGATAATAAAGGACTACTTAAATCCCTCTGTCGGATTTTACAACATGCAAGAGAAGACAAACAACTGAACGGGTTCTATATTCTTTATTCGCTTCCAATCCAGCATAGGAGACTGTGCAATGTTACAACAATAACGTAAAAGGTAAGTAACATAACATAACATGAACAGCCTATATACGTCCCACTGTTGGGCACAGGCCTCCCCTCAATCAACCGGAGGCGGTATGGAGCATACTCCACCACGCTGCTCCACTTCGGGTTGGTGGAAAAGGTAAGTAGGTACTAGTCGTGAAATGAGAATCGACTAGAGGTGTAACTCGTTTAGGATTCCGAGCGCTACCGATTCAGGTCATCGCATACTTTATGCACTCGTCAGAAGTGATTAAATTGTGCATTCAACTGATTAATGCTCGCGCCAGATGAAGATCACCGAAATAGACATCAAGCTGGGCGCCACGCTGCCCACGTGACTTCCACATGCCTTCGATAATTAATTAACTAAGTAACTCATACCTTGGAACATTGCAAATTCCATCAAACGTAACAGATGATAAAGTGGTCATGCTTGACTTTTTTTTCATAGAGAAGCTACATAATACAGGGTAGGTAGTTCGTGAGGCGTAAAGATAGTGAAACAAATATGAGAAACTCTTTATATCGATTCATTCAAATTATTGGTTCCAAATAGTTGTTCACTTTATTCCTTCTATCTCCAGAATGTACCAAAATCGAATAGTTATCGACCAACGTCTTTAAGTATTACATTTATATCGAATACTTAAGAAAAATGTTTACACACTAAAGTGAACTCGAAATACGGTGCTTAACATACCATCTCTGGCCCGTATAACAGTTTGTCACAAGTATTTACTTCAAAAACATATTTGCGTGATACATGTTGCAGTTTAATTAGAAATGTGCCAGTTACCTGGCTTAATAACCCGTTCATAAATAAACAGACCTGCGCGGAATGTCGGATTGACATTCGGCATGAAGTGCGTTTGCGACGAGCAATTAGTTGTTATTTTCAAAGCGCCGACTCTGCGGCGTCAAGGTGGGCGCCGACTAAAACCCTATTATAGTATCCTTCCTGGAAAGTGCGTGTACGCATAATGATGACAACGCCCTGAACGTTCTTGTTTTTGCCTGTACAAAATCTGTTCATACACAAATTTCTCGACTTAATAAGCTTTATGTACCGAAATACGTTGTATTATATTAGAATTAATAGGCGATTCTGTAGTGATGCACCGCGCGGCGAGGTGTGTTAGGCCTTTGTCTAACACACCGAGTCGCTTCACAGCCAAACGCGTCGGTGCACGGGTCCGAGAATCGCCTTAAAATAATTGGAAGAACAATGGACTCTTTAGGGAATTTGGCTAACATTATGTTTGTAGTAAATAATTACATAATATTAGCAACAAAACAAAGCTGACCTGTAAGTAAGCAATAAATTCCTGAATGCTGTGTGATCAAACAAATAGGCTAGTGGTGCTTATAAAGAGATCGTCACGAGACATCGGTCGCCGACTAAAAATGGCAAGTGACAGTACGCAGCTTACGCGTTGCCGTCTATTTGCGCACACTGAATCAGTGTTCCCGTCCTGGTATTAATAGACGTGACACGCAATGCGTTGGCCCCCTAGTGATGAGCCAATGATTAATGGCAATCTCTCAGTTTTTTTATCCAAAAATACGATCAAGGTGCAAGGTCGCGAACATATTCTAGAAAGTGGTAGGTGAAATGAACGCATATGAAGAATAGAAAACGCTTTTAAAATCGAGGCAATTATATTTTTAACCTTTTTTTTTTGACGTGACTTATTGTAGTATTTACCGCAGATGGCATTAACTATTTGGCCGGACAAATGGGGAGCGCTGAAGGCTGTCACCCGGTACAACGTTTAAGACACCAGGGTGCCCAGTTGGACGCGAACCTCGGCTCAGGGCGTCCTATGAGAGGAAAAATATTTAAAAGAATTAATCGACCCTAGTGGGTCGATAGCGATAAGCGCTGATTGAGGGAAATCGTCGACCACGCCGGCGGGGTCGGTATCGGGGTCCTGAAGTGTTTGGTGTCGCGAGTTGATTGGCTGCCTCTATGGCTAGAGTGATCGGGTAGTCGGAGATATTTTTAACCGACTTCAAAAAGGAGGATCTCAATTCGTATTAGGTAGTCCTGCAGGCCCTTGGTCCTGGTTCCATACAAGACCATTAACCCGGCCCCAGGGGGGACAGAGTCATCTTCTCTGCCCTCCACTGGGGCAATTCCTGTTCGACGCGTCCTTGCCGCGGGGGTGGGCGCCTCTTACTTCAGTAGGCCGGAGTAAGATGGTGGCTGAGTTCGAATAGGGACCCAGACCTACGGGGTATAACGTAGAACCCTTGCCCAGGGATACGGGTGAAGACCTCAACGGCTGCAGAGGCGGAGATGGGAGCCATCGGTACGGCAATGCAGGACGGAAGGGGCATGTCACAGGGACTGTAACCTGGAACCTGACAGAGGGCAGCAGCAACTGTCAGTACTATTCAGAGGCAGAGGACAGGGGTCCTAGTATGGCTTTGTAATAGACTACTCTGGGCGCCATCCCACTCGCGTTAGACAGAGTACTGCGGGGCGGAAGGCGGGAGGGAAACCACTGCCCTATTTTTCCCTAAAAAAGTAGTATGGTGAAATGCTACACCGACAAGAGCGTGGCTCTTAAATTGATGATGATGATGAGTCCTGCAATCCAACCACATGCGAATCATTACAGTGGTTTACGAAATTGAGTTCCTTTTATACTATGTATTTATTAATATTGAAATAAAAATATTATTATCTACATGATATGAAATAGAATAATAGGTAAGTAGGATATAAAATTTCATGAAATGAATGTAGAATGAACATAGATGTAGCTTAGTAGTCTATGGTTTATTTATTATTTTGTCTATGACAGCGTTCTATTTTGTTGGTGACAAATAATGTACGGTGTGTGTGGAGAAAAAACCAAATAAACTGTGTCAAAACTGGTTCCATGTCCTATTTCCGTCCCCCAAAAAATAGAAGCGTAAATCACATTAATTATACACATCGGGAATTATAGACCCACAACAACTCGGAACATAACTTCAACAAGTCACTTCAAATGCTCCCCATTTGACCGGCCACGTGGCTAATACCATCTGAGGCAAACCTATAAAAAAATAAAAATCCTACGCTGAATATGTTATATTATGTATAGTATACAAAAACAAACTTATCTAAGCAAACATACTAAGCAGGCTTTCTAAAAACATTACAAATAAAACTGTACAAGTAATATATTTTTGTAGTCTAATCATTTATAGATAATGGGAAATTACGTTCTCAAAAAGTAACTATGGTACTAATGATATGATAACAGTTTGATATTTATTACCTTTTTATTTTTATTGTCACAGTAGCTACGTAGGTAGGTAGGTGCGTAATGATTACATTTACTTCTTCTTTTCTTATCGTGTTGGTTGTGAGGTGGGATACCAACCTCATCAACCCTAGTGTCAGGGTTATTACCGAGCCGCCAAAGGCCCCTGACGTACATCAGTAAGTAGTAAGGACCAACGGCTTAACGTGCCTTCCGGATCATCTTACTTTCGAACAATCAGGTTAACAGCCTGTAATGTCCTAACCAAACTAAAGATTACAAAGAGATTTTTATCATATGTCCCCATCGGGATTCGAACCCGGGGCCTCCGGATCGTGAGCCCAACGCTCAACCACTGGACCACGGAGGCCGACGGATTTATTTATTGTAGTGTTTAGTAATTTCTTCGGACATTAAACAGACACTTTGTAAAAAAGATTATTATAAGTAAAACACATAATAACGGGTTCTTACCGCGTTTAAATGGGGATATGAGGCTCCATACCCCCTCCGGTTGATTGAGGGGAGGCCTGTGCCCAGCAGTGGGACGTATATAGGCTGTTGATGATGATGATGATGATGATGAGACTCCCGATATTTCGACACTGTTGCAAGTGCCATGATCACGGGATGACTGATGAGATTGGAGTGGAGTAGGTAGATCCATAATTTTCTACGAGCATACATATCTGTCTACCCTCTTTCTTTGCCGCTTGTTTATGTTTTTGATATCGGAATGTTCGGAACCATCTGAACTCGCACCAAACTCACTACGACAAACCGCACTCACTGTGTCCTCACGTTTTTTCACCACATTAGGCCGTTTCAAGCTTTTTACAACACCTACTACTGGATTCGCGGTAAGAACCCGTTATTATGTGTTTTAATTATGATAATAACCGCGTAAACTTAAAACAATGTATAGATTATTATAAGGTTAGTGATTATTTAGAAGATATGAATGCATGGAATAGACTATGGAGTAGATATGAATGTGGGATGGGAACTAATTTTAGGCAGCCAAATTACTAAATTGTATAACAATATTTTATGTTTTTTTTTTAAAGAACATCTAAAGTCCTGGGCCGGGGTTTTTTTGAAGCTTCTATTCCCGGCTATATAGGTCGAGAGATGCTGCTACTGATGTTTTAGGCGGATGAGACAGTCGTTATGTAAAAAATTACGACTCAAAATGTAGCTATATTACCTACTTCAAAATTCTAGATTAAGTAAATTAAATTCATCTTTCTTAGGGTTATGTATACGTTTTTACAATAAAATACCAGATAATATTTTAAATTTGTCAGAGAACAAATTTAAAGCTCACGTGAAGCTTACTTTATGTAAAAAAGCCTATTATAAGATTAATGATTACCTAAATGATAAAAATGTCTGGTATTGAATGTGTTCCTCTAGTTATTAAATAACTTGTAATGTACCCTCATTGATTTAAAAGATGTGTTGCTGTTGCAGTTTCTTGTCATTTCTTCTCCTCAGCCATAACACCTTGCGAAATGACGTAAATTCAAAAATGTTACATTGACCTTCAACAAGTTTATCCATGATAATTACGTTGAATAAATGATTCTGATTCTGATTCTTCTTCATCTTTCGTGTGGGTTGTGAGGTGAATTACTAAACTCATCAACCCTGGTGGCAGGGTTATTATTGAGCCACCAAAGGCCCCTGACATGACTATTACCTACTGAATAAAGATATCTGAATAACTAATTAAACTGTTATTCTATTCTGTTAATATTAATCTCACAATTTTAACCGGTTGTCCGAAAAAGTAACATTATTCCGTACTTCGGAGATTACATTAAGCCTTTAGTTCTGGACATTAGCCGTAAAAAACACCTCCACCGACCTGCAGCAGTCTGGTGGAGTATGCTCCATACCTTGTCCTGTTGGTTGAAGAGAAGCCTAACCCCATCAATGGGGTCTGTACAGGCTGTTTATCTATTTCTGTACATCATCAGATCGCTCAGTACCTATGAACTAGTTAAGAATCGTGTAACAAGATATCTGTTTCCTAATTTGAGAAAAGGAAAACCCGTTTCAATAGTCTGTTTAATGATTATTGATCTGCGATCACAAGTTACTGTGATACATTACGATTCACGACACACAAAACATTATAATTCAAACAAAACCTAATAACCCGTTCCGGCGCTGGGTCGGTTATCAAACTTATAAATAGGGGGTGTAAGTGACACATGATATCAACTCAGAATCTCTCAGAGTTTTCGTTACGATGTCACTAACAACCCGTATAATTTCAACAAAACCTAATTAACCCGTTTCGACGCTGGGCTGGTTATCACCGAAATAAAATTACATACAGAATATCCCGTTTTTATTTATTTATTTATTTACTTAACTAATATTAACATAAATTTCAATTTGTTTTGTTCAAATATCACTAAGTAATTACTTTTCAGGCACAAACGGCAAATCAATTCATCTCTTTTTGTCTAGAAAATTTTACTGTCGTGTCGTGTGTGTATGTTACCGAATATATAACTTTTTTATTTTAAATTTATTTTTATGTAAAGTACTTTTGGAAAACTGGGTACTTATTGCGCGGGGTGTGTTAATAATATAGAGAACAGAGTTTATTTTTCTTCCGGCCAATTGGTTAAATTTTCTAGCGACATAATTTTGTGAATCCCATACCTACTTAGTAATCAATCTATTTACAGTAAAATATGTCATTGATACCTGTAATTTTATTTACATTTGATACAGAAACTCATATCGCGTAGGCTGCACAAATAAATATACTAATTTACTTTCTTACTTAAAAATAGATTTCAAAAAACCATTCACTTTAGTAATATCATTCGTTAATCCTCATTTATACGGCTACTGATAGTATGAATTTATTACACTGACTTACATTTTTATTGGCTATGTTGTAGCTAAAACTGATAGAGTTATCCCCCGACTTTCGTCGCGTAGAATTTATTTTACACTCCGAACTAACTCCCTCAGGGTATCCCAGTTGACATGTACTTACTGCAAGTTTCAAGTTGGATACTAAGTTAAAGGAATCTTTGTTATATGAGTCAACTCCTGAGGCTGTCAATTTTGCATTATTTCCTGAGCAAGGAGGAACCGCTTACAACTTAATTTGACGAATTAGCTGTAAAACCTCACTATTTTTCTATGAAACTTGATAGGTAGTCGATGGCAGAGCTGTTTGTTAAATAGATAGATATTCAATATATTAATTATGAACTTTAGGCCGTCGTATGCAGTTACATGATAATTGATAAGTTAAGTCCCTCTTTTATTGTCTTATATAACAATTTAACATGATAAAGGAAGAAGATATGACAGAATATCACTCTATAAATATCGCCACAGACAAATGAAAATCCTGAGTGATTTCCAGCAGTGAAGGGAAGACATCAAGATGACTACGGCTTTAGTTGTGGTTCTCGCGCTGTTCGCAGGTGACTTACATTTATTCTATTGTTTTTTAATGTATTAATCTAAAATGACTTTAGTTGAGAAAACACTTTGTCGAACTCAAAAAAGCATTCGTTCATTCCTTTTTCGGGTTTTTATTCTGGTTGCATATTGTATTGCATATCCATGATTGAATAGGAAAACCAACTGTTACCAACACTCTCGATATTCTTTAAAACATATGAACTGTGATAATTAAAGCACATAGTAACGGTTTCTTACTGCCCGAACCCGATAAGTATGTGCTTTAATTATGATAATAACCGCGTAAACTTAAAACAATGTCATATGAAATGTGCTTTGCGAAAAATATTCGTACTTTTTATTTAACGAAATGCTATGCGCGTGAAGTTCAATTACTAAATTAAATAGTCCTTAAGATTCTCGTATACCCAAGTCCTTCATATTTCATGTCCTTTGATTTAGTGGGTAGGTCTTTAATATCCAATTATTATTGTTAGATAAAGCGGAAGATATTCGCAAAGGCAACATTTTGACAACATTGTGGCCAAATACCTCAAATACTCGGAGGAGCTCGGTGGCGCAGCAGTAAACGCGCTCGGTCTGCGATTGTTGAAGTTAAGCAACTTTCGCAAAGGCCGGTCATAGGATGGGTGACCAAAAAAAAAGTTTTCATCTCGAGCTCCTCCGTGCTTCGGAAGGCACGTTAAGCCGTTGGTCCCAGCTGCATTAGCAGTCGCCAATAACCACCAATCCGCACTGGGCCCGCGTGGTGGTTTAAGGCCTGATCTCCCTATCCATCCATAGGGAAGGCCCGTGCCCCAGCAGTGGGGACGTTAATGGGCTGGCGATGACCTCAAATACTGGTATAAGTTATTTATATTAAGTATATTCCAAAGAAGAATACTCTAGAAACATAATATACCGTAACTGTATAACACGGTATGTATTAATACAGGTGTGAGCCAAGGAGACATGTAACTTCCACGTCAAACGTATTTAACTTACCTAATTACCATAAAAGTATTATTCTGCTTTGTTGTCCTGACTGTCGCAATCCACATCAGTAGAAGCGAATACTTACTATATAATATGTAGTCTACAGTGTAAGCACACAGGTTACTCCCGCCTACGCAGGCAGTAACATCTAAACTATACTGGTATCGCTTAACGATCACCATCTAAACTATATACGTGTTCATCTGGTAAGCACCAACTATTAATGATCACGTTTATCTAAACTCAGTAGTCGCCTCCAACCACCCCTTACAGCGACCCCTTACCACACGGCTCCTCCGAGCAATCTCATTACTAAACCATACCCACTAAGCAGTGAGTACTGAGCACTGGGTGCGGACCAACCGGCCACATGCATCCATACAATTTCTCATAATAACAAGATGACTAAACAATCACCTTGTTATCTGCTATACGTTCCCTTCTAAATAGTATTACGAAATCAACACATCACACATTATAACAGGGCATAAAAAATAGTTAAATCTCCATAATAAAAGTGATTAGCATGAAAAACTCACCGAATTACTAGAACACGCACACACTAGCTGCCGAGGTTGTGACCCGTCTGACTGGCGGCAGGCCACAAGTCACGTCAGAGTGAAAACTCGTACTACCCTCTCATCTATTAATATTCTGTCGTTTATGTTTTTTATATCAATTCGCGGTGATTCGCGACACTGACCAAGAGTCTATTTACCCAACAGGTGTGTGCTATGGAGAATACATTACTCCTAGTGGACGGATTGTGGGAGGTGAACCCACCACCGTTGAACGCTACCCCAACATCGTTCAAGTGGAGTTCTTGGGTGTATGGACCAACAACTGGGCCCAGAGCTGCGCTGCTAACATCCTGACCTCGAGATACCTGGTGTCTGCTGCCCATTGCTTCGACGGAATGTAATGCTGTATTGGAATTGATTACGATGAATCCTAAACATCTGTCAAATTATATTTTCAGAATAATTATTACAGTCATGATCAACACGACTTTCAGATTCTACGAGGTTCATCGTCGTCGCATCAGGGCTGGCACCACCCAACGCAACACTGGCGGTCAAGTGATCAACGTCCTCCGCGAAATCAACCATCCTTCTTACGGAGTTGCAAGCACATACGACGGTGACATCAATCTAGTGGAGCTAGTTTCTCCTCTCTCTTGGAACCCAGTTATTCAGCCTGGTAGCATCATCTCTCAGGGCTTCGTTTTCCCAGATAACACTCCCGTAGTCCACGCCGGTTGGGGTGCCATTTCTGTAAGTAAAGGTTCCTGAAATACGTCCAAGATCAGTAAGCACTCGGTACATATCTAATGACTATATTTTTCTTTGCAGCAAGGAGGACCTACGTCTCCCGTTCTTCTTGACGTGACGATTTACACGATTAACCAAGAGCTCTGCACTCAGCGTTATGCCGACTTGCGTCCTTGGCCTCAAGTGGTGACCAGGAACATGATCTGCGCCGGCATCCTCGACGTGGGCGGCAAGGACGCCTGCCAGGGCGACTCCGGCGGCCCACTCTATTACATAGACAATTATCATAACATTCTGGTGGGAGTGGTGTCCTGGGGCCACGGCTGCGCCAACGAGACCTACCCCGGCATCAGCACCGCCGTCTCCCCTTACACCGACTGGATCGTCGCGAATGCTGTTTAAATACAATATTAAATATCAATAAATTGGATTTATTACATTTATGAGCTTTTGCAACCATTTTTAGTACCTAAAATGTTAAAACCAGAGCCCTTATAATTTTGTCCTATAATGTAGGTAAAAAAGAATTTTGTTGTTTGTTAATTTGAAAACTTTTGGGGTGCCTTACGTATTATTTGACCGAGCAGTACAGCATTCCAAACTAACACCCAGATCCGGATCCCCTGGTCCGGATGTTCCTTACTCCGCAACAATAAAATACATAAATACCCTACGACCCTGTGAACCTACGATGTAAGTATAGTGTGCGTGTAGCTAAGGCCTTAAGACATCTTCGCATGAAGTTATCCATACACATAATATAGTGATTATTCAATAGTAGGCTATTGTTAGATATTCGTAAATCAATAAGCAATAGGTAATTTAATCGATACTACGTAACAGTACCAACTAGTCTAAAGGATGCTCAAAAAGGACCAAAAACCGCAATGTTTTTTGATCAACCTGAAGTGCCAGTAACACTTATTGAATCCATGGGTTTTCCACTCATTATAATTGTTCATTTGGCAGTAACTAATACTACCGTGACCAACGAATCCATACATTTCGAGTGTTTACTTAATTTTTTTTATTTTTTTAGTACCTACTTATATTTTTTTACATTTTGTTACATAAGTACTTGAATTCTAAACCCCGTGGATTAAATTTGTGTTACTTTCACTGATTTAATAACTAATTATAATTTCTTACTACCTTAATTATAACCATTGGCCCAGGGGGCGTCGTAATCCGCATATCGATTTTGGGTTTTTTTCATTCATACATGTTGAGCATTGTCCTTTTAGGAAATTCCTTATTGTTATTAAATTATCAGATGCGGCTGCTGATAAATTACAGAACTATGATTTTCTTTTATCGTTTCGTTAAAAAGGATTAAGATAAGAAAATACTATATAAATCTCGTAATAGAAGTAGCTAGCTAGCCGATTGTTATCCAGCAGTGACTATAAAATGAATTCAGCGTTAGTTCTGGTTTTGGCGTTGTTCGCAGGTGACCGATTTAATTTTATAATATTTTAAATTGTTTATCCGTGGTCCAGTGGACTCACGATTTGGAGGTCCGGGTTCGATTCCGGATGGACATTCTCGAAATCACTTTGTGAGACTGTTCTTTGTTTGCTAAGGACATTGTGGGCTTGAATCACCCGATTGTCCGAAAAAGTAAGATGTTTCCAGGGGGGCAAGTTAAGCTGTTGGTCTCGGCTATGAGTCGTAAGACCACCTCCACCAACCCGCAGTGGAGCAGCGTGGTGGAGTATGCTCCAGACCCCCTCCGGTTGGTTGAGGGGAGGCCTGACACCAGCAGTGGAACGTGTATAGGCTGTTTTTGTCATATTTATGTTAAATTGATTATGATTAAGTATGTATTTATTATATTATAAATGTGCTTTGCGAATAGTATATATAATTTTTTGAGATAAAACCTATAACAAAAAATATTTCATTAAACTTGCGAGTCTCCTCAGGCGGCTTAGCCAAATTGCAAACGGTTACGCAAAACGATAGTAACAATGAGAGACTTGCCTATCCGCGTTCCCCAAAAATACGATAGATGTTGTTGTTAAGCTTTTTCTTGGTTTAAACGTCTAATTTCATGGAAAACAGACATGTGCATCTTTTATCTTTATTTTTGGGTATAAATGATGACCCTTTTTATTACACCAAGGTACAATTACAGCTTCCACCAATTATTATTCTGATCAAAATACAGAGAAGCAATATAGGTAGCAACATTATTCTATACATAATGTGATCCAAATATCAGGAAACAGTTTTAAATATGCTTCTGCTATTAAATTACATTTTTGAATAATTATGTAGGTACCCCAGCAGTGAGAAAATAGGTAATTATCACGTTAAAAAAGAACAACGCCATCTATCGTGTGTTTGGGGAACGTCGATTGGATAGTCCGTCATTATAATCTCGTTGTAATACATATAATATGCCATACTACGTCACTTTATGTCGACGTCAATCATAATAGAGGTATATTTTTATCACTGTCACTATCGTTGATAACCCAATAAAGCAAAAGCTTCCTAACTAGGTGACTATTCGTCAGGGACAAGTCCGATTTTGATGACTTTTTCTTTTGTAAGGGTTATTTTATAAATTACTAGCTATTGCCCGCGGCTTCGTTCGCGTTAAAATTGGAGTAATACGGTTCCAATTTCCTAAAATACCAGTTCCTACCCCAAGGTAGGTATGGGAGTGTGCATTTTCCAAAAACTGCACACTCCCATATAAAATTTCACCCCCTTTCCGAAGGCATTGGGGGCAGATTTTAAAAAGAAATTATGCACTTTTTTGTTAGTCACAATCCGCATACCACTTTTAGCTTTCTACCTTGAAAATTGCGGAATGGTCCATACAAACTTCCACCCCCATTTTAGGGAAGTGGTTGGTTAGAAAGAGACAAAATAGCCTATGTCACTCTCCATCCCTTTAACTATCACCACTTAAAAATCACGTCAATTCGTTGCTCTGTTTTGCCGTGAAAGACGGACAAACAAACAGACAGACACACACAATACACTTTCCCATTTATAATATTAGTATGGATTTAAAATCAGAAACGTCTTGAGTGGGGCAAATCAATACTCATCTATCATATAAAAAAGTTCATCATTTGGGAATACAAATAACAGTCATTTTTTATATGATTGATATATTTATTTGCCCCACTCAAGTTTCTGATTACTTATATAAAAAATTCCTCCTATAAAAGAAAAAAATCATGAAAATCGGACCTGTCCCTAGCAAATAAGAAGTTAGTAAGCATATTGACCACACTAGTAATTGTTATTTAAAATTCGTAAATCAGGTCTGAAATTAGATTATTTTGAGTCATCTGGCTTCCATTTTTAGAATAGTATTTTATAAATTATCTTTGTCCCAGTCATCTAGCATGACTTAATCCGCTTACTACAAAGATGCGAATGTTCCACTTTGCATGGTATAACAAAACCAGGTATGCTCGCTCAATCCTATGAAAACAATGAAAAGTCGCCATTGCTAGCCATTTGATGACGTAATTGTTCCCACTGTGTTACCATTAAATTGGTATCTTCAACATTCCAAGGACGTAAATATTATTGAAAATTAAGGAAATGAATGTTTAGTTATTATTCCTAGTCACATATATAAAAATCATTAAAACTAAGTAAATATTTTACTAAAAGTTCAAAATTACCTTGCAAAGTATATTAAAACATTATTCGTGGGTAATTTATTTTTTACGAAATGGCAACGCAGGGTGGGATGACGGCAGCTGGGCTAACCTTGAAATGTTAGCTGTCATTTTTGAGCATAGCTGGTTTTGTTATACCATGACACTTTGTAATTGTAACCCTTATTAAGACTCTTCTTATCCTGCAGGTGTGTGCTATGGAGCCTACAACACGCCAGATGGCCGTATTGTGGGGGGTGAACCCACAACCATTGAACGCTACCCACATATAGTTCAGATTGAATTTTTGGGTGTGTTTACCAACGCCTGGGGCCAGAGCTGCGCTGCCAGCATCCTAACCTCGAGATACCTGGTGTCTGCTGCCCATTGCTTCGAGGGAATGTAAGTCTTTCTTTAAATCCACAGGTGACGGCCTCTGTGGTCCAGTAGTGGAGCGTTGGACTCACAATCCGGTGGCCCCGGGTTCGTTTCCCGGTGGGGAGATATAACAAAAATCACTTTGTGATACCTAGTTTGGTTAGGACATCACAGGCTGATCACCTGATTGTCCGAAAGTAAGATGATCCGTGCTTCGAAAGGCATGTTAAACCGTTGGTACCGGTTACTATTTACTGTTACATGATCCATGTCACGGGCCTTTGGCGGCTCAATCATAACCCTGACACCAGGGTTGCTGAGGCTGGTATCCCACCTCACAACCCACACGATGAGAAGAAGAGAAGGTCACAGGTGGGAACTAATATTTCCCACCTTCTGAAATTAAATCTTTGAAGAAAAAAAACTGATGGAGCCTTAAGATTGTTGTTCTATTTATTTATTTGTACACAATAAAACAGACACAAGGAGAATACAAAGAAAACAGATAGTACAGGTAAGCTTATCTTTAAACAAAGAGATTTCTTTAAGCTGACCTACGTGACGAGAGAGATATTTAACGTACTTATAATATTATAATATAGATAGACATACATACGCGTACAAATTATTTAGAAATTAAATTAATACTATTATAAAACACAATATACACCTAAACCTACAACCCAAATTTACATTCTTCTGCTAACCAGATAAAGGTGGGAGGTCCACGACATACTGCAGTCCAGCAGCGGGCCAAGTTCTATTTCTACCTGTTTCAAAAAAACTCAGCCCCCATTTACCAGGACAAGTATTAAATGATCTAAGGATACCCTGAGATAAGCGTTTGCGGTACCTAAGTACTTAGCCATTTATTTCAGTCAAAGACCCAAACAAGAAGGTGAACTAATCAACAGAAGCCTTATAATAATGATTTTGACTTACTTACATCACAATTAAATAATTTCAGATTCTATGATGTTTCGCGTCGTCGCATCAGGGCTGGGACCACTCATCGCAACACTGGCGGTCAAGTGATCAACGTCCTCCGCGAAATCAACCATCCTTCCTACGGAGTTGCAAGCACATACGATGGTGATATCAACCTGGTGCAGTTAGTCAGTGCTCTGTCTTTCAACCCGGTGGTACAGCCTGGTAGCATCATCTCTCAGGGCTTCGTTTTCCCCGATAACACTCCCGTAGTCCACGCCGGTTGGGGTGCCGTTTCTGTAAGTTAAAGTTACTGAAACATGTCCAAGCTCAGTAAGCACTCGTTACATATCTAATGACTATATTTTTGTTTGCAGCAAGGAGGATCTGCGTCTCCCGTTCTTCTTGACGTGACGCTTTACACGATTAACCAACAGCTGTGCACTGAGCGTTATGCCAACCTGACTCCACGGCCTCAAGTGGTTACGGAGAACATGATCTGCGCGGGTATCCTCGATGTGGGCGGTAAGGACGCCTGCCAGGGTGACTCCGGCGGCCCGCTGTACTACTTCAACAATGACCAGACCATCCTGGTGGGAGTGGTGTCCTGGGGCCATGGCTGCGCCAACGAGACTTATCCTGGAATCAGCACGGCCGTCTCCTCTTACACTAACTGGATCGTCGCTAACGCTGTTTAAGCAGTTAATTTTCTGTAGAATATTACATTAAATTGCTGGAAAATTATCAAGTTTTTAGTTTTACCTATCTTAAAATACTAACATTTACACTTGTATTACATATGTTTTACACTTGCGTGTAATACCTACTATACCGCGGTCACTTACCAAAAAGCATCATGTAAAGGTAGGTAGGTTTGTTCGTCGCTGTATGACCGCTTGCCGCGAAGATGTTATACTACAATCATAATAATTATGTAAATATATCAAACTCAAAGGGCCATGGAGCGCGGTATGTTCGGCATTCATGGTTGATAGACGTGTGTTGATGTCTACCATACGTCAAAATTCGACAGCACTCAAAAGTCGATGATATAGTTGGGACACGTAACTGGTAATTGCTCATATTAAGTAGATACGAGCACTTAGCAAGACGGGACGATAACAGATAGACAAGGGTAGTTACGGAATAGTGACCAAAAGAGACTTAGGTTTAGCGGCAGTCCACAAAACAAAAGAAGGTAGGGTGACATTGTTGGGTAAGCTGGAAAACAATGGATGAGACTTGCACAGCACTGGAAAGAGTGGCATGAAAGAATGGAAGCCATAATAAGCCGTGGAGGGTACGAGTCGAATGGATATGTAGAAAAGATGCGTAACATAATAATATAAAAAAAATAGACGTGTAAGTTAAGTTAATTTATCTTATTCAGTCATATTATACTTATTACTACGCGTCTATTGTATAAGGTTATAGAGTAACCTTATGTAGAGTATCCAGTAGCGGATCGGCTACGCATAGAGTAAAATAATAAGTACTTACCATTGTTCACCAAGGAAAGAAACTGACCGATTAGTAACGAGCCGACGTCATTCCCTTTGGGTCTTAGTTCAACCTTTAATTGCCGTAAGCAACTAAGGAGTAAGGGAGAGAGCGCGGTTTGTCTTTCTCGCTCACACTTAGGATTTTTGTATAGAGTATCCATGGTGTAGTACATCTACAAACATAAACGAAACAATAGTTTTCACCTGAATGCAAAGTAACGCGAGTTCATCTAAAGATAAATTGCTCTTATAATTCACGCAGGTGCTAATCGAATGCTATTTGGCTACTTTATTGCCTAATATACGTTCTACTGAGACCAAACCCATTGTCAAACATCCGGAGGTAGTGTATTGTATATTATAGGTACTCCACCAATGTGCTCTATTGGTATAGAATAGAAACTTCACATGAACTCGACTCAACGATCTTTAAAGAAAATGTAATGTGTTTAGGACGATGTTTTCGTACTCCTTGTAAGCAAGTGATGAATATCCATAATCCACACGATAATATTTAAAATATTTAGTTATACTACAACTTTTTATGGATGTCAAAATGAGGCCTTCTATGGCACAGAGAATACCTATGTTCCTATAGTTTATCAATACCTTCGTTTTGACGTGAGCTTTCGTAGATTTTCCGCATATGGCATTAACTACTTGTTCGGACAAATGGAGAGCGCTGAGGGCTCTCTCCCGGTCCATCGATGCCACACCTCCACGAACATGTACGGTATGGCAAATAGTACCTACTTAGTCTGCTTATATTATCGACTTATTTGTTTTTTAAGCTCACTGCAAGACGATTCCAGGTGTTTTTTTAGAATGTATGAGATTGTACATATACGCGTAAATCCACCTAAATAAACGTTTTGATTTTCATTTAATCGTACATTGACATTGAAAGAAAAGAAAGAAATAAACGTTTATTATAAAGGAACAGCACCACATTGCGTGACCTTGATATTCCGAAGCGTTGGACATATAATTCAGTAAAGATTAAAAGATAAAATAATTACAATAATCATATAATTAATGAAGACTAAAACTAACGACTTTGATTTATGATAAGGAAAACGTCTATAAAAGTGCTTACTATAAGGAATTCGTGAGACAATATTTTGTCTTTTGATTATTGAGATGGTGTTCCGGCGGGTTTTGACTGTGTGGCTTATAGCAGGCAAGTGTTAAATACACGAAGTACTTACAATACATACATACATAAACTCACGCCTATTTCCCACCGAAGTAAGCAGAGACTATGGAATTTCATTTGCTTCGATACTGACAGACTTCTCTTGCTTACTCCACACTCATCAATCGTTTCATACTCGCACGCCGGTACAGAGTAGATCGTACTGAACCTTTTCTAAGGACATCTCCAATTTCGTCAATGTACGTCCTTCTAGGTCTTCCTCTGCCAGCCCTACCACCGACCTTCGCGTATATACTGCTTTCGTTATCCTATTATCCTTCATCCACTCTACGTGTTCAAACCAACTTAACATTCCCTTCTCAATCTGAGTCACTATATCGTTTTTTACTATCACACTGTTTCTCACTCTATAGTGAAGTACCTACTTATCTAACTATATGTAAAATAATACGGGACAAAATTTGAAAAGAAACCTTGAAAAGTATCTTTACTATTTTACTACTTCTGAGGCGACCAGTGCAGTCCGTCCCAAGTGTTATTATTGTCATAAATTAAATCAGATAGCTTGCTTAACAGCGTAAAACCTAAACCTAATATTTAACAAAACAGTGGCCCCGAACTACTTACTTAGTTATTCGAGACTCCGTTGCGGTCCTTAATGCGTTATTATCGCACGAGGGAGTTATTTAGTACTATTTCAGTTACTGTACATTAGCCTCAGATGGTGTCAATGGTAGTGTGGTAGGGTCCCATTTTACCACCCCGGGTACGAGGATGGGTATGTTATATCCAGAGGGCACTATTTGGCCAGAAAGTCATATTAATCCAGTATGCCAACGTTACAGTTGCTGTCTGCTCAGCATCAGAGTCATCCCGCATAGTGGGAGGCCAGGCGACGACTATAGAGAAGCACCCCTCTGTAGTCCAGGTGGAATCAATAACTGGACTGATCTGGTCGCAAAGCTGCGCTGGAAGCATCCTCAACACCAGATATGTCCTATCCGCCGCACAATGTTTCAGTGGCTTGTGAGTAAATGTATTCAAGGTGGTTTCAAACCTAAGTAGTTAATATATGAATATAAACGTTGTTATTTTGAGTAAATATGAAAGTTTACTCTGAAATGGTGTGGCTGTGACAAGTAAGGTTCCAAAAGTATTTTAAAACCTTGATTTTCTATTTCCTACTACAGATTTAATTTATTCAAACTTTTTATTTTTTCTACAAAAGTCCATTATACATGTTGCTTCCAGACTGTTTTCGCCGTCACGTCGTCGTATAAGGGCTGGTACTGCTAACCGTAACAGAGGGGGCGTGATTCTCGCCGTTAGTCGAGCCTTCAACCACCCCACATTCTCCACTTCAACTTTAGAAGGAGATCTCACCATAGTTCAGCTTTCGACGGCCTTCGTCTACGGTAAAACAATACAGCCGGGACGCATCGTCACACAAAACTTCGTTTTCCCTGATGACTTGCCTGTTACACAAGTTGGATGGGGCTCTACTAGAGTAAGTCGATTTATATTGTCATATAAATATTGTTGTTTCAATTTGGTGAGAGTCATCCAATGATCGTCCGCTTTGCGAGCTGCTAGTTATCTATTGAAAAGTACGTCAAACTGTATAGATAGTTAGTAAACCAAGAAGACTACTTAAATATTTCTCTTCCCAGTCGCAAAATTTTCATCACCATGATGTTATAATTAAGTATATATCAACTCTTGTAACATGTTCAAAATTTTCTCCGATACAGACTAGCGGCAGAGGTACCGCGTCAGTGTTGCGGGAAGTCCAAGTATATACGGCGAACCGACAGATATGTGCGCAAGAACACGCGTCTGTATCTGTGTATGTTGTGTACGGGGGTGTTGGGCGAGGGAGGGAGGGACGCATGCGACGGTGATGAAGGCGGCCCGGTCTACTACGACGACATCATCATCGGCATCATCTCCTGGCGACGCCGGTGCGGCAACGCCACCCAACCCTCCGTCAACACACGTGTCGCGTCTTACACCAACTGGATCATCATCAACGCTTCTTAGAAGACTACAGATATACAAATAAAACAAATGCCGATCTCGATACTCATGGTATACCAGCGCGGAAGCGTTGCGTTTCTGCAAATAGGGAAGCGGTCATCGATGGAATGACCCACGAAAGATAATTATAAAATAAACTTAAATATATAAAACTAAATGATTACCTACACAAGTCGTTTAACTAAAGTAATAAGCCCTTTATGTTCGTACTAAGTAATATTAGATAATGACTACATATTAGCCTGATGTATGACTTTTATACTGTCACAAACAAACATAAAAACGCTCTATTAGGTGAGTAAATGTACCCCTGCTTGGCCACTGGTTTCCCATCAAGAGTGGGCTATTTCGAGAAAAGATTATTAGAATTTGTACAATTTTCATTAAGTACTTTTTCGCAAAACTACTTGAGGATGTTTAGCTTTAAGTACCAATTCAAGCTAAGAACATAATTATGGTATACTAACGTAGTACCTAGTACACTAACCGAATTATATTTATCATCTGTGGTGAATTGAATTAATTTAGATGAATTGCTTCGATGTTGTCATTTTATATGTGACAGAATAAACGTGTTAGCAGTGTCATGCACAAAAAGGGACAAAGTAAGAAATTAGGACTAATACGAGAATTTTTTGAAAAGATTTCTGAAAAAAAAACCAGGAAAAAAAGATTTACACAACAAAAATAAATAAGTATTAGGATGGTACAGATAATGTATCTGCGCTACTTGTTTTCAAAACAAGAGTTACAACGGATTACATTACTGATAAATGAAAGATACGGATTATTATCATGCGCATTTAAAGATAATCATACCTACTTATACCAACGCAAATATTTAATATTACTGTCAATTACGTCAGAGATACTGCATAAGTACCTATTCCAGGAAACGTTAAGCAGGAAACATTTAAAAAGCTGTTTATGTTACAAACCTTTAAAAATACAGTGAAGCACTTCCATAGGTGAATAAAAAAACAAATGCCAAAACAGCGTCATCTAGCGGGGTAGCTACATAACATCATAGCTCGCAATATCAAGGGGATGTTGTCACCGTAAACGCAACTCATCTTTAGCAAGCAATCCCATTTAACCCACAGAGAGCGTTACTTGTATATTCATTCAGAATATTCATCATCCCATCGCTTCAATCGCGCAAATATTAATTATATTAGTAACTAACACTGTATTGTTTTTTAACTACATAACATAAGCCCACGACATATCTCAATTGCGGTCAGAAGACGTAAGTGGCAATAATATTAAATATTTGCGTAGGTATAAGTACATTTGATTATCTAATAATCCGTACTTTTTAATTATATTATTATCAACAATGTAGCAGGTTCATACATCGCAAGATGAACACACACATCACCTAGCTTTGATCTTATTATCAATTATTCATTTCCAAAATAAGGTTTAAAAATTATTATTTTATTCAATTCCAAAGAGACATTCTTTTGGAAACAATTTGCACACTACACCGATATATTAATATTTGATATTTGATCCAAGCAGGATATTTGTCTGCCATACGCAATAATAATAATACTACACCGAAAGCAAATAATAATATTCTGTGCTAACTAAAACACTTACTAACAAGAGGTCCATGTTGCTCTATGTTTACTAAGCATATTTAACACGCATCAAGTGTAAATGCATCTGAATGTACCTAACACATCGTCTGATGTCAGCAGGTCCACTAAAATACTTAAACTTACATAATCTTTTTTACTTTTTTCAGGTATAGAGAAATACTTTTTTAAACTATTTCTATTAAGTAGTCAGCGTTTTGCAACTTAAAATTAGGTAGGTACGTAGGTATCTACTCTGTGGCGATACACGCTTTATCATTATTGTTAACTGGGGTAGTGAATGTTACTTCTCAGATAAAATAATTACCTAATAAATAATCAACACTAGACCCTTAGCCCTAGACCCTGGTTCGATATGTATTTTAATTTATTCTATATCTATAATATATATTATTTTAATTTATTATGAAAATGTTTATTTACCTCTATCTCTACCTCTACTTATCATTTGTTATTTTAATTAAACCGTGGCTTTGTGTTTAATGAAGTTGCACACTAACGAGGTATGCAGTAACAATATTGTGTATACCTAGATTTTGAGCATGGGGTAGCGGAGCGGGTGCCGGGTGCCGGGTGGGGGCGACCTAAGTCTGGAGGTTAGGTTTTCCCGGGACTCGATCAATACCCGAGACGTCCCAACTCCCGCCTATCTCGCCCCCCAGCGCACATGCGCGGCCGCCATGTTGCCGCCGCCCGTGACCACAGATTCAGAATAGTCTATGGAATTGAAGAAAAAAGACTGGCTGTAAATATTTTGTTAGTTGATACTCGTCAAACATGAGTGCCGAAAGAGAGGCAGAAGGTAAGGTTATTTTTATTATTATACCCCTTTGGACTTGAACACTGTCAGTGTGCGATTGTTGAGTTAAGCCGAAAGCGATCAAATACAATAACACAAATAATAAATAAGTGCCATGTTCATTTCAGTTAATGGGAAATCGAATGCGAGTTCATTTTTTTGATTTGTAAGTTAAGTGTTGCATGAACATCTAAATTAAAAAATATTTAATGTCTGTATTTCTGTATAGGAATGTAGGTAACGCTCGCCACTGTGTATTTTAGTTAATTATGTATTATAAAGTACGCGCTTGTAATATTGTGATTGTAACGGCGGTGTGTAGAGCTATTGGTTGGAGCGGGATTGTTGTATGTTGTATTGAGGAGTGTTGTGTTGTTACAGCGCCAGAAGACATATTGGAATCTATAGACGAGCTGAAGGACCGGTTGTCGTCGATGAAGCGGATGATGGAGGAGCGCAAGGCGGCTGGCACGGGCACCAAGGACCTGTTCCAGGGGCAGGCGCGCAGCCTGCAGGGCACCACCATGATCGACGGCAACTTCCTTAGCTTCGTGTTCGGAGGCTCCCTCATCGTCATCATCAGCGTCTCCGTATACGCTTTCTACAACCTCTACTACGCGGTCCTAAAGAAGTTCCCCTCTCCACACACAGAACTCTAACACGTGATATCCACATAGGAATGTCTACCTTGTTGTAATTAAGATATTAAATATTGATCGCAATAACTGTGGCTGCCAAATAGAATTTTTTACAACACCAAAAAACCTAATAAATAGTTTGAGTGCCTCAAATAAACAAGGGTTTTATTTTTACCCAAGGTTCTTTTTTCAGGTACTTATTCAGTAAGTAAATACTAATAAATAATGAACCAAAAATAAAAATAACAAAACAATTAATATTTGAGACGAATTCATAACCATACAAACTCATAAGTATTTTGGATAATTATTTGAATAATAAATTAGAATTTAATGAATATTAATGCATTTTTATTTAACATTAATTGATGCGATATTTTTTTGCAAAGACATTTTTTTATTGATGTGCCTAATTGTTTTGCCACAAATGGCATCAACTACTTGGCCGGACAAATGGCACTCAGCTCAAAATTTAAGACAACAGACCTGAAGGTTCCCAGTTGGGGCCCGAACCTTGGCTCAGGGCGTCGTCGGAGAGGATCATATTTGAAAGATTTAATCGACACTAGTGGGTTGATAACGATAAGCGCAGAAGGGAAGAGCAGAGACCGACGTAAGTACTAAATTATATGATACAATTTTAGCAATGCTCGTCACTGATTAGAAGTGGTACGTATTTAGTAAGATGTCTTTAATATTAGGTCCTACGAAAATACCTATGAAAATGCAGAAATATACAGAATTTTATAAAGTAAAAGAAAATATACAGTTATTACCTATCGATGGATTAACTTTTAACATTTTCTTCGATGTTCAATATGTTCATTGATGCATTTACTATAGTAGAATTCCTAAGAACCGGGCTATGATGAAATTTTCAAAAGCGTTAAAACCCCTTATCGGAGATGCAATTTCCCCCGAATTTCGAAAAAAAAACATTAGTTAAGGCGGGAGGTCTAGCAAGTATGATTCAATTCGATGGGTGACCGAAAGCTGCTAGTCGAAGCAGCAGCTCCTGTAGTTTTAAGACCGCATGGTATTCAATATTTATTATTAACTGAGCTTTAATATAGAACTACTTAATTTGAATTTGGAAATTTAGGATTCCTAGTTGAATGTAGAATCAAACTTTAAATTAGCTAGTATTAGAAAACAGCGATTTCATGGGTAAAGAAAAGACCTACTTAATTATTACCAGGCTATTTACTTCTTTTTTGATAAATGTACATATCAAATTTCTTTACTGTTTTACGGAAGTAAACTGAATACCACATCCAAATGTGATTTTTCAAAATGGCGCTTTCGTGGTTTTTACTATGAAACGTATTTCAGTGTAAAAGAAGATTAAGTGTAGGGTTTGCTTGTACTACTCCGGCCAAGTAGTTAATGCCACCTGCGGCAAATCTACAATAAGTCACGTCAAAAAAAAAGCTTGTACTTCGTCGCTTCTGCAAACTTAAAAAAGTAGGCTCTTTAGACAAAAACCATAAGCAAGTATTTATAAAATCTGAAAAAGAAGTGTGAAAAAAGTTAAATGCAGGTGAACTGAGCAGAAATCTCTATAAAAATATGCAGCAAACGAAAATGTATGTCAGTCCCCGAAGCACGCGTGGATAGAGTTCACTCCAATATCCGGGAGAGGATTGGAAGTTCCTAGCTGAGTGGTTTTTCCTGTTCCCGACAACCCGCACCTAACTTAAATTCATACTTTTACTTTTTCGTGCTCGCTACAATTTTTTGCTATTTAAATTTTGTATAATTTAAGTACTTCTGTGAGTTTGTTCCAATTATTATATAAACAGGAAAACATGTTGCGGATTTGTTTGTCTATGAGTCTTTATACGTAATATGTACCTCTGAATGCTTCTATGCTGTTCTGGGAGCAAATAAAAAACATAGAACACGTTCAGCTGCTGGTCTTCCCGGGCATGTCGTAAAAACCGACAGAGGGATTGCGTCCTCTAACATGATGGACTAATGTTATGGGCGACAGGCTGATCCCTTATCACCATAAGGTTCACCATATCCATCTTAGGACTTCGTATCAACAGTGGCTGCAAGTTGTCTTTGATTACTTGTGGCTCTGCCCACCCCATTTGGGATTACGGGCGTGAGTTTATGTATGTATGTATGTATGAATGGACAAATTTCAGAACTGTGCAGTCTAGGTGTTTGCACTTCAGGTATTTAAATAACATCTATTCGTGTTCAGCGAAGTAGTACCTACTGAAAATATTACACTATAAACTATAAACAAGAAGAAAATATAAATAAGTTAAAGTCCATCCAGCTGTTGACAATATCTCTTGGAACCCTTTAACATTCTGATCCAGCGAATTCTCGTCAACAACTTTAAAATTAGTTAATTTAATACGCGCTATGTTCATCTGGCTTGCTACATTTCAGAAAAACGACATCAATTATTATGACGTTGCTCACTCATTCGGAATACTCGTTATTTTTTGCATCTAAATCGATTTGTATTTAATAATAATAGGTAAGTAATTAATTAAAATGTTACAACATATTACCTCTTCATTGCTATTTTTATTACATTATACATAATCTTCTCCTATCGTGTGGGTTGTGAGGTGGACTACCAACCTCATCAACCCTGGTGTCAGGGTCACTATTGAGCCGCCAAAGGCCCCTGACATGGCTCATGTACCTCATAATTATTGTCAGGCATAATTATTATATTTAAATAAAGTAAAATAGAGGACAATACGGGAGAATAGATTACTACTTATTGTTTACGATGCAATTTTCACCCCTTGAAGAACCCGAGCAAATGCGAACAAAAGCTAGTACCTATTTTATTTGCGTCAGATATTGAAATAAGTACTAACAAACGCTTTAAGTATAGAAAATAAATTTTTGCGTTTAATGTGCATCGTCCGTGAGAACTTTAACAAAGACAAACATATTATTATCTACATCGTCGGTCAAACGCTAGTGAGTTTATAGTAAAACAAACAGTACTTCACTTGGTATATTTGTGCAATGTACTTAGTATTTATAATTGGGTTTTTACTACGACGTATTCTAGATTGGAATTCGCTAATGCGGACTGTGAAAACTGACAGCTAAGATCGATTATAATTTCTTTTTATTCTGAGACACCGACATAGCTACATAAACAGCCTATATAATATTCATGACTTCCCACAGGCCTCCCCTCTAGGAACCGAAGGGGGTATGGAGCATAGTCTACCTCACTGCTCCATTGTGGGTTAGTAGAGGTGTTTAACTAGTAGCTGGAGCCGGAACCAACGGCTTGGCGTGCTTTCCGAAGAACGGAATCATATTACTTTTACGGACAATCGGATGATTCAGCCGGCAATGAAAGGACAAAGGACAGTCTCGCAAAGTGATTTCGACAATGTCCACATCGGGAATCCAACCTGGAGCTCCAGATCGTGAGCTTAATGCACTCTACCCTTATACCACCGATGTTGTCATTATATTTTGTCTATTTGTCTGTGGGTGATTTTAGACACTGTAGTAGGAAGTACTTACTACAAATTACGCAATTAACTCAATGTCAGCAACAATGATTGAATCCATGGGGTTTCAAGTAATTATAACTCGTCAATTGGCGGTAATACTGAGTGATCAACTATGATTTAGGTATAGCGTCCATACATTTCGAGTGCCTAGGTATTTTCTTTTACATTTTGTTACATAAGTCTTC
This sequence comes from Pectinophora gossypiella, assembly GCF_024362695.1. Lineage (NCBI taxonomy): Eukaryota > Metazoa > Arthropoda > Insecta > Lepidoptera > Gelechiidae > Pectinophora > Pectinophora gossypiella. The sequence continues at coordinate 18,166,288 of NC_065433.1, forward strand.
TTCTTCTCGTGTGGGTTGAGAGGTGGATCCTCCTCAATCCTGGTGTCTGGAACCTCGTCAACCCTGGTGTCAGGGTTACTATTCAGCCGCCAAAGGCCTGACATGACTCATGTAACGACTACTTACTTACAACAGTAAGTAGTAACCGGGACCAACGGCTTAACTTGCCTTCCGAAGCACGGATCATCTTACTTTAGGACAATCAGGTGATCAGCCTGTGACGTCCTAACCAAACTAGAGATCACAATTTTCTTTTTTTTTCTGATATTTCACCGCCGGGATTCGAACCCGAACTTTGGATCGTGAGCCTAACGCTCAGCCACTGGACTACAGAGGCCGTTCATAATTTCTAAGCCCCATGAGTTCAATCGGTGTTACTTTCATTGTTTTAATAACTCCTCGATTGGTGAATGCAGAGATGTGACCCGCGAAAAACAATTTTGGGCTTAGCGTTTGTGTAATTTAGAAAAATAAAAAAGAATGTGATTGTCCCGCTATTGGAGTTTTACAATAATTAGTGAAGATATGATGGTATTAAGGAGATTACTTTTATCAATTCAATCCCGCGGCTAACCAAACGGTTTCGATTGCTGTGATGAATGCAAATAAATGGGGGTGATGTATCGTAAGACATAGTCACGTGTTTCGCTTAGGTCAATCAATTTCATACATTTGCATTATATTCGTCAGTGTTCGTAGGACCTCGGTACCGACCCCGCCTGCGTGGGTGACAATTTCCCTCAATCAGCGCTCATCGTTATCGACCTATTGGGGTCGATTAATTCTTTCAAATATTTTTCCTCTCAGATGACGCGCTGAGCCGAGGTTCGCCCCAACTGGGCACCCTCATGCCTGTTGTCTTAAATGTTGTACCGGGTGAGAGCCTTCAGCGCTCCCCATTTGTCCGGCAAAGTTAATGCCATCTGCGGCAAATCTACAATAAGTCACGTCACGTTAGCTAAAGCAGATACATTTATGTCTAGACCCTTCTCGAGACTCGTGACGATATAAATTAATTCGAAAATAAATCAGCACGGCTAACATGCGCAAGGTGATAAAATTATCGATCGATTCAATAAATTTTGTCAAAATCGATAAGTTTAGTTTGTTTTTTTCTATAACATGCGTGGCACTTGATTTTGTACATATTTTGACAGTAAGACATGACTTTATTGGGTTCACATACATACATACATACATAAACAGCCTATATACGTCCCACTGCTGGGCACATGCCTCCCCTCAATCAACCGGAGGGGGTATGGAGCATACTCCACCACGCTGCTCCAATGCGGGTTGGTGGAGGTGTTTTTACGGCTAATAGCCGGGACCAAAGGCTTAACGTGCCCTCCGAAGCACGGAATCATCTTACTTTTTCGGACAATCAAGCCTGACATGTCCTTACCAAACAAAGGACAGTCTCACAAAGTGATTTTGACAATGTCCCCATCGGTAATCGAACCCGGACCTCCAGATCGTGAGCCTAGCGCTCTAACCATTAGACCACGGAGACTGTTACATATTAGCATAAATAGACAAAACGTCAGAATCAATAAAATGACTGTGACAAAATTTTATCACGTTGCGCTTGTTAGCCGTACAGATAGCGAAGTATCTTTTGTTGGGATGTTGGTAAAACAAACGTTTGTATAATGTTAAAATCAAATCATAACTCGCTTGTAAAAAAGATGAATCTTTAGGTCGAATTTTCAAACGATTATAAATAAGCCTGGGCGTGCTCAACAACTTTAGTTTTTTATTTGAATCTACGCAGCCAACCGAACAGAAACCACTTGAGCGTAATCTATGTACAGTCGTCTCCAGGTTTTATTATTGAATAATGAAGTTCATTAAGATCGTACTTAAGGTTTCTATCTCAGCCTGTGTCCACCCACTGCTGGGTATAGGCCTCCTCTCTTTCACGCCATCCTTTCCGGTCAAGTCTCATCCATTGCTTTCCCGTGTACTTCACTATGTCATCCGACCAACGGGCTGATGGTCTGCCTCGAAATCGCATACCATCCCTTGGCTACCATTTAGTAACCACCTGAATCCATCTGTATCTATGTCCTCTGTGTACTTAACGCTTACTTATTTAAAATTTAAAACCAATAGTTTAACTATTGTGTCCGGAAATCCGACGAGGATTTAAGTCAAGTACTTACTTACATTAAATATTGCTGTCGCAGTTGGTGGTGAAACGGTCGATATATTTTTTTGACGTGTTAACTGCTGCGACGACTCCCACCCGGTAAAACGGTCGGCAAGATAGTAGGTATTGACTTGTATTGTAAACCGTGGATTCTTACCACAAAGGCACGTGTGATAACCGCGATTTCACTTGGCTTCCGAATTCGGTGAAATGTGATGCAACTTTTTGGATGCCTTTTAAAATAAACAACTGGGTCGTCACCAGGTTACAGGTTCTTGAAATAAGAAAAAGGATATTTTGCCTAACACAAAACAGGCTAGAAGAAAAAGAAGCTTTGTAAATATATCGGTATATTACCAATACCTATATATCGGTATATTATTGTAAATACCTAAGTAGATCCAATATCTTACAATGATGATAATATTTGTTTAGTAAGTAAATAAGAAGCTAATGTACATAAGTATGGGGAAAACAGAATCTAATAAATATACATTTTCCCTTTATCTTTGGTACTCATTTCTTGTTAAAATTGTGATGTTGTCAGGGTTTTATATTATTCAGTATATTAAATTATTACATTGTTATTAAACTAGTCCTTGGGAGGAAGGTAAGAGGGAAACCACTGCCCTATAATTTCCCAAAAAAGTAGGTAGCATGGAAAATGCTACACCGACAAGAGCGGGGCACTTAAATTTATAATGACGATGAAGTTAGCCCTTATATTTCGAACTACATTGTATTTTTTGGTGTATTCATTGAATAATACATATTTATTACATATTTATACATATGTACCACGACCAGAACATTCATTACATTCTAATATTATATTAAAAATACATAGCATGTTCACCAACCGTACTGGAGCAGCGTGGTGGTGTATGCTCCATACCCCCTCTATTTGATTGCGGGACTGGGTGCAGCAATGGGACGTACACAGGCTGTTTAATGTTATTGTTGTTATTATATATTTTTTTAATAAAATAGGCTTACGTTTGACCAATCTCATCTAATGGCAAGTGACAATGATTTAATATTTTGTTAAATAAATAACGAAAAACGTAATTACAAGTACTTGGCAGAGGTAGACCTAGATTCTGGGTCATGGAAGTCTAAGTATGTCCTTCTAGGTCCTAGAAGGACGTACATTGACCAAAAAGAGGATATCCTTACAAAGATTTAGTACGACGGTGATGATGGTGTGCGTGTATGAAACAATTGATGAATGTGGAGGTAACAAAAGATTTATGTAAGGTTCGAAGCTAATGGGAATAGGCGTGAGGTTATGTACGTATATGTACAACGTAATATACTAAGTAAGTATGTGATCTACATATGTTCTTCTATTTCACGGAACAGAATACATTATAAGGTTTATTTCACCTCGTAATAGAGAATAGTTTAGTTGTGTTATCTACATGAAACAGCGGATTAAAGACTAAACGTAGCAAAATGGGCTTTATAACCCAGCGCTATAGTTGTTGTGAATTCTAGGCATAATCAGTAACTTCTAGAAGGTAAGTGCGTCGCGTCGAGTCGTGCCAAACAATACTACAGCGGAGAGCGCAGCGCGCATCACTCGCTCTACAAATACATTAGACAAATTACTCTAACATCTGCTGTACTTAGCACCCTGCTGTATATTATATTCTAATTTAAAGTCAGAACGTAGTAGCACAAAAATGTTTCGAAAATATTTGTAATTTTTTGAATAAGTAAGATGTCATTTATCAAAAACAGAAGTTAAGTACTTGAAGAAAATTACAGGATATTCTAATGGCTACGTAGTAGGCACCCCTGAATTAATCTAATACTACTTTGTTTCTTAATAATGTACAAATTGAATAATTTACATATCTGCAAGCCACTCGGATCACTTAGAAGAATTATTTCCATGAGAGGAAAGTCGCGAGCAGGCCCTAGTTTATTCTGTGAATTTCCGTAGAACAGAATACAGCGCTTTGTGCAAAATAACAAAGGCAAAGTTTTAGTTTGCACAATCGTGCACCGCGAGAATATGAAACTCCCGCCACCGCGTGTAACGCCATTGTGTTGGGAATTAATTGGTACACTTCACTCTAAAGCTAACTTCTAGAAGCAAACTGAATTCACTAACACAAATATAAATACCCACGCGTGTAATGCTCGCTACAAACGCAACTATGAAAATAGATATAATATCTACTGTAATATACTTTTCTTTTTTTGACGTGACTTATTGTAGGTTTGCCGCAGATGGCATTAACTACTTGGCCGGACAAATGGGGAGCGCTGAAGGTTCTCACCCGGTACAACTGTATTATACAGTGGTATTGACAATGTAAACGAAAACTTTGGGGAATGATTCAGACCATGATTCTGAATCGATATTAAATGGCATTTTCGATCGCAAAAGAATGCACCTGAATATAATTAATGAAGAATAAGTAATTATCATGAATTTTTCGACAAGAAATTCCACTTGATATCAATTCAGGGTCATGAGCTGATTCATTCTCCAGTTTTCGTTACGGTATCACTAACATCTAATAGGTACTGTTGTTATCTTAAGACAGCCTGAGATTAGTCAAGTTCCAGTAGGTATCAGAAAATCCTACAAAAAAAGACTACAATACAAGTATTATACCTTTTATTTAAGATTAAAATAAAAAGCGGCTAAAACAACATAATATATTGCCAGAGGGAAAAATGTTCCAATTCCTAAAACTAGTTACTAACATTTTTGCCAGGCTTTTACTGTAAGTTCTTTTTTGTTTTTAAGGTTCCGAACCAAGAAGGTAAACAGGAACCCTTATTATGAGACTATGTATCTGTTACAAAAACTGATCTCCTGGACTATTAAAACCAACGATTTGTAAAAATGTATATAGTGCTTGCCCAAAAAATAGAAACAAATGCACCAGGGGCTGAAAGAGGGTGACTACAAAATTTAGATTCCGCTTACTTCGTATTTTTTTTTCGCGTAAAAGAAGATATTTAATTTAATTTTAATTATTTAATCGTTAACAATTTTTACATTGTGTTCGACATTATACATCATCCATACTTAACATATTTAAACATTTCTTGACAAGAACATAACAATTTTACATATACAAAAATAATTAATAACATAAATTTTATAGCAATTTATAATAATTTAAATAGCAAAAACAAAGTAACAATGTCAATGAATTGAATTGAATTAAGCAATAATGTCAAAATTTCAAAGATTAGACACATTATTATAGTATTAGAGATAGTATTAGATACATTTAGAAGTCGGTTTAACTTTCTACAATTACTTTTTTATATTTTACTTATTTGTATACGTAAAAAAAACTCGAGTAGGTAACACACACAAGAAAACCAAGATAGATAAATAATATGAAATGAAACAATCGTCCTTATAATTAAGAAGCATAATCGCTCCAAGGCCTTTAACTTTTTGGCATTTGTATTGTGTTGATGGCTTTGTAATGTGATTATATCAAACACTTTCGACGTTCACGTGCAAGCTGAGTTAGGGCTAGGCCAGGGGCGACGCTCACCCCGCACGCAGGGCACTTGCAATCGTATCTTGCCTTAGGCCGTTTACTTTTAGGTGGTGCGCAGTTGTGAAGTTTTCTGGATACGGAACTCTCGACGCGCGAGTCTGACTTGCACTTGCCTAGTTTCTTTTATAGATCTATCAACATTTCTAAGCAAGACTGTAATAGTTTTTATTTTGTTCAAGAACTTTTTATTTTTATAATGTCTGTATTTACAAGTACGCACACGTATGATAATATCAATCGCTAAGTCGTAACTAACCAGCAGCATCCAACATATTATGTAAGTATCATGAGAGCCGCGATTAAGCTGTAATTACCAAATAATTACTTAATAAGAAGAACGATAAGGACACATTTCCATACATATTTCCCCCAGGAGAAAAAGTTCGAATATCAACATATTTCCCATGACAAGAACTGACTAACATTTCTATTCATTAACGCGAGCATTAAGAACGACTAGCTGTCCCTTTCGCACATATTCATCATCCCACTATCATACTACGGCAGACAAAGACAGACGTAGGTTAAACTTTATTACGGGGTGGGAAAATGTGGCGTGTACTGAATAAAAATATGGCTGGGCGAAGCTTACGCTTTCAAGTTTTCCTAAATTGTAAATGTCTGTTACAACAGTGAGTTGTTGGATTTATGCATTATTTAACTGAATTGATCGTTGTACCTCGGAGTTACTGTACGCACAATACTGGCAAGAAATTGTTACCAATATTGATACTGAATTATTTATTTCGGTAATTGTTTGCAGTTAACCATATTTTATACCTATAAGATAAATATATTACGAAATATTCAAGCTTAAATTCTACAGAAAGCGAATTTATGCTATCAACAGTAACATTGATACTAGGTTAAGAATAACGTGAGCGATATTAGTATCGTATCATATTCGTGAGAGACAGCACTATTGGGCACAACCCCCGCCCCTTGGGAACAAAGTAACAGGTAAAGGTACCATTCGGAACTGTGTAGCGCTCCGTTGCAGTCTGGCTCCAGCGGTCTAGCTAGACGGTTGCGCCGCGGTGTCCCTGTCCAACTAGAATACGTCACTCATCTTTCAACGTGCTGGGCTGCTAAATCCTTAAAGGTAAGAAACTATTCGTACAAAATAATGTCATTCTTCCATTTTCAATTTAAAAGGCGAAATAGCGAGCGCAACCCATCCCAATGCTGGGCAGAGCTGATCTTCCTTCCCTCCTCAAGCTGCTGAATGCGAATTTTCTTGCGTAAATATGTTTTCAGGTGTTACACATTAATTACGGCTAAAGGGAATTTTTATAAAGGCTCCGTTTCTCTAAATCTTTGTGTAACAGGATCTCGAAGGTTTGACGCCGCCGTCGCTGTTTGCCGTTAACAAAGAGAAACGATATCTGTTGCGCACGTAATCAACAAGTAGGGAGCATTTTATCTGCTTTTTACGTTTATACGATACGTACTGTACTAAAAAGGACAAATATTTGTTTGCTATTACATTCTCGGGTAACAGTGGAAAAAGAAATAGCGATTTGGTTGGACACTGACGGACGCAATGCCTAAATTTTTTCCTCAAAGTCTTTGATTTCTATTGTCTTCCGATTTTTTAATGATTCAACTATAAAAATTCGAGCTTTGATATCGATAATAAAGATTTAGATATACTCATAACTAAGTACTTACTTATGTATAAATTTAAATTAATAAGTAAATACTTATAGTACTTATAAAATCTTTTACGAGCTACCTCGTGCAATATATGCAATAATATCTTTATAAAAATTTGTAATGTTACTTACTAAAAAAATATTTAAAAGACACGACACGGTTTTACGTAAAACAATTTTAACTTGTAAGAATAATTATCTTTTCTTATATTTTTCACCTTTGTACTGAAATATTGTTTTCACAAATTGCAAAGGTCGTTGTTGTACAGCGAAAAACCTTTTAAAATTACAATTAGCACCATAAAGCCGAAGCCGTCGGCCGGGGTCGGCGCCCTTCACGCAGACAAAATTAAAAACGTTCATTAAAAAAAAAAATGCTGCGTGATATTATTACTCCTGGCTAATTACTAACTCACGAAACGATTCAAGTCTGACCATTATACTGAATATAAAAGATAGATACTTAATTTGTAAGTTAATTTGGTTTTGCGTTTTACTTAAGACAAAAGCAAAGCATCACGGATTCTTTTTAAACATCTAACATTATAAATAATGCACCAAAATTATCCTTCGTGGGATTATTTGAATTTTCTGGTGTCTTTGCCGACGGGATTTTTACGACTTTCCACAGCGACGCGTGAAAACACTTTTAGCTTCCTCTTCGTAGCGTTATAGATGAAGGTAATTTTATTACGGGTCCCATAAATAAGTAAGGCATTGAGCTAAATCAAAGACTTTTGTGAAAAATGGCGCCAATATACAAGGGTGGCAATTTACTTTGTGTTGGGTGTACTAGTGAATGTTCCGGCGAGTGACAAAATGTTTGCACTACCTTTCCACCGTCATAAAAAATTAAAATGGATTTCGGCCTTTGAACAAACGGCAAAGGAAATAAAAACCCAGTCTTTTACGACTTCAATTAATAAAACCTTTTGAAAAAAGTGTGTTCAAACTTTAGGATGAGGCTGCAGTACGTTACACTGCACTCTACATTTAAAGCAAAATATTACCAAAAGAATGCAATTTCCTACGTTATTTTATGTCTTCAGTAATCCATATAGCTTATTATAAAGATTAGGCTTTCGCAGTTCGTTTAAAGTGCAAAGAGCACTCTGCCGAAGTGCCAGTAATTGCCTATGCAGGTTTTAATCAATGTGAATCACGTCGTTGAGGAGCAGCGTCACAAACCTGGACTCAAAGTATCCTTATACCGTGATTAGAATCGGAAATTGATTACTGAAAGCCAATCACTCGGCTAATACTACCTTGCTTAGTCGGGTGTGCCATTGTCTTGATTGATTTAGTAACAGTGCACGCCGCGAATTAATTAAACACGATTATGGTAATTGGAAACTTAGCATACAGTAACATTGTCATTTACTTGGGGCAATTTAGCAGGAAACCACAAAGCTCGTTTCAGAATGTCGAGTGACACCCACGTGTCAGTTATTCACGGGAAATGAGACACTTTTATGACTGCAATAATGAATCTGATTTCAACATTGGGTACATTTTTCCAACGACATTTCAGTCTTAAGTTCTGTTATTTAAATGTAGTTTTAGCAAGGTAGAAATATAAAATTTATGGGGTAGTTGTTGAAATCCGTTTATTTAATATACAAGTTACCTATTATTTCAACGCCCCGTGTAAGGTGAGTGCACCGTCATTATTTGCCGCGATAAGCACGCGATATATTAAGAAAGAGGCTGAGGCTGGGGGGAGACTGATAAGTTTGCGTTTGCAGAAAAGAACTTTATGAGGAAGGATGTGCTATCGACCGCGATTTGGACAAATCCACCGCCCTTTCTATTGCCCTTGGCCCACTGCCCGGGTCTTTATACCAAGTTTATAACGACTTTAACTACAACAATAGATAAAATAACAATATAACATATTGGATTCCCGGTATCAAGCGAATACGAATAAAATCATATTTAAAATAAAACTGTAGGAACACAAAGCTTTCGCAATAAAGCGCTTATATAATTCAGTTGAACATTGGAATTTATTCCTTTGTTCGCAGCGTGTGACTCGAATTGATTCGATCCGCTATCGTTGTTTAAACGCAAATGAATACTCGCCGCAAGTTACTATCGACGTGCAGCTGGATATGACATTATTCCCAAAAGCCTTTACCGGAAATATAAGCGAAGTAATTTGGAACTTAATTACTCTTTTCATCACGCATTACCGCCGGAGGAGAATTTTCACGATAAAAAAGAAATTGGCACGTTCCACTCGTAAACCGCTTCTTTTTAAGTTTTTCGTAATCAAGTAGTTTAGGTACGGCTGTCTTATATTTATTTATATTTAGGTACCTGCGATGTATATTGATGTCTCAAAAATAATGAAAATGCTGCGTAGCCCAGATATACCTACATTTTTGAACAGACAATGTTATAATTATAATACAAAAAGGCAGATCGATAAACGAGAATCGAGGGTTGTTCGGGCAGGGTGGTAGGTGGAATTTGTAATAAAAAACCAAATGGATATCTATCGCAAAATGAGATAACGTAGGCAAAGGCGAACCAAATAACATTTGAAATTGGCAGTTTTGGACGAATTATCTATACTTATAATAAATCTGTAGAGAGGTCAATTCTGTACATTAAATATTTTTTCAAAATAACTATCAGGGGGTGATAAGTGGTCGATACTGATGCCAAAAATGCAATCAGTAAAATTTTTGTCTGTCTGTCTGTCTGTCTGTCTGTCTGTCTGTCTGTATGTTCCTTATAGAAACAAAAACTACTGGACGGATTTTAATGAAACTTGGTACAATTATTCTTCACACTCCTGGACAGGTTATAGTATACTTTTCATCACGCTACAATCAATAGGAGCAGAGTAGTGAAGGGAAATTCTTTTGTATGAAAAATCTAAACCACTCAAGTTAGACGTTTGAAATTTGGCATGCAGGTACCTTAGATACCGTAGAGGTATACTAAGAAAGGAATTCCCGAAAATCCTACGGGAACGGGAATTAGCGGGAAAATCCTTTTGTATGAAAAATCTAAACCACTCAAGTTAGACAATTGAAATTTGGCATGCAGGTACCTTAGATACCGTAGAGGTGTACTAAGAAAGGAATTCCCGAAATTCCCACGGGAACGGGAATTAGCGGGAAAATCCTTTTGTATGAAAAATCTAAACCACTCAAGTTAGACAATTGAAATTTGGCATGCAGGTACCTTAAGTACCGTAGAGGTGCACTAAGAAAGGAATTCCCAAAATTCTCACGGGAACGGGAATTAGCGGGAAAATCCTTTTGTATGAAAAATCTAAACCACTCAAGTTAGACGTTTGAAATTTGGCATGCAGATACCTTAAGTACCGTAGAGGTGCACTAAGAAAGGAATTCCCGAAATTCCCACGAGAACGGGAATTAGCGGGAAAATCCTTTTGTATGAAAATTCTAAACCACTCAAGTTAGACCTTTGAAATTTGTCATGCAGGTACCTTAGGTACCGTGGAGGTGCACTAAGAAAGGAATTCCCAAATTCCCACGGGAACGCGAATTAACGGGAAAATCCTTTTGTATGAAAAATCTAAACCACTCAAGTTAGACGTTTGAAATTTGGCATGCAGGTACTTTAGTAAACTTAAAGCTTAGTTGCAACAGGATATTACAAAATTCCCACGGGAACGGTAGTTAGCGGGAAAATCCTTTTGTATGAAAAATCTAAACCACTCAAGTTAAACAATTGAAATTTGGCATGCAAGTACCTTAAGTACCGTAGAGGTGCACTAAGAAAGGAATTCCCAAAATTCTCACGGGAACGGGAATTAGCGGGAAAATCCTTTTGTATGAAAAATCTAAACCACTCAAGTTAGACGTTTGAAATTTGGCATGCAGATACCTTAAGTACCGTAGTGGTGCACTAAGAAAGGAATTCCCGAAATTCCCACGAGAACGGGAATTAGCGGGAAAATCCTTTTGTATGAAAAATCTAAACCATTCAAGTTAGACCTTTGAAATTTGTCATGCAGGTACCTTAGGTACCGTGGAGGTGCACTAAGAAAGGAATTCCCAAATTCCCACGGGAACGCGAATTAACGGGAAAATCCTTTTGTATGAAAAATCTAAACCACTCAAGTTAGACGTTTGAAATTTGGCATGCAGGTACTTTAGTAAACTTAAAGCTTAGTTGCAACAGGATATTACAAAATTCCCACGGGAACGGTAGTTAGCGGGAAAAAACATTTGTATGAAAAAATCAAATCTAAATAAAAGGAGAAACTGACTGACTCAGTGACTGACATATATCAACGCATAGCCTGAACGGCTAAACGTAGGCATTTGAAATTTGGAAGGGACATAGCTTAGGTACCGTAGAGGTGCACTAAGAAAGGAATTCCCGGAATTCCCACGGGAACGGAAATTAGCGGGAAAATCTTTTTGTATGAAAAATCTAAACCGCTTAAGTTAGACGCTTGAAATTTGGCATGCAGGTACCTTAGTTAACTTAAAGCTTAGTTGCAACAGGATATTGCAAAATTCCCACGGAAACGGGAGTTAGTGGGAAAAAAACATTTGTATGAAAAAATCGAAACCGCGTAAGATAGATATTTTCAATTCAATTCAATTAAATTATTTAGTGCATTCCATGTAGTACAATAGGGTGTTACATAGGCATAGGAACTAAAACATGGACCCTATAGGGCACAGCAACGTTGAAGGGAAGAGAGGAAGTGTGTATTAAAATTAAAACTCAATGAACAATCAATTAAAAAAAAAAACAATTCAATCAATTGATTCAATCTAGCACGCATGCATACCTTAGTAAATATAAAGTTTATTTTTGGCTGTATTTTGAAAAATGGGAGTTATTGGGAAAAAAAAATGTACTTATGAAAAAATCTAAACTGCATAAGTATGCACTCCCACACACACAAAGATCTCTCTCTTATATAACACGCCACGCGGACGAAGTCGCGGGCAAAAGCTAGTAAAACATAAAAATGGAGAAAGTACCACCATTAGGACGACATTGCCAAACTTCGCACCACGAACTCGGCGTACTTTCCACAGTCATTAAAAACTTTTCTTGTTTATCGTTTCAAAGCTCATTATGTTGTTTCTTATTATTATAATTTGTTTAACGATAGTTATCTTAGCACTTTCTTTTTCTTTTATTAAATTACTAGTAGGTGCCTAAGCTGGTGGGTTAGCAGGCATTTCTAACCTCGATTGAATATTGTTAAACTATTTATCTATTTATTTGTACACAATGAAATAGACACAAGGGACATACAAGTATTTTAAAGCAACATTTATTGAAATCTTGCAGTGCCCGCGTCGAATTATATCGAGGGCGTCGATCAATAGCCATAAGACGTGTATTCACGTAGCAGATAGTATGCGCTGGGTTTATTGGTCAAAGCCCTCGACATAATACAAGACGCGCGTGGCTCGGAACCCGTGCCGCCCGTGCACCTGCACTACTTATTTTATTTTTATACTTGGTCATAATTTCGTAGAATTTGCTTTTATAAAAATATTGTAATTTTAGGTAAGTATAACAATAAAATAAGTAAGTAAGAACAATTTGAATTGACATTGCAGAAATAGATATGTTTAGAGAAAAAACAGATCACGTCGACATTTTCTTAAATATTATTATTATTCTATCCACGTGTTTATAATGATAACACGTCGGGGCAGAATTTATGTGGAGAACTGAAATAATATTGTATTTGGACTTTCGTTAGTATTAAACATTCCGTTTTATTTCTACAAATGGTCGTTCGAATTTATTATTCATTCTTAAATATTGACTTTATATTAGTAATACAATTCGCCGATTGATTTCTATCCTATAGGTATTGTAGAGAAATTCGGTTCTTACAAAAAATTGTATCTAAGATATATCTAAAAAAAATATTTAAAGGTCATGTAGCAACTACCGTAATAGTCGTAATGAAAGCCTGCATCCTTTTTAGCTTCGAGCGGTAACCCGGCGTAGCGGAATTGCTACGGCGTAGCGGGTAGACATTAATGTTATTTAATTAGACAGCTATGAGGGTTGCTTTTGTTTGCTAACATCTGAGACAAACTTTTTTACACTGTATGCAAGTAAGTCCACAAAAGTCAATAAATATAACGAATGAGGGTGACTTAGCTCTTATTTTAGATTCGTGGTCAGTGGGCTGTAGTAATAGTAGGTATATGTCAAAGTTGAAAGTCAGAGGTCGGTACAAAATTAGCCACTGTCTGCTAAAGGTTAAGGTTATCAAATATTTATGCCATTTGTGACCTAGACTAGTCTAAATCCACATTCGGACACAGCAAACTGAGCATACAAACAAGCGTATAATATTGCTAAACAAACAAGTTCACTGCCGTGAGAGAGTCACAAATAAACATATTTTGTGTTGGAACCAAGTACAAGTAATTGTATTCCATAGACAATGGTCGGATGAACATTGCATGCACAAAATTATATGTTCACTAAATATTTACATGATAAAATCAAATCTAACAACTACTTACAATATAAATTTTACAAATAATGATAATAAGAAAAAAACAGAACAGAAGAAAATAATATAGAAAAGCAATATACAAAAATTTTATTCGTTATATAATTATTTCTAAATTGAAAATATGAAAACCGCATAGAAATCTCAGAACTCTCATTACTACTTGGGTTAGATTTCATTTAGATATAGATAGATTGCGGAAGATTTTGGTCAAACTCTCACTTTGGCTTCAAATATTTTTTTTATCTTTGATTTGGCTGTTTTTATTTTTTGAGCTAATGGTCTACTTCCTTAGAATAGGTAGAAGTAAAATAAGAAGTATGAAGTAAAATAAAAAAATATTCAGATAGGGATAGCGACAAAGTAATGATTTCTGAAGTAAGGTAAAAAATCTTGAAAAAGTACAAAAATGGCTATAAGTGCCTCTTAAACCGTAAATAATCGCTGAACATACATGGGGGTGTTTCTGGTAGCCAATGAGCCCCTCTATCTAATTTTTCATTTTGAACTTGAACCTCTGGGCCACCCTGTATAAGTACGAATTATTGCGTTGACAGTGGCTTGACGTCGCCCGATTTTTTGTATAGTACTTACTGACTATAGTTACCTCTGCTGTCATCAAAGACTAAACACACAGAAGGGGAAAAAAGAAGAAGAAGAAGAAGGCACGTTAGGAAACAGAAAGTACCTGCCTCCGGGCAGACATGTGTAGAATACAACCACTCTTATCGCCAGCTATGTTTTCCTATTTAGTTTTTGAAATAGTAATCAAAATCTTAATAGCTAGTTTAGATCCCATAATCGTGAGGTATAAAGGGTAATGGTGTTAGTTTAATAGAGCTCGTTTAAGTTACGGCTGGGTGTTTGGAAAATCAGCCTCGGGCTCAAACGACTCCCTTGCGAACTATTAACTTAGGTCGCAACTCCAGTAGCAGGTGCTTCTCGACGGTACACCAATCCCCGAACATTATCAAACACTATTAAATTTCCTTTAACTAAAATAACTTGTGGACACGTATAAATAGTTGATTACAACACGTTCACTTTCCAACAATCTGTATTATAAAAAATAATTGCTTTTTTCGTTCCAATGCTAGACACAGGCCACCCCTCAATCAACTGGAGGAGGTACGGAGCATACTCCACCACACTAGTCCACTACGGGTTGGAGGAGGCATTCGGACTAACAGCTTAACCTGCCTTCCGAAGCATGGAATCACGTTTACTTTTTCGGACAATCAGGTGACTCAGCCTAACAAAAGACAGTGTCGCAAAGTGATTTCGTCAATGTTCCCATCAGGAATCGAACCCGGACTCCAGATCGTGAGTCCAACGCTCTAATCACTAGACCACAAAGGCTGTAAAATAATTAGCGTATTTTTTTGGATCTACTTTCACTAAAAGTCGAGAACGAGTGAACTATTTTGGCTAATTTTAGTCTTGAAACATTTGTGGAACGTTTGAACCGTGAAAATATATGGAAAAGAGTGATATGGAGGTGACCGGGTCATTTAATTTTGTAGTAATATAAATCATGTCTCTGCAAAAGTCTATTTTAGGTAGTCATAAATAGACAAATAGTCAGACCCATAAATACATAAGGTATCCCTGTATTGATATCGTAGTTAAATCGTATAATAGACGGATAATTTTGGCAAGTCTGGGGTCAAGAGCAAACGCATCAAGGATAGAGAAAAAAAAGGTAAAATAGCAGTTTTTAACAACTAAGATATTGCTACAGTTGGTTAAATAATTGTAGAACAGGTAGACATCATTAAGTACATAAATTCGTCTGGTAGGATAGAACACCTTCCGGTTGATGCCCAGCAGTGGGACGTATATAAGCTGTTTATGTTTATGGGTATAGAATGTGCGCTCATATTTCACTTAGTACTTATGATAGATATTTTATACGGACATGCGGTCCTTGGTTCCTCATTTTTGGAAGGATAGATATAGTCATGTCACTTATTAAAGAACGTAGAATATAATAGAATCCAAAAAATTAGGCTGTTATAAAAAATAAGATACTTAGTTATATTCATCATCATCAATTTAAGAGCCACGCTCTTGTCGGTGTAGCATTTTCCATTCCGCTTAGTTATATTACACCTTACGTAATAGCTTCCGAGCCTTTGTTATTACGGGAGTATTTTTCACTAGCGTCAGGGCTCGTGAACCCGCGAGCGAGATACATGAGTGGGATATACTGTAGGAAAATAGATATAAAGTATACATACGAGATAGACATATGCGTACCGTGACTCCGCCGTTGTCGGCGTAATATTGTCACTAAAACGCACCCGAGGCGATACAACGCGCGGGTCGCAATAACATAATACATAACCTTCTTTTTCGTTTAAAAATTATCAAATCAATGATTGAAAGTTCATAATATTACACAGTGTATTCTGTTTAAAACCGTAACGAAATATTGGAAGTATTATTTGTTTACGTTGATGGGATCAATTTATATCTGATCCAAGTCTGCAAACAAACAAGCAATATAAATATTTTACATCGTAAATTATCACAAATCAATCATTCGATACACTTTCTTATAGGTACTTTTAGTTTTTATAAAATAAATCTATAAATTGATGGACAGTGACGGACTTTTTTTCACGCAAGATATCGTGTCTAATAAAAAGCGGAAGAGAGATGGACATACACAAATAATATATTAAAGAGTGAGATGTGTAATCATGTGTAGTGGACCGGAAGTGTAATGCCGCGGCAATATGTAATTTTATAAAACAATAAAGTATTTAAGTGAACCACAGCTTTATACGCAGCAAAATTAAACTTGTTGTTTATTAGGTATACAAACTAGCAAATCTTTTAGAAATATTTTTCAAAAGAAAGTTAGTAAAAAAGGAATTCTATTTCAGAATGAATACCTGTGAAAGCATTTACTCTGAAGCAAAAAAGCAGTGCGTTTTCTATGTCGTGGCTATGAGTCTACTTGTTTTCCTCTTTGTATTCTAAAAAGGGTTCTTTCTACATTAAATTATCCAGGGGAAAGGTATTTGCTTACCTAAACCCCTTTTCTCACAGAATGTTTAAGGTAAAACACTAAAAATAAATGTTTATTTTTCTGTATCTTAAAAAAAAGGTACGCAACTCAAAATTTGGAATTATCGACCTTTAGCTAATAAGCGACCGAAAATAGGTTGCTCTCCAATTGAGAATTAAACTTTTTCCTATAACTTTAAGGTTTATAGTTTGCAGCGTCTGTGGTCTAGTGGTTAAAGCGTTGGGCTCTTTATTTGGAGCTTCGGGTTTGGTTCCCGATGGATAGAGATGTGCCTAATCCCATCAATTTCGAATGAGATCTCGTCATATTATTCTTCGGGATTGATCTCGAAAAATTAGACTAGATCTCGCAAGATCAGGATGTACGTTAACTGTAGTTGTACGTTGGCTAATTATGTTATGTTTATGTAATAGTGTTTGAATCAGATATAGGTAGGTAGTGTAAGCGTAACACGTGTGTATAACTCATAGTTATTATAATTCAAGCACGTGCACAAGTTCGTGCTTTGCATCTATAAAATAATTCAAGGAATCTATAAAAAAAAAACATTTATAAAATATGTTTTCAGAAAAGATTTTATATATAGCATCAAGTGGTGCTGAATGTTTTCATGATCATTAATTAAATTGACGTTGTGTTAAAAAAAATGTTACGTCATACAAACATGGAAAAACTCAAGTCACGGTTCAACAAATATAAGTATTTTCTTTCAGGGAATAAATTACCATGTTTATTTCACATGTTTGTTTTGAGCGTAAGTAGGTACTCGGTTCATCTTGGGATAGATGTACCTCTCTCCTAGTTGGGAAAATAGCTTTGAGAATACTTTTCTTTTGTCGTGTTGCATTAACTGCTTGGCCGGACAAATGGGCAGCATTGAGAGCTCTCACCCGGTACAAATTTAAGACAACTGGCCTGAGGGTGCCCAGTGTAACAATACCATCCACAGGGTCTCAAGATAAAATATTTTGCTAGAAAAAGTCACATAAGTACATATTACTTAGATGAACATTTATTTATTTGAATAACTTAAGTACATACAAAATATTAGGATAGTAAGTAAATATTTACTCATCACATCACTAATTTAAGGGCCACGCTCGTTTCGGTGTAGCATTCTCCATGCTACTTTTTTAGGGAAAAATAGGGAAGTGGTTTCTCTCTTGCCTTCCACCCCGCAGTACTCTAGCCGACGCGAGTGGAATGGCGCCCAGAGTAGTTATTTCAAAGCCGTACTAGGAATCCTGTCCTCCGCCTCTAAATAGTACTGATAGTTACTGCTGCCCTCTGTTAGGTTCCACGTTACTGTCCCTGTGACTTACCCTTTCCGTCCTGCATTGCCGTACCGATGACTGTCCCCTCTGAAAAATAATAAAAAATATATTATATTTATATTAATGAGCCGTGATTATTTAGTACTTACCCAATTAAACTTAGTTGAAAAATAAAACCTTAAATTACACGATTTTATTGATTAGCAAGCTTTATTGATTACCATTCAAGCAGAATTTCAAAATTGTGTTTAAGTATATTTTTTAAATAATAAAATACTTGTGTAAATGTTGACAGCAATAACAATAATAAAGGGGTTGGCTGGCGTTGAACGACGGGTGGTGAGGCCACGCCCGCTTTCCGGTCATCGATCAAAGCCTTCCTATGGTCAAGTGTGAATTGTGCTTATTATGCCAAGTTCACAATATTCGCAATTCTACTGAATGCTATCTCAAATCGGCAGTTTCAGTAGTAACGCCACTAGAGAGCTAGACCTATCAATTTTTCGCTCAGTTCATATTCCAAAAGAGACTTCGATTGCTACGCTTTTTTACAACTAGCTGTATTCGCAGACCAAGCAATAGTAACGTGTAGTCTTTTAGAATTCCTTTACTTACAAAAAGTATGTAGGTAAGTAGGGATATAAAAAGTTTACCATCAGCTGCCTTATGTACGTACTAATTTAGGTAATATTTTATCAATAAGAGATATAACACAGGCATAGCACTCAGTAGATATATAACAAAACAACTCTAACGCTCTGACGTCGCAATGGAATGTTAACGAATCATATAGGATGTGGTATATGGGGCTAAGTAATTTAATTTCTCCCAAGCCAAACATATCAAAAAATGTATTTTCTAAAATAAGTATAATAATTAATGTTCAGTTCTTGAAAGCTGCTCCAACCTCACCGAGCGTAAATCTAGTCAGTCTTCATTAGCAAGTTCCAAGAAAGTATAACTATTCGGCACTAACTTTGCTTTCACGTTTCCACTTTGAACTAAAACCTTTACTGAAACAATTCATTATGCAGCCGACAAAAGCCAATTTTACAGGCTTTATTTCTAACTTTATGTATTTTCGGAAGCTTATTTATATTGCTTATTTAAATTTATAATCCAGGTTGGTATTAGTTGGTTTAAAACGAATCTACGTTCTACGTAGGTAATATATATGAGGCGTAATTCCACTCTCGGCTTCCGTGAATCCCACTTGTATTGCGCAAAATCCAGCAGCTTGGAGTCAGCATTAGCATATTAGGTACGCCCACGTCATCGCACGATGTATTCCTAGTATTATCTCCAAATAGGTTTTCCCTGAATGTCGACCTCGTATTTGAAGAATGAGAACCAAGCGAAAGCTATTTGAAATTCCACTCGCAACCGCCGCCTGTACAAGTTTTAACAAGATTCTGCGAACTGCTATATAAAACATTTTGGCCTGTTCATACGCTTTTGTTCTAAAGATTCCATAAGAACACATCTTTGATTTTACTCCACGTTCATAAATATATTATTAAGAATATGCTTCGTGAAATATTTACCCAAATGGCCTGATTGTTCGGTAGCTACCTATGATGTCCGCTTCAGAAAATTTCATAAACATCTTCACATTTACATACGTACTTATACATATTTCTGAAATTGCTTTTGAAGGTACAACCAACAACAAACAAAGATTTGCTGTGGAAGTTTAGCTGCACTCGTTTTACACTCGAATATATAAATACGTAAAAGCAAAAAAGTGTGTATTCAACACCAAACCTTAATATTTTTAATATTTTTTTATATGACTATGGTCAGATACATTTTTCATGTTCACATATTTGTAAATTATTGGTAATACTAATACAACAACTGGAACAAGCGTTTGGGTGTCTATTAGAATCAGCACCTCGTATCTATTTAGAAAGTTATTTAAACTTCAAAAAGGTAGGTAAGTATTCATCGCTTTTCCATCTTCTTCTTCTTCTATCGTGTGGGTTGTGAGGTGGAGTACCAACCTCATCACCTCTGGTGTCAGGGTTACTATTGAGCCGCCAAAGGCCCCCGACATGGCTCCTGGTAACGACTACTTACTTACATCAGTATGTAGTAACCGGGACCAACGGCTTAACGTGCCTTCCGAAGCACAGATCATCTTACTTTCGGACAATCTGGTGATCAGCCAGTAATGTCTTAACCAAACTAGGGACCACAAAGTAATTTTTGTGATATGTCCCCATCGGGAATCGAACCCGGGACCTCCGGATCGTGAGCTCAACGCTCAACCACTGGACCACAGAGGTCGGCTTTTCCATTATTTATAATAAATTATCCTGTAATGATTCCATTGAAATATTAAAAGTTCTTACTTTCCTGATTGATTTTATAAAAGCGATTGAGCCCAAGTACAAGGTTGTTTTAGCAGTTAAATTGGTTCGTGGCGGGGGACCCCCCTTTCCCCACTTTAGTATAACCACCGCGAACACTTACCAACACCAACACATCCGATATTCCACCAAACTTAATTGAAATAAACTAATCGTACCCTTTGAAGGTTGTTTCAACCATATTACAAAGCAATTAGCAATGGAATATTCAGTTAGAATTTTCATGAGCTAGAAGGTTGTTTTATAGATGTTGGATTAGGGTACTATTATTAATTTAAAACAACAGTGAAGTACAAAAGTTATATTTTTTAAATTAGTGACAAGGTGGATTAAAAAGGCCACATTCAAGCAATTAATTTGTCGCGCATATAAAAGTAAGTGCGCAATGTCAACAAAATGAATTGCTTGAATGTTGCCGTGTTAGACCCTAGCTTTGTCAGGGTGTCACCAAATGAAATTCTAATTACTTATTTAATTTACACTTAGACAAACAAACGCTGACATTTTGTAATATTATAAGATGACGTACCAAAATCCCGTTGAACAAATAATTAAATTAAGAATAATCATAAGAGGAAAGTATAAGATAATTAGACTGTAGGATACTTTCTTAATGAAGGCTGCCATTCAGAGCCAAAGCTCTAGAGGGTTGCATTGGGTAGCTAAACTTTAAAAGTAGGGACACTCCTACAGCTACATTCGAATACAAATACTTTAGGTATGTTACCGTAACATTGTAAAAACTGTTAGTTTATAATTAATCTACTCGTATATTGTAAGCCAACGAAAAATTGTGAACAGGTACTTAAATGCAATTTAATGAATCAAAATTCGATACTTTATAATCTACCCGTGGCTGGCGTGGTATTTTAGAAATTACAAACGTGTATTTTAAACAACTCAAAATATTTTATTTTCTCGAAAAAGCTTTATGAAATAGAAAAAATACCATATTTTTATAGTTTCAAATTTCCCGCGAAAACGGTTTATACAAATAACCTGTCAAACAGTAGGTAAACCCTGAAACACACGAAGTTATAAATATCAACCGCCCGTGTTTCGGGTCTTGTAAATCGAATTGTTATTTTTTAAAAATTAAGTATATAACATGATTGATTAATAAAAAGACAGCCTCTTAATAAAAAGACTATAATGGATAATTATTGTTAAATAATAAACAACCATATCCGACATATTTTGTTACAACTGTCAAGTAGCCAATTTGTCTATTTTAGGTCATCCATTAGCGGAACTAAAGTACTTACATTGTTTTATAACACATAATAACGGGTTCTTACCGCGTTTAAAGTAGGAATATGAATATCGGGAGTCTCATATCCCTATTTTAGACGCGGTAAGAACCCGTCATTATATGTTTTAATTTTGGAACTAAAGTAATTCGATGTTTTATAAAAATCCGTGCTAGGTAGAGACATGTTTTATACCTAATACTTATCTCTCAAAGTCTCTATCAAATGCTATTTTGTTTTTTCGTAACGTTTAGTAACTTTGGGAGATAATATAATAAGGGATGATGTTTTATGGTGTTGTTTTCATAATACGTCGAAAACGAGGTTAAAAGAAAAACTGAAAGAAAATGTGAAAACGGAGCACTTTCATAATACCTACTATGATACCCCATTACACCCACCTACTATAACCCGATTGTTTCGATGAAAAAATATATTTTCGTCAGATACACAGAATTCCAACGTATGGGTTCCTTTTTGCCATTGTGGCTTGGAACCCTAAAAATAATAGAAAGAGGACAAGCCAGGGACATAACGTAATACATCCCATAAAAAAAGAATAATGTAAGTAAGTTAAGTACGAAGAATTATTAACCTGTTACCTATTTCGCCTTTTTTCAATGTATTTTTTTTTATAGGTAACCCGCATCCAATTCTACGTCAACATAGATGCCTGAAAATAGAAAGGTTGTTAATTATGAATCAGTAAACTATACACCAAGCTGTACGCTTGGTAGAGTGAGGCCGCACCTAAGTTCAGATTAAGTACGTATATTTGTAACGTGGACTTAAAATAATGGTCGATCGATATATTCCATTATTTTCCACCCTAGTTGTGAATTATGTATGACGCAATATGTCGCATCTATGTAGCTTTCAATCAAATTATACGCTCTGGCTGTGATTTTGGGGAAAAGGCAATCTCACTGGCGTGTACTCTATCGATATTCTATGAAAAGAAGGCCACCTACATAATACCCGGAGAGAGCAGGTGCTACGCTGCGCTGTGACACCCGACGCCCAATTCATGCTTCTGTAATAACATCCCCGCCCTCCACATTTGAGCACCTCTTGCCTTTACGGAGTCAACGCTACAAAAGCTATCACATGCGGATCTATAAAGTAAAAAAATCGAGGCACATGCTTGAATAATATCACCAAGTAAACTCAATTATGGAACACTCAAAGTAATGGGACAGTGTGATGAATACCACTTATTTCTTTTTCATTTAACTAAGTGCTAAGCTATGAGAGACCCAACTTTAGCCGGCTATAAAAATAAAATAAAATGTTCCATATTTCGTAGTTGAAATAAAGAGTGGTTGGTTTTATTGGCAGCTCAGGACCGTATAACAAACAATAACACCAAAGGGTCATTTTCCGCCTCGAACCAATATAAGTTTACTTAATTTAATGAGGGACTTTCTAGGCCACGTTCTTCAAAAACCATATAGATGGCGCTGGACAGATTTTTCGTCGTTTAACCTTCTAATTTCATGCATATGCAACTTTTATCTTCGTTCTTTCTTCTTTTTTTATGATTTTTGTAATTGTTACAGTTAGATTATAATATTACTGTTTCCACAAATATGTACGACGGAACCCTGCCTTCCAAGTCACAAGTTTTCCACTTAGTTTGGAAGTCAGTGGACCATGCTTTGTACCATGTTCCAGTTAAAAATAAGCTCAATGTATTAAACATTGTTACTGTAAATGTTGACAATAAACTATATTATTATTATTATATATTATTATATTATTTTGGGTATAAATGGTAACCCTTTTTATTACACCTAGGCACAATTGCATCTTCCACCCATTGATTATGATCAAAATAAAGAGAAGCAGTATAGGTAGCTATATAATTGTATCCATAATGTGATCCAAATATCAAGCAACAATTATTTTTATAAGTATATGCTTTTGCCATTACATTGTATTTTAATATAATTATGTACCCGAGAAATGAGAAAATAATTAATTATAACGTTAAGCTGTACAACGCTGTCTATAATTGTTATTGGCGAAAGTTCGTTATTACTTCAGATACCTAATTACATTTTTGCGATAAATAAGCGCACTTCGCGTCCCTGTCACAAGGCGACCTTTCATCCTCCCGAAATTATATTTTGTTCATCAGGTTGAACTAAAAATATGTAGTTGAAAGAAAATGTAATTACATTTGGTCAGCTTTAACGAAATTATTAATTACTATTAATATTTAGATAAAATTAAACAAAGGTACTTACTATTAATTGAATTTTATGAACTCATAATTCGAATTAACAGTCCAATTTATGATTATTACAAAATTATTTATTTATTTTGACTGCATATTGTTTTGCTTTCACATCTCATATTAATTAATGTCAAATATTAATTCACATTGCACTTATGTGCCATACACGTCGGTAACACGTATTTCAGTTTAAAATTTACCCTAACATAGAAAGTTTTTAAAAATGAACGTTAATCAGGCTTGACGAGATACTGTGTGTGACAAAGGTCAAATTTCTTATATAGGTATGAGTAAAGTCAAAAAGGTTACAGCTTTTAAAATATAGATAGTATAATAAAGTTACATCATGACGGCCTCCGTGGACCAGTGGTTGAGCGCTGGGCTCATTCGGATTCGGAGGTCCCGGGTTCAAATACCGGTGAGGAGTTATCACAAAAAACGCTTTGTAAAATCTGGTTTGGTTAGGACATTGCAGGCTGATCACCCGATTTTCCGAAAGGAAAATTATCCGTGCTTCGGAAGACACGCCGTTGATGCTGCTTACTACTTTCTGACGTAAATACATAGTCGTTACATGTGATTGTGGGTCATGTCATTTGGTGACTCAATAATAACCCTGACTGACAAGTTAGATTGGTAATCAACCTCATAACTTGCTCAAGACTTTATCTCAAACTACTTGGAAGTCATCCTTTATAACCATATTTTTCAAACTTTGAAGTAATAAGAGACGTAGACAAGTTGGAACATATTCCGGTTTGTGATTCTACGGTTTCCTATTCTGTTTATTCCTTACATTCACGTTTCTTGGTAAAGAAAATATAGTTAAGTATATTCTAAGAATGTCAACAGAATACATTGAATTGAACAGACTGGCATGGTACGGTGGTGAACAAACAGACACACTACAAACTTAATAGAATAGTAATTGAACACGTTCCGCTGTATTGTCTATGCCTGTGTCGGGCTGAACCAAATTGATTTTCGGAATAGCAAGCAGAACCAATACCAACACGAAGCCGACACCTATCGATTTTGCTGCAGCTGTATAAGCTCACGACTATATCCCCATTGGAGTAGTCAGAGGTACCTACAACCATCGCAAGATGAACTAAGACCGAGTTCAAGGACACGCGGAGCTCGCGCGATGCGTTGCACGGGGCGTAATGCGCTTTTTCCGTTATTGGAGCGGCGAACCCCCCAAAAAGCAGCGCGTCAATCGGTGCGACAAATAGCGCGTTAATCGGTGCGACAAATGGCCCGTCAAGCATCTTACAAGTCCTAATACTTATATCCTAAGAGTTTCTTTAACATGACATACAACCTCGGCTATCCCCTAAACATCACTATTCGGAAGAGCGCGATATTTCCGTAGTTGGGTTTTAGTTTTTAAACTTATTATTTTTTCTAAGTTTCTTTGTGTTTTTAAACTTGCCTAACTTCGTACACGAGTCGCTTCTTAATGTTCACGAATAATTTATAGTATTATATTACTTACAGACTGTTCTCTCAAATTACAAGGTATAAAATAACAAAACACAGTATCTCATAATGTACGTACAATCAAAGCAGGTATACAGTCACTAATTAAGTAACAGCCACTTCTGGTATTGTAAAACTATCTTTAAAATAAAACTAGGGAATAATGCTAGTTCGTCGTCTTCACTACTATCGTACAACCCACTATGCACTATTTTTCAGAGAGCGGTAATCACGGCACTTTTAGCAAGGCACTCACTCGTAAAGTAGCGTCTGTTAAAATTTACATTTTTATGAACGGACTTTCTACAGACTTGTTTAATGGGTACTCTCTTAAACCCGCATCGCTTTTAAATGCATTCTAAGTTTTAGCGATTTTTAATGCTTTGGGAAAAGGATGACAGATAATACAAAAATATATAATATAGAAGATTCTTTAAGCCAGAGTCACTGTGGCTCTGTGGTACACCGGCTTTATCCGGGTTTTCATTTTCACTAACACATTTGGGTCGATCTTTATATACGGCGAGGGTGAGGTGTAGGTACTTGGTTCATCTTGGGATGGATATACTTACTATACTTACCTCTGACTGCGCTAATTGCGATATACTCGCTTTATAGCTTATGTGTATACTTTCATATTCGGGGTAAGACACGCAAAACACGTAGGAAGCCGTGCTGCGCGAGTCATATACACAATATGTGTGTAGCAGAGTACAAACTCTGCACATACTGGCCTTTCATTCTGACCGTCAATCATTTTAAATTACGAAATTCTCATTCCATTCCGCATTTCCTTTCATTTTACACTGACTCATTGCATCCCCGACCTTCGTAAGAACAAATAAATATATTATACTGTTTAGCTCTGGCCTAAATCATGGCCTAATTTGTTTGTTAAGTGATATTAATAAACTAATATATTCCTATACTGTCTATACGTAGCTCTGGCCGTGCTCTCTAATTCTGGATTTGTTTGTGAAGTGTTATTAATAAACTATATATATTGCTGCTCTGCCGGCACGTCGGGATACCATCCTCACCACCCATCGTGCCGCAGTGGCGCCCAACGTGGGGCCAGTATGTGCAGAGTTTGTAGTTTTGTACTCTGCACATGTGCATCCAACTCTAGACATAACGTGTGCCATCCTGACAATTTGTATTGAAAGTGAAACGGTTTCGGCGACTTACTTGTTGTAAGAGCCGTTTTACTTACGCTGTTTTTATACGACTTGTTATCTTCTTTGTTGTATCAAAATTCTCTTTACTTTTTGAAAATCACCTTCAACCTACTACTTACGTTTTGTCCAAATATTTCGCCAAGTAAACATCGATTTCACATACATTTTCATAAAAGCTATAATTAAGTACCAGTCGCTGCCGGCTGCGGCGACTGCGGTGTAAATTATTATTGTACAGGTACCTAACGATATCCCCGTACATATAACATTAAAACCTAGAGAAACACGCACACCATTTTCGTCATTAATAACTTGTATATATACGGTTGTAAATCGTAATAAATTCAACATAACTTTCGGGGAAATGTGTCAACTCCCTGGTGTTTATGACAATACCTATATCTCGTATGCAGACGTTCCATTTTATGTTTCGTATTTTCTATATAACATTTACAAAGTTGGATGTTTCACGCATCATGAATCTTTCACGTTATCCGTCTGAAATGTTCTGACAAAGGTCACATTATACCATTTTCCAGAACACGTTATTACACTAATGAATTTTCTTATCTTGTGAGTGGTTTTCTAACTGCCCCTCATAGAAGTTGCGAAACTCGATTCTTACGAAGTGCAAACTTTGAGATACAAGGCGCTGTTTCATAGATAAAGGTGAACAGTTTTTGTTGCAGCACTTCTCCGGTGATTAACGAGAATAAAGATAATAATTAGATCTTTCTTATACTTTTTAAATTACTTACATTATTGCTTGTAAGTGGAGAGTTTCACAGGTTAATTTAACGGAAGTAAATTGGAAAGAAAAAAATACGTTTATCTTCATTTAGGGGGTAGCACTTATTATATTAGCAGTGCGAAATAAGTTACGACTTCGTACAACTCCCGAGCGTCGCCGTCGGCATTAGGATAATGTTCTTAGCGAATATGAGCAAAGTTGCAGAAAAGGCAAGTTAGCTGAGCCGTCTCGGGTCTGTGGTAAGCCCGTTCAGCCGCGGGCTTAACACTTCTCGCCCTTGCTTGTGGGGCAGCCTGGTTGTCCTCTAATAAATCTAGTAGGTAACATAATGTATATATACCTACAAATAGTGGTCAGCTATTATGTATTGAACAGACATAGAATTGTTTTGTTTTAGTTAGTTGACTAGGTACTTACCAGGTGGGTTAAAAAGGCCACATCACAAAACAATATTGCTAAGTGACATTCGTTTGCATTGCGCTCTTACTTTTATATGCGCGAATGTCATGTTTCAATATTGCTTTTTTAGATGAATTGCTTCGATGTGGCCTTTTTAACCCCCCAGTACTTAAACCAATGCATAAAACGACTAACCTTTTCCTTAGGTAGTTCTTATCCTAGAAAGTGGAACTATTTCTATAACATTCGAGTTTAAATGTCAAAACACGTGTAGTCGCGACTTGAATGTCAATTGTAAGCTGGGAGTTCTCCACGCTCATTATAAGTAAGTATAAGGGACAGTTGCTCGCCTGTTGTGCTCCTGAGCTATTGTGTGTCATCCCAGACGATCCTATTCACAAGACCTTATCTTCTCCCCTTGGCAAATAAAGATTGTTGACGTTATTATGAGCGAAAATAACATTTATCTAACTATCTATCTAATTTAACTTTGTATAATGCAACACAAGTTTGAACCACGGAAACCTTTTACTACGATAAAATAAATTCGTTTGTACTTACGTTCGAAACTGACAAGTCGTGAATAATATGAAGCAATACACGCGCAGCGGTCGCAGGCGAGGACATGAAAGCACTTCGGAGGGTATTCCCTTCGGGGCTCACGTTCCTCTGAGTTGGACTTGTGTATTCTCCAATGTCTCCAAAAAGGAAAACTCTATCTCCAAACATAAAATTTCATTTAGATGTAGACAATCCATTTTGTTAGCATAACATTTATTATTGGACTAAGTATTTGCCGAGTTACTAGGCGGCGGGATTTGATGTTACAAGCAGGATAGATTAACGTTTTAGTGCTTGGTAAAATGTTCATTGGCTAAAATTTAAACGTACTTACTTAATAATCATAAAGAGAAAAAAAAATGACTCAGGCGGCACTTGAACTCGCAGCTCTTGTCAAACCGGGACGAGCGTGTCAACCATTACACCCGGGTCCTCCTCCTGTGCATGCCAAATTCTTTCGATCTATGTATCGTCATTAAGCCGGCGCCATCTGTCTAGAATATTGAATACTAATAGTACTTAGACTTATAAGTCTACAGTTAAATGTAGATTTCAACTTATCGTAAAGATGACACCTTAGCCCCTTGCTTAGGAAAACTTACAAAGAAAAAACTAAATCGATTTTTTTAAGCTCGAGTGAGTGCTATGTAAACAAAAATTGTAATAATCATAATCGAAATAAAATGCTCTTTTAAAGACACGTATAAGTAAGTAATTAGGAAAGTAATCAGTGGTTTGTACTATTACTGTGAGTCCTGTCGACCACTTCTGTCAACAACTATTTTGATCTAACGTTATTTGGACTCTTAACTTGCAGTTGACGGTGACATGTTTGATACTGGTAGATAGTCACGGACCACGGAACGTTCTCAAGTCGTTGTATCTCAAACCATCCTTCTGTATATCTTTCTTTTAGAGCAAAGTAAGTAGGTACTCTACTGCTGTTGAAATACTGTTGAGATCTGAGGGTCTCAACAACAAGTTTCTCCTCTCTTTCTCACTGCCTCCTGTAATAGACGTTAACACCTAGTAGTCAATGAAATTAGTACTATTCAAGTGTGTAATTAATTCAATAAATAAAAACAATGTTATGACCAAGTACCTAATCGAATATACACATACCTATGTAGTTACCTATCTGTTTGTCCGCTTAGATCTTTTGTCTTTGCAAATATTTTAACAGAGTCGCATCACAACTTCTTTGTACACTAGGATATAATGAGCATAAAATATTCAAATGATGGATATTAATTAATAAGTAATGCGTTAATTTCCATCAAAACTGTGGGATCAAAAGGGCCGAGAACATAAACTTTTGTTTTGACTGAAAGGTGACTTAATATTCCTGGTATTTCTGGATAATGAAAGACTTTAGAAAATGTTTTCGCGTTTACAAATACTTAAGTATTGTTTTTCTTTTGTTATATACTCTATTCAGGAGGTATTGTTATCTGCTGTCTGCCGTGTATTGTCTTTCAATGATTTAGATTTTTTAAGGTTAAGTAAGGTTTAAATTAATAAATCAGTTTAACCAACTGTTGCTATGCAACGATATCACAGAATATCGATTTGTCACAACTACCTACATATAATCACCACGTAGTATGCAACAGTAAATTCGAATCAAATGAAATGATTTGAAAATAATTAATAGAGCCGGTGAAATGGACGGACATCGTCTGTGATTTATGCTCCAGAGAAGTTGGAGCCTTGGAACTCAAACATTGGGTCGGCTGTTCAAACATTCACACGAGTAGGTACCTATTTACTCAGGCGGCCAACGGGCCGCAGCCAGCGGCGTTCGAGACTTTGACGCTCATCACTCGGCACTCTACGAACACAAAAGCGCCGTTCTCAGCTGCGCACACTTAAAGAAAGACTCTTCAATGTCTTTCATTGCAGTAGATCTTTTACACACGAATAAAAAGATAATTCCCATTTGTTACAAAATTCCGAACTTGTTGTCAAAAATGTTCGAACGACTTTTATGTTCATTGTTAAAACATTCCATAATATCCTTTTGTTCCGTTGAAATCATGATACCTAATCATGCACGAACAAAGCCGGATGTCTGATAAGCTTTAGTGGCAGTACCTTTACATTATTCATAGATAATGCCCTGCAATGTAATGGACTTAAATTATGTATAAAATGACGCATGCAGTGTAGCTTTTATATATTATAATTGGACGACCTACATATTCGCAGCGTTCAATTAAACTTAATGACTTTAACTAAGTACTTACTTAAAAGTCCACACCTTTCCACGTATAAACCTAAACCTGAGTGATACATACCTATACGAGTACGGAGTCAGCGCTTTATACAGAACTGAGAATTATAAATATATAATATTATGTACTTAACACCTTTCACCACTGAACATTCTGGAAGAATTTATAGCCATGTACCTATCTCCTGCGTTTAATATTGTATAAAGTACCTGAAAATCGGATTAAAAATGTTCATTCCATTAAAACATTTTACTTATTGGCTTACCTGAAGATGCTAATTCGGAAGCCAGCAGAAAATTATTTCGCGATAAATTATTCATAAGCTTTTAGATATATCAAAATAAATAATGAACGAGAATATAATAATTCTGCTAAGTGAGTCTTAGGTAAGTGCCTAATATTATAAATGGGAAAGTGTGTGTCTGTTTGTTTGTTCGTCTTCGTCTTCGGCAAAACGGAGCGACGAATTGACGTGATTTTTTTATGTGGAGATAGTTGATGGGATGGATAGTTACATAGACTATTTTTGTCTCCTTCTAACTTCCCACTTTCGTAAAATGAGAGGTGGAAGTTTGTATGGAGCATTCCGCAATTTTTAGTGTGGACTCTTTGTTACTAATAAAAAACCTGCCTTTATTTTTTTTTTAAATCTTCCTCAGCCCCTAAAATAGGGGATTGGAAATTTGTGATGTGTGACTGGTAGGTTTCTGAAACACGCTAACGTTGTGTGTTCTCTATCTATACGATATAATCGATTATAGCAATATAATCGATAGTATCGATACTACTGATAGACATATCGATATTTCGATTATTTAGAAAATTAGAAAATAATTGAGTATTAATCGATATACAGTCGGTTGTCGGGCAACATTACTTTTCCGATTTCCGGTTTGGTTTACCAATTTCCAAATACAAAGTCAGTTTCGGATTCGGTTTTACCGTTGCTGTTTTTCGGATTGGATTAAATCGTTTAGTTTAAATTTGAAATATTTAACTTGGGTTTTGGTTTTAAATTCTGTTCCGAATTCTCTTCTGTGTTCTAAATCAGGAAAGGGAAACCGTGTAATCCCGAATATGTAGCGAGTGAAGCCGCGGGCAAAAGCTACTATTACATAATATAACAAATTCCGCTTTCAAGGAATGGATTATTGGAGTTATGGTCTTAATTCTCAAAATAGGCGTGAGTTTAATGTATGTATGAGGCTTCGTATCAATTTAGTAAATATTGTTTTCGCTTGTTTATTAACAAGCAAAACCTAATATAACGGTTGTTAACGTGTTTACCCTATACTCAAATTTATTTCTCATCAAATTACTAATCTCATCAAGCCTGGTGTCAGGGTTACCATTGAGCCGCCAAAGGCCTTTCACATGGCTCCTACAAAGACTACGAGTACAAACTGAAGTAAACAGTAGCCGAGTCCGACGGATGATCAACTTGTTTCCTAACTAAACTACAGATCACATTGATTCACATTAATTTTATGTAATTATATCCTCACCGGCATTTGAACCCGGGACCTCCGGATCGTAACGCAAATAGATCTCCAGAAATTGGCGGCAAATATGTAAACGACAGAAATTAAAAGCCATGCCATGCCGTACTTATAACACAAATTTTCGAAGTCTTTCTTTCCATCTTCAACATCTTGATATAGCCTTTTAGAACTACAGATATTTCATAAGTAGTTACAAGTATTAGGCAGTTAATTAGCCAGATAATTTAAACTAATAGTGGTAGTTTTCTTTTATAAGTAAGTATTCGACAAAAATTGAAATATCTAAGACCTAATTTTAGATGCAGTGTTTAGTTAGTTTATTAAATTCAAATACTTACGTAAATTTTAACATTTCGTGGGATGTCCTTTCAAGGAAACTAGTTATTTCTAGTCATTTATTTGTTATAGGTAATATCTCGTAACTATTTAGGTAGGTACTAGGAACTTTATAGTTAGATACTTTCATCAAATATTCATTACCTAATTTACGCTTCATACCGAAGGGTAGAAGTATAATAAATTATTAGAAAGACGAAGCCGACCCGGGTTTATGGGCAAATCGAAACGGTACTGATTTACCATTTCAGTTGAAGGCTCTGTAACCCTTTTTGATCGCAATCTAATTCAAAGCACGACCTCGTTTCATTCCATTACTTTTTACAATAAATTCAAACAGAACGAACCATGATGGAAATTAAGATATTCATTCCTAAAAGCAAGGTAAAGGAAAAAATAAGGGAAGGGAAATAAGGGTTAAATCCATAATAGCCTAGCCCGTTTCCATTTATTTCATATATAGCGACTAAATTTAAAATTACAATAATGACGATAATACAAAAAAAAGAGTTTTCTCTTTTGAAACGTTTCTAAGAGGTGATTTAAAAATTATATATTTTATTGAATGTAAGTATCCTTAATACATATCCAATGATATTAGGTATAAGTACATACCTACCTATTTAAGTTTGTGAAGTGAAAGGTTTTAATAAAGTAACAAATATCAGAATGAGAACTTTGTTGGATTCGATTTTGATGGTTTTGACTTTTGATGACACAAAACCTTAGAAAATGCGTTTTTACAATTTCATTAATCAAAGGCAAATCTTTTTTTTGCACTCAAAACTGGCCCTAAATGTTGTACATAAATAATGAAAATACTTTCTTTTATACATTAAGAGTCTATGAGAGTATATATAATACATTTACTTCGCTCTACTTTCCTGTTAATCAAAAGTGTGATATAACACCACAAAAAATATAGCAACATTTTGCAGAAAATATAACTTATTTTCCGGAGACGAGACGAACGTCGCATCTCTAGGATAAGCTAACACGAATTTCATATTTGTTACAAGCGTAGCTCGAAGCGCGTAGCAGCGTTTCGTAGCGTCGTAGCACGTGGACGTTGCTCCGTCAACCGAAGCATCGTTTGAACTTTGTCGATTCTGTTTGTTGTACATTTACTTACGTGCTTCTTTATTATTTTAATTTGAATGGTTTAAATGACGTTTCTCAATACGGAAGCGGTTGGGGAGGTCGCGATGACTTGTATGTAATCACACGAACACCGCCTGGCTACAAAAGCTGTGTCATGTGAGAATCGGCTTTCATCAAGAGCAATTTTGTCACGAGAATATAATCATTATAAGTATTGCGTTGTCAAAAGCTATAATTACTTAAAATACTCAATGTCAATGAGTATTAAGTAAGCCGTCTATTGTTCTGACTCCAAATAGAATAAAGAACCGTAAATACATATTTATTATTTTCAACATAAACACATACATAGGTAACGCCTATAATAAGGGATAAGCAGGACTACATAATTCCATTTGCTTGCATTTCATTTAAGTACATTCGTCTAAACGTGTTAGTGATATCGTAACGAATACTGAGACGATTCAGACCATGATTCTGAGTTAATATTAAATGGAATTTCCTGTCGCAAAATTCATGATTTTTTTTGTAATTTTTTATTATTTTCAGTTCCATACTTTTGTGACGATAAATTCCACTTGATATCAACTCAGCATCATGGGCATTATCAACCCGCAAAGTCTTCGTTACGATGTCATTATTAGATGACCTGTATTATTGTCTATATAGAATTGCAGACTTTAAAAACCAGTGAAAGTATGTATACTTAGAGTAACAAATTATAGATTCCGGCCCAGTGGCCAGCGGGTGACGTCGTTCGTCGGGTCTGTACAATATTCGTAATTTAATCCGACCGGACCTTTGAAATCGAATAACGATCGCTGCGTCGGTCACACTAATTGAATCCGCCCACGTACAGCTTGTTTGTTAATAAAAACCTGTCACGGGCGCGATTTTCAATATGCGCCGACGGTAGACTTTTTCGCTGTGACGCCGTTTTGAAAACGATTCGTGGCTTCCTAACGTCGTGTGCATTTGCTCGCGTCATTCGACTACATACACATCTGGGCACACTACCAGGGCAGGGCGTTACACAAACAAGTAGAAATGACGTAGGCTGTAACGTGCGATCTACCACAATCGAAACTTGATAGATCGGCGCTCGCATGCAATGTGGTCAATTATTCCAGTAAACGTGCGATATAAATCGAGGAGCGCTCAGACGTAGAACAGTTTAGAACAAAACACCGCATTAACATTCAACAAGGTGTTTATTACAGTGGCTGCACTAAACAGCCAGGCCGGCCGACAGCATGCATTATTACTGAGTATTTGTTCAGTAAATGTCTCCCACCCGTCAACTTGTCCCTCCAAATCCGACGTAGTTGGAGCCTCCCTTTGTTACACGTACAATGACGTCATTACTGGAATACATAAAGCACGACACTAACCCGCATCTGAAGTTACCGTTTAAAGTAATTGCCAGCTTTTTGTAAGCTCCTGAAATGAGCTATATCTACTAACACAATCAATAATTTAATTTACGTCATGATGAACAGAAATAAGAGGTACACACAAATAGATCTGTACAAATATCCGTAGACGCGTTTTTAATTTAGCTGCGATACCGTAAGTCAGCAGTCGAAATAGTGAAAGGTCATGTTCAGCGAAGTAGACCATGCCATCACATTAATATACTTAGACGTGCTACAGAATGAAGTAAAGGCCGGACAGAAAGGCGTGGGATGACTACGATTCTTTGTCTGCTCCGGTAATTTTAACGGCTCCGGTTTCAGCTAGATAAAACGTAATAGAGAGTTGTTAGGTACTTACCATCGCCAGGTGGGCGGGGGGACGCGTGGGCGCTCGGCTGCCTATGTGCGCCTAACACCTAATATTTCCCTAAATTAGACACCACTGTGCTTTGTCCAATTACTGCTTTGTATCGCTAACAGGATTTGTACTTTCCACGCCACTACCCTGAATTTCTGTTTCAACAGCATTCATATATTTCGATTGAAGTGAACTTAACATTTTAGCTTTGACATCCGAATGCTATAACTACGATTTCAATATTAATCGATCACATACCTATAACAATTGATGGAATAATGTATGTCTGGATGCATTATCATTGTGATGTTTCACTTATGAAATATACAATTAATCCTCGTCCCCACAAGGGACCTTTTGTCGAACGACATCCTCAAATACTTCGGACAAAATTGCCCCATTTTATCTCGTGACGATATAGTTGGAGAGAGAAGTAGTCGGCAAGCGAAGTCCGGTAACGTCGTCTGATATCGCCGGTGTCTCCGAGAAGACAAACTAGTCTGGTGTTGTCCATTCGACCATCATTTGACCAATAGATCCAGACTCGTTTTTCTCGTTCGTCATACTATCTTAACTTATCTAGCCTATTCGATCCCACTGCTGCGCAAAGGCCTCCCCTTAATATTTCCACGCTCGACTTTGCGCCATCTCCGACTAATCCCTCCGGCAAGCATTGATGTCGTCACATCATCTTTTAATCCTAATCTAAAACCTGAAAACCCGCCGATTTAAACCTGCAAAGAAATCCCATCGTCGCGCCGATTGACTGATCGGACGAATAGGAAACACCCATAGTCGCTCGTCGAATTCAAATTCAAAAATATCTTTATTCAGTAGGTAACATAGTTACACTTTGAATTGTCAATTTTTACATAAGTAATGAACGTCTCATCCGCCTATAACTACTGCAGCTTCTCACGACCTGTATAGCCGGGGAAAAGAAGCTGCAAGAAAAACCTCGGCACAAGGCCCTAAACGTTCTTTTAAAAAAATAATAAACATAAAATATTGTTATACAAACAAAATTATTATTAAAAAATACTTTGCTCCTAGATTGCTTCTCAGAATAATTATGAATGGAAGGATAATTGTATCTGGTTGTAATAAAAAGGGTCGTCATGTATACCAAAAAATTTTTAACAAAAAAAAAACCGACTTCAAACGCAAAACTAAAAAGCAATAAATAAATTTACTTCGCACAAAGTAATTAGTACGTATTTTCAATTAGTTAATTAATTTTATAAATCTGAAGCCGGTGCCAAGGAAATGCTACAACGAAGTACCGATTCTTATATTTTTCAATACTGATTGTTTTGTAATTTTTTGTTTGACATTGTTTTGTAATTGCTTTGATATAGGTATTAAACAATATTGTGTGTACATTGTAATTTGATATTGTAGTAGGGTTGTTGTAGCATTTACTTGGCACCGACTTCAGATTTATAAAATTAATTAACTAATTGAAAATACGTACTAATTACTTTGTGCGAAGTAAATTTATTTATTGCTTTTTAGTTTTGCGTTTGAAGTCGGTTTTTTTTTTGTTAAAAATTTTATTTTATTTTACGATTTTAAGTGATGGTTAGACTGAGCAAGGATGCAGACAGACAGATTTTCTGATTTATATTGATATATAATAATATATGATTAGTAGTGATCACAATTATTATTGATGAACATGTTTACACACACACACACACACACTCACACACGCGCACACGCACACGAGCACACGCGCACGTACACACGCACACACACAGACACACGCACACACACACACACACACACACACACACACACACACACACACACACACACGCACACGCACGCACACACACACACACGCGCGCACACACACACACACACACACACATACACACATGTGGTTGTCAGTGGAAGCTGCTATCATACACACTCACGCACACATATAGATACAGTAGATTTCGCGTGGTTCGCTCGCTGCTAAAGCAGCTCGCGTGTCCTGTTTATTCGAAACTGTCCCTCTTCGTATGGCGGCCATCTTGTTTTTCCGCCATTTTGTTTTTTTTCACCGGCGACAGAATTTGACCAAGATTTAAATGGGTGTCGTGGAAACAAACAAAATCCAGGTGCAATAGGTTTGCCAGGCCGTAGGATGTCTCCCTGATTGGGAGCAGTTTTCAAAGATGACGTTCCGATCACACCCCTATACATCATTTTTAACCCCAAGACATTTTCTGGAAAAACAAAATTTTGTATGGCGGCCATCTTGTTTTTTCGCCATTTTGTATTTTTTTCACCGGCCATTAAATTCGACCAAGATTTAAATAGGTTTCGAGAAAGAAAAATTGGTTCAGCTGCGATAGTTTCGCCAGGCCGTAGGGTGTCACCCTGATGCGGAGCAGTTTTCGAAAATCGGGAAGTATTTCCATACTTAACATGACGATTCGATCACAACCCCGATATATATTTTATACCCCGAGACATTTTCTGAAAAAACAAAATTGTGTATGGCTGCCATCTTGTTTTTCCGCCATTTTGTTTTTTTTTCACGCGCTATGGAATTTGACTAAGATTTAAATAAGTGCTCTGAAAGAAATATTGGTTCACGTGCGATAGTTTTGCCAGGCCGTAGAGTATCTCTCTGATGCGGAGCAGTTTTTGGTGACCAGAAAGTATTTCCGTACTCTACATGACGTTTTGAGTAAGCGCCCCATACATTATTTTTACCCAAAGGGGCTTCTTCCAAAATCGACAAAATTTTGTATGGCGGCCATCTTTTTTTTCCGCCATTTTGTTTTTTTGCACCGGCGTTTGGATTTGATCAAGATTTAAATACGTTTCGTGAAAGAAAAATTGCTCCAGGTTGTATAGTTTTGCCAGGCCATAGGGTGTCTCCCTGATGCTGACCAGTTTTCGAAGGTCGGGAAGTTTTCCCGAAGCCTAAAGAGCGATTTGATCAATATGACTTTACAAACGCACTAGTCGCTCCTACGATTTTTGAAAATTCCCCTCGATTTCTCTGGTCTTCCATCATCAGATCCTGACTTCCTTGACATGGGACCCCCTTGGGTATATCTCCTTTCAAACAAAAAAAGAATTATCAAAATCGGTTCATATACGACGAAGATATGCCCGAAACAACATAAAAAAAAAAAAAAAAATATACGGTCGAATTGAGAACCTCCTCCTTTTTTGAAGTCGGTAAAAATAAAAATAAAATATGCGTACTTATATCTGTTATCCATGAAATTAAAAGGTTAAACGAAGGAAAATCTGTAGAGCGCCATCTATATTGTATTTGAGGAATGTAGCCTGGAAAATCCCTCATTGATAAATACTGTACATACATTACCCTTCCCTTTATGACAACGTTTTAATAATGAAATATTACAGAAATACTTGGGTGGATAGCAATTAAGTTTCCGTAATAACTACCTACTTGTTGACGCAATCAAAAATATTACTACCCAAATTAAGTACCTAGACCTCGTCGTCTCTGTTAAGTAAATATACTTAGTTATCTGTATTTAAATACTATAAAACTGTGACTGTTAATTCGTGATAATCACTGATATTTCGTGATAATAGTAAGTATAGTTTCATGTTAACTATGACATTACCTGAACAATTTAAGATTTTTTGGAACTGAACACATACATAAACTCACGCCTATTTCCCGCCGGGGTAAGCAGAGACTATGGAATTCTACTTGATACACATTCATCAATCGTGAAAGTAGATCGTACTGAACCTTTTCTAAGGACATTAATGTACGTCCTTCTAGGTCTTTCTCTGCCAGCCCTACTACCAACTTCGGTTTATATACTGTTTTCGTAATCCTATTATCCTTCATACGCTTTACGTGTCCAAACCAACTTTTAACATTCCCTTCTCAATCTTAGTCACTATATCGTCTTTAACACCACAATTTAACGCCGCAGATGCTAAGCAACGACCTCATTTCTACGGCATTCATCCTTCTTTCATGCTTTTGGAACTGAAGTTTAAATTAAATACCTATCCTTTCCTATTCAAAAGGTAGGTACAGTCATGAGTAATATCATGTACCCACTTTAGAACCCTGTCGCACTATCATATTTGACATTTAATGAGACTTACGGTTTAATTTGCGAAAAAAGTTAATGTGACATCGTATCAAAGTGTATGTTACATATTTATACTCGTGACCGTACATTGTATACTTATTTGAAGTTCTGGATTCCCTAAATGCGTCGTTTTGTGAAAACGTTTAACATAATAGTTTTCGTGAGCACGAGGAGTGTCAAAATTTGCCGTGTTATAACTAATTAGTTTATAGCAGGAAATTAAATTAACTTCACAACTTTGCAGAAATTTTATAATTTTGTGTGTACGCGCTGTTATTCAAAATAAGAAGCGAAAGTAACATACTTAGATATGTATGTACCTATTGCTTTTTATGATAGGTGTCTTTTTCCACCGACGATTCGGCATAGGTGTTCAAGTTATCATTTAGGCAGGCGGAAGTCCGTGTCGCTCTATGGGCATGGCTACTGTAATAACCACGATATGGTATTCATTACTATAAGCTTGTGGCAAAATATTGATTGCTGTCTTATTTTGTGACAGTGTGTTTTTATTAGTACAGTTATTACAGTCGTAGTTCCGTTATCCCGTGAAAAAAGACGCAGGTCATGCCTCCAGGGGCTCTTACTAACTGGAGAGGCTTAAACAACCGTACCCGGATCGTTGTTTTGGTAAATTACACCGGAACGCCATCGCAGACGACATTAGTAAGGAGAGACAAAGGAAAATGTCACAAATAAAAATAACGTTACGTTTGTTGTAACCCGCGTACCTCCGCCTTACCTACTTGTACTGTTTACTTGTTTTGTGAAGATTGTTGTGACGAACGAAATGTTAATTAACATCATTTTGTGGGTTTACATAATATATTTTTTTACACCCCTACATACAATTTTAGATACTTAGATATTCAAATATTTTATTTATTTTGTGTTAAAACTTTAATTTTCTTTTATCGTGTGGATCGTGAGGTGGATTACATCAAATCTGGTGTCAGGGTTACTATTGAACCGCCAAAGGTCCCTGACATGGCTCATGTAACGACTACTTACTTACATCAGTAAGTAGTAACCGGGACCAATGGCTTAACGTGCCTTCCGAAGCACGGATCATCTTACTTTCAGACAATCAAGTGATCAGCCTGTAATGTCCTAACCAAACTAGGGATCACAAAGTGATTTATGTG
Organism: Pectinophora gossypiella; assembly: GCF_024362695.1. NCBI lineage: Eukaryota > Metazoa > Arthropoda > Insecta > Lepidoptera > Gelechiidae > Pectinophora > Pectinophora gossypiella. The sequence continues at coordinate 18,206,843 of NC_065433.1, forward strand.
ATATGTCCCCACCGGGATTTGAACCCGGAACCTTCGGGTCGTGAGCCCAACGTTCAAACCACTGGGCCACGGAGGCCGTCTTTAAAAAACTTTAATAATATTAAGGTAAGTATTAATTTACTTACTTACATTCGAAATGGCTACTTAAACATTTACTTCGCGGTCATTTGGGCATAAAAAATAGATAAAAAATAGATTACTTACCTTTAAAATTCTGTAAGTAACTATAGTTTCGCCGTCTCTAAATCGTGCAGTTTGACTCATATTCCACCTAACACTGAGTTCAACAATGTAGGTACCTACTAGTTTGGCAAAGCGCCCGTTCGTATGTTCGTAGTTCGCAATATAAGAAATCGATCATGAAAACATCCGCAGGAAACCTAAGTAAAGAGATCTGAAATAGAATACTTAATAAGATTGCTGTTCACCGTTGCACTCTGGTGCTATTGGAACTTTCTAGATTAGGTATATTATACCGATTGGAATAAATATATAGTAAGCTAGTTTGAGAATGGAATCTAAAATCCAAGTTCTAACTTTCTACGCCGTTGATGAAAAATTAAGTACCAAACTTGTGAAGCTTTAGACAGGAGCATACTTGTTCTATACGCTGTACTCTGCTAATGAATAGAACAGCTTAGCAAATAAATACGTGCTACATGGACTTTCTAGGTCATATCAACAAAAGCCGTCTGGCTGGTAAGGCAGCTTTACTCGAATATAAACAGGATTTCGTTGAGTCAGTGATTCAACCTAAGCTGACCTCAAAATTGTTGAAGCCTGGATTACAAGAAGATTTTTATATTCTGGCATGACTTTTTTTGACGTGTTTGTATATAGTAGATATGCCTCAGATCGCGGTAACTACTTCGCCGGAATGATTTTATATATCAGTCTCTGCAGTTTTTTCTTTAAAACATATCTACCAACGAATTATCAGTTCGCCAGGTTTAATATCGTATACTTAATGCATAATAATACCGTAAGCATAAATATGGAGGTGACCATTTAAATGCATTGGTTGTCCTCTTGAACGAGACTAGTCGTTAGGCAGCCGTGTTATCACGATTACCAGCTAACCGACCCCAGCATTAATGTTATAGTAGTACCTACCAGGTGTGCAGATAATGATACCTTTATCTAAAATAACGAGAGAAGGAAAAAAGTTCTAATAAGAAAGGGATAAATTGCTTTTGAAACTCAACTAATACTTTGAAAATCTGGTGTATTTTATTTTAATAATATAACACACGTACAGTCACGAGTACTAATATGTATACACTTTGAAACCATGTCACATTACCTCTTTTGACAAATTAAACCGTAAGGCTCATTAAATGTCAAATATGATAGTGTGACAGGATTCTAAAGTGAGTACATAATATTGCTCGTGACCGTACATATACATACATAAACTCACACCTCACCAGTGTAAGCTGAGACTATGAAATTGCATATGATTTTTACATACTTCTCTTGCTTCCTCTACATTCATTGCATACTCGCACGCCCGTTCAAAGTAACCTAAGAAAACCTAATATAATAAATACAGTGAAGTAATATTTAATATTAAATATTGTTCATAACTTAAAAAATAATTCTCTACAAGATGGAATACTGATAAAAAGCTGACAAGAATATAATACCTACACTACACTATCCAGGTTTCAAGCAGTTTGTGATATGAACAACACACAAATCCAACGGTAGCTATTAGTGCTCCAAGAGTAGACCTAAAAACACTTTTTTTTAACGTGACTTACTATAGATTTGCCGTGTAAAAATCATAGCTGTTTATTTCCAACCTATGTACTTACCTAACAATGGCTAATGGAGTTCAGCTAGTTATTAGTATTTCCATGACGTTAAACCCATACAGCCATTTATCATCCTATGAACAACGTCAATAAAGGGCTTTTTTCTAGAAGAGGCGCTATGAATAATGATAGCAATTAATCAATTTCGCAAGTACCAACATTCGCCCCACAAACACCAGCGATGCTTATCCCTTCCATTAATAAAAAAACTAGACAAGTGTGAGTCGGACTCGCGGTCCGTGGGGTTCCGTGCCGAGATAAGTTCAGAAATGCGCATCACCCAGAACAACCTCCTGAGTAGGTAAAAGGAAATTCTAATTGCAAATACCCAAGTAAGACATGTAAGTAGGTGTTGAAAGCGACTAAGATATAAGGTCATACTAACACTGTTATGACAAACACCATCAGTAATCATGTAGCATCAAAGAACTCACATGTAGCATCATCGCAAACTCAAATTCAAAAATATCTTTATTCAGTAGGTAACATAGGTACACTTTGAATCGTCAATTTTTAAATAAAGAAAGAAACATACACCGGGTACAGGTGTATATTACTTCCGGACGTACCATAGACACAGACAGGTACAGGCACATTCAACACAGAACACATAACGAGCGTCTCATCCACCTAAAACTACTGCAGCTTCTCACAACCTGTATAGCCGGGGAAAAGAAGCTGCAAGAAAAACCTCGGCACAGGGCTCTGGACGTTCTTTTAAAAAAATAAAATAAACATAAGATATTATTTACAATTGAGTAATTTAGCTGCCTAATATCAGTTCTCGGACAGTTAATCCCATATCTTCTAAATAATCACAAACCTCAGTATAACCATATTCCGGTTCCATCTTCTGATCATGTCATGTAACACGGAGTGCCAGGAGAAATCAAACGAGCTCAAACTCGATAACATTGCGTTGTTTATATAACAGAGTTCCTTTGACCACCTTTCGGCTTCATCTTCAAATCCTGGATATTTATCAATACTTATCATATAGCACCATTGTCATGATCACAAATAAATGTCAAATCAAAGAAAAGGTATCGAACATATCAATAGTGGCTGCAAGTTGTCTTCTGGATAGTTGTTACTTGTGGCTTTGCCCACCCCATCATGGATTGAGTTTATGTAGGTACGTATTTATGTTTAGGTAAGTGAACGCAATCTTTACATAAATCTTTAATAATTTATGAATCTGAAAATGTTTTCTAATTTCGTCGAGGTAGCTACGTCGTTTTATTTTCCTGTAAAAATTGTAAACTTTTTATACTTTTTCTCATCAGGGAGGTCCATATTCGTCAAAGAAAACCCCGCTACAAAGATTTTTTAGACTTATTGGGGTCAGCAGCGCCATCTCTGGAGCAACAGTGAAACTAAAGTTATTTTCGACTATTTCTAAGCAACTGCGTTAGGTAGAGACATCGTTTTACTTTCCCTGTAAACTTTACATAAACCTCTATCAGATGTAATAATTTCAGATTTTTCCGTTCAATAATTTCGGAGTTAAGGGGGAACGATTATTGTTTCGTCATTTTCCATTTTGGTACAGAACTTCAGACGAGTTCTGATGTAGCCTGTGTCAACGTTTGCTTAAACATAACATATAGGTAATTCACTGAATTTCGACACCTATACCGAAATATACCTACGTGTGCCTAGGAAGGTACTTAAATGATGTTCTAGCGTATCAAATATCAGCAATAGAATAGGTATCATGTGAAAACTTCCGATGTGATTTTCTTCACACAACCTCGAAACATGCTAGTTTCATTCCTGGTAAAAACTGAGACTACAATGTTTTACCTGAATTGAAGCTAGCGTATCCGTTCATTTTGCTAGGATTTGTTAATAAACCACATCAAAACGTGATTATTTTCTCAAGCTGTTCACGGAGCTATATTAGGATGACGATATAAAAGCCATGAAATTAATATTACTTATACTGTTACGACCCACCTCGTTTTCTGTAGAATGAGGACGACATTAAAAAACGAAAGTAAGTAAGTGTTAAAAATTGTGATCATTTTGATTTCAAATTAAAAATAATCAATAAGATAGTAGGTTGCGTCGATTCAATGCAAAGCTAGGCTTTTTTTGTCTTAGGCAGGCAGGTACCATTAACTAAGTACCTACTTTTAATTTTAACAAAGAACATGAATGATAAAATTGGACTAAACACGTTTTGAATTGTTGATGATCTCGATAGAAGAACAGACTGTTAATTCCGGCCCTGACTGTTAGTGACTAATGTTTTATCCACGTTGTTTCATCATTAATTAAACAACTCTGCCGTCTTTGTTCCACTCCGTTTGTTACAACCCTAATGACGTTCCCTGCTGGGAAAAATAGTATCGATGCTAAGAAAAGAAAGATTAGCTTTAAAAGTAGGTATTGTTCGGGATCAGTATAGGTAAGATTCGGTCAAAGATAAATTATAAAATGATAACCTATATAGATCTAACCAATTTCAGACGTTTTCGACTCACGCACCTAGAGTCCCAAGGAAGCTTTGACTTTGCCGTTGGAAAACTATTGCCTCCATACGTCGACATAGTTTACCAATTGCAAATAAACTTGTAATCACAATTGGAAAAAATGGAACAACAAATGAACACTCAGATTTTTCCTTTAGTGTTGGAATAAACTCATTTTCTTATGAAAACACTTATTCCGGTAATCAATCCCGCTTTATTTTATCAATCCGGCATTGTAGATACTTATACTACTCAGAGGCCTTAATTAGGCAGTAGGTATATGACCTACGTATCATACCTACGTATGGGGAGTTAAAAAGGCCACATAGAAGCAATTCATCTAAAACGCAATATTGCAAATTTTACATTTGTTCATATGCTTAAAAGTAAGTGCATAATGTCAAGAAATGTCAAAAAGCAATAAGTATTGCATTTTTAGATGAATTGCTTCGATATGGCCTTTATAATGCCCCTGGTGTAACAAATCGACAACCTTCCTACATGTGGTGATTACTGGTTAATTAACTATTTATTTATTTTATGTAGGTAAGCAACAGTTACAGACAGATATAATCTTCTAATTAGAGTTAGAGGTCAGAACTTCTGAGCGAGATCTAAGTAAATCTAAAACTTTGGCCATTCGGAAACCCCTTTACTTGCTTTAAGTCCCTGCTGCCCTGACCGAAAACTTTATGCGGAAGCTAAGGTACCTTCTATACCCGTTCTATTCCATTTTTATTATTGTCCTGATTTATATTAGGTAGTTAGGTACCAAATTAAATTTTAAATATTTTAGTGGTCGAAATGAATCAATCATTTTCTTTTCTCAATCAACTAAGGAGCTAGAAACCCAAACAGATTCATAATAAGAAAACTCGAACACGGGACATTCACCAAAAATACTTTAATGCAGATAACAATAATGTCTCAGCAAGGTCGCTTTGCTTCTATGTGAATGTAAACAGCAACCACTTAAGTCTTTGTCTGGTGAATTCCACATGGCGATGTTTCGTTCCTTAAACTAAATAAAATAATAATGGTGCTGGATCCAGCTGACACTTCTCGTCATTTTCTTAATAATAATATGTTACGCTATGACTAGTACACCCATACCTCTTCCGCTTGATTGGGAGGTTTGTACCCAGGACGTATATCAGTTATACGCTGTTTATGTTACAAGTAGAACTTTTTAACAGTAAGTAAACTTACTTACTGTGCTAGCTAAGTTTACCAGTAGCTCATATGCCGCATCTCACGGTAAGTAATTTCAAAGTGTCCTTTACACTATTCGCCGCGAAATACATTTCTAAAAGATCGACGATCGAACTAATGAATCGAACTAGTGAGAACAAAGGTCCACGTTAGATGACCACACACCCGTCTCCACATCAAATTCACACACCTTGCCGATAGACATCGCTTACAATAAGTATCCGTTTTCTTTCGCAAGTACTTACTATTAACACTTAAGCACGCACGATGAAATTCTCGTTCGCCACTGTGATGTTCCACGATAAGTACATAGCTAGGTATGCGCAAGAGAAACACAACCGTTCGTTAGCTCGTTTATTGCAGAACTGCCGCATACAAGAAAATATGTGTGTACCTACATTACACTAATAATGTTTGTTTGTTGCAGGGATGTCGTCGTGCCGTGTGGCGGCGTGCGTGGCCGCGCTTGTGGCTCTGTGCTGCGCGTTGCCACACACCGTGTTTGCGCTCGACCTGAACCGCCTCTACGGCCATCACACCAAACGATCTGGTAATGACGTCCAGTGGCGGCCCTAGCAAAATATTTAAGTGGTGCGAGACTTCAAAATGACACCCCTCTGCCCTTTAACATACAAAATTTTTCGATTAGTTTACGGCCACTCCGTATGAGTTTTATGCGGCCCCAATCTAACTCGATGAAGTTAGTTTGCGGCCAGGGTGGATCAGTGTTAATTGCGCCGCTCGCACCACTGATGAGGGCCTTTCCACGCCAAATGTTCCAATAACATAGATGGCGCTGTATAACTCTAACGGGATAATTACCTACCTATATTTTTATTGCTCGGGTACACAATAATTATTCGAAGTTTAATATAATGGCAGAGGCATATATACAAATCAAATATGTATAATAATTATGTTACTACCTATTACTACTCTTTATTTTGTTCAAAATGCATGCTGCGACATGTGTTGTGCCTGGGTACTAAGGGTCATCATTTATACCCAAAAACAAAGACAAAACACGCATATGTCTGATCCATGAAGTTAGAAGGATAAATAAAAACAACGCAGTACAGTACCATATAGTTTGTTTTTTGGAAACGTAGCGTGGAAGGTCTGTCATTGTCTGGCACTACCCACCTACGCTCAAAATATTGAAAGCCGTATTGATGAAACGACTAATTCACAACAGCCATTGTTGACTTTATTGTTTTAATTTAATTGACTTCGCAAAGATTTTTGGCGTAGTACCATGATTTTTAATATTATGGATTCTAGGTGCATGATGGATTTCAAAAACACGCACGTATTTCAACACACCACTCTTACCATAAAAATATTATAAAATCTTATGGACCACTAATTATAGTTATTTAATTAAGTACTTATTTATTTTGTTATTTGGTTCCAGAATATTGTCACCCTTATGAACCATTCAAGTGTCCCGTTGACGGCAATTGCATTTCTATCCAATACCTCTGCGATGGAGCCCCGGACTGCATTGATGGGTACGACGAAGATTCTAAGCTGTGCACTGCAGGTAAATACGCGAGTTGCGCGCGATTGTATTTTTTTTTATTAACTTCAGAATAAAGATTCAGGCCTTGTATTCAACAAAATATTATTTCATACTTTCTATAAGTAGACAGAGTTTGAAGTCGCTTTAAAGCTTTATAATTACTTTTTTAATGATGAATTGAGAATCTAGTAAACTGCTCCGAAAGGGAAAATTCGAGTAAGTATATACTAAATCAGTCACCCACCAGGGCCTTTGTGCGGACAGATTCGGAATACGTGGACATACACGTCCAAAAAACCATTATGAAACAATAACAATGAACTCGTTGATGTCTTTTGTATGAAGGAAGCCCTCATTAATGTAGCCGATGCAATAATTCTTGTGCAATCTCATCAAAATCGATTCAACTTTCATGTTTTAATACGATTGTGTTTCATTTCAGCTAAGCGTCCTCCTGTAGAGGAAACTGCATCTTTCCTCCAGTCGCTGCTGGCATCCCATGGACCTAACTATCTGGAAAAACTATTCGGAAGCAAAGCAAGAGATGCTCTGGAACCGCTAGGCGGCGTCGAGAAAGTAGCTATCGCTTTATCAGGTAAAACCATCTTCATTAACTTTAGACTCTTTGTAAACAATCTGAATGTTATTCAATCAAGGAAAAATCATATTGCAGAATCTCAAACCATAGAAGATTTCGGCGCCGCTCTTCATCTGATGAGGTCCGATCTGGAACACCTGCGCTCTGTCTTCATGGCTGTCGAAAATGGTGACCTCGGCATGCTTAAATCTCTTGGCATCAAGGATTCTGAACTCGGCGATGTTAAATTTTTCCTAGAGAAGCTGGTAAACACCGGCTTCCTCGACTGAATAGCACCGGAGTCTGCCTCTGATTACTACCACGTCGTCCAATTTGCACCCATCAGCTCATCCTTCTACAGTTACCTTCCATACGACTCCATTAAATACAGGAGAAAGTAATACCGTCCCCTCTGCTTCCCTAAAATCCCGTGAGAATGGTGCGTATGTCCAGTAATTATTCAGCAATGAGTTGAGGAATACTTATTAGTTCCCAGATTGATATCTACTACCGGCCACGTAGACTCGATCTGACCTAATATCTCCTCTGCATATTTATATAAATTCGGTATTAGCGACTTTTTACGGCGGTTATCATTTCATATCAATTTAGATTATTTATTTCATCACTGTCTGTGTGTATTTGCTTCTGTTTATATTAATTTACAAGCTGAAGTTATGGATCAGGGGTAAATCTCGCGTCTTTATCTTTCAAAGTACATACAAGCGCAAATTATGTTTTTGATGTCCGCGTAAGACTGTGATTTAGTATTATCTCTTTTCGGACGTCGGAATATCAAAAATATACTTATTATTGGCATACATATATGTACTAAGAATGATAACCCTGACAATAACTCAAATTTCGATCGATCCTTTAAATTGTGTGTGTGACTATCACGAATGTTTCGATATCCCCTACCGCCCACAGCAGTGGGTAGTATCCAACTTTACCTTTTTCACTAATTATATAATCAGAGGCGACTCCATTTAACGTCTGCGTCCATTCTAAGCGAGATATAAAGCTAAAAGTCGGCCAATTACGTTCGAGTGTGAAATTTTCTTAGATTATAAAATTTAAAAAAAATCGTTGAAAGAATGTATGCGCTTTATATCTGGCTTTTAGAAAAATCCAGAATAGGACCATGGATACATTTATTATAAACTTAGCAGTAGGTAAAAAACATATCATAGATTATAGCCAATAGTTGATAAAGTAATTACCTATTTTAATATGATCGATATTGTAGTGTTTATGAAACATTTTGTAAACCCTTTTAGTAGGTACTTTGCCATTTAAACTATATCAAATTAGAGGCATGCTAAACGGTGCTGCACTTGATTCCCGAAACATATCAAAATTATGTGATTTTAAATGATAGATTTATGGATACTGTTATAATATAAATTGTAATTTGAAGAGTAATAAGGCTATTTTCAAATCAATTTCTTTAAGAATTTGATACAAAATTGATCATTATAATTTCGACGTACCTATCTTTTCTCGGTGTATATTACGTAAGTAGTAAAACTTTTGTCAAATGCGGGCTAAAGAACAACGAAATAGTTGATTAAGTGCCACTTTGTAAAGTGAAATAGTGTGTACAAAGGTGTGCAAAATAATATCTTATCTCGCGTACTTGGTGTAATGTCGTAATTTAATACAAATATATAATTATTGGTTTTGTATTCGGAAATTGGAATTACCTATTATGTCATGTCAGGATCGCAAAGAAAACGCCTGTATTTGTCAGAAGTTATATGAACCATACATATCTATTGCCAAATCTTAAAATTTCAATTACATACATGTAATTTCAATGTATTACCTGTAGATTCCGACACTTACGTATAAACACGAATATAGATACCGTAGTGATACATTACACCTACGTAGGTATTTACCACTATAGTCGCTTAACTTATAGATTGGTCAAAACAAAAGTCACTTGCGTCAGATCTTTATAGATTAAGTATCAATCTATTGTAATGTCTTCACAAGACTATCTTTGAGCTCTGTTAGTCAATACAGTGTGTTTAAAACTAAGTGTAAGCTTATTGTACTTACATAACAAGTCAATAAACTAATCATCTTCATTCGAGTTTCATTTATATAACTGAAAAAAAAAACATGATGACAAAGAATGTAATAATATGACACCCGTAATACCACCTCAATTTCAGGATTAATGAAAATTTTTAATAAAATAAGAATAAGGGACCTACTTAGCTTGATAGCTATGTATTGATATACCAACACATTCTTGGTTCAATTAAACGAGATAATAATAATATGTAATACTGATGTCATAAGACCCTTTATATATAGGTACACCACCGCCAAAATAATGCGTCACGAATGTGATGCTAGGATGGCTGTTCACAATGCAATACTTGTTCCTACGCTGAAGTACGGTTGTGAATGTTGGGTATCGCAGAATCATGAAAGTAGGATTAATGCCGCAGAAATGAGGTCGTTGCGTAGTATCTGCCGTGTTAAATTGAGTGATAGAGTGAGTAACAGTGTGATAAGAGAGAGATGTGGTGTAAAATACGATATAGTGACAAGATTGAGAAGGGAATGTTAAGTTGGTTTGTACATGTAGAGCGGATGATGGATAATAGGATTACTAAAGCAGTATATAAAGCGAAGGTTCGTGGTTGGGCTGGGAGAGGAAGGACATACATTGACCAAATCGGAGATGTTCTTAGAAAAGGTTCCGTACGATCTTATCTGAACCGGAGTGCGTGTATGAAACGTTGATGCATGTGGAGGAAGCAAGAAAAGTGTGTCAGGATCGTAGCAAATAGAATTCCGTAGTCGCTGCTTACCCTGGTGGGAAATAGACGTGAGTTTATGTATGTGTGTATGTTCGAATGTGCTCAAAATTAATACCTATTAATTTTTTTAAATGAGACAGCGCCTGACCACATATTTGAATAATTTTAAAACGGGCGGAACAAGAAAATACTCAAAATAAAGTAGGAAATGATATACTTATAAAATACACTGAAATCTATGTATTTACAAAATATCTTAAACTTATAAAACGTTATCAAAGTTTCCCAGTAACTCGGCCTGACCTATCCTGGCAAAACCAACGTTGTAATATATTTTAATTGTGATATGAAAGTAGCAATATAAAAATATGATTCTGCGTAGTCACGCCAAGATAACGTAGGTTTTACAGTGTACTTTTAGACCACATAAGCTCACATCCCATTGCCTAGGTACCGTGGTATTTATTAAGAAATTTTACCTTAATTACGATTTAAGCCAAATGTGTTTTTAACAAGTACCTATACCCACCCCAGACATTGAGATGTGACAATTTCACAGTTGGTACCTGCCATGTAATAAGTCTGTGGTATCAACTCCTAAAAGCGTACAATAAACACTTAATATGGAACAATTCACAACAATTAACATAATCGCATAGTTTTATTTTGCCCTCAACCCACATTGTTAGATAAGATGACAATAAACAAATAAAAAAAAACTTAAAATGCATCATCGTGCAAAACAAAATAAATATCTAAACTTTCATTCGATTACTTAGAATAATACCTACGATATAAACTACAAAACAAAGATAAGTATAGTTATTCCGGAATGTAGTGAATCGTTAATAGTTTACGGTGATGGTTTGATCATTGTGCTGAAAAAAACGTAATAAAAAATCTTACAAATTATCGTCAAAACAATACGGCGTGCGTGAGTGAGGTGTAATAGTTTTAACAAGTAAGTATAATGTTATTTTTCACCTCTCCAGCACGAAAATGGTCCTTTCCTTACGTAAAAGCAGCGAGGAAAAGCGCGCTTTATTCTCTGTGAGACAATGTAGCCTTTTATTTTTATTCTCGATTGTTCCATGGGAAAAGGCAACCGAACATAGGGTGATCTGCCGTGTTAACTTAATAGGCGGATTATGTATTTTGAATGTTAATTATTTAAATTTATAATATGTATCGGGCCTTTCGAAAAATGAATTATTAAAAATAACTATTAGTAAACATTATTTCTTTTTAACTTTATCATGTTTAGTACATATTCATAAAATACCTTCTTAAAAAATACTTAAAAACAAAATAGCGCCAATCAATTGTTAAATGTTTTCTTTCAACATTACCTTGTTAACCTATATGTCACACCTATACAGGTGTTAGTGACTTCGTAACCAATACTGAGGGGAATGATTTAGACCATGATTCAGAGTTAATATCAAGTGGAATTTTCCGTCATCGTCTCTCAGTATTCGAAAAATTTACGTCCGGTTATAAGGACCGTTGACTAACTCCCAAAGAGTTGGGTGAATCCTTAGCTAAAACTTTTACGCAGTACCAAGTGAAAAGTTGTATTTATGTCTAAAGCTAAATCACTCACTGTACTCAGTAAAAAAAAATTATACCATGCTCAGTAGTACATTATAGAAGCACTCACTATCCTCCCTCCTGATGCCGTAGTTTAATCCCCATTTTTCAAAAAGGAAGAAAGGACTTTCCGATTAGGTGTTGCATAAAGAACGATTCCCAACTCATGTGTCATTAAGGCCTTCAGCGCCCTTGTTGGTAATCAGTCGTTGGTAAACTTTGGTGAACAATTTTACTATTTTACGCCTATCTTAGAATGACCACTGTGTCGGTTTTTACCAACAATGCCAATAAGGCGACTATTACAATACTTCAGTTAAGAAGTTAGGTAGGTCAGTAAAAATCTGTGTGACGCAATACAATGATTTAAACTGTATAAGTATGTACGTATACGCGACAAATTTAAGATTTACAAAAAATAATTAAGAAGACCAACAGTAGCTGTAGTATGAAGCCCGCATATCGTGTGGACGCGATATATGAATAAACCAACGCCAATGGCCATACGATAAATAAACCAATTATCACTGGTAGAAACATATAATATTTACGTAACGCGCAATATGCGGGCTCCATGCTACGGCTAAAAGTTAAAAAGCATATTAAATGACTTTACTAGCTTTTTTTGTAAGGAGCACCAAATATGGGTGGTTGGAGTTTCCTAATCATAATGAAACAGGTACACAAAACCTTATAAATATGATACCTATCTACATTCCACAAAACGGTAAATATTCGTCAGAAAAACATAAACATCACAATCTTCAATTCTTAAGTAGTTATGTTTTGTTTTATCCGAATGTTTCCACCTCACTCGGTAGATAGGTATTTACAATTACAATTTACAATTAGTAACATTAAAGATCTTGTGGTCACTCTATGATAACTTGTTAAGGCACACTGAATATCTTATATGAAAATGCATCTAGTAAAGGAATAAAATTGATGACACAGCACCGTCTAGCGGAGAACAATGATAGTGGTTCCGATTCCTGCAGACACATCCTAATTTTATTTTGTTATACCTGTCAATTTATTATACGCCGAAAAGGAAAGAGACGGATGGTTGCCAACTGTTAATTAAAAAAAATATATATACGGTCTAATTCAGAATCTCCGTATTTTGTTTTTTTTTTAATTTCTACCTAAAATTGACTAGTTTCATAGATTTTATGGCTGTTGATACCCGTCCTTTTATTTTTCAGCGGATAAGTAAATGACAGGTAGAACTTAAAATAAAATTTGATGGTGTGTACAGGAATTAGCATCATTAACAGGAAGTACTTAAAACTTATTGAAATATTGATCGATTGCTGTAATTTTATTTTTACATGCTAATTTATTATGATGCACTTGGTAATTATTTGATATACAAGCATGCTAATCCTCCTGACCATATCGCAGAAATACACTTACAGTTAACTTCGTGCCGAAATGGTGGACTTATGCAAGTTTGAAATACAAAAATTAAGAGTGCAGGTTCTATCTTGTGACTGCACATACATGGCGGTCTTTCTGGTAGCCAAAGAGCCCCTCTAACTAAATTTTCGTTTTAAATTTAAACCTTTCGGTAGTTTTGGTCATAACTATAATAATTAACAAACCCAAACGCCTGTATTCTGCTTCCGGAAACATGTTTTGATCAGATATCACCCACTACTTTATCGATTAGCATAAGTTTAATGATAAAAAAGTTAACAAAGTCGATGCATTAAACATTTTTACAACTCTTAAAGTAAGAGATTCTATGCAAAAGAAGTTGCATAACTATAGTGTTTTGCTAAATAGAAGTTACGAGAAGGTATATAATATCTAATTATACGTGTGTATACCAATAATAAATAAAGTAATTCAAAGTATTTCAAAATGTGATCCAGACAGGGAGTATCACACAACACACTATAATTGAATTTAAATATCACTTATAATGAATTAAATCAATTAAAATCAACAAGTATTTTAGAATATATAGAGCTACAGTAGGTACCGTCTTTAGGTACGAATAAAGAGTTTAAAGGCATGTCTTCGAAATTATAACATATTTAATTACATAATTAAACCTGGCGCAGGCATGTTGAAATGTGTAAATTAATCAGTTAAATATTCGCTTACGTTCTACTGCTTAATCACTTTTATGTGTAAACTAAACTTACTCTATTATACAACATACAACTATAGAACTTTACAGAGCTGCGTGTTGACACCTCTACGTAAACTATTGTGCTGCACAATATCGCCCCGTAACTTCGATTTTCTCTTTAAAAACAAAAGTAGTTAGGCTCCGACTGCAGCAGACATGGACACGACAAATCCGTTACATTAAGGTAAGGGCAGGTATTTTACAAAATCAAATACATATAATATGCAATTCACAGGCACCATTTCTGTAATAGTTAATCGATTGGTTACCTGTTACGGCCAAAATTACGAATATGACAGTTTCATCATAAAATTTCAGGCTGTTTTTTATGTTCTTCGTAGGCAGAGCATGGTATAGTAGTATTAGCGGGCTAATCTTAAGTGTACAGGCGTTACAGTTTATACCTGTACCATATAAAAATAATCGCTGGGAAATAATTAATCTTAATTACTTTTTCTTCCTTCGATTCCGGTTAGGTTTGTCCGACCGATAATTGTCTTCTTCGTCCATTCTATTGTAATGAGATTGAATGTGCGCTAATAGTTTCTTTTCTCTACTAAACGTTTCATTGCACATATTACATGTATAGCTAACAGTATTTGAACTTCCACATGAATTTTGGGTGTTTTGCGAGAGTGTTCTTGATATCTGAGACTCTTGAAGTAAAGTATCTGTTGGTAGGACATACGAAGGCTGTAGCAATGGGTCTACGTTGATGAATGTGAAAAAGTCACCTATATCTTTTGGTTGATTTTCTACAAGAGTAATTGAAAAGGGTTGAACTGGTTCACGTACTTGTTGTCCAGATATTTTCTTAAGTTCTATCTTTTCTGGTTGCTGGGCTGGTGGCTGCGGCTTAGCCGATATAAGAAGTTTATTAGGATGGCCAGTTTGGACAATTGTGTAAGACTGCTTTTTCTGGGCAGAAGTCGTAAATGGAGTCGGAAGAGTAACAGCTGTATCCGTACCATGACGAGGTACGTTTTTTATTAGTCCAACTGGATATGGCTGACTTACAGATGGCTGTTGAGCATCTTTCGTAGAAACAACTGGTCTCTCTGATGTATGACGAGAAGTTTGTGGGACATTATCCTTGCTTTCAATTGACATTTCATTATCGTTATTTAACTTTCTTTTTTTTGATGCATATTGTCTAATTGTTATTTCTTTTTGTGCAACTTGTTCATTAGCATTGCTTCCAATGGTAATTATTTTATCAGCATTCAGTTTCCTTTTCTGTGGTGAATATTGTTTCGACGTTTTTTCTTTTTCAACTAAAGTAAATGTATTATTGGGCCCAGACACAAGCTTGTAATGACAGTTTGCACCCAATGTACCAGAAACCTGAACAGGAGAGTTTACCAAATGATTCTTTGTTGGTGGAGGAGATGGCACTTTTGGAGTGACCAACATTCCTACAGCTGGGAGAGCATTGTCAGGTGGCCTTTTTACTTTACTAGCTGGACCCATTTTAGGCTTGGGTCTATTTTCCAAACAGCTTCTGTTTACTTCTACAGATTTTTGGTCTTCTAATTTTTGACAATTTTTTTCATTGATAACTTTACTATCAAGAATTTGTTTTTTTATACTTCCATCAGAGGTTGTGTTAATGTATTTTATATTTGGAACTTTAGGAGGATCAGGGGGCGGAGGTATCTTCGTGAAATCCTCCTTAGGTACTCCTTTTTTAGCACACCAGTGAGACATCACGACGTCCTTTTTCAGAAAATTTCTTTTACACATGCTGCACTGAAACAGAACCCCCACACCATTTACCTTTATGATACTGATATGATCCATAATATTAAATGGCTTGGGCGTTACTGTCTTTTCTGCCTCCACATTTTTCTTCATAGTATTTTCACTCATATTAATTTTACTTTTTTCTTTATCTGGTAGAGTAGAATTGTTATTATTTTTACCTTTAGCAACATTTTTGTTATTTACTACCAACTCTGAAACCTGATGTACAGTATCAGAATTACTCGATCTTAATGATCTAGTAAAAGGAATTTTATCAGTTTTCTGAGGGCCTAAACTATTTTCAGTTTCTTCATCCTCGATGATTTCTGTTCTAATTTCAACTATAGGTATATTTGAATCGTCGCTAGCCAGCGCTAAGAAACTTTCAGGTTCAGATGTAACGGTTTTGGTGGATACAGGTTTCGCTTTTGGTTTCAGAAAAGATTTTTTTTCCACAGTAGCAGTTACAGAAGTTCTATTAGATGTATCTCCAGAAGTTGTTCCATTTAAAGACGTTTTATTACAAGATTTTTCTTCATTAATTGTAGCATTTACGGTGGCAGTTGTATGTGAAGACGTCTTAGTATTCGGTTTCGCCGCAGTAACACCTTTTCTAACAGGTGCCTGTTTTTGCGATCCTTGCATTTCCTCAATAGCTTTTTTAACTACTGCATCACATATATCGTCATTAGTGATATTGGACCTATTGAGTTTTTGTTCCCACAGTGACCGGTCTCTTTTAGACTTAAGAACTAAACAGAAAGGTATTCCCATAGCATTGCCTAAATTATTTTGTGTTTTAATACATTTCTGGACAAACTCGTGGAGTTCTTCTACTTTTGCAGAACAGCGGAAGCAGACGTTGTGAGGAAGCTCATCATTTTCGGCAACCTAAAAAAATACAACATAATAATATAAAAATACAAATAAATAACTTTCTGAACATCCTAATATTTATTGTCCTACATGGCTACATTATTAATGGTCTTTAGTCCTACCGTTGCTGTTTCGATTTGGCATTTAGTATAATGTAATAATAGGTAAAGTTAACTTTGTTACCATATCGATAAAGTTGGTATGTTGATAACAGCAGCGCCAGACCCGAATCATAGATCAATACTAACTGAATTTATTTACTATTACAATTTTTGCATTAGGATTAAAAGTATTAATAAGAATATGGCAAATTAGGGCTTGCAATAGTGATGATGAAAACATTAGGATAAAGTATATTAGGAGAAATATAATTACGATCCTAAAGGTTAGGTTACACAGTGCGAGCAGCTGATGTGACAATAGACAGCTACTGTGCCTGTATACTCGTATGACAGTAGCTCGACTCGCCTAGCACGGTCACACTATGCAAACTGCTGGCGTCGCAGAAGACAGCTACTATACCAGTGTACTGGTAGTATAATTCGTTTGTATCATGTCGCCCAAACAAGAAACACTGTACCCGGCGTGGGCCCGAGCGTACGAGCTACTGTCATTTCGCAAAATCGTGCGAGTTGACGACCGAGCGGCGTGCGAGTGGTGTGGTGGAAGGCATGTAGCGAGTAAAAACAAAAAATGTTGAAGTAACTCGAACGCGAGCAACTGTCCCACTCGCACATGACGCGGTCACACGTGCCTAGTAGCTGCACCTCAATAACTGACTCGGTCAGCTCGCATGTTAGCTCGCACTGTGTAAAAACAACAACAAGCTCGCTTTAGGACAAGCGATATTTAGGACTAAAAACGTTAAATTAATGACAATTAGAATGTTTAATTTTAAGAATTGCAATATGTGTTATGGGTTATATATACATACATAGTATGTAAAACAATATTTTACGAATTAAAATATGTAGGATAATTACTTTTCTCAAATAGAAATACTCTCGCTCTAAGCTCATCAATTCGCGTGATTAGAAAAAAGTTAAGATGTCTTTAGCAGAGTAAAAATAAAACAATTTTAATTACGCATATCGCAATGCTACGCAAATTTTTCGGGTTATTCTGTATGTAAAAAAAATTAATAGCACTTCTCGTTCAAAAGTTTCGCGTTACTAACTTGCTAGAGGTGGGCTGTTTTTTAATAAATGCTTAGAACACGCTTGCTTTTTTTAGAATGATTAAGGTGTTAAAAAGGAATAATAGTGAGTATCAAGAAGTGCTCGGATAATTCTGACATTAGTTTCTGAGTAAAGAATCATGACTGGTCACACAGTAACCAATTAACACAGAAGCCTATAGAGCCTCTAAAGTTGTGCATAACAAAACAATGCAATTCGCAAGTTAACATAGTTGATATGAAACTACAAATATGTAGGAAACTATTACATAACAACTATTAAAAAAACAGATAATTGACCAAGCACTGAAATCGTTATAAAAATACCCGTATTTATTTTAGCAATGAAAAAGATGAGATCATCAAAGTCTATTCCACAAAAATCAGGAAATCATAAGCACTAAAAGTCGCTGGCAAAAAAAAATTATAGTTAGCTCAACTGCTAGTATTTTGAATAACTACTAGCAGTTGGGCTCACTAATCAAAGCTGTATAACTAAAAAAATAAAATAAAAATGTGGTCTTGGTGTCTTGGTCACGGCTTAATTAGAAAAGATATAAAACATGTTTTCGTCGAATGTTCGATATGGTCAGGCATTCGTTTTATGCATTATATTCAAAATCACTTTCATTTTGATTTGATATTTTAAACAGATACTTCAGTTCCCGCGGCACCGCGACCGCGGCTTCAGCCAATAGACCCACCCAGCGAATGCTATCTACGCTGATAAACGTCGTACGGCGATTGGTCAAAGTTCTTGATATAATATTCAAGTATGTGTCAGTGGACAACGCAACTGTTCTTAGTGGCGTCGGTCACCACGGCGACGATTCTAGTAGCGCTGACCCACACTGGCGAACATATACAGTTGTGCAAGACAATGAGAGACTTTCCAATCAGCGTTCCCCAAAAACACGATAGATGGCGTTGTTAAGTTTTTTTCTTTTAAACTTTTAATTTTATGGATAACAGACATATGCATATTTTATCTTTTTACTACACCAAGGTACAATTACAAGTTCCAACCATTATTATTCTGGTCAAAATAAAGAGAAGCAATATAGGTAGCAGCATCATTCTACAGGGTGTTAGTGACATCGTAACGAAAACTTTGATGGATGATTCAGACCATGATTCTGAGTTGATATCAAGTGGAATTTTCCGTCGCAAAAGTATGGATAGGAAAATAATTTAAAAAAACACAAAAAAAATCATGAATTTTTTGGACAGGAAATTCCACTTGATATCAACTCAGAATCATGGTCTGAATCATCCCCCTCAATATTCGTTACGGTGTCACTAACACCCATACCTACTTGTATGGCTCCCGTATGTACTTGTACGGGGTGTAAGTGACATTGTAACGAATACTGAGGGGGATGATTCAGCTGATTATTCTGAGTTAATATCAAGTGGAATTTTCCATCGCAAAAGTATAGAATTGAAAATAATTTTAAAAAACTAAAAAAAAATACATGATTTTTGCGATGGAAAAATCCACTTGATATCAACTCAGAATCATGGTCTGACTTATCCCTCAAAGTTTTCGTTACGATGTCACTAACACCCTTTATACATAATGTGATCCAAATATCAAGCAACAATTAATTTGATACAGGCTTCTACCATTAAGTTACATTTTTGAATAATTATGTACCCCAGCAATGAGAAAATAGGTAATTATCACGTTTAAAGTGAACAACGCCATCTATCGTGTGTTTGGGGAATGTCGATTGGGAAGTCCCTCATTGCTAGAATACCTACCACCAGGGCCACTCACTGGCTTTGTGATGAGATTGACTAGATACACAACAACTAACAAAGATTTTACTACCAGAAGAGTACTTTATCAATTTAACATGTGGAAGAGTAGTTTACCATGAGCCCTATACATCACTGTCTTATAAGACTTGGCACCCTTTGGGGATAAAACCATCAGTCTGCGCTATATGATTTTAACCGCCCGATCAGGAACAATAGATAAGGTCTGAAAATCAGTATCTATCACTTTTAAACTTGTAATGTTAACTTTTTTATGTGGTTCATCCATAAAAAAGATTATCACCCTACCTACAAAACAAATAGAACTAATATTCCTTAAAGTGTTACATACCACTAAATGGCTTCAAACTGGTATAATGACCTTATCAGCAGAGCTCAATCAAATGCACATTTACAAAGTAAGTATGTACCTATATAAAAATAAACAAATCAAAAGATGTAATTGTAACTGTAAGTGTGTGTGTCCTCCATACTTAAGATCACGTCCATTTCTCATTAGGGTAAGGTGAGACCATCAAATTCCACTTAATACAATCCTGACACACTACTATCACTTCTCCCACCATTATAAAAATTTTCATCATGCGCTCTGGTTAAGAATATTCGTGACCTAGCGAAAACATTCCTTAACATAACCAATCTATCTACCTATGTAGTCTTAAAGTTAAAATTATACACATAAATGCAGTATAAGAGTTCGCCAAGCATTTCTACAATATAATCATAGTATGACACATTGTGCATTTGAAGACATACAGACACTAACTAAATGTTAACATAACTTATTTGTAAATAAACACAATTGAAAACATATTTGGCTCAGAAGACAGTACGCAATATTAAAACGATCATATTAACAATTATAAAACATACATGACACTTACAATTATATTAATGAAAAACCGCTTTAATATACTCACCTCAAAAGGCATTAATTCGTCTATTTTCTTAGCGGTATTCTTTTCACCGCCGAAAATATTGAGAAAAGGGCCATCTTTTGTTTCGCATAATCTGCATACCTTCGGCGGCACAGTTTTACAAAAGGTGACTGGTCCATCGGATACCCCATTTTTAGGTTCCACAACATGTTGTTTAGTCTCCGGTGGCGTTTTATTTGACTTCAATTTACTTCTTTTCTTAGCCATGTCGATATCAAAATAGGATAAGTCGGCTTTGATACGTACCTGTTGACAGAACAAAATCGATCAGATGAAGAGTATTAGCACAATATAAAATGTGTACTACGCAAAATATTATTTTCAATTAAATTAAAGAAATTATTACTTTCAGAGTATGCCCTGAAGACAAACTATATGTTTTCCCATAGAAGCCATTTGCTAGCAGTTTGGCAATTTGATCATTTTGATCAGTGAAGGAAGCAGGGCTGCCAGATGAAAAAAAGGCAAGATCGTACGTCAACTACAAAAAAATCGTATTCCAAATTCCAAGGAAATTTTGAAATGAAAAGATAGTACAACTTAAAAGTTCAAAGGTTTTATTAAAAATGAGAATAATTCGTTAAGAATCAGAAAAATAATGCAATAAAACTATTTATTAGACTTATACTAATTTTCTGAGATCATATTTTTATTCGGAAAACTGCGCTATTCATCATCTATCGCCTGCATCACTTGCATGTCCTCGGGTTTTATTATTCTTGGAACCAGTATCATGAGTGGCAGTAACGTCGGTACTTTTTTCCTGTAATTACTGGAAACAGCATTGGTAGGTTCAAGACCATTCAAGACAGTCCAGTTTCGATAGAATGTGGTCATCTAAATCATATCTTTTTTTAATTTCTTCTGCACTTGTGATTAAAAAATGCCTGCAGCGTTGAAAAAAATAAAAGCTGCCGGAGGAAGGAACACATTTGTTTCATTACGAAATGTTGCCAGGTACCGAAAAATCGTACACTTTCCGTACGATCGTAGTCTTGCGATCGTACATGAGTAGAAATGCCAAAAAATCGTACGAGTACGATTTAAATCGTACATCTGGCAGCCCTGGAAGGAAGGAAGTGGACAATTTTTTTTCTATACAGTTACGTACGTTCGAAAACAATATTCCTTGTAATATAACTTAACTTACAAGCTGGTTGCAATATTGATATCTTTGTTAAATAATATTTTAGGGCAAAGTAAAAAAAATATCACAAAAAATATAATACTTATTGAGTGAAAACAATTTCCTCCTTAAGCGAAGAGCATTAACAATAAATTGTGTCGATCTCACTACTTTAGCTTTTGAACACACTTTTACACTTTGTCCATAAACAACACATTTTGTTTTTATATCAATTTTATATAGATTGTATTTAGTTTTTATGTAGTATTTTTAAAACAATTTTAAAATTATCCTTCCATGTTCAGGATAGGGGACTTTTAGGGCTACACGGGCTACATTAAATCAAATCGACTAATTTACATGATTGTTTACATCCGATATCAGTCATCATCCAATCTGATTCAATATTCTACTATCCAACTTTATGTCAGTAAAAACCCCAGGCCCCAGACATTGTAACGTAACGACTCATACTTATCTAAGCAAAAATAGTAGCCGGATCCGTCTAAAGGTTGTGATTATCATATTATAATATTCTTTTTGGGACCGACCGCTTAACGTGCCCGCTGAAGCACGGATCATCTTACTTTTGGGCAATCGGGTGATCAGCGTGTAATGTCCTAAACATTGCAGGCCTTTGTTGCAGGCTCATCACACATAACCTAAGCTCACGAGTATGACCTATTTAAGGTAGTCAGAGTGACTTCCATTGCAAGATGAACTAAAGTACCCACACGTCACCTCGCTTTCTGTTAGACCAACGTCCAGTGCAATGAGTGGTGCAAATCAATGTTCTACTAACCAAACGCGGATGTCCGTGCGTGCGTATTGATCTATGAACTCAACTAATAGGGATCCCAAAACAAGTGATTCTTGTGATTATGGCTACGATAGCTACGATTATGGATTCGAATTGATTTGAACCAAAGTTGATTCGAACAAAAGAAAACCCTTATTGACATATTATTATATTGACATACCATTTCTGCATATTTTACATAAGTGCATCAAGTGCATAAATGTATGTACTGCGGAAATAATATCTTTATATATCTTTATTTCGTACCATTAAAGCCTTAAATATATGACAAAATGCCCTAAAGTTTTATTTATTTTATGCATTTGTAGACTTAAAAAATCAGCTGCATCAGCAGTCGTCACCCAAGTCTTTGGTTGGATCTCTGTCTGCCCTACAACGAACGCGTTACATGATGAACTAATCTGTCCAGCCAGACTGTGTTCAGTGTGTTCGGCTGTAAAGATGCTGTATTCTTCATTCAGAGTAACCAGCATCATCGCTTTATTTCGCAAGTTTAATAATTATATATTATATGTTATTTTAATTTATTGTGGTTTATTTAATTTAATGTTGCTCTATACTGCCATTTGCCAAAGCCAAAACACGAATACGAAATATTAAAAAGTAAAATACATACATGTCTCCTTCGCTGGATGTCGCCACTGTTGCAGCTGCAGACAAGTAGGTACAATCCGCGCCATCTTGAAACTAGTATTGTGCCTGTCGGGGGGGCGGTAACATTATATTCCGTTGTCGTCATACTTTTGTGGACTTGCTTACAGCAAAAATAGTGCTGCTTCGCGTTGTAAATAGTTTATGTCAGGACTGAACGTAAAAATGGCGGGTCAGACAATAAACGATAGGCTCCTAGCAGCTCGCCATAGTATCGCCGGCCAAGGATTGGCGAAATCTGTATGCAAAGCTACTACTGAAGAGATGATCGCACCCAAAAAGAAACATTTAGATTGTAAGTACCATTTAAACCAGTAACCATCAAATTCCCATTACTAGAAACAAATTGGAATATTCCGTCCGTTCGATAATCACATTCGCTTGACATTTTGTCGAGTGTACGGTTGTGGTCGATAACTCCCATCGTCGTATGATATTATAGACAAGTGCTAAATGCCTACTGCCTCACAATATTAATTCTTGAGATTTACGTTATTTTAAGGTCGGAGACGAAGTAATTTAGATGTTGAATACCAATTTTTCATCATTTCCATACTACGACGATGATGAGAGCAACTTGCTTGACACACATTTGAGCATTATGTCATGTGAATAAAAGCGGCATCTGAATTTATTACTAACATGTTGGTAAATCATAAAACTTGTTTGCTTTTACACTTGTTTTTTTATAATATATATGTAAGACACTTGATCTTTGTGCTTCAAAATAATATAGGTACCTATTATCTACCTATACCCAACAAAAGAAAGAAAAATATTATACCACTTTAATGGCTTATCAGTTGCATGTCATGAAACAGTAATAACATAACTGCTTATTAATTGTACACACAACTAAATGTAAATAGATAGGTGATTTTGCTTGGTAATTATTTCCTTAATAATAATGATGTATTTCTCATCTACCTACTTATTTTCATACTATATTTTGTAATGAGAAAATAAAATGTTGAAAAACTTTAAGACATTTTTGATGCTCCTGTCTTTGGTTCTGAAGTTCTATACCATATTTTTTTTAAATAAGCTAATTATTTTATTTACCTATCTGTCAATTTAGCTTGTATCCACCCAATGATGAGTGTAGATCTCCCTCCTATCTTTAAGGCCACTTAGGTCCTGTCCAAGGCTCACCCATTTCTTACAATTATTATTATTCTTAATAAATTAATGTGACAAAGGAAGTAGGTATATAATCATCAGTGTGACACTACAATCAAGCACCTAATACATAGTAAAATTGAAATAGATAAATGTGATTCTATCCAAAAACATTTTTGTTTCAGTCCTATATTTTTGTAGGTACCTGTCTTGAATTTGGTGTTGCCTCAAGACCAATAGAACAATATAAAAAAAAGTTATATAGTGTATTTATATATATAAATATTTCATATTTTTAATATAAATAGTTTGTATATGTTCCACTGGTATACTTCACCACCTGCTCCACTGCAGGTCGGTCAACGTGTTTTATGGCTGGATTTTAATTCCGCACTTATTAAAGGGCCTATCCACTCAGTATATAATTGTGAGAGTCACCATTATAGTTTGTACCTTTTCTGACACTCAATCTAAGATTGACAAATCTATCTAAGACCTAAGACCCATAGAATTGGGTGTCTCTCACAATTCATAACTCGTAACAACATAACCTTCTGTCATGTTAAATGTTAGTGAATGTTGCTCCCTGACAACAAGTTTAAATAAATTGTAAACATTTCCAGCCAGAAAATATTGTGTCTGCTTTGATTGCAATGAAATATGATAAAGAGGCGGATAGAGCCATTTCCTGTGTTTTAAATTGTTTTGTGATAATATTTATCAATAAACAGAACACACCAGTTAATTGAAAATTCATTTTCATGATTGCCTATTTAAGATCCCATAACAACTATTAACAATTTTAATATAATTAAAATTATGTTCAATATTATTGGAATATTAATACATAATATACTTTCATAAAAAAATCTAAGTAGGTACTTTCCTCGCAAGATGGCCAGATCTTAAATGTTGATACTTATATTTTTATATCAAGTATCTTATTTATATTATATAATAGGAAAAAAAAAACATTCGCAAGAATGTTCCTCAATTTCATTGATATCTCATTAATGTTATATTGGCTCATTAATATTTTTGTGCTATCTGTGATGAAAAGATAAAATCGATTAAGTGCGAGTCGAATTTACGCATTGAGGGTTTTGTTTAGCAGAATATATTTGTCCTATTATGTAGTTACCAAACAAGATCCTTTAACATGACTTACAAGTAAATAGTGTTTTTAGACTGTAATTCCCTACATATAATTGTCTTTAGATGATTATTTACTTCGCCTGCACCTATTGGGATGATTTTACGTAAAATATTTAACTAAAATGTTTGCCTGGCCTTCATAGCAGTTAAGGTAACTTCCTATAATACTACTATATTTATGAGACAATATAATGCAGGTATTCTTTAAATTAATCTAATCTAATCTAGCCTACAACATCCCACTGCTGGACAAAGGCCTCCCCCTCCTCCTTCCATTTTTCGCGGCAGTTTTTTTTGTGCGTATTCCGGCCAGTATGTCGGTATTCTTTAAATTAAAATAAACTTAATACTTTTAACTTTTTAGTCTGTCCATATTATTAAAAAGTACCTCATCATCATCATCACCAGCCCATTAACGTCCCCACTGCTGGGGCACGGGCCTTCCCTATGGATGGATAGGGAGATCGGGCCTTAAACCACCACGCGGGCCCAGTGCCTACTACTAAAAAGTACCTACTACTGCATAAATAATATGTGTTCCAACATTGTATTACAATTAAATTGCTTATCATGGATTATGCATTATCAAGTTAATTAAACAGTTCATTGAAGCTGTTATTTTCATCAAAACAACATTTGTGTAATTTTATGGACAATGAATGAGGATAAAAACTAGAAGCTCAAATGTAGGCCGCAACTTCGTAGTGTTTCTAAATTATGAGAGTTCTCCATACTGTCCAGCTAAAATTCGTGATAAATTGCTATAAAATGTGGAATAACGTGGAGTCTCTGTGTGAAGGATAAGTTACGAAAAAGAAGAGCAGCCAGTTGGAAACAGGCAGTTTTGGTTGAAAATAAGTTTTTCTAAGTTTTCTTCTTTCCGACCTTTAGGGAATAATAATTAATAACACTATGATTTTGCAGTTAAAGCTGCGCACCGGGTTATAGTGTAAAAATATAACCAAAACAACATGTTTGTTTACTCAAATAGTATGGGGACCTGTCAAAATTTAAGAACAGTCTTTTTTTTGACGTGACTTATTGTAGATTTGCCGCAGATGGCATTAACTACTTGGCCGGACAAATGGGGAGCGCTGAAGGCTCTCACCCGGTACAACGTTTAAGACAACAGGCCTGAGGGTGCCTAGTTGGGCGCGAACCTCGGCTCAGGGCGTCGTCTGAGAGGAAAAATATTTGAAAGAATTAATCGACCCTAGTGGGTCGATAGCGATAAGCGCTGAATGAGGGAAATCGTCGACCACGCCGGCGGGGTCGGTATCGGGGACCTGAAGTGTTTTAAGAACAGTCAACAGTAGCACCAGTACACTCAATAGTAACAGTTTTGGACATCTCAATAAATAAATACCTACTAGAAATGTAATCTTGTGAAATGAAACTGAGCAATATCTCGAAAATGATGATTGTTACTGAGGTCAAGTTTGTTTTTCTGGTTAGTCACACTCTAAATGCTTACTTATACAAAGTGAGTTTTCTCGTAGGATTTGGAAAAATCACCGAAATTTTCGGAAGTTTCCGAGCACCATCTAGCGCACAAATCTTAAAGTTCCACACTTACTTTTACACTTTCTTTATCTTACCCTGTTAGTATTTATAGGCATGGTAATATATACCCATTGCTTATAAATAGGCCTGGCTGCGGGACGTATACAGAACAGACTGATTATGGTTTATTTATGTACCCATCCTAACAACTTTCCAAATACCTAATCGGAGTTTTGTATTTTATTTCGACCTATGACGACTTTAGTGACTGGTTTAGTTTGCCAACCTAGTCATATAACTCGTACACTATTAACGATTTTTTTAACAAGTTACTATAGAATAATTAAAGCACATAATAACGGGTTCTTACCGTGTCACGATCACGGGATGGTCATCCCGTGATCAAAGCACTTGCAACAGTGTCGAAATATCGGGAGTCTCATATCCCCATTTAAACGCGGTAAGAACCCGTTATTATGTGCTTTAATTAAGATAATAACCGCGTAAACTTAAAACAATGTACTATAGAATAAATTCATAAACATACAAGTAATAGGTATGTCACATAATTTGTAAATAAGTGAAAAAGCAAAAAAGGGTTGTTCTTTAATCATATTTGTTCCGGACCTATTTCTTGCTTGATAAGCAAGTTCTCTCTCATCTGTTATTAATAATGTTATTTTGTTTTACAGATCTAGTCCACTGCACCAATGAGCCAAATGTGTCGATACCCCAGTTGGCCAACTTGCTCGTTGAACGCACCCAGAACACCAATTGGGTGGTGGTTTATAAGGCTCTCATAACTGTTCATCACTTATTAGCTTATGGGAATGAGGTGTGTAATCTATTTACTTTGCTGTCTTATTGCATATCATTGAAGTGTTATTAAAATTGCTTAATCCACAATTGAATGACATCTCGCAAATGTAATTTGTACCAGAGTCTTTGTTAAAGGAAGTAAGTAATTGATTTTTGAGACTGCAATATTCTTATCGAACAATAATTTATTACATCTGTGCCTAGTTTGCGATTACTTTGGTTATCATAGCACGGTTATGCATGTAGCGAAATCGAAAATGGCAAGGCGATAAAATATTCTATGCACCTTTCATTATTCATTCAGAAAACTTACACATAAATAGAAATATTCCAAAGTACCTTAACTAACACGTCAGTCTTCATAACTGGCGTTGTAGATAGTGACTATGTAATAATGATCGTGTCAGAAATGCCACATCGTGTATCGACCACTTGTGTCAATAAAAGATTGCTACGATTGTACCACAAATGCTTGATAAAACTGTGTACGAGTGCGAATACGTTATTCATCTTCAAATGGGCAATTAACATCTGTACAAACATTGGAATTTTTGTTCAGTTATGCATCTGCGAAAGAAAATTACGTTTTTATTTAAAGATATATCAATGATCTACGAGCTTAAAAAGCGACATCCTTTTAAGTTGGATATGATAATAAATTGTTGTTTTTATTGTTTTTCAGAGATTTACACAATATCTAGCGTCGAGTAATTCAACATTTCAACTAAGTAATTTTCTAGATAAAAGCGGAGTGCAAGGTAAGCATCAGTAGATTTTTATTATTAATATTTTCATAATTCAATTAATAATTTCGTCTTAAACATTTGTTAATATTAATCCCTGTTCGTAGTTACTGAACATTTTCAATGTTTCTAAATGCCTACGTAATAGTTCAAATGTCGTTATTTACGAATCCTATTGTTACGTACCTAAACAAACATGTTCTAAGCAGAGTTACTTTGCTATTGTTGTTACCAAATAATCTTGTCTTAAGTCACAAAATGTTTGGATATCTATTATTTATTATATAGTATAAGAGAATACGAGTGTATTGACCGTTACCTTTATGCCGGTATACGGGTTATCGGTCCTCGTTACGACGCACCTCCACATTTTCCATAATTTCTGATCTTTGAAATCTTTTGTACATCAATTGTTCCTACCTATTCTATTAATCTCAAGTAACTCTCACTGACAAATTAAATTCATTCTGAAGACATACATAATATACACTTGTTTGAAATATTGTAATATACATACGACTGTATTACACTTCTTATAATACCTTGTATGTCCATTTGGACGCCTTAACACGTAACACCTTAACTGAAACTTTGTAATTTCTTGTCGCTCTCGGAAAGGCGCTGCCGGTGCCAGGATTGGTGAGTTCTCAATACAAATGACGGCTTTGTGTACAGTGTTCTGTCCGTCCGAGTGTAGTTGTAACAGGAACACGCTTGCAGGGTGTGGGAGCAACTGTTTTGAATCTTCGCACTAGTTTTATCATTCGCAAAATAACTACTCATAATATTAAGTGTTTACAGTGCATGTGGAATTGTTGTTTTTATTGGAAAATATTTGTTTGTAGGCATTTATGTGCTTGCCGTTTCGTTTCTCGGGTTCAGTGTAACAAGAAAACATGACACCAATGAATTGGGTTATGTGCATTTTTCTTTTCGTAGCTGATTTTATTAATTATATAGAGAACACATTAGTGCTTCTTCGAAAATGTCGCGTATGGCCTTTGAAACTCATGCTACACGGGCGCCGACAAGGCCTGCGGCGGAGGTGACAGGTCATTTTTGTCGTGTAGAAGTTTGTCGTCCGAAATGACCTCCAGCAACCTTTAAATCACTTACAATGACCTTGGGCGTCGGGCGCGCTCAACACACCAGACGTACGGTGGTGCCGTCGCGTTTCCGACAACCGTGTGGCCGCCCGTGCCCGTGTCAGTTAGCGTGTGCGCACGCAAGTTTGCTCACGCGCTGTCAAAATGACGAAACAAAATAAAGCGCACGATGTTGTAATTAATTCATCATATCTATTTTAGCTTAGGATTTTGTATTGAAAGTGGCTGCATGTTGTTTTGTGATCACCCCGTTAGAAGTAGAGTATTATATATGTAATCAGAAGACTCAGGAGATACAACAAATAGGTACATATACAATAGTCACGTCTGTTATCCCTAATATAATAAGAGTATTATGTGTGCCTATTGTAAAGAAGTTAATTGATTTATCTTAAGGCTTCGCATCGAAAGGGATTACTAGCCACCCTGTTAGGGATTGCTGCCGTGAGTGAATGTATGTATGTTTTAACGGAGTCAATTTATTTATACCAATAGGTACCTCTGGTTTATCTAAGAATTATCTAAAGATAATAATTATAACTTCGAGTATATGTATAAAGGTTTTGCTTCAATAATACCTATACAAGGTTGAAATACAAATTCAGTACTAAAGCAGCATAAGGATGATTAATGTATAACACATAACGTGCTAAAACGCCAACTTTCTGGAGTGTGCGGACGCTGAACATGCTTTCGGTCTTCGAGCTCAAGCCACTGAAGTTGGCTTCTCGGCGACTATGAAGCCGAAACTTCCGACGCTAACCACAGACGGATCACCTTGGCCTGAGTCTTGGTCTTGTTGGCAACCGTGTAGCGCAGCCTAAGTTTATCAGAGTAGTGTTTTAAAAGTAGTGTGGATATCTCATATTGTTTGACACTTTCGTCGTTCAACAAACTCAATGGATCCCAATTCAACCTCTACGTATTAATAAAAGTGAACGATTATTTTTAATTAACATTGAACTCGAGCGATGAAAGGGTTAATAATGTATATAAATATTATAAAGCTCATCAAGTGTGTCATTCACATCAACGTCCACATTAACTAGTCGATATTCCCTAGTTGATATTATTTAAATTGCTATATCGACTTGTTGATCGCATACCTAGTTCGTAGACTTGCACAGATAATAATAATTTATAGTACCTACAGCTAGTGTTTGTGTCCTAACATACCGATTGCACTTTGCGTTTTATAAATAAAGACATGTATTGGTTTTTTGCACTTTTGCATGTGTTTTGGTAGTCAATTGTTTTTACTTATGAATATACACTTAATTATGCTTTTTGATGTTCTCCGGGAATTACTTTCTAAGATGACAAAAGGAGTCCTTTAAGTTCTTCTTGTTTAACCGAATTATTAGTTTTTAACTGTAACATTTTTAATGCAGGTTATGACATGTCTCCTTTCATTCGGCGCTACGCCAAGTACCTGAACGAGAAGGCGCTGTCGTACAGGACTGTTGCCTTCGACTTCTGCAAAGTGAAGAGAGGGTAAGATATTACTATATGTTAATGAATATATTTAGCCGAGTGGCCCGACTTCACGGTTCACTTTGGCAATTAAAACAGATAATAGATTTTGATGCGTTGTCGGCCATTTGCGTAACACCAATATATCGACGGATTGTCCCGCGTAGCATTTGGGGTAGATGAGTGAATAGCGGCGTAAATTATGGACGTTTTTCAGTTATTTAATTTGTAAAGAATGAGTAATGGATAGATGTTGATGGTTTGCTGGGAGCAGGAAGGAGGAGGGGTCGCTGCGCATGATGAACGCGGAAAAGCTGCTGAAGACGCTGCCGGTACTGCAGGCGCAGCTGGACGCGCTGCTCGAGTTTGACTGCACCGCCAACGACCTCACCAACGGAGTCATCAACATGTGTTTCATGTTGCTGTTCAGAGACCTCATCAGGTGCTCTTTTACTTACATAATATATTTTTACCAAATATAAATAAATTCAGTTCGCATTCTTATGCATAATGATATTCTTACAGATTGTTCGCCTGTTACAACGACGGAATTATCAATTTGTTAGAGAAATACTTTGACATGAACAAGAAAAACTGCCGTGATGCTCTGGATCTTTATAAGAAATTCCTTATTCGGATGGATAGAGTCGGAGAGTTCTTGAAGGTAGTAAATAAGACGGTTATGACTCTTATGATTCACTTGACATCTTCCACAATAACTAAACGGAATACGTTTTATCGGTGTACTGTTTTTAGGTGGCTGAAAATGTTGGAATAGACAAAGGTGACATTCCGGATTTGACGAAGGCTCCGAGCAGTCTGCTGGACGCACTCGAAGGTCACCTCGCCACACTTGAGGGCAAGAAAGGATCCGCGGCAAATACGCCCACTCAAACTGCTAGGTATTGTATATACGTATAGTGCATCTTACGTTTTTTTGATTATAAAATATTTAATGGACCGCCTACTTAACTTGTTTCTTTTTTCAAATTTTGTTACGAATAGTGCGCAGAAGAACGTAGCGAGCGTGATGGGCGCTCTCTCGTCGACATCATCTTCGTTTGGGAACGCGGCTGCGTCCACCAGGCTCGACAACCAGCCCAACGGAGCCATGTTTATTGACGACACGCTCAAGCAACAGGCGCTCGCCGAGGAAGAAGCAGCCATGAACCAGTACAAGGTGAATATATCTCGCCTTGTTGCTACCATACTAACTATTAGTAACTATTAGTAGCACTTATTATTTCGCGGCCGTATATTACCTGTGATTTTTAAATGCCGTTTTATACTACATTAAAGCAGTAAACGAAATCATTGCGACGAAAGGTAAGTTAAACAAACAAGTTAAACAAGTACCTAGGCAAATATTACCATCGAAGTGATAACACTTTTTTGTATTATGTTTGCTAAAGAGACGTTACAAAGCGTACATGAAGGATACATAAAGCTATATACGTCCCACTGCTGGAGACAGGTGTCCTCTTAATCAACCGGAGGGGGATATGGTTCACCACATTTCGTAAAGGTTATATAATGTACCAAATTTTCAGGTTCAATTGTTACAAGGAGCTGAATGGACAGGAGAAGAAGATGTAACAGAAATCATAGTAAGATTATTGTCGGGGAGATGGCTTTGTTTTGTGTCGCTATTTTGTAGGGAGTATTTAGCTGCCTATCTATCATAATTATGGACGCTTATGCCTTGGTTGGGTAAAAGCCATCATGGATATTATTCGTATTCGATATGCTGGCGTCTGTACTTTCATGTTAATTATAATGGTGAATATTATGTATTTTGTAAATTACGTTGTGTGATTATGGAGTTGGTTGTCTCTAAGAGCAATGTGTGGCTACGCTGTGTGTTGTGTACCACATTTTGTGCACCTTTATACCACACGATATAGAACCGCACATGGGCGTCACATGATTTTTTACATATGGTAAAATAACTACGTAAATATTATCAATAAAATATGTAGATCACCAATCCGTAATATAATACGATTACATTCTGGCAAATATATTGTTACCTAGTTAATTGTTAACAAATTATTTTCATGAGTTGCAAATGTTCTTCCTAAGTTCTATATTAGGAAGTGACTACCATTATTTTCCCTATCATATATACTTCCTGTTCCTACGGACAAACTACATGAATAATAACAACAACAATATGCATTTATCATTAAATTATATTACTGTTATTCCTTATCGACCATGTACATTATTGGAATATAGTTGGTTATGTAATTCGATTACAAATATTTGGAAGGTCACTGGTCATTTCATATCAACTTATGTTTGATGAATATTTCATGGGCATAATACAGGGATATCGAATTGACCTCGAATTAAAAAAAAAAACAAGTGTAGGTGGCGGGTAGTAATTATCATTGTATCGCGTGGTGATAGTAGGATTTTGACGTTGCAGAACAAGGTTCAGTCGCCGACCAACTCGGCAGCTAACAACCCTTTCTTGTCGAGTGCGTCTACCAACAACCAGCAGTCCATCGTGGACCTATTTGGGCCGACCCCGGCTGACTCCGCCTCCGCTGCTGCCTCCACCAAAGCTTCCGATGACCTGCTCTCTCTGGGCAACCCCTTCGCAGATATGTTCGCTGGTATGTTATTTATTTTCCCTATTTCTCTATACTATAAGGCTACGCGAGTCCCAAGCGAGTCAAATCCAACAACAACGACGTCTCTACTTGCATGTCTTACTGTTTATTTAAGTAGATTGTAACTACCGACCATAGTTTATGTTAATACATAAGTTAATACAATAATTATTTGTGGATATGTGTACCTGATACTAAAATTTCATATGTTTAAAAAGAGTTGCTTTTCAGAGTACATTTAAGTATAAACACAGGAATGATAGTTTTTATTGTTATTATGTAATTAGTTAATAGACAACTTAATCATCCTGACACTGTATTATACAAGCACATCCCAAGCTTAGTGGGGACAGCACACGGTTGAACTCTATTCACTTGGCATATTGCTGTATCCCTTCAGTTTCACCGCCAACGCAAAGTAAGTAGCATATACTGAATACTGATGCAGTACGGTAACACAAACATAACATTTAAATACTCTGGTGTACCCGTTTTATCAAAAATCCGATATCTACTATTCGATAATTATGAAACACGTAATAAGTAGAATATTTTGGGCAATACTCAATCAGGAATAATCATATTACATGTAGATATAATTCTCTTAAATCTAAATATATAGACAGCCAGTACAATACGGCCCACTGCTCTACTTGCTTCCCTTAATCGGTCTGAGGTTGCCCAGAGCATCACGCTACTCCACAGAATATTTAATACTCTGTGCCCGAAGATACCCTACGGCAGGGGTCACTAAATGGCCAACCGCGCTCCATATTCGGACCTACTTTATGGGCACCTAGAAGAATTTAAGAATATCAATTTAAAAAATTGTAGCAATTCAATGTAGTCTGTATTTTGTCTTGTCTGTGCCGGTTATAGTGACAACGGACAGACGATGTGGGCGAGACAACAGCTCGCCAAGGCAGTTTTTAATTTTGAATTCGTGGTGGATTTGATATTATAAATCTTGGTTGCTAGTAAACGGACCGCGATAGATGTATGTTTTTAAACGAATGAATCAAATCCCGAATTTTCAATGAATCAAATTTATTATTCCATGCTCTATGGGTTCGTGTAGAATACCCAGACCACAGTCTGGATCTTAAGGATGTTTGATTCCTGAGTCGACCTGACCTAGAATCGAACCGAGAACCCCTGATCTTGACGTAAAATATACAAGAAAGTAAATTTGATTATTTTTTATGGCTGAGCATGCGACTACAAGGACGTCTTAATAGATCAACAGAACAGACACGTACGGGTAGATCTATGACATTTTTCTTTTTTGATATCGGTTGAATAACGCTAGGTACTGCATTGATATTCAAGTATGCGCACGTTTTTAGCGGGTGGTCAGCCAGCGGGCGGTGGCGCGGGGGCGGGCGCACAGCCGGCGGGCATGTGGTCGCAGCCGCCGAGCAACGGGTTCGCGGCCGCGTTCCCACCACAACCAACCTCCAACAACACCTTTGTGTCCGAAGCTAACTTCTCTAACGTTTTCAATAACACTGACACTACAGGTGAGGCGCTTTCTCTACTGTACATAATTCATTACGTTGCGATTTCACTTGAAATATTCATTCGATATTATCACTCGATAAGAAATCAAACTTATTATGGACTATGAACTTGTTCTTGGATGACGTTAATAGTGAAGTCGCAATTACTTTTGAACATAATATTTATCTTCTTTCAAAGCTATTATCCGTATTATACTTACATAGTAAAATGTAAAACGTATTCTCACTGTATTTCTTGGTGATGGTTATACAGAACACACGTATACGTATTATGAGTATAGTCGGGAACCGTAAAAACTGACCCACTTTGTCAAGGAGCTTAAATTTCACGAAACAGTACAATAATTAGATCGTAGAAATAATAAAGCTTGTGATAATAGAGTAACGACGTTAATACGGGTTAAAGGTACGCAATTTTAATCTTTATTATTATAATAGTATCATATACTTACCAGCAGGCTCTGCACGACAACCGCGCCTTATATCGAGAGTTTCAACCAATAGGCGTGTCCATGCTATCTACGTGGATATATGTCGTATGGCTATTGGCCAAAGCCCTCGATTTTAATGGGGAACTTTCCAGGCTACGTTCACCAAAAACAATATAGCTGGCGTCGTAAAGCTTTAACGTGATAATTCTCTATTTTCTCATTACTCGGATACATAATTATCCCTAAATATAATAATAATTATTATAATATAAAAATAATTGTTGCTAGATATTTGGATCACATTATGTATACAATTATGTTGCTACCTATATTACTTCTCTTTATTTTTGATCAGAATAATAATGTGTGGAAGATGTAATTTTGCTAGGATGTAATAAAAAGGGTCATCATTTATACCCAATAACAAAGATAAAAGATTCATATGTCTGTTATCCATGAAATTAGAAGGTTAAACAAAGAATATAATGTAAAGCGCCATCTACAATGTTTTTGAGGAACATAGCCTGGAAAGTTCCTCACAAGCGCCGTGCGCGTCGCGTTTGTCGTGCTGCAAGGGCTGTAAGTCGTTAACTCATATCTAACATTTGAACTGAATACGTCCAAATACGTGACCTCTCATATTAGTGGTATAAAAGTTTGTAGGAGATTTATAAAACTATACACCTGAATATGACATTTAAAAAGTTATCTTGTTGGTATTGTAATTACAGAAAGGTGAAAATAGAAAACCTGTGTTTTATGATTAAGTAGATATTACTCACTGTATCATCAAGTTGAAAATTGGTGATATTATTTTTCTAGTATATATTAAGCAGTAACGTACGTTGGATTGGTAGGTACTTGTAAGGTTATCTTTCATAGTTATTAAAAATCTTCGAAGTGCGAATAAATGTAAAGTGGGGCAGTTGATTCAGTTCCTGACAATTAATTATGTTTTACAAGTGTCGTTGATTGTAAACTTTTGATATCTGTTCTACAAGCTGCCGCTGCGAACCCATTTATGGGTATGGGAGAGCCTCCTCAAGCGGTTACTGCCTCCCCCGCTCGTCCACCTCCCCCCGCCAACCCCCCGCAACCCAAATCCGCGTTTGACGACCTGGAGGACGTGATGCGTATGTCCCTGGGCGGGTCCCCCGCCAAACACTCCCAGCCCCCCTCCCAGCCGCAGCCCGCTCCCGTCACCCAGCAGCCGCAGCCCATGGCGGCCGGGCAACCTTTCGGCGACTTGATGTCCATGCCGATGTCATCCCAGCCGATGATGTTCGGCTCGCCAGCTCGACAACCGATGATGCCGATGGCAACCATGGGTTCGACATTTTGTGATTGATGGATCTTTGTTTTGATATCGTTTAAAGCTTATTGAATGGCCAGTAACTTAATTGTGCTTTATTTAGTTTTCACGAGCACAGCTGCTTTTGAAGATTAAATTACATAGTTGTTGACTAGCCTTCTGTACAGCCTTGCGTTAATTTGAATCATGATATTTTCTAAATTGTGTAACCATCAACGATATTATTTACATTCCACCATCGCTATCGAAGGTGTCCATGCACCCAGCAAAATATGTATTTCCCAACTAACTTAGGCATCTGGTAGTAAGAAAGAAAGTAAGTGCGTCCTTTGGTCTGTTTATTATTTACTTGTGGATGTATTCTCATTATTATTATTAGGATATTTAGTATTCGCTCATAAACCTTTGTTTATCATCATCGTTTAACTAATAGTTTTCATTCGTCTTCTGTTACTCCCAGAATATTTTCGGCACTCAGATTTTTTTATTGATTTTATTTTGCTATTAAGAACGCTTGACATGTGTACCCTTATGTATTATGTATATTGTTTAGTAGTGTGGTAGATGCATCACGAGATAATGTATTGTGGATGGGTCTTGAGTGAAGTCAGCACTTGTCCACAGGGCAGCCGCAGCCGCAGAGCAAGGTGCTCACCGGTGACCTGGACTCTTCCCTCGCTCAACTTGCAAACAATTTGTCTATAAATAAAACTGCCACAGCCCAGAAGTAAGTCATTTCTTTCATAACTTCTATAATAGATTGATGACACAGTAGCAAGAGTTAAAAATACTGCTTGGAACTTTTAGGTGGTGAACTTCCTTTATTATTTCAATTCTTCCAATTTTAAACATACGTAGATAGCAACTTTCCTAGATTTTCCAAAACTTCAAACTAGAAATAATAATGCATTCTTACTTTCTGATCTATATTCTATTCTGATCCTTAATAAATTGTCTTACATTCCTTTCTGAACTCTAAACTAGTCAATTTTCTTTTTAACTAAAGAAGAAACTAACTAACAACAACTTGTGATGAGACATGTTATTATAATATAATAATAATGCATATTATTTTTTGGTCTGGATCTGAATGCACATTTGAGTGAAGTGTATGTGAATTCATCTTATAGTTGCTAGTCTAAGATATTTTCTCGCAAGGCTAATTTGACTGCATCTTGTTGCATCTTCAACAATCAATGCAAATTCTTCTAGTTTTCAATTATATGCTGGTATTACAAATGACCGTTTTTAAGTGAAAGTATCAAATCATAAATGTTATTATTCGATTACATTCAATTTATGGATTTACTCGCAATTTTGTGGACACTTTTGTATATTAATGTACAATAAATATTATTAAGTGTATGTTAGAGAGCAGAGGCTTTGAGGGTCATCGTACCCGTATCGCATTATCGTATTGTATACCGATTTCGTGCAACTATACCGTGTTGTGGAGTACTTCGTTTTTAGTTCTCTTGATTTCCTTGTTGCCTTTTCTGACGTCCTGTCAAACACGACGTCCTTCCATCGAATTCCCAATCCGAATTTGAAATCGACCGTAGAAATACTGCTCTATCTACTCTCCGGCTTATACAATAATAAATATGCCAAATGGTTTTTAACTGGGACTTATTGTATTCTTAAAAATATATCAGTTCACGCTACTCACGCCTAAGCGAAACGAACACTCAAGATGCTTTCACTTATAGCACTTTAGTTTGTCCAGTTGGTGAAGGGGAATATTTCATACTTAGCCTTTTGCATTATTAGTCATTTTTCATGCCATACCTCGGCAAACGTCTGTAGAAATAATATGCTGCTGTAAACAACTGGGCAAACATAGAACCAGCATGACCATTGAATTCATTGATACGTATCGTGTGGACGTAGACCGATGCAGTGGAACTCGCCGAAGAACGCGTCGAAGCCTGGCGCCACCTGGAGTCCACAGCCTATGCAGGCGACGACTGGTGCCGGATACAGGCCTATGGTAAGAAAATACTAAATAGGCTTCTATCGTCGATTGTAAAACATATACAAGAAACATTTTACTAACGACGATACGACAGTTAATTCGTATATTAAAAACGCTAACAAATAACAAATAAGTCGACGATAATCTTATTTATATAACACTAAATTTACCAAAAAATATCAGTGGATTATAACTTATTCTTATTACATAGTCGTTAAAACTTTTATTTGATAACCGCAGGAAAATCATGTATGTAGGGAATATCACAACCGCCTTCTTTTCTTTTCCCTCGTTCTTTTGCTTTTGATGTTACCTACATATTATTATTGCCAATTGTTTTACTCACTAGCAACCTTTCTTTGCTCAAAATCCTGTACCTTAGAACCACCTGATGCTAAAGTATTAATTTCTTTGTGCGTTTTTGTTTTTCTTCCTGTAGCATGCCAGCATCCCGTCTTATTTTGCGTTTTACAGGGGCCCGGCATGACACTCCCACCAATGCCTCATACTTTGCCTCATACATATCATCCCCCGCATTTTGTCATGGTAAGTTATGTGCTATCTTATTTTTTATACTTTCTGTTGCTTTTATGATTACTATTATGATTAGAAAACCCCCCCTTCGCGTTGCCGTAATGGTTCATTTTTATAAGTCGATAACAAGACAATTATAATTTATTAAAAAAAACGACTATATACCGCCTTATGCTGCGCGTCTGCTTGAGCATAGTTATTGCGGGCAGAGCTTACGGCTATATCCGTGGCTGTCCTCACAAGTGTCAAGTGCTACAACTACCCCGAAATTATCGACTCATGAAAATGCGCCTTACGGCTTATGCTTTCGGCTTGATATACACTGTTTTATAGGAGTAAAAATCCATATTATTTCTGACAAAGACTTAATTCCTACAATTGAATGAATGATTTGATAAACATAACATTGTCTTATTATGATATCTTAGAACGATACATTTCCAGGCTTGTGGTAACGAATGGTATTGATGTTGCACGGATGTGAGTGATTGTTTGCATGATTAGATACTTTAGTAATGACGTATTTTGCGCATATGAAGTGAAAATGCGGCAATGTTGCGGTGGTTGTTTTCATAAGGATTAGACGTTTTCTATTCGTTATGTTAAATAACAAATGATTCAAAAATGTCTGACAGCTGTTTTTGATTGGTAGCAATGTTATCTGTATCAATTTAAATGTTTTTATTTTGCATTATCTACATTAGTGATTTCCGTGTACTATTTTAGCAACAACCGGGCATGGTAATGGGCATGCAGGGAGCGCCAATGATGCCAATGGGGATGGCGCCTCCGATGCGGCCGGCCGTCCCGCCTCAGCCCACATCTAATCAATTCAGTTAAATAACACCGATAACTCTTTAGTTTGGTTAAATAATACCCGATTGCTAACAACTATTTCGATTTGTATTATTAACAACTCGTCTCAAATCAACTACAATAACAGATGCGTTGCCAACCTGAACCAGGACCAAGACCCAGG
Organism: Pectinophora gossypiella; assembly: GCF_024362695.1. Classification (NCBI taxonomy): domain Eukaryota; kingdom Metazoa; phylum Arthropoda; class Insecta; order Lepidoptera; family Gelechiidae; genus Pectinophora; species Pectinophora gossypiella. Next base: position 18,247,358 of record NC_065433.1, read on the forward strand.
TAACATAAGTTTCCCCACACTGTTCTCAATGCGTATGACATAGGTGTAGCTCATGCAGTAGTTGTTCAACACCATCACTTCTTATTTAAGGGAGTTCCTCTAGTTATGTAGAATACTTATAATAGCAATCGATAAGTTTTAGCATTCAGGTCAAAATATTTAACATCAACAAATCGTGTATGGGTTTATTAACTATTATTTTAGTATTTTTTAAAACTGAAATTGAGTTACAGACGACATACTGTTTTTCTGGATGTAAAGTAATGGCAGCATTATTTTGAGTAGTTCTCAAGTAGGCGTTGTAGTCAAAGGAGATCTGTCAATGAAAAACATAAATGTACTTTAGTGTTGTGTACTTTTATCTATTATTTTCGCAAATTCAATATTAAATTAAATAATTACCTTTCACTATATTTTCAATCAAAATAGCGTTACACAACAAACTTATTATATCATTTGACAGATCCATATCCAATAGCGCCACTGAAGGAGAAAAGTCTTAAGAAGAGCAGTATTGAATACAGTTACCGCAAAACGATTACATAGTTTTTCTTTTTATTGTATACGAAAAAAGAAAAATAACACTTAGGTATGGTCGATTGCCTGTATAAAATAAAGTATATATAAAAAAAAATCTTCCAAGAAAAATACGTTATTAATTGTTACTGTATTTCTTGGAAAACCTTAACTTTTATAGCAGATTATACAATTTTAGTTTTATCGTGTCGTTTTACGTAAGCGTTATTTTCTTCTTATGAAAAGGTGCGTTAATAATTGTATTAATTAGATTTCATAATTCAAAATTTACCCGACATCACATTCCATAATATTGTACAAACGGTAATTTATTGTAAGCTATCGTTATGCTATTTGAACAACCACGTTTATTATATTTTCTTTTCTATTATGAATATGATATAGTCAGCATTTTTATTGGAATTGAAGTTTAGGTTTGTTACTTTAGTTCAATACATAAATTTATTAGTATAATATTATTATTATTAATCATAAATGTGTCCTCACGTAGACATCACGTACCCACATTAAATAGCCACTTTGGCAAATCATTGTATTACTTCTTATATGTAAAACAGAAATAATCTTGCATATTATCTTTAGTCTTATATTAAGAGCCTTTATGTTATTTAAAATATATGAAAATGCGCTTTTGAGACGTCGGCAATCGTCAAAGTATCATTTCGCAAAAATATATAAAAAACGTTTCCATATCCTCACTTAATCTTGTATGCAAAGAATGTATTTGTCATAGAGAAACAATATTATAATGTATAGAAGTTATCGCATTAGATGGTTATGAAATTAGGCGTTACGGGTGTATATTTTATTGTATGGCTGTTGTGAATATTGTGGACTAGGTGCTTACGTGTGATGAGAAGTTAATGAAAGCTTCACGCTGAGAGACATTACAAGCAATAATATGCATTCAATAAAATCACTATATACATAAACTCATACTTACATACACACTTAACAACCTACATATACTTGATATTATGTGAATATCTACCTTTACGTTATCCTGGTGTTTACGATTATTTTACGTCGGCTTTCTTATTCTGCATATTCTTGACACACGTTACACAACTTTTTTGGAAATTATGTATTATCTTTATTCTGTGGAAGACTATTTATTTCTTATTTATTGTTTTCGTAAGACTGTAACGCTAAAAGTATTAAATACACTTATTAATTTTATATTAAATTATCGTTTCGACAGAGTATTATGAAAACTTATTTTGCCATGGTAACGTACATTTTATTAAAACAATATTAGTGAATACACTAATAAGCTATTATTCAAAATTATAATATATATAGCTATTCATTTATAGAGGTGTAAAATTGGCGATACTGTTATACTATATTCTATTATATTTATAAACCGAGACTTGAAGTTACTATGACACATGGGTATTTTACATACTTGTAGAAACAATCAATTATTACAAATTATGGATTTAGTCCCACAGGCATTCATGCAAAAAAGAACTGGTAATAAAGGATCCGATCGTATATTATCTACTCCATCCTGTTTACAATTGGATCCTGAAAATATACCCAGATGGCAACTTTTTGTAGACACGTTTGAATAGACTAATAAATATTTGTAAGAGAGCCAGACGAAGCCAAGCCATACAAATTATTGAGGGTTCAGTTAAGTTGGGGGTATACTGTGCAGACCAGACAAAGAATGCATATAATTTAGGTATATATAGCGTGTATGAGAAACATTTTAGCTATACCTTACGTTGAAAGTAGACTCGCCTATTGTGATCAACTTCTAATGAAATAATAAATACATCGAAATGTTTCGGGACTAACTTCACTGGCTCTCAAGATATGTGTTCCATTCTTCTGTACGAGTAGGTATTAATTAGTTGTAAACAGATGCATATCAAAAGACTTCAGTTACGATGTCAGTTAATTCTAGTAGTTGACAGTTATTTAGCTTAATGTAATCTTAGTCAGTTTAATAATCTGTGTTGGGGCGAGTGAACATGTAATATTATTAATATATATGTTACGACTAATATTGGTATTGGACATAAGATTAGCCACATACATATCACAACAGGTAGTTTTATTGGTTCGCGTGAAATATAACTTGTAATTAGTGTTTAATATATCTGAAGTCATAATTGATATGCATCTGTTATTTGATAATAAAAACGTCGCATAATGGATGTGCACGTACATTCCTAATACCTCGAAATGGCAATACAACAATTTGAAGGTGTCTAGATATAAGTTAGTCTCTTGGTAGTGCTTGTTGTGTGTATTAGTATCGATAAATATCACCATAAATACTTATTTTGATTATTCATATCAATGGTATCTAATACCATTGACATTTTGTATAAGATCTGTTAACTAATGTAATTTTGAAATTTATTTTTACACAAATAATTTAATTGAAAAATTGCTAGATTTCTTTGTGCAATATTTTATTTTCATAGCATAACTGCGAATTTTATTTTTTGAATGGTTGCTATGTTTATCCCTTATGATTTGAGGTGTTATACTTGAAGACTTGCCAGGCAAATGTCAGTAAGTCTTACTGGATTTATTGGCCATGCTGTAGAGTACTCTTCTACTTTGCTGTGATGCTTGTTGGAATTCGACTGATTTATCTGAAGTGGTGGAATTCGATTAGTCTACTTATAAGTTTTTATTTTTTATTAGATAAAGCCTTTTTGAAATGATTTTAGTACCAACTCATAAAAGATTTCAAAATTTTTAAGTTGTACATTTTATTTTAATCTATTATAGTGTATTGGTTTCATTTTATGTAAATATTCTGCTATATAATTTCTAGCCTGATTGCTTTTAGAAACCTTTTCAATTTAGTCTTATTTATGAAAATAATAAATCGAATATGATTATTTTTGGTTTTTAATTTATCATCTTAGTTTAACATTCCCTTTTTGTTTAGTTTCTTTAAGCCCATGATTCAGAAAAATAAGTGACCAAATATTGAATATTTTTAACATACTTAATATTTTTGATGATAAGAACAAAAAAAGCATTTTATGAACAATATGTAAATTAGAGTTATGGTGGTTACCAATAATTAAAGCATCTACAGCTTTTTCATTCACTAATTAAATGGATTATTTACTCGTAGGTACATTCACGAGCATTTATGTAAACATTGTCATAGTGATAGTAATTAAGTTACCTATCATTCAAGTACACTTTCGTCCGTGCTCGTGACTACCTATTATCCTCCTGCGGCCCAAACCCGACAAACTAGTTAAACAATGGGGTTTGGATTTTAAAAGGACTTTGGGCATTAAGACCGTGGTGTAGTCATAGTAGAAGTTACGCTTATTACCTGTATAGGTACTCATGTTGCATTAATGATGCATGCAAAATAATAAATATGAATCATACTGCTAAATGCGATGAAAATGTTAGATAACTATTACATACAACGGTAGCGCAAGTCTGCGGGTGAAGCGGACCACCGGAAGTTAATGACGCGCCCTTTAAAATTTTTCTCATGTCGCCGCAAAAAATATTCTAGAATCTTTTTGTAAATATCCGGTTGGAACTTGTGTATATACCTAATACATAGAGCATCACGGTCCTAATAGGATTAGTATGTTACCAACTTACGAGAGTTGCAAAAAGACATTCTAGGAAATTTTAACGATGACACACTAATGCTATTGACGTCCGGTGTTCTGTAATTCACCCACCTATCTTGTAGTGCTGATACCTGTCTGAATTTATAGCTGGAATTACACATTAGGGTGCATGCATTATGTTTTGTGCTCAGACGATATATAAATTTAAATAAGAATTAATCATTGAACTCAAATTCTTAAGTATTTAAGTAGCACTATGTATTTCAATAGGTGTGGTTATCAGAGATTATTGTATAGCTGTTATAATTAGCTCTTGTAATAAAAGAAAAGTAAGGTAACATTTTATTAATCGAAATTGAATAATTCATTAAATAGGTATGTAACTGTTACCCAGTAGTCAGCCAATATCGATTGTGAAATATTTTTATAGCCGCTGCTAGCACAAACTAATACTTATGTAGGTACGCGTTTAATCGTATGTTTGATTATAATTTATTTTGAGATGTCGAACAATGCAGTTAATAGAAATAGTATCTATCTTTCAGGAGCGACCTTGAAAGTGTATTTGAAGCTGTGATAGTGGTTAAAGTAACCCTTTACTGCCCAATGCGTACAACGTAGATTTGCCTTTATTCAATAATAAATACTTATGTTAGGTACTTAGAAATACATAGATTTTAACAGATATTGAGTTACTCAACACAACTCTTATTTACCTACATAATTTGATTAGTAAAATGTGACCTGATATAATAAGTATTTATCTAAAATACCTATAGTACACATAGGAATATTACATAATATATTTTTGTTAGAAATTGACTGTTTTCTTCGTAGCTACTGTTCTATTCAACAATCTATCTTATTAGTCGGAAAACACTCATAAATAAAGCTTTCTAAGTTGTGGATGTTGTACCTCGTTAAACGCTAGTGTTGGTAATATCTATATACACTTAACAATAAATGAAATAAGTTAAACATTGTGATTTTATTTCTTAAAAGATCTATCTACCCACCTGTACACCGGCCCTCAACGGGCGAATACCTTTTTCGGTTTTCCAGAGACCGTATAATTCTATAATGTAAAGTTCTGTCATAAATAATCTATATTTTTATCCTTCGATCTTATTATTTGACAATATTATTTATTATGATCTAAGTTCATAAATTGACAATCGAACTACCGAATTACCCGCCGCGGAGATCCGTGTTGCTAAGTTTGTAAGTACACTTATTTGGCTAAAACCTTGTGTTCACACTCTTCAGTCGGCAATCGGGTAACTACATGTAATCGTGTTATTGGAATCTTTCCTGATGGTTCTTATGTGGAATGCTAAGACCATATACGGGAACGTCATGTAAGTATACCTATACAATGTAAGACTAGTATCCCTATTGGCACATCCTAGGGGCCATTAAATAAAGCCAAACAAATTAAAGTAACACCCCGAAGACACGGTAACCTGAAATTATACGCTCAAAATCCCTATGACGAGAGTAGAGCCTAATGTTCTCACAATAAGGTACCGAATTAATTTGAAACTTTCACGCTTGAGATTGAAGTCCTAAGAAAGATACTTATAAACGTTTTCTAGATAATAGTCTGAACAACTAGACGATGCTTGGAGAATGGATGTCTCGAACTGTAATCAGTTCTCGAATTTAAATAATCAAATTCATAATAATATTAAAATGCATCATATCGATTTTATTTTTACTCGAGTGAGTAATCGATTTGTAGGTTATATATGTCATAATAACACTGGCCAGAAAAAAGTTGATGCTTTTTGGCGGGCTGTCATTACGAAAAAACTAAATAATTTTCAGAGAACAAAAGAAGGTGCATTAGAACAGAGAACAGAAATCAGTGAACATTCAGATTATTCAGAAACAGATCAGAGCAGAAATAACAGTGTATTTTCAGGTATAACAATCAACAACAGTTTTATCAGACTTCCTGTCGATGTGCAGGAAGAATATTCAGTTAAGTCTTATAATACTTATATATTTTCCTAATTACTTAGATATCAGTTATGCTATATTTGTATTATCCGATACAAATCGATAAAGAGAACAACAGACAGTAAACAGTAAAACGGATAGTAAAACAAACAGTAAAACATTGCAGTAGGTAATATCGTTGTGGTGATTTATCAGGTAATCAGATGAATTTATCAAGGCAATCAGGTGGACAGGGATGGCTGTAAGGGGCGGTTGGAGGCCATTCGCGGGGTTTCACCCCATATTCAAACATCGTGGGCTTTTTGCCCTATATTCAGACGGCTATGGGCACGTTGTCCATTTGTGGGTATTTTGCCCCATAGGTATTCATATAACTATGAAACATTCTAATCACATATTCTAACATCGTTGGTTTTTTTACCCTATATTTAGACAGCTATGGGCACGTTGCCCATTTGTGGGTATTTTGCCCCATAGGTATTTCATATAACTATGACACATTTCAGTTTTGGAATGTGATTCAGAATTCAGATAATTCGTGACCTTACATGATTATGTATGGTTCATGACATGGTGGAGGTGCTGGGATATCTTGAACATGTAATTTAGTGTTATGATACTCAGTACGAAATCAGTAGATACAGAATAGTTGACATCAAATCAGATGGACCTAATTAGATGGACCAATTCAGTTGTTAAATCAATTGACTCAAATCAGATGGGCCAATAATGTTGACTTAAATCAGATGGGCCAATAACAGTTGTTAAATCAGTTGACTCAAATCAGATGGGCCAATAATAAGTAGTTAAATGAGATGGACCAAATCAGTTGTCAAAGCAGATTGACCAGATTATTTGCGAATCAGATCAACCAAATCAGTTGATAAATCAGAAGGACGAAGCCAGTTGTTAATGTTATCGACATCAAATCGGATAGACCATGTAACTGTTGACCATAACAGTTATGAACATCAAATTGGATTGACCATGTTAGTTATCAACATTAAATCAGATTGACTATACCAGTTATCAACATTAAATCAGATTGAGTATACCAGTTATCAACATTAAATCAGATTGACTATACCAGTTATCAACATTAAATCAGATTGAGTATACCAGTTATCAACATTAAATCAGATTGACTATACCAGTTATCAACAAATCAGAAATCAGATCAGTTGAATTGAGTTGTTAAGTTTGTTGTAAGTCAGTTCATTTAAGAGTTTCGAAAAGTATTAATTCATTGATTTTATGTTTTTGGGGTACAAATTTTATTATGTTTTACTTCAATTTATATTGCAAAAATTCAGTGTAAACATATTCGAAATAGTCAGTAAGTATTGTTATTAGAATGAATACCAACCATTTGCTAAAAGTTAAGACCAAGTTTTCAAATAAATATCGTATATTAACCAATTCATATGCAACAGTTATAGAACATAAATCAACAATCGTGCTATCAGTGGCGCAGAAGCAATCCAGGCGTCATTATCCACAGCTAGTGGATGCCTTCCAGGTTATTATTCAGTACAATTAAGAGTTCTTCCTTGTTGACGAGCTTCGGGAGTTGGAGAACATTAATCAAGAGTTCAAAGAGGTAAACTATACGCTGACGCATATCAGGGAGCTGTCGATGATATCAGCAGCCTCGACCTCTTCAGTCGCAGATCAGGATATTCAGGTGAGAGCCTAATTGCCCTCTATTAAGCTGTACCTCCAGTAGCAACAAATTGGAATAGCTCAAATTTTTAGTCCTTTTTCAGTCGTTATTTGTCAGCACAAACCAAACATGCTAACATCATCTGGAGAAAGTTGTGATATTAGATATATTAAGTTGTTATATTACTGATACTTTTCAGTTATCCAGAATAGACGTATCTGCTTACGTTTATTGAAAACATCAGCAAAATTTTGATTCAGTGCGTTGTTTCATAATCAACAACAGCTTCAGCTAAATTAACAGGACATAGCAATGAAACAGAGTTTGAGTCTAAGTCAACAAACTGCTTATCAAGCTGTTCAGAACATAGTGCAGCAAATTGAACAGTCTACTCAAAATCTACAGCAGGGTTTAGAATGCTGAACTTAATCATAACACATGTGTATTTCATAATTCTTGCGTCGGGGCAGTGTCTCGAACTGTAATCAGTTCTCGAATTTAAATAATCAAATTCATAATAATATTAAAATGCATCATATCGATTTTATTTTTACTCGAGTGAGTAATCGATTTGTAGGTTATATATGTCATAATAACACTGGCCAGAAAAAAGTTGATGCTTTTTGGCGGGCTGTCATTACGAAAAAACTAAATAATTTTCAGAGAACAAAAGAAGGTGCATTAGAACAGAGAACAGAAATCAGTGAACATTCAGATTATTCAGAAACAGATCAGAGCAGAAATAACAGTGTATTTTCAGGTATAACAATCAACAACAGTTTTATCAGACTTCCTGTCGATGTGCAGGAAGAATATTCAGTTAAGTCTTATAATACTTATATATTTTCCTAATTACTTAGATATCAGTTATGCTATATTTGTATTATCCGATACAAATCGATAAAGAGAACAACAGACAGTAAACAGTAAAACGGATAGTAAAACAAACAGTAAAACATTGCAGTAGGTAATATCGTTGTGGTGATTTATCAGGTAATCAGATGAATTTATCAAGGCAATCAGGTGGACAGGGATGGCTGTAAGGGGCGGTTGGAGGCCATTCGCGGGGTTTCACCCCATATTCAAACATCGTGGGCTTTTTGCCCTATATTCAGACGGCTATGGGCACGTTGTCCATTTGTGGGTATTTTGCCCCATAGGTATTCATATAACTATGAAACATTCTAATCACATATTCTAACATCGTTGGTTTTTTTACCCTATATTTAGACAGCTATGGGCACGTTGCCCATTTGTGGGTATTTTGCCCCATAGGTATTTCATATAACTATGACACATTTCAGTTTTGGAATGTGATTCAGAATTCAGATAATTCGTGACCTTACATGATTATGTATGGTTCATGACAATGGAAGATGGAGTCTTAAATGGCGATCTTCCAATGTGTTCGTTATTATAAACGTTATATTATATACGTTAAGCATCTACCTTCATTTTGCCAACACGCACTTTTGGTGATTGTTCAAACTTGGCACAAACGCGACTGCGATTCAAAACTCGTCTGGTAGAAATTGGTGAGAAATGCACTAGACTGAAATGAGAACCTGTGAGTGAGGCCGGGACTCCACCAAAGGAGAGATGTTGACGGTGTTGTGCGAGAGATATTTTTCAGCTCGGGTGAATCCACCGAAGTTATGCGGAAACACTAGACTTACACGCGAGGCGTTCAGTGCGCAATACGCATTCTGACAAGAAGGGTAAACGATAAGCGACGCGGTAAGAACCCGTTATTATGTGTTTTAATTAAGGGTAAACGATGTCGCTATTACAAATAAGTATCTTCTTTTACTTAAAGAAGAAGAATTACAGTCCGAAGAAGCAGAATTGATAGTATTAGGGTGAATCTCAAAATTTCAAGTTTGGTGGCGAAATTTCATTTTATATTTTCGTGAAAAATTGGGTTTAGGCATGAAAAAGATCCAAAAGGATCCTCGGTTCCGACATGAAAAAGGAATTTTTCAATTCCCAATTTTTCACGAAATAATTATATGACAATTCGCCACCAAACTTGACACATTTTGATATTCACCCATTTAGCAACCTAAACAAAAGAAAACATCGGTTTTGGAGAAGTCGCTTGAATTATCATAATAATATCAGGGGGAGGGTGAGATCGCTTACTGCACGCGGCATATAAATATTACACATTTCCGCATAGCGATCTCCATTGAAATTGAGCGCAGAGATGTGTCAATAACGCAATTCTACTGGTTGTTTAAAAAACATCTCGTCTCCGCTTTGGTGGAGTCCTGGCCTCATCCTCGTCCGCCGAATGCACTCCAACAGAAAAGGCAGAATATCTTTGCCCAGCAGTGGGACTTGTAAATGGTAATCGCTGATTGGTTTTCGTTTACGCAGCTCAACGTCTCGCCTATTCGTCTAGATTTCTCAATGGACTGGACGTCACTCCAGTAGCTTTATATTAGCTTGTTAGAACTCAAACTCAAAAATATTTCACACACCAAAACAATAAATATTTCTTCCCTATTTACAATAAGTAACTGAACGCACTTTAAAGTATTTTTTAAATCTTGCAACCCTAAATCAATCGATGACAGCGCAGTGTACGGCGACGGAATTTTGTTCTCTGCAATTTGACGACATTTTGTCACGATTTTATTTGATATTGTTGCATTTCCTTAGCGTATAGTTTAAATTAGGCTACGAAGATGGCAGATAATGAACAGAAAGCAATGCAGCTGATGGCAGAGGCTGAGAAGAAGTTGAATTCTTCGAAAACTTTCCTTGGGTCACTTTTCGGGTGAGAACAATGAGTGGTTTATATTTTTTGTTGATATTAGTCCATTTTCAGATTAATCATCTCTATTACCTACCTATTTTGGTTTTTGTAAAATGTTTCAAAGACTAGCTGGCAATACACGTTTCCGATAAATAATGTTTCTCAGGGCCTCTTCGCATTTCGGAACACGCCTGTGCAGACGGATTCATTTCATCAATAATTTCATCAGATGAGCCACTTTGTTACACCAAGTATCGTAATTATTAAGTCTCGTTTCCCCGTTTGGCGTCTACATGAAATCACACTTGTGAATCACTTACTAATTGTCAATTTACCTTGAATACCTTGGCAGTTTTCAAAGTAAAACCTAATTGCTATTGAAGCAAGAGAGTGTTACTCGAACATTTATTCTTCTAATGCTATAACAAATGATTATGTATCATCTAAGCCAATCGATATACATGATAATACAATTCAAACATGAATTCATATCCCTTGATTTTGTAAAGCTACTTAAAGCAGCTATTCATTCTTCATACTAACTTTTTCTACAATACATTTTGTCATATTTTGTATGATTGGCTGTGTGAATGTGATAATTATGTAATTATTTAAGCCTAGGTAACAGTAAATAATGGGTTATTTGAGCTGGGGCTCAAATGACAACAATTTAAAAGTAATTATAATATAGCAACTACTTATCTATCATTCAGCTCAAAATCTAGAAATAACTAACCTTTAAATTGGTATTTTATTTTGTGAACAGAGGCTCATCTAAAGTGGAAGAAGCTGTTGATTGCTACTTGCGTGCCGCCAACCTTTTCAAGATGGCTAAAAAGTGGTCTCAGGCTGGTCAAGCGTTCTGCAGTGCTGCCCAGCTACACTTGAAGGCAGGAGTCCGCCACGATGCTGCCACCAACTTTGTTGATGCCTCTAACTGCTACAAGAAAAGTGATCCAAATGGTATACATAATAACCTTCTTTTTCTGTAGGAACAATGATCTTTTTGATGCAGTTTGGCCTTATGTTATTGAAATTATTGTGTTACATTTTGTTGTGGCAGAAATTAGGGCATTCTTTTTCGAGGCTCAAGAAGGAATAGGCACTTAAAACAAAAATACTATTTAAGTGGAGCAAGTTTCATAACTACATGATCTGATGAGAGAAGAACAGATTATGAGTAAAAAAGGTTATTGAAAAAAGAGTTGAGTTGTACTGATAAAGATTTCATAAATTAACTTCATTAAAAATTTCATGCATACACATGAACATAAGTATTGAATTTTTTGGAATTATAGGTTCAATGAACGCACTTAACATTTGGAGATTGAATATTGATGTGATATAATGACATTGGTATTCATTTATATTGTTTATTATTTAGTACACTTTAAATTTAACAAGAAATCTGTTAACCTATGCTATGTTGTTGATATTCTTATATTCTTACCCCATTTCTTTTATTTATGATTATTTTTTTAGTTGAAGTTGAACTTTCTTTAATTAGCCTTTGTGTATGTGAAGTGTTATTTTCAATTAATATTTATGCATATAAATAATAGCCTTTAATGCATCATTCATTAGGTTTAGGCCTATATTCCATGTTGTTACGCTACAGTCTGGGCTCAGAGTTGGTTAACAAGTTTATTACAATGGTTGTTGTTGTGTTATCTAACATTGTATGTTTACCTAAAACTTATTTATAATGTTGGTCGAAGTTTGTATGACATTGTGATACATCACAAAATATTCTGTGACTCACGAAATGATAATGGTGATAACAGAGCTCAAGGATACGTGTGAATTATTACATCACACTTTTACTTGTATAGTTAGATAATTTGTTGTTCTTAATTAGCAGAAAATATGATTATAAAACTGTATTTATATTTACAAATATGTAAATGATTAAATAGCTAAGCGTTGTATGTAATTTGGCGAACTTTTCCGAATTATTATTGTGCTGGGCGACACACATGATAAATATATAAATCTAATACACAAATCTAATTTTCTTTATAGAGGCTGTGTCCTGTCTGCTAAAAGCAATCGAGATCTACACGGACATGGGCCGCTTCACCGTAGCAGCTAAACACCATCAGGTAAATATTCGTTATGGTTTTTGTGTTATTTCTTTGTTTCACACTACCCACAAATTGCGATATTTATATATAAAACATGGAGAAATTAAACACATCATTATCTCCCTAGCTTTATCTTATTTATCACAGGGTCCTCTTACCTAACCTGAAGATTTGACAGGTCCAGTTTTCTACAAAAGCAACTGCTGAAGGGAAAACCAGCCTGATACAGCTTAGGTCACATACCTCCGGAAATTCATTTCTCGGGAATGTGGGTTTCCTTACAATGTTTTCCTTCACCGCTGAGCATGTGATAATAATTTATGATCCAAACATGAATTCGAAAACAAATTTTTCAATCATTGGTTTAGGCCTGTGCTGGATTCAAACGTGCGACCTCAACGTGAGAGGCAAGCGTTTTACCAACTGGGCTCCCATGGCTTTAAGGACAACTAAATACGAATGATGCTATTATCGCAGCCCTGAGCATGTTCGCCAGTGGGTTTACTCTTGTTATTTGGACCATATATGTGCAAGTAGTGTTGATTTCGTTGTGTGGAGACATGGATATAGAACGGGTGGAGAAAGGAACATTCCAGCCCATGACGTCACTAAATGAGGTGGGGCTTATTGGTTCGTGTACTTTTTAGCTTCCTCGCATTCGCCTGTGTGTGTTGATTTTCCGTAGCGAAATGGACCATCACCAACTCCTGTTTCTCATTACTGATTTGCGTTTGTTAGCCATAAATGATCAAAAGAGGGAGGGACAGTGTCCTTTTTAACATCATGATACATTATAATATAATGACACCGCTTAACCGGGTGGCTAGATAGATATCGTTTGTAGTCTGAGCGAATTCCGACGGCTTGCTTCATATGTATAACATGAAGCATACTGAAAGTTTTACGTAACTACAAAATATACATAGTTTGTTGTTAAAGTAAGAGATATATTGTTTCTCGAAGTATTCGCCTTTGAGTTTAATACAGTTTTTCATACCTTCGAACCGCTTACTAAAGTAGGGAAGCCCATTCTTCGGATGACCATGACGTTTACGTGCTTGTTCAACGCCACCACTGCCTCTTCTGCGTTCATAAGATTCAAACCACGCATCAAACCTATGATTTTTCGGGAATCTGCTGAATTCGACTATGAGTTTGAATTAATGCACGTGGTTTCCATCGTGGGGTTTGTACCCGATTAATGGCAATAGACTCACCTCTATTGCATGAGATTTAAACATACTCTTTTGTTTCCCTAGGCAATACTGCTTGGTCCTACCAGTCGAGTCATGGGAGATTTTTCTTTCCCTTGACACTCATACATCCCTGCCTACCTCTTTTGGAATACAGGCGTGATGCTATGTTATTTTATATAAAAAATAATGTTTGTGTATAGAACATCGCAGAGTTGTACGAGACGGAATGCGTGGACCTGGCACGCGCGATGCAGCACTACGAACAGGCTGCAGACTATTTCCGCGGCGAGGAGTCCACCTCCTCCGCCAACAAGTGTATGCTCAAGCTCGCGCAATACGCTGCGCAGCTCGAGCACTACGACAAGGCTATTGAGATCTACGAACAGGTAATCTTTTTTCCTGATAATTGTGAGGTCAATGACCAACCTCATTAACTCCCTCTCCCCCTCTCCCTGCCTCTGATATGGCTCATACAATGACTACGTACTTAGTAAATATTACCAATGACTGCCTATGAATAATCTTATTTTTCATGCACTCAGAAACAAACTAGCTACTGTCACACAAAGTGGTTAATAATTGTGTTACCATCGGGAATAGCACCTAGGACCTCTCAGGAATCAAGAGTCAAATGTTTAAACCACTGGACAAATACAAATATACTTTATTGCACACAACATACAAAACAAGTTTTACACACTTGGACGAAAGATACAGTACAATCTGGCGGCCTCAAGCAGCAATTTCTTCCAAGCAATCAGTAGGCCAGGTGCCGCTGATCTGTCGATCCAATCTTCGACGCCGGTTCTATGCCTGTCTTTCTCATGCTTACTAATCTGTAGATTAACTAATTTCAAAGTAATTGATAGATTAACTAATTTCAAAGTAATTAATAAACCTTTTGTGCTCTGGCATGGTCCAAGAAGGTGTGCTATTTTGACAATAGAAAACTTGGTATATCTCTTACGCAGTAGGTTGTACTCTATCTGTATTGCTGTTATGTGCACTATATTTGAGCGCAAAGACTTTAAGGGCTCAAACTAGATGACAGCGGCAGCGGCGAGGGGAGCGGCCAGATCGCGCGGTGTTGCGGCGGTATAGAGTTATGTCTCAAGTGAACGCGATGTCGAAACGGCGACAACGCATTTTCGATTGTATTTCTTTTGTTTCGTACGATTTATTATGGACAAAAGAAGATCTGAATCCCTATAATGAACAAAGGAAACAAAAAGGCGAGTTTCAAACGCAGAGACACCGCTCGACTAGAGCGCACCGCTCGTACCCCGCTCGCCGCGCCGCTGCCATCGAGAACACTTCAATATATATCTTTAGCATTTGAACGCGCCGCTCCCCGCACCGCCGCCGCCGCTGCGCCGCTGCCGCTATCATCCAGTTTGAAGCCTTAGCGTAGCCTAAATGGTTAAACTAATCGTGTTTGTGTTGCAGATCGCCAAATCGTCGCTGGACAACAGTCTGCTGAAATATAGTGCCAAGGAGTACATGTTCCGCGCTGCTCTTTGCCACCTATGTGTCGACATCCTCAATGCACAGCATGCTTTAGAAAAGTACTGCGGCTTATACCCAGCCTTCACCGACACCAGGGAATGCAAGCTCATCAAGGTATTGTCTCGCATCATTCTAATAAAAAAATATCGTTCAATATTTCCTCCCAAGTATTATTTATGAACGCAACTGTTTCACGCAAATATTACTGAACACATTTTATAAAAGTTCTCAGTAAAAATAACTTATAACATAGGAATAACATATAGAATACAGTCATGAGTAATATCATGTATCCACTGTAGAGCCCTGTCGCACTGTCATATTTGTCATTTTAATGAGGCTTACGGTTAAATTTGTCAAAAACTTAATGTGACATGGTATCAAACTCGTGACCGTACATACGCAGTCGAAATCGCGGGCAGCTGCTGGTCTGCATGAAAACGTTAAGATAACAGCCTCAACACATCACTGCCGAACACAGCCCTCCTCACAAGCATCGGAACTACATATATACACTTACTCGATATCTATTAGAGCGTGTCAAACCACAATTTGACAGAAAACTATTTGTCAGCAATTCTTGATATTAGAATTGTCTATAATTGACTACAAAACTTTCAAATACTTACTAATACGCTCTTCGATATGCTATGAAATAATCTAATACTTCTTTCTATTTATGGCAGGAGCTCATTGAGCATCTGGAAGAACAGAACGTAGATGCTTTCACTGAAGCCGTGAAGATGTACGACAGCATATCGCGGCTCGACCAGTGGTACACTACGATGCTCGTGCGCATCAAGAAACAGATCAACGACAACCCCGATCTGCGTTGAGTTAATACCCAACTAACGCTATCGTCCGTGCCGCTATACGACTGTTATATAAGTTCAGTTGCTTAGCCTACAAAAACAGTTTTGTCATTCGTTAGAAGGAGACTCTTTGTTACGTTTATGGTCAATAATTAAACCTACTATACTGATAAGTTGACACGTTCATTGATATCGAACTAAGGTTTAAGCAGCGGACAAGAGCGGCATCGGCGTTAATAATTCCTTTTTATCTTAACTTGTAGAATATTCATTATGCCTATTTCATTATAACAGTTAGGCGCGTTCTGCTCTACATTACACTATTATCACTTGCAAGGATATCAACACGAAAATAGCAAAATTTCAGAGACCTTGTGACAATGACAATAGCGTCTCTGCTCGCAAGAAAATCTTTATCGTAAAACTATTAGCCCAAGCTACTACCTACTGGGATTAGTAGTGCAGTGTAGAGGCTTAGTATTCGAGACTAGGAAATAAATAGGTATTAAGGCGAGAAGTAAACAAATCGAGTTGTATGGGTTCACCTCAATCGTTCCATATTACTAAGTATGTATAAGTATTACGTGTTCATATTTTTTCTGTGTTGTATATTATATTATATTTATTTTCTACAAAGTTTAGTAGAAAATAAACTTAAGCGTCTCTTATAGACTTTAGAAATCTCCAATTCTTAATTTACGTTAAAATTGTCAATGATAAAAACTCAATCCTCACTTTTGTAATATTGAAAAAAACTTTATTTATTAGTTGTAAATAATGTCTGTTTCGTTATTAATAAATTTTATATTTTATTTCGATTTTTATTTTTTCCCACTTATCAGATTTTGAATTTTGATATTAATTGTATTTTCTATGTTGTTGATTTGTTATGTTATATTAATGTAAACAACTTTTTGCGATAATTGTGAGTAGGTAATGCTAATAATACTAAAGATTCTTACACACTAATGTCATTTTCAATCAAGTGTGTACGTCCTCTTAGAGTGTTGTATTGGTACTTGTGGTGGGATTTTAACAATTGTGTGAAGGTTGATGATGATGGCTAGGATATATTCGCCTTACGTTAGGCTTACATTTTTGGTAATATCAGTATTAGTAGAGCATGCGCCATTTATTTTATAAGGGGTCTTTTACAGACTGCAGTTTTGCCGTCACTAATTTGTGATGGCTACACATTAACCCTAATTCCCTGTAAAAGATCTCTTATACTTCCATTTCATACTCTCTCTTTTTCACTCTATCGTACTAAGTCAATTGGTACATTGAAAAGTTAGGGGTATTTATAATATGATATTGGCTAGTGTTAATATTTCGCATAAATCGTAACCATAGCATCGGCAGTTAAATATTAAAATGTATCGGCACACGGATAATATTCGTTTAATGTATAAATAAAGTGTTATACAAATCCATGTTTTATTCTTTTCTGGCTTTTCGCATATAACCATACTTAATAATATTGGGAAATTACCTTAAAATTTCAATTTTGTATTAGTGATAAAGAATGAGATTGAATTCGGTTATATGCCAGTTGGAGTCGGCGGAGTCGCGCGCCGAGAGAGTGCCGTTCCAACACACAAAGGTTGAATACAAAATATTTAGAAGACAATACTGCACTGATTTATTCTGTTAAATCGGGAGAATAAATATGAACTCTGCTAGGATGATTATTATGATTCTTGACTTTCTTCAGCGAGATGTGTACCTCAAAATCGTAATTGGGGTCTTGTGTTCTGGGAATGTCGGGAGTAACAGGAGTGTTGCGTGTCGCAGGAGTATCCAGACCCTCCGGAGTGTTAGAAATTCTAGGAATGTCGGGAGTCGCAGGGCCGTCGTGAGTTGTGGGAACATCAAACATTTGACTGAGTGTCTCGTCTAGTTGACTCAGGAGATAGGTCAACGGTTCATAATTCCGCTCAGTCTTAGGATTGGTTGGCACGAGCAATAGAGGACTAAACATGGCACTTGGCACTGAAAAAAAAAAAAACTAAGTAGGTAATCAATTCTAAAATGAAACGACAGAATAGTTCTTAATAGTAGTAGGTAGTTGTATAGAATTAGAGGGAGAGCGACAGAGTCGTTTAGCAACATATTAGGTACATAGAGGTAAGCAGGTAATCATCAGCCCACTGCTGGACATCTCCTAAGGCGCGCCACAAAGCCCTATCCTCAGCCTTACGCATCCCGTCACATCCAGCCACCTTCTGCAAGTCGCCCCGCCATGGTCCCAGGGTCGCCCCACACTGCGTTTCCTTAGACGCGGTCTCCTCTCCAGAGCACACTTCCACCAGCGGTTGTCGGTTCTTAAGTAGGTAAATACTAATTTTAATTGCATATATTTTCGCAACAAATTATAATACATACTTACCTATGTATAGAATTACCACCTCAATTGCAAGTAAACTCATATTACTACACAGATTGTTAACGAGTTGATTCGCATTATAGTCTATTATATTTTGGATATGCTATGTTAACTTAAGGCTTTGACGTACGTTGCGTGTGGATAAGAAACAACGTAAAAACATAAACTGCCTTTATACATCCCATTTCTGGGCACATGACAGATGTGGTTAAGAGGAATAAGTATTTAAAAAATACGTCTTTCCTGGATGTGGATACATATTATATAGGTACATACTTAAGCTCACGCCTGTAATTTCTACTGGGGTGAGCAGAACCGATATGTGTGACAGATTACCTATTCTATTATTCCATTAAGTACGTTATAAGTACAGAACGCGTTGCTGTTTGTTTGTAGGTAGGTACTTAAGTACAAAAGTGTGGTCTTCTGTCGTGTGGGTTGTGAGGTGAATGACATGACTCATAAACGACTACGTACTTACATCAGTAAGTAGTAACCGGGACCAACAGCTTAACGTGCCTTTCGGAGCACGGATCATCTTACTTTTGGACAATCAGGTGATCAGCCTGTAATGTAAACCAAACTAGATATCACATAGTGATTTATGTGACAAAAATGTAGTAGGTACGCTTTTGGTATCCCCAAGATCCAGCAGTGGGCAACAATAAGCAGAAGACGATGATTAAGGTACTGGCCAGTAACCGAAAGTTAACAACTCATTTCAATATCATCGTTTATACTTACCCTTACATGATATTTCAAAATATCCGTACCTAACTGGAAAATGTGTGAAATTAAGTGTGATAGCAAAATAAATTGTTTTTTTTTCTTGCGTTTGCATGTAGGTAGGTGTATAGGTAGTGTAATGATTGTGATATTTAAATCAAATGATGGTACTTACCTATAAATAATGATACCTAATTTAGTTAATGATAAATAATATACCGCTTGGAGCCCACAAGGCTCCTTTTTCGCTACGCGATATACCTACCATGTCAGTATATCAGCGACGAAAGTGTAATCACCGCCTAACTAATATTTGTTTTCGTTTTCGTGTTTCTTTTATAAGTACCTAATGGCCCCGATTCCTGCAGACACCGCCTAATTTTATTTAAAGTTATATCCGTCATTTTCATATCCGTCGAAAAGGAAAGGGACGGATGATTCACAGCTCTTAATTTTAGGAAGAATGAGTGAATGAATGAATAACCCGGGCGAATCAAAAGGTACGTCGCTGGTATGCAATCCGTTTGACGTGCTGTCTACTTAACTGTGTCGGGTTATTGACGGATGTAAAATTTTTAGACGGTTGGTTTAGATTTGTGCTTAAAATTGACGTGTGTTCCATAAATGTTATGCTTGTCGATTACCCGTCCCTTTCCTTTTCGGCGGATAAGAAAATGACAGATATAACTTAAAATAAAATTAGATGGTATTTACAGGAATTAGCACCATTATGGATTTAAAATAAGTTTCCCGTAGTAAAGCCACATAACTTGACTTCGTAAATTTTGGCGAGAAAGTAGGAGACATACTTAACTTTAGATTTATGTTTTAGCGGAGTCATGAAAGGTTTCACGTCTAACTTGCCAGGGACAGGTCCGATTTTGATGATTTCTTATGTAGGGGCAGTTTTTTATGTCATTTAAAATTAGAAACATCTTGAGTGACGCATGTCATGTGCCGTTCCACAAAATTTGCGTAAATAGGTGCATAAATTATGTGTTTTGTTACCTTGCTTTGTGGTAGATAACATCAGAGTAGGTACTTACAAGAAAGAACAATTTTAACAAAAAAGCAGCAAGTGTCCTTACTAATGAAGACTTTTTATAACAGGAACATTCCCACTTTGGGAATGTTCGGGGGAACTGCACATCACTGATCTTTTCTGAACTCACCAAAAATATTAGGTGGTCATAACAATTCACCGGCGATATCGTGATTCATGCTATTCAATTGTGCTTTGAACCTGAATATAAAAAAAGCATAGGCCAATCTATTTTTATCTTTAACAAAAGAGAGAATATCATAGGTTACCTATTTATTCTTTTGAACGCTGCAGTACAAACAGGAAATGTAAAAAAAGATCGCGACGAATTTAGAACGTCCTCCTTTTTTGGAGTCGATTAAAAATGAACATCGTAATATCTATCTGTTATATATGTCACCGTAAAATTGTAAATAACGTTAGATTATAATCTATCTCGCGAGTTGTAATTGTGAACTGTCGAAAAATTGTGAAACGTAATATACTGCTTACAATTTAACGTATTATTATTCGTCAGATTATAATCTATCGAAGTAAAACTGTTAAATCACAATCTTACAATTGTCAAATTGTCAACTGTCCGACGGCTGTCCCTGATTGGTCGGCCTTACAGTAGACCGTTCTGTGACCATAGAGTTAGGAATAAAACACAGGTGTCAGTCAAATAAAATAAATGCTCTTCAAGATTGTGAAATCAAGTACGTATTTATTAATTATTTAGTAAGTAATCAATAATTCTGACATCACATGGTAAGAAAAAATGTATCAAAATTAAAAAATCTGAAACGTATCATTCAGTATACTTTTCGTGTGTAAGATAAACATGCTGGCGGCATAGGGGTGGCCCAAGGGCCACCCCCGCCGCACCCTAACCTACTGTTATGCCTTGTAAAAATTATGACAAAACACTATTATTCTAAAAAAGAATTATGGATATCTATTTATTAATCCCAAAAATAAGTTATACCTAACAAACCAGTATTCCTAGATGTTATTATGGGAAAGTAAAACTATTATGCTAAAAAACGTTATGCAAAAAGGATTATGATATTTAAAATTATGACAAAAACATTTATGCATTTTAAGAGAATCCCAAATTAACATTATGCTCACTCTAATAGTTTTGTAACTCTATGGTATAGCACGCGAGGTGCGTTTCGTATCACAATTTGACGGTTTCACTTCGATAAATTATAATCTACCGAAAAATAATACGTTAAATTGTAAGCAATATGATACGATTCATAATTATTCGACAGTTCACAATCTCGCGAGATTCAAATCGATAGATTATAATCTAACGTTATTTACAATTTTACGGTGACATATATAAAAGTTTTTCTGCCTACCAAGCCGGGTAAAAAGATGGAAGATGTGAGTCTCTGTTTATATGTGGTAGGGTCACTAATTTAACAGCAACGCTCCTGTCGGTGTAGCATTCTCCATTCTTGTCTATCAAAGGCCAATTTATTTACTTCCTTATAAGACACGACGTTCACCATCTCTTATACAAAACACACACATACATAAGTAACTTAAACTAAACATGAACTTTGGTTTAATATAACTGATTTGATAAAATAGGTAACTACACGGGTAAGTAATTTGTTTAACTTAATAACGGGTAAGTGATGTTATTTACTTACTTACCTAAGTTCCTATTATGTGTTAGTTCCTAGTATTGTGGGTTATTTGTCTACCTATGTAGATAAATAACACAGAGTGAGACTGTGATGAGTGTAATGTCGTGTGTATGGATTTTACGTGTGTACCTAAGAATTTACTATGACGGAAACCGCATGGAAAAATACCCACAAACATTGAAAACTATCCAGATTAGTACTGTTACCATGCTGCATGCTTGCTGCCTGCATGGAGTTTCTATTCCTGCTGCCACGGAATAAAAAAGTAAGTGGTTGGAAAGGCCCTAACGCGTATTTTTTATATTATTTATATTTTATGAGAATTCCTGCAAACAAATAACTACGATGGCTATACGCTCTACTGCTTCTCAAATTCCATAGCCACTTTACCGAAAACTTATTTTTAATTATTTTTGTATAAAAATTGATTTATAAATACAATTAGGTGTTTAACTGTAACTAATTGATCCTTAGGGTTTGTATTTTTTAGCATTATGATATGTGAACTGTTGGTAAGTATACATAATTAACTACTTAAATAAAAATAAATTACAAGCAGTAACATGGCTGAATTCTGGAATTTCAGAAGCCGAGAATTGGAGAAAAAAGTAGGTACTTTCGTTAGATTTCCGTTTATTTTAAATCGGTGAAACAAACACTTTAAAAATAATAAACGATGGACATATTAATGATTTCCTTTCTACCACTATTAACAAAATAAACACATAAATAATTCTGAAATCTACAATATGGCTGACTACTGGTGTTTTTATCTACTTACTCACTTTTTTAAGCGAAGGGATTTTTCGAAAATCATTCAATTTAAATTATTTATCTTTATTACTTTCTTCACTTTGATATACAATTTTTCAAACATTTATTATAACTTTAGGTGCACTGTCTGTCTGTTCCTCGTGTCCATGTTTCAAGTCACGTTTCGGAAACCCAAATTTATGTTTGTACACAACCACATTATCAGGCTTCTTCGACGTTCCATCACGGGGCGCGTATTTATTCAGTTGATCTAAGATTGACAATAATGTTTTATCCAAATCTAATATCCCCGAAACCTTTACAGTCTCTGATGATATCACTGAAAATCAAAAATAGTTAGGTACTTACCTACTTATTTTAGGCAACACAGTTGTAGCACTTTACATATACAGGGTGTTAGTAACACCGTAACGAAGACTAAGGGAGATGATTCAGACCATGATTCTGAGCTGATATCAAGTGGAATTTTCTGTCGGAAAATACATGAAAATTTAAGTGTTTTAATTATTTTCAGTTCCATACTTTTGCGATGGAAAATTCCACTTGATATTAACTCGTTACGATGTCAATAACAGCCTGTATTATCCTGGGTTGTTACTTACGAATAAGGTGATTTTATTTTTTTAATACGGACAACTTACAAGCTAAACAATTAAGCTAAAGTATAAGAATTTAACAATAAGTACTGCGTAAACTTCAAACAATGTATAAAGTTATAGCAGCTCGGCTCATAAAGACACGAATCTCTTGGCTCGCCCGCATTTGTAATGCCACTGCTTAGCTCTTACAATAAATAACAATAACTTACGAAATAGTGGTAGTATTAAAATAAAATATAACATTATTCTTTTTAAATTTACAGAAAACTGGTACGTCTTGATTTATGTGTAGTAGGTACCTACAAACTTAATAAGTGAACATAAAACAGTTGTTATTGCTCACACAAGAAGTACCTACCTACTTAATTTAATATCACGTGTTTCATTAGGTAAGAGAGAATTCCTGTACTTTAGGTACCTACACTGTTTATTATGTAGTTTTAGTCGGATTTTATTAGCAGATAGGTTAGTACGACGGCGGACCGTGACATATTCTACGTCATCGTTCTATGATTTAAACCAAATAAGTGAGGAAATCAACCGGAGAGGGTATGGAGCATACTCCACCACGCTGCTCCACTGCGGGTTGGTGGAGGTGTTTTTACGGCTAATAGCCGGGACCAACGGCTTAACGTGCCCTCCGAAGCACGGAATCAACTTACTTTTTCGGACAATCAGGTGATTCAAGCCTGAAAAGTCCTTACCAAACAAAGGACAGTCTCACAAAGTGATTTCGACAATGTCCCCATCGGGAATCGAACCCGGACCTCCAGATCGTGAGCCTAACGCTCTTACCACTAGATCACGGAGGCTGTTACCCTCTCCGGTTGATTGAGAGGAGGCCTGTGCCCAGCAGTGGGACGTATATAGGCTATTTATATATATATAAGTGAGGAAATAGGTATTTCGTAAGGAAATCTGTGTGTCGTACAAGATTTGGGTAGTTTTTCACACTCAGCTTTTGACTTGACAGATCACCTAAAATTAAAAATGTTGCGTGGTGTTTATTACACCGCACCGGGGGGTTTATCATAGAAAGCGAGTGATGGGTACACTTTGACGTGTAGATATAGGTAGGCGACAAGACTCTTCTCCTCTGTCGTGTGGGTAGTGAGTTGGATATCCAACCATGCGTAGCATCTCTACTTGGTTTGTGTTCCAACCTCACCAACTCTGGTGTCAGGGTTATTATTGAGCCGCCTAAGACCCCTGAGATGGCTCATGTAACGACTAGATACTTACATTATAGGCAATGGAGTCCTATTACTATCATCGTTATAGTTCAATATGTATATAAATAGGTGTGGCTCATGTGGTATGAAGTTTAAAACGTTAGAATGCTGACTGTAATTTTAGCTTATTAGGTAGGTATGTCTGTTAAACTCTGATCTCAAATATACTTATTCCAACAGATGAGGTAAGTAGGTATAAGAAAAATAATCATCAAACACTAGTCCAATCAGTTTTATTACTATTTTAAATATAAAGTGATAGGGTCATCAACAGTCATATTAATTAGATAGGTATTATAACGCTTTAAACTACGATATTACTCTGAGGTACATCATGATTCCCATATAAATGTAGAACACGAGGACCTTTCTTTTTCTTCGGCTTCTTTCTTTTTGTCGACTTTTTTTTCTTTATCGGCGACTTAGTCGACTTTTTCGACTTAGTCGTCGTGTGCGAACTGTTTTTCGATAATAAGTTTTTATTTAATGTAGGCATCGGTATCGACAGTTTTTTCGTTGTTGTCGGTGGTGCTGTGGGTATAAGTAGGCTTATTTCTCTCAAGAATTGGAAGAACGGATTTCCCACCTCCAAGTTACCCCGAACCTTTATTTGTACAGCTGTTGCATCTGATGATAAAACTGGAATCACATTTCATCGTTAAATATTTAATTATAAACATAGCATCGAGCCTGTATCTCCGCAGAAGTAAGAAGAGGTGTATAGTATATACACCCACTCTGCACTCGCTATTTTCTTTCTCGAAGCGGTCAATCAGCTCGCGACTACAAACGCTTCAGGACCCCGATGCCGACCAAGCCGGCATGATCGACATTTTCCCATCATTCAAAAATAATCCTTTCAGGCGAAACCCTGTCCAGCTAAGTAGTTAATGGCATCTGTGGCAAATCAAGTGAAAATTATAGCTATTTACTTATGTATGTACTTAAATAACTTAATAAAGACATTTTATAACCTAATTTTCCTTCCCAGAAAAACGTACCTACCTAAATAGTTTTACTATGTGGGCGTTTCAGGTATATAAAGGTAGGTAAATTTTATAATATTTTTTGGACTTACCAGTCAGTAACAACAACAGGTATTCAATTATCGAATCATTTAAGTAAGTACCTGAATGGTTTATAGGAAGAGCGGAAGTGAATTTCACGAGTTTGCCTATAATACCTAACGCGGTACAAGAGGTAACCTATCGGTATGTCTGGAAATCGAAGAAAAACCGAAAACAGTTTGATATTAAAAAATAATAACTAAAACACTTACGACACAGCGGTAATAATAACTGTAACATTGTTTTTTATAAGAAATTCAATCAACACATGCTGGTAATACTGGTGGCAAACAGGAAAGAACATTCAATTTTAACACGTTCTTAATAAAGTAGTAGGTACCTACTTATCTCACACATAAATTCAGTGTTGTTTAATTTCATATCACGTGTATAATTAATATTTTATACCGCTAATTGTCGTACACGTGACGCGAACCATTTAAAACTCTAGAAGATCCAAAAAAGGTAAGGGTAAGTACCTAATTATGATTGAAATTCGTGTTTCTTACAGCACTCCGCTCGTCTGGTTGTCTTCATGGGGGACACCTTCGGGGTAAAGCCCCTTGGTGTGGCGCCTGCGTGGGTGGGAGGGTTACGGTGGGCGAAGTTCGCCCTTCCGTGAGCCCTGTCTATACCGATGGTGCCGCCGGCGAGTCCCCGTTGAGGGAGGCCCGGTGAGCTACTCCAGCCAGGCGGCACAAGTCAGCACTCCGCATTTTTTTCGCCCAGGTTACACCCCTATACCGACCCGGCCGGCGTGGTTGACGTTTTCACTCAGTCACCACTTGTAATTATCGACCCATTAGTGTCGATTCGATCAATATTATATTTGAAAGAAAGAAACGTGTATTTATTTTCTTCGCTTCATTCATCAGATAGGTATAAAATAATGCACACCGTACCTTTTAAGATTATATCACACCTATATATATTATATAGCAAATCGATGCTAGGCTAATCAATTATCACTAGGTAGGTGGTACTAGTTAAAATGATTTACTCACACAAGTTTTCCGAATTACCTTTATTACCACATTAATGCATAAAACAAAATACTTTCCCTTTGTATTCAGTTTTATCCCGTCAAACGATAGACTGAATATGAAGAGCCATTCATAATTTTGGGGGCTTTTAGAAAACAAACCATTAATTAAGCTTACTTTGGGCATTAAAAGCTGTCGGTCAGCGCAACGACGACGCTTGTACTGTAGCATTTCAAATCAAAATAATTTTTGCATGCCTAAGAATTCTAATTTCAAATTAATTTTATTTTAAAAACATGGAATTTTTTTTCCAAATGTAGTCATTTGTTTATTGTTACATTTTCATCGCATTTTAATGTTTTTCGTCATCATGGATACGTTAAAAGTTCGAGTATTTATGGAATATGAGTACCGTCGTGGCAGCAACGCGACACAAGCGGCACGCAAGATGAACGACGTTTACGGAGCTAACACTACAAACCAACGCACCACCTGTTATTAGTTTGCTCACTTCCTTTCTGGAAATTTCGACCTCAAAAATGAACCTCGCGGTCGTCCGAAGACTTAGCCGACAATGACGAATTAAAGGCGATTATGGAAGTTGAAGATAAAAAATCTACGGCTGAATTAGCAGCAGCTTTCGACTTAAGCGTCAAAACAATATTGGCAAGGTAAAAAAGCTGGACAAATGGGTGCCCCACGAACTCAAAGATTCTGTGCAAGACGTGCCTTGTACTGCTCAACAGACACACAAATGAAGGTATTTGGAACCGCATACCGCTTGCTTTGTTAAAAAATGGATTCTGTTTGATAACAGCAAGTGCTCAGGAAGTTGGTTGGATCCTGGTTCAGCACCTAAACGAAAAATTACCCATAGAAAAGTAGTGGTCACTGTTTGGTGGTCTAGCGCCGGTGTGATTCATCACAGCTTCTTACCAAACGGGGTGAGCGTTATTGCAGATATGTACTGTGAAGAACTGAACACAATGATGGAGAAGCTGGCACATCCCAAAAAACATTGGTTAATCGCTCGTCTCCACTGCTCATGCACGACAACGCGCGACCTCATACAGCACAGCAGACGGTCTCCAAGTTGCAATAACTGGGGTTGGACGCTCTCCGTCATCCGCCCTACTCACCAGACCTTGCGCCGACAGACTACTATTTTTTCCAGAATTTGAATAAATTCTTGGCGGTAAAAAAATAATTCAATACCCGAGAGGCAGTACAAAATGCCTTTGAAGAATTTGTTGCCTCCTATCCAGCTAATTTCTTTAAGAAGGGCATCAAAAATCTGCCACCGCGTTGGCAAAGATGCATTATTGCATGGGTTATTATGATATTATTCGATTAATACAAATAAAAAATACTTACATTTTTTTTTTCATACAAAACGGCAATTTCATAGGTAAAGACCTAATATCAGTGCTATTGCAAAACGAAGACTAAAAGATGAAATAGGTTTAAAAAATACCAAATCCGTATCACGAAAGATTCGTATTACGCAGATTCTGCATAGAATTTTTATGAAACTAATTGACAATTGTCAATTAGTTTCATTATAAACCGTCGACTTCTTTCGTGGTCATTGGTGAAAATGGTTATCAAAGGCTTTTTTGACTGACGGATGAAATACTTATTGCAGGTATTTCATATTTCTTCGTGTTGTTTTATAAAATATTTAGACTTAAAGTTCACTGAGTTCTTATTTCAAGTATTTTCTGCAGACGACTAAGTCACTAACTACGACATTGGCCGATTAGTCGGCGACTAATCGGCATATCTCTACTTATTTAGATAAATTGCTTCAATATGGCCTCTCTAACCCCCAAGTACTTAGTACTTAATAAGAATAAAGATATTTAAAGATCAATGAACTTCACATTATCATACAAACCTTATCAAATAAAGATAGCACGTAATAGCATCATATCTATTATTGTCATAATAGCCGTCCTCCTAAGTGTATGTCTTCACTTCTATTTTTGTCTGTTGTTTCCTATTTAGGCAAACATTCAAAGGAATGATTCATTTTCGTAGGTATAAATATAAATATTGTAAGTAAGTACCTACCTATTTTGAGATATCGTCACCTCATAGTGGAAATCAGGTAAGCGCCTTTTTGAAGTCACATTCTGATGAGATTTTCATCAACAAAACGTCGATGTCATGTGGGACTTTTATTAATTCAATGAGGGACTTTCCAGGCTACGTTTCCCAGATGAAAAATAGATGGCGCTGTTCAGATTTAATGTGATAATTACCTATTTTCTCTTTACTCGGGGTACGTAATTATTCAAAAATATTTAGAATCTAACGGCAGAGGAAAAATAATTGTTGCTTGATATCAACAGCCTCCGTGGTCTAGTGGGTAGAGCGTTAGGCTCACGATCTGGAGGTCCGGGTTCGATTCCCGATGGGGACATTGTAGAAATCACTTTGTGAGACTGTCCTTTGTTTGGTAAGGACTTTTCAGGCTTGAATCTCCTGATTGTCCGAAAAAGTAAGATGATTCCGTGCCTCGGAGGGCACGTTAAGCCGTTGGTCCCGGCTATTAGCCGTAAAAACACCTCCACCAACCCGCATTGGAGCAGCGTGGTGGAGTATGCTCCATATATATGCATCCGGTTGATTGAGGGAAGGCCTGTACCCAGCAGTGGGATGTATATAGGCTGTTTATAATGTTATGTTATGTTTATGATAGATATTTTGATCAGATGCGTACTTATAGAATTATGTTTCTACCTATATTGCTTCTCTTTATTTTGATCAGAATAAAGGTGGGTGCAAGATGTTTTGTGCCCAGGTGTAATAACAAGGTTCATCATTTATACCCAAAAACAAAGACGAAAGATATATATACGTCTGTAATCCATGAAATTAGAAGGTAAATAGAATATGTACAGTGCCATCTAATATATTTTTTGGGAAACGTAGCCTGGGAAGTCCGTATTTTTTTTCAATCCGCGTATAAATTGAGACCTTCTTTTTGAAACAAGCTAGGTTATTGCGAGGTTTTACAAAAATCACTTCTGAATGTGATTTATCACAAAAAGGTGCTTGACGTATTTTTTTCAGTATAAAGCTACAATATCTATTGTGTACTATAAGAATTTACATACATACATAACCAGCCTATACACGTCCCACTGCTGGGCACAGGCCTCCCCTCAATCAACCGGAAAGGGTATGGAGCATACTCCACCACGCTGCTCCAATGCGGGTTGGTGGAGGTGTTTTTACGGCTAATAGCCGGGACCAACGGCTTAACGTGCCCTCCGAAGCACGGAATCATTTTATTTTTTCGGACAATCAGGTGATTCAAGCCTGAAAAGTCCTTACCAAACAAAGGACAGTCTCACAAAGGGATTTCGACAATGTCCCCATCGGGAATCGAACCCGGACTCTAGACCACGGAGGCAGTTGTGGTATAAGACTTTACATGCATGTTTATTTTAACAGTAAAGCAAATAAATAGTTACCTAAGTGGGTTTCATACTGCGCAATTTACGTATTCGATAGTATCTGAGGTGAAGTGCATTACATGACATGATTGTTAGTAAGATATGCAACTTTGCATTTCCTCTTCGTCGTTGCGTCGCCATAAACCTACTGAGAAAACATGGTAAGCGCCTCTTTGGAAAATCACATTACGATTCTTCAACAATTACCTACTTTCATTCCAGTTAAAAAAAAATACATTTTTTATCTGGATTGAAACTAATGTGTCTGTTGCAAGGTTTTTGGGCATTTCTACGGGAAGGGCCGATTGAGTGATTCCAGTGAAAAAAGTACCTGTAGCATCTAATTACGTACTTGGAAAAAATACTCACGTATTTATAGAACTCTTGGCTTGGTGGAGAGTAGTTTCGAAGACCGTAAAGTTTTATAAAAGCATCAAAAAAAAATCCCGAAGTTTGAAAACGGGCAGAATTTGGCTTAAAATGACGTGAAGCCATTCCAGAATTGACTCGTTATTGCTACATAACTTTTAAAATACTAGTTTCCAGAACATAATTTTAACGTTCACAGAACAAGGGATAGTTAATAAAGCTAAATACGTAATTGTGTTTATTGTGAACCCTTTAGTTTTAGTACAATGTCATATTTTAATTTTGAAGCCGGCATGTGTCTCAATTCGGTGAAATTAAGTTTTGTCAACTTACATCACTAACTACGCGCAGTACTATCATCACTACCCGGTTCCCGTGAAGAGCCAGGTGCGCCCGAGTGCCCGAGATGTGTGGATGGGCGGACTGCTGCATAGAGGAGAGTTTTTCGAAGGGTCGAAATCGTTCGTTTTTTTTGGGGTAGGGTCAATTCTAAAATCGGTGGAAGATATTAATTTTGTTTATGAAGTATTTCATAATATATGTGCTAAATTAATAAAGTATTTAGGTGATATCTGACTGTATGTTTTGTATTAATTGATTTAATTGATAACTTTATTAGATAATCGATGAAATGTGATATTTTCTCAATTCGATGGGTCTCAATTCCCTGGAAAATGGGGCATCGAATTGAGAATTACTTGCATCGAATTGAGATTTGATATTGTTTACATAACAAATGGCATCACGCCTGTTACCTCGAAGGAGTAGGTTAGGGAGAGGGTTAGGTTATTATTATTCTGAGAACATTATTAATATTAGATGTAATAATTCAATCAAAAAATCTAATAAAGCAGTTGGCCAGAACATATTTGCCGGAGGGATGGCTCCAGTGGAAAGTCATTCCTCACACGAGATAAGACCTCTTAGGCCCAAACTTGGACCCGCTTATTCTGAACAAAATTAGATTCGCTCTCCCGACAGTCGAGCTTGCAAGAGCATTTTGCCCAGAATGTACATCCTTCCCGGAGAAGACCTACCGGGATATGAAAATTAAAATACTGGAATGGCCCTTTTGTGTAGGTCTCATAATTTGCACACCTTAAATCAGTTCAAGGATCAGAGGATCAGCTGTGCTAAATGAGCTGATAGTGGCTTCACTCGCTGAATTAAAACCACTGCTTTTAAGCCGTAAGGATGCGTCTAAGGATTTAACAGATAGTGAAGATACAGACGATCTATCTACAGTTCGGTCCTCATCATCGAAGTCAAAGAAATTGTCCAGGGTCGATAAATTAGAACAGAACTTTAGTGAGATGAAGGACATGCTTTCCAACATCTTAAAGAGGCTCGATAATACTTCAGACGATGAATGTCGTTCGCACGAAGGATGTCTTGAGGAGGATACAACGAAATCATTCACCTGGAAAGCTCCGGATCTATTACCTGAAGAAGATGTAAGTAGAAGATTTTGATTTCGCTTCCATGACTAAGGAACAAGATCCTTGAGGCAATCAAGTGCTTGAGGTTGGGTGAACTAGCATAAAAGCAGATTCGTTATTCGTCTTTCACGCCTTTTGAGTTAACCCTTGCTTAAAGAAGTTTAACTCGTCAAACACCACAGCTGATTTTTTGATAAAGCAGGAAACCGGTTTCGGGACGAGTTTACACGGCTTGTTATTGCAACGAGAATACTATGAAGGAACTTTGAACCAAACA
This sequence comes from Pectinophora gossypiella, assembly GCF_024362695.1. Lineage (NCBI taxonomy): Eukaryota > Metazoa > Arthropoda > Insecta > Lepidoptera > Gelechiidae > Pectinophora > Pectinophora gossypiella. Next base: position 18,279,455 of record NC_065433.1, read on the forward strand.
TCCTACTCTGAAACAGGATCTTAAGGATGCATTTTTGGGATCAAACTCAGGTTTTAAAAATATATCGGATGATGTCCTACAATATGTATGCGGTCGCAAGGTAGAAGCTATTGAGCAGAAAAGAAATGCTATCTTGCCACAAGATGAATACCATGCTACATTAAAATAGATATAAAGTTATAAAGACAGGTCACAGAAAATTCTTGACAATAGTACATCAATACAGAAAACTTCAGTTTACTTGCCTACCTTTCGGCCTATCGACTGCACCGCTCACATTTGAAAGGGTATCAATTGCATCGCTGCACGGCTAAGGGAAAAGGGGATAAGAGTGATAGTTTACCTCGACAATTTTCTCTTAGCCAATCAACAGAAAGACCAGTTAGAGGAAGACACCTTATACGTGGTAAATTATCTGGAGAAGCTTGGATGGAAAATAAACAGAAATAAATCTCTGAGCCCACCAACCCATTGTCTAGACTACTTGGGGATAATGTGGGACGTAGAGAAAAATAGAACCTTTTTACCGGACAGCAGAATAGACAACTTAACAAGTATCCTTATGGAAGTATTGAAATCAGGAACCTGGAATTGGGTCACAGGAAAAAGTTTTGTAGGGAAATTGAGCTTTGCATCTTTCACGGTCCCTCTAGGAAGATTACATATCAGTCATCTTCAACGTGCAGCCAATTGTCTTCCTCAACACCAGAAAACACGGAAATTTCTAATACCGACAAAAGTTCTACAGGAATGTTCTTGGTGGTTGGAACACCTTCACAAAGGACGAACAATTTTCATATATCAGGACACAGTATTCATCACAACAGATGCTTCAGACAACGGATGGGGTGCTCATGTCAACGAGTCTCTAATCAGCGGAGTTTGGGAGAAGAGCCAAACCTTGTGGCATATAAATCGCAAAGAGCTGTATGCAGTATACCGAGCATTTCAGATGACGTTACGCCAACTACGAAAACGACGAGTCATTATTCAGTCCGACAACAAAACGGTTGTGTCCTAGTGTCCTATATAAGGAATCAGGGGGGAACAAGTTCCAGTCTCTTAACAGACCTAGTAGCAAAACTTCTGGAACTTGCTCAAAGGAACAGAATATAAATTTTTGCTTATTACATTCTGGGTGTTTTTAACGAGATTGCCGATAGCCTCTAGCGGCAGAAATCTCTAGCGGACTGGCATCTGTCGGATCGAGTGACGAACTTTCTATTCAAAAAGTGGGGAATTCTTCAGATAGATCTTTTCGCAACTTCTCATTCGAAAATAGTTCCGATTTATGAGGCCTGAGATGTGAGGGACAAAGGTGCTATTTTCATAGATGCATTCAGCAAAACATGGGACTTCGACCTAGCTTGGGTATTTCCTCCACCAGCGTTGATACCTCTACTAGACGAACGCAAGGGAGATTAACGCTTGGAACTACGCATGTCAAAGGGAAGTGAGGAAGGTATAATGTCACATGGTCAAGCCTAGGCAAGACATGAAATATATCATTTTCTTCCCTTCGTGGGGAAAAGTTTCCTATTTTTTACGATATTCATTTGTTTCATTCACCTTTCATACACATATCCGTCCTCACGCAATCCAATCCACACCTTTTTCGGTCGTCTCCTACCCCCTATGTCCATCATGCACATTCATACTCACCACATACCATCTAATATGACTTCCATTCCTCGTCATCAGATGTCCATACCACATCATTATTGGTCATTCATTGCATAATTTCTATAATAACTAGCAACATCTCTAAGTTCGCTGGCTTATTTCTCAATTCCGTGATTCATTTTCTCAATTCGCTGAGCCGCTTCTCAAATCGGTGTTTCATTTTCTCAATTCGGTGGTTGTCCAATTCGGTGATTAACTTTTCTCATAAACCACTTCACCAAATCAGGTCCCAATTGCATCATTAGATTCAAGATGAAATATAGTTCAATATTTGTTATTAAAATATTCATAAAAGCCTAATTTCAATTTCGGCACCGAATTGAGAAAAAATAGACCCTTCCGTAGAAATGCCCTTTTGTGATCAGGGGTTTAAAAACGCCACACCGAAGCAATTCATCTAAAAAAAGCAATATTGCTATTTGACATTTGTTTGCATTGCGCACTTACTTTTATATGTGCAAATGTCAAATTGCAATATTGCTTTTTTAGATGAATTACTTGGTCACCCTCCAGGGGCCTGTTTAAAAAAAATAATAATAATAATAATAAAAAAGTTTATTTAGGTAAAATCTACGACACACATATACATTTACAACATTAAAATATACATTAATACAACTGTTTCATAAAACTTACAATTGTAAATTACAAAAACAATTTGATGTACATTGCGGAGTGTGTGATCACAAATGTTTGGCAATTTCATATTAGCTACGTAATGAACACCAATTCTTTTGTAACAGGCCACTGATAGATCACACAGCAAGTCACTTATCTTTACTTTTAACGTTTTTATTTAACGAATGTAACAAGAGCGTTTTGCTTGATCGCAGAATACTCAACTGGGTACTTATTAGCTTATATATAACTCGCTATTAAACGTCTAATGGCCATCTACGAGTATTTCACCACTATTGCCTGAAAATTCACAGAGCACACAAGGAAATTGTTCAAGACTGATTTTGGGCCAAAAGGTCCACATTGTAATTTAAAGTAGCATATGACAAAAGTCACTCATTATACATACAAGTGACCCGTTTCCGGATATACAATTAAGTAAAAACTTTCGCTTTGCATATGTGGTACTTACTTTATATAATAAAAACTTAATAGAACAATGAATTGCAATCATTCAATTTCTCAACGGAACCCTAAAGTATAAAAATAAATTCTAAATTATGTCTTATCTAAGCATCAGTAAGCTAAGTGGCAAGCAGCAGTCGCTAAAAACATTTGAAAACCAATGCGTCAAACTCTTTTCATCAGTTCTACTTGTAAATAATTCAGGAGGTTCACAGGTCACTCATTATTATACAAGGAATATAAAGTATTGTATGACAACTAGTGGTACCTACGGGCCAACACAACATTGCACAGTTTCTTCCCAATACCAGAACGGGAGCGGCGTTTAGAAAAAAGTTTGTTGTGGGGGAAAGATTTTTTTGTTCTCGTATTGAAAATAAAACCTTATAAAGATGTATCAGGAGACTGACCTGGGCTCTAGTTTTAACAAAAACAAATTTGAATCTACTATAAGTGATCTTAAAAAGAAAACCTTTGTGTCTGCTGTTGATATCGAAAGTTATGGTAAGTTATTTTTATCACGATCAGATTAACCCATGTTCTTTTTGTGGTTATTTAAATTAGATTATATTTATTACACAAAATATGCCCGTAATCTCCCTATAGAGGTAGGCAGAGCCATAAGTAAAGGACAACTTACGTCCTTAGATGGATATGATGAACCGTGCGGTGACAGGTTACACGAACATCGTCCATTTATGTTCTACTGGGAAGTGGCAGGTCTACTGTGTTGGGTATTATTATAATGCCTTCGACGGCTTTTAGGTATAACATCGACTACGACAGTCAGGGATGTGAATGGATCCCATATAGGGATAGGGGCTCGGGTACGTCCTAAGAAAGTGTAGATGGATTGTTTGAAAAAGGATATATTGTGTATGAGTACTTACTGAGAGATGAATGGAAACATATTTTGCCAACCCCGCTTAGAGCGGGATAAGGGCCTCAGAATTGCCGAGTACGACTGGCTCGCGATGACTATATTTCAGTAAGTACAGCAGATAATTGAATAAATGTAAAATAACTAACAGCCTCCGTGGTCTAGTGGTTAGAGCGTTAGGCTCACGATCTGGAGGTCCGGGTTCGATTCCTGATGGGGACATTGTCGAAATCACTTTGTGGGACTGTCCTTTGTTTGGTAAAGGACTTTTCAGGCTTGAATCACCTGATTGTCCGAAAAAGTAAGATGATTCCGTGCTTCGGAGGGCACGTTAAGCCGTTGGTCCCGGCTATTAACCGTAAAAACACCTCCACCAACCCGCATTGGAGCAGCGTGGTGGAGTATGCTCCATACCCTCTCCGGTTGATTTAGGGGAGGCCTGTGCCCAGCAGTGGGACGTATATAACGTAGGCTGTTTATGTATGTATGTAAAATATTATGCACCAGAAAGCTATATAGTAGTGTTTGACGTAATAATACACCCTGAATTATCAATGCTAGCTCAACAACTTTAGGTAGGTACTTACTACAATTTTAGTAAAGCACCATGGGATAGCTTGTTGTAGGTATAGCGCCTTGGTTCATGAGAAACCTACCCACGCTTTTTTATTTTCAGCTGACGACTGTATAAATAAAAAATATGTTGGAAACCCGGTTAAATGGTTTTCTTTTGTTACCATAGTTGAATTTCTATTAAATTTTCCTTTAGGGGAGAGCGGACTGACCCCGGAAAGTCAGGAGGCGTACAAGCGGTCTATAAATGATCCCGAAGGCTTCTGGGCGGAAGTCGCCAATGAACTGGAGTGGACAAAAACCTGGGATCGTGTCCTGGATAACTCCAACCCGCCTTTTACTAAATGGTAAGTATTATAATTATAAAAACACAACCAAAAATGTAACCTGCATTAATATAATGGCATTCCAAAATTCATTTTTGATCAGTTTCTTTAGGACATTGAACACATCGAATTCTTTTCGTCTTTCTAGTGTTTCTCAATTCCATTTTATTCACTGGGGCCATTCAACACATCAAAATTCTAAGATGTGTTCTTTTCGAAAGTTCTGGAACTCTGGGTTGCTTCGAACGTTTTACTTTTCTATCAATTACACTTTCATAACCTGACGTAATACTTTTTTAAATGTACCGATATGTGTAAAATATAAAATTGATGAGATTTCTTGCCAATGCGAAGGATTTTATCGTTTGCCTAAGCGTCATACTTATTATTTTCCAAATTTTCTATTCTAAGGAATAATAGGTACATACACTTCGAAGGACGTCGTCTTAAGATAGGTAAGTGGTACAAACTTTATTTTATGTAATAACTTATTTTAATATCACGATTAATTATAAACAGCGGTATATCTAGGTAGGTAATTACTTGCTGAGCGATATTATTCTTCCAACTAATCAAATCAGTTAGTTTTAACTAAACGTCAAAAGACGAAATTAGATACTATGGAATTTGTATGAACAAGCAACCATAGAAAAACGTGACAAAAAACGTCATTTATTATTACTTTTTTCTTTATTAAAATTCATTCATTCTTTGATTCCTTGTGGCTCTGCCCATCCCATTAGGGATTACGGGCGAGAGTTTATGTAAATGTATGTATGTACTTATGTAAAATTCATAAGTACTTAAGTTAAATACTTAGATAAAAGAAAGAGTGTTTTGTCAACTTAAGGTCTGTCTTTATTTAGTAATCAGAATTTCATAATTTATCTTTGACCTAGGAAATTACCCAATTGCAGCGTCTGCCTCAACAGGTCTTGAAAAAATACTTTTGATGGAGATGGCACATTTAAACATAAGTACTTAACATAAACAGGCTTATACGTCCTCCCACTGCTGGGCACAGGCCTTCTAAAGTACATATCAAATCCATTGTGTGTGTGTGTGTGTGTGTCTCGGCCTTAGAAGGTTAATAAATAAATACTAATTAATGAGTATTCTGTAAATTTTCAATGGCGTATAAGTTTTAAAAACACATCGCTTTTTTGTCTATTATTATACTACCGCACCAAAAGTAGGTACACACTCACAGTCTGATTAAGTCACTAAAGTATCGTAACGATTTTTTTATGTCCCAATTTTTAAGTTAAGTACAATCATTACGAAGTCCCAGACATCGATCGAATGGATATCGTTCGGTTAGACAGTAAGTACCTACTAAATAGATTTTGTTATGACCTCTGGTCTGCGGGCTTACCTATTCACTAATACCTATACTCGTGCGTGACATACGTTGACTAAAATACTCGTTCATTGACCGGGGAACATTATTTAGTTCGCTAGTTAGGCATCCGCGTCGTCGTCCTCAGGGGTCAATATTGGAACCGACTTTTGAATTTTTATTGTCGTTGCGTTGGCATCGTCCTTTCTCAGACGCTATACGTGAAGTTGTTATAAACGAATTAACATTACATTGGTAGGTGTAGTATAAGAGCCGTGGTAGCCCAGTTGGTAGAACGCCTGCCTCTCACTTTGAGGTCGCAGGTTCGTATCCAGCACAGTCAATTCATGTTTGGATCATAAACGTGCTCAACGGTGAAGGAAAACATCGTGAGGAAACCCGCATTCCCGAGAAATGCATTTTCGGAGGTATGTGATCTAACCTCTATTGTGCTGGTTTTCCCTTCGTGGGTTGAAAGGTCAGACAGACAGTCGCTTCTGTAAAAAACCGGACCTATCAAATCTTCAGGTTAGGTAAGCGGACCCAGTTAAAAACCGAATAATGCTAGGGAGATAATGAGGTACTTACCTAGGTATAGTGTGTAGGCATATAATCTACCTTATTACATACTCATAATTTCAGCTGTAGGTAGATACTAGATTTGTGGGCTGACTACGTCTTCATTAATTTCATCTCACCATTATGAATAAAATATCTTTTGTCTGAAGGTAGCAGGTTATCTACTTACAGTGTTTCCTAGTTTAAGCTCCGGACATTTTACATTATTTAAAAAATATTTAAGTATGAATAGGTAATTTATAATTTATAATAAAATATAAATAGGCCTCGAGACAAACCTGCTTGGATTAGCATGCCACGCGCCATATTACGTTTTTTTTATTCTGTTTTTGATCGTAGCAACTTGGAGCCTCACTGCCCATCCCAAAAGAAAATGAGGGTGATCTTGTATGCATAAGAGGCTTGACTTAGTTTTCTGTTTGTCGAAGGTGGGTCGGCGGGGAGGTGTCGGTATGCCACAATGCTGTGGACCGCCACGTGGCAGCTGGGCGCGGGGACAACGTCGCGTTGGTTCACGACTCGCCACTCACAGACACTGTCCGCAGGATCACCTACACAGAGCTCAAACATCAGGTACAGACACCCTAAATTGATATCATAAGAATAAACAGTCTTTTATGTCCCACAGCTATAAAAAAAAATTGGACACAACCCTAAAAAAAAATTGGACACAACCCTAAAAAAAAATTGGACACAAGCCTCCGCTCATTCAATCAGGGGTACGAAACATTCTCCATCAGCTTCAATGCGGAGTTGGTGGAGGAATTTGTTTTTTTTTCCACTTTTCATCCTGTTATGGGGTAAATTACGGGATAAAAACTATCCTATTTTTTTCCCTGGGTCTCAAACTACCTACACCAAATTTCAGCGGTTGAACCCTGAAAAGTTAACAGACAGACAGAGTTACTTCCTTTTGATTATTGTCATTATTATGTTATTTTTTTAAATAAAATAGGCTCGCGTTTGACCACAAATTCACCTGATGGTAAGTGACGATGTAGTCTATGGTAGATCACGCCTTACCTAGCAAATCCTATTCACTCTAGCCTTGAAGACTCCCAGATTATAACAAGTTGGAAAAAAGACGACCACAGAGGCAAAACGTTTTGTACGGATTGGTGCACATAAGGATGAAATGCCTGCTGATGTCTAGTTGTCTGCAGATGGAATGGAGTGAGTGAAATTAACTCGTGAAGTTCCTGCGCACACTCACCGAAGTGTCATTTTCCTATCTTTATTGTAGATTACAATATGTCTTAACAAACCAGGTATCCCGGCTGGCGGGCAAGTTGGCGTCCCTAGGGGTGACTCGGGGCTCCCGGGTGCTGATCTACATGCCTCTGATCCCGGAAGCCATCATAGCCATGCTAGCCACTAACAGGATTGGTGCTATCCATTCCGTTGTTTTTGGAGGTAAGTATAAGGAGACAGGAACGAAATCCTTAATTAGAGATTCTCTGTCTCTTTAATTAAGAGCTGCGCTCTTGTCGGTGGAGTAATCACCATTCGTCTCTTCTTCCCGCCAAAACCTTCACCAATTAGAGATTATGTAACAACTATTTTGTGGAATATAATAAAAATACTTTTGAAAAAAATACCTCTTACTTCGTTTATCATTGATATTTTTTTTGTAGATACCCTTACTTACCTAGAATATTTTCTTTGAATTTTCAATTTCATTATTAGTAAGTAAATAACGCATGTAAAATTAGTACGAAATAAGTACTTTATTCTGTGTGTAGGATTTGCTGCGCGTGAGTTGCGTACCAGGATTGAGCATGCGGAACCTACTGTGATCATTGCTGCCAGCTGCGGCGTGGAACCCAATAAAATCGTCAGGTAATAGTTAACACATACTGCAAACAAACTCTATTGCACATACAAACGTATACTTAGAGACCCCCCCAACTAGTGTCTTTCGAGCGGATTTTTTTTTTGACGTGACTTATTGTAGATTTGCCGCAGATGGCATTAACTACTTGGCCGGACAAATGGGGAGCGCTGAAGGCTCTCACCCGAACGACGCTCGAAAGACGCTAGTGTGGGAGGTCACTTACAACATACAAATCATACGCTTATTAAAGGTTCTTTCTTTCAACAAGCTCTGAAGACGGAAATTAAAAACGTGGCTTCATTTCCTATGCGTCTCGCCCGCTGCAGCTGTTAGGAACATAAAAGGGAATTACTTATCTTCCTAATATTCAACACTATTAGATGTTCTTCAGGAGGATGTCGATAGGTGTGATCCTAATAACATGAATTATATCGACTAAGTATTATAGTAATTATATCTTCTATCGAAAAACTGTAGAATTCCTACTTGTCGGCGATGTCCTTTTCACAGACCAATAAGAGATTACTTATCACATCGAATGACTTATCTAAAAAGCAATATTGCTATTTGACATTTGTACATATAAAAGTTAGTGCGCAATGCAAACAAATGTCAAACAAACAATATTGGGCTTTTTGACGGGAAACGGGAACGGGACAGTTGCTTTCTTCATTGAATAATCTAAATAATTAATACGAAGTGGTGTTTTGTGGTTAATGTTCGCATTAAGTTAGTCGGAAGACATTCCCGAGTGTTATTATATTGGAGTATTCAAGGAACAAAGTGTATCTGCCTATTTTCGCTTCGTGCCAGGAAGCAGCTTCATAACTCGAAAGTTTATGCGGACTTTTGAGTTAATTCGTTTGGAGTTCGGAGTAGGAGTCTACTCCGAGGGTGGGGGCTTAGTTTTCATCATCATCACCTTTCATCATTTCATTATTCATCAAGAAAAAAAATACGTAAGACATGGCTATATGGGCATAGTTCCCTTTGCCTTACCCTTCGGGGAAAAAAAACGAAAAAAACAAACAATATTGTTTTTTTAGATGAATTGCTTCGATGTGGCCTTTTGAACCCCGCCTTTATTTCTTGCATATCAATCGTACTTAGTTATTATTATTGAGCCGTTAAATGCTTTCATTTGTTTACGTAATTTGTATATCACGTGCTTATGGATATCACGTGTATATACGCGTAGAGAAAAAAATACCCTTCTGGTAGTCATAAACTGCCTATATACGTCCCACTGCTGGGCACAGGCCTCCCCTCAATCAACCGGAGGGGGTACGGAGCATACTCCAACACGCTGCTCCACTGCGGGTTGGTGGAGGTGTTTTTACGGCTAATAGCCGTTACCAACGGCTTAACGTGCCCTCCGAAGCACTGAATCATCTTACTTTTTCGGACAATCAGGTGATTCATGCCTGAAAAGTCCTTTACCAAACAAAGGACAGTCTCACAAAGTGATTTCGACAATGTCCCCATCGGGAATCGAACCCGGACCTACAGATCGTGAGCCTAACGCTCTAACCACTAGACCACGGAGGCTGTTCTGGTAGTCATCATATGAATTTACATCTTTATCAGATGATTTATACAGCGTCCAACAATTGTTCAATGTGGAGGAGACAGGATAAGTATATTAGGCTCGAAGCAAATGGAATTCCATAGTATTTGCTTATCCAGGTGAGGTGAGGAAATAGGCCCCAAAAACCTATTGTATGTTATACAGCGTTTTTCTGATAGCAGAAGCGGCCGCACGATTGGCATTCTTCTTCTTCTATCGTGTAGGTTGTGAGGTGGAGTACCAACCTCATCAACCCCGGTGTCAGGGTTACTATATATTGAGCAGCCAAAGGCCCCTGACATGGCTTATGTAACGACTACTTACATCGGTATGTATTAACCGGGACCAAAGGCTTAACGTGCCTTCCGAAGCACGGATCATCTTACTTTCGGACAATCAGGTGATCAGCCTGTAATTTCCTAACCAAACTAGTTATCACAAAGTAATTTTTGTGATTTGTCCCCATCGGGAATCGAATTCAGGACCTCCGGATCGTGAGTCCAACGCTCAACCACTGGACCACGGAGTTCGTTACGTTACGTTACGATTGGTATTGAGGCTGTTTGTCGTTAGATAGCACAGTTGCTGAAGCTACTCTGTTCTCTTTATAATTTTGTGTTGCGTTTTACGTAGATATAAAGACATCCTAGACGAGGCCATCTGCCAGAGCTCGCACCAGCCGCGTAGCTGCATCATCTACCAACGGCGGCGTGTGCTGGAGTGTCCTCTGGAAAAAGACCGGGATATCTGCTGGGAGGAGGCCATGCAGGCCGACCCCGTGCCCTGCGTGCCGGTCGAGGCCAATGAGCCCCTCTACATCCTTTATACTTCTGGTATGTAGAAAAAAAAAACATTATAAACAACGTAAGTATTACGCCTCACTGCAAGGCACATGCCGCATCTCATTCAACCAGATGGTTGATAACTGTTAATTTCCAAATGAATGAATAGTCCGGGCGAAAATCACAGGTACTTATAACTTAAAATAAAATTAGATGATACAGGAATCAGCACCATTACAATAGTATAAATAATGTATACAGAACAGAAAAGTAGGTACCTACTTTCACAATTATCAGTAAGTAAGTATAGCAGGAAAACAATACTTTATGCGATTACGAGACAATAGAAATAGGGACGTTGCTTTAATTAATAAATCAGGTAAGATCTAGATGACCCGTCTACTATAGAAGTACTTATGTACTTATATTGAAATTAGTACCTACTATGGTCTCTTCGGACTTCGGACTTGGAGAGAGAGACATAGTAGACATTAGAGACACCTCGGACAGTTTATACAATCAACCTCGTTTTACACAGACACCACATGCTGACGGTATCGTACATTTTGTCCGGCGAAATAGTTAATGCCATCTGCGGCAAATCTACAATAAGTCACGCCAAAAAAAATGAAAAAATATATCGTACACGCGCATCTGTGTGTATGACGTCTGACGCCTTACGATTCAAGTCTAAATTATATCCGAGAAGGGGTGAGGTAAACCTAGCTCAGAAGCTGGTGGGGAGCGGAGAGTTGCCGTTCAATACGTAGTATTATTCCTTATTCTATGCATTAGACAAAGCGATTCTCACACATAAAGTGGTGGGGTTGGCACGTCATTACACTACAACCCCTGATGGATTATTCCTTACTAGATGGAAGGATATGTTGAGCTATTCAGTGGCTGGTTATCAGTCCATCGCCCAAATACGTTAGCGAAAGGCATTGGCTAAGTACTTGGGCATTAAGAGTACCATGATCCTTTATAATTAATTACTTAGCTACCTAATTCTTTTACATTTATCATCCTTTTATTAGTTATTTTTCATCATGCATGTTTTACTTCTTTGTGGAACTTTTTATGACTTATTACTAGTTTGTATCGTACCTACGAGTATATAAAGATATATAGGTACTTATAAATGCACGTAATCGTTCATTGACACGCTATTTCTTGAATAGTTGAATTCAATTACTAATTTACATACAGTTACGGAAAGCACCTGATATAATTGTGATCACATACTAATATTTCGAGCTCTTTTTTACTATTCGAAGTAGTCGTAATTCGTAATAAGTACTCGTTCGCCAGAAGCCCGAGTTGCTTCATGTAAGTAATTAAATTACATACTTACTTAAATAAAAAGAAAAAGTGGAATAGATTGAACGAAAACGTAACTTGGAAATGCAGGTATTGTTGCGTTCATAACTTCGTTAAACAATAATAGGCAAACGACCGATTTTCATTAGCCATAAACACTACCAACAGTGTCGGAAAGCTTGCTTTAAAAAAAATATATTTATTGTTTAGGAACGACGGATGCTCCGAAGGGCGTGCAGCGCCCAGTGGGCCACGCTGCGACTCTGTGTTGGTCCATGCACGCTGTGTACGGCCTCACTAAGGGCGTCTGGTGGGCCGCATCGGACCTCGGTTGGGTCGTGGGCCATTCTTACATCTGCTATGGACCACTCCTAGCCGGCCTCACTTCTGTGTTGTATGAAGGCAAACCAGACAGGACCCCAGATCCCGGCCAATACTTTAGGTAAGTATGTAATTTTGGTGTGGAAGCTTATATTTCTATCCCAATCGACCTTCTGTAAAGTTGGGTAGGTATGTACTAACGAGTAGGTAAAGTAATGGAGGTAAAGTAAAATTATAAAATACGATGAAAACTTAACTACTTACTACTTGTTATTTACTTGTATAAGTAGTAACTGTGAAGCGTAATAAAATGAAGTATATTGTCCTAGGATCATAGAACAGCATCGAGTCAACGCGTTGTTTACGATCCCCACCGCCTTCCGCGTGCTGAAGCGAGTAGACCCAGCAGCTAAGTACTCCAGGAGATACTGCGGCAAGTCTCTCAAAACCGTCTTCATTGCCGGAGAACATTGCGATCAAGACACTAGGGTAAGTCGGAACAACTCTTTTTATTAGTATAAACTAAAGTACCCCTCGTTTTCTTATATCAGTGGCTCTGCTCAGCCTATTAGGAACTACGCATCAGACTTTATGCGCCTATCTACAACTTCACATCACCTGGATATACACGGTGTCAGACTCGTAAAACGTCGCGATTTGTATTGAAATCGGGCTCAATGTTTGTAACTATGTAGCCTAAGATATAATGTCTATCAATAAAAATTTTAGCGGAAACAGTCACGTTTACTATACCGATACTATAGTAGGCGTCCATCACTTATGTACATTTTGTTCTTTGTACCTACTTGTACTATATCGGCCAGTTACAAATGTAAATTAGATTCAACTGCGTGGCTATGAACCCTGGCCCGTGTCATCCTTTGTTTCACTGCTGAAGATACTTAATTAATAGGCTGCAAATTAAAACAATAAAACTATGAAAAGAACCGTTTGGTACACGTACCAGGAGCATTTATTTAAACTTTGTAAACATGTTGTGAGGAAATTATTTGCTTTTTTAAGGTACTTATCCTTAAAAAAGTATATTTAACTCTTTCACTCAGTCCTTTATTTTTATTACAGTCGAGATTTACATTTGTAACATTTCGTTTCAAATTGACACGTAATTTGCATTATTTTTATTTTTGACGTGACTTATTGTAGTTTTTCCGCAGATTTCAATGCGATTAACTACTTGGCCGGAAAATATAATTTACACAATAATTACTTTGATAATGAGGGACTTTACGGGATACGTTTTCCCAAAAATAGTATAGATGGCGCTGTCGAGATTTAACGTGATAATTACCTATTTTCTCACTACTCGGGTACATAATTATTCAAAAATACAACGCTTTTGACGTTACATACACAATGTAAGTAACGTCAAAAGCGCCGCATATACAGGGTGTTAGTGACATCGTAACGAATACTGAGAGGGATGATTCAGACCATGATTCTGAGTTAATATCAAGTAGAATTTTCCGTCGCAAAATTCATGTTATTTTTTAGTTTTTTAAAATTATTTTCAATTCTATACTTTTGCGATGGAAAATTCCACTTGATATTAACTCAGAATAATCAGCTGAATCATCCCTCTCAGTATTCGTTACGATGTCACTTACACTTACACCCCATACAAGTACATACAGTAGCCATACAAGTAGGTATGGGTGTTAGTGACCCTGTAACGAATACTGAAGGGGATGATTCGGATCATGATTCTGAGTCGATATCAAGTGGAATTTCCTGTCGGAGAAGTCATGAAAATTTTAGAGCTTATTTAAATTATTTTCCGTTCCATACTTTTGCGACGGAAAATTCCACTTGATATCAACTCAGAAATATGGCCTGAATCATCCCTCAAAGTTTTCGTTACGATGTCACTAACACCCTGTATACTTAAGTAAAAAATATTGTTGCTTGATATTTGGATCACATTTTGCTTCGCTTTATTTTGATCAGAATAATAATGCAAGATGTCAATGTAGTCATCAGTTTTACACACAAACAAAGATAATAGATAGATTATGCCTGTTATCAATGAAATTAGAAGGTTAAACGAAGGAAAACCTTTACAGCGCCATCTATATTAAGTATATTTGAGGAACGCAACCTGAAGGGTCCCTCATTGAAAAAATATATATTATAAAAGCCGCCTTCAATGATAATGTACTCATTATCATATCTGCGTGAATATTTATAATTAATTACTCACATAAGTATTGAAAAACTTGGTGTATTTTATTTCAAAATAAATTAAGAATGAATGTGTTTTGTTACGCATATTATATGTAAGTAAACAAATAGGTAGATAATGACTGCTCGTAATCCCTTTTTTTGTAGCAATGGGCTGAGCGAATATTCGGTGTGCCTGTATTGAACCACTGGTGGCAGACGGAGACTGGATCTGCCATCACTGCAGCCTGCTTGGGTTATGGCGTGAAGTCGGTGCCTCCACACTCAGCCGGCTATCCAGTGCCAGGATATGACAGTAACACTTTTCATTTTGATCATTTATTTCACTCTACAAAACGCTTATTGAACTCCACATGCTTACAAAGCGTGTCAGATCGCGGGATTTTGTTTGCGGTTTCGTACCGATGCTTATCCCGCGTCTGTTTTTAGTTAGTTAAATACTTAAGTACTTATCTAATTTTTATTATTTTTCTACTGGTTAGAGAACCTTCGTTCTACGTTACGTTCTTTTTTATATCGTTCTACAAATTAACTATCTGTTTGTCCGAAAGTAAGATGATCCGTGCTTCGGAAGGCACGTTAAGCGTTGGTCCCGGTTACTACGTACTGATGTAAGTATGTAGTCGTTACATGAGCTATATCAGGGGCCTTTGGCGGCTCAGTAATAACCCTGACGCCAGGGTTGATGAGGTTGGTATTCTACCTGACAACGCACACGATAAGAAGCAGAAGACGAATTAACTAATTTCACTATTTTGACTAAAGTCCTATTTATACAATGAGCATCATCTCGTAACTTAGGTACATGGCACTTTATGTTAAAGATTCTTTGATTATTATTTTTTTACTACTTAGTAATTTTTTTACCGGTAATGTTATTTTTTATAGTGCGAACACTCCGCGAAGACGGGACCGAGTGTCAGCCCGGGGAGGTTGGTAGACTAGTCGCTAAGCTGCCGCTGCCTCCAGGTTTCGCCAGCACATTATGGCTGTCTGATGAACGCTTCAAGAAAACTTACTTTGAATCTTATCCGGTAAGTACTTATAGTGTCATGTTTCATAAATATTGAAGATGAAACTGTCGACAAAGTCAGTGAAAGAATAACAAGAGAAAAAAAATGAAAGATTCTGAAATAGGGCACCAACTACCTACTGGGCATACCACTTGACAGCATTAAACCAACTGGTGTACCTTAGAAATTACGAGTACATAGCGTAAATGAATAGGTGCCTGACCCCAGGTACAATTTGACAGCTTTTATTTACATTGCTAAATATTGCTCATCACCTGTGACCCCTATCGACTAGCGCTAATCGGCTATGAACCCGCCTGATAACTGCTTATGCGTGGTGTTATTTCAGGGTTATTACGACACTCAGGATGCTGGGTGGATTAGTGCAGATAGTGCTGTGTGGGTGGTGGCTCGAGCCGATGACGTCATCAACGTGGCTGGCCACAGGCTGTCCACAGCCGCCCTCGAAGACGTAGTATTGAAACACGCGAGAGTAGCCGACGCCGTAGTGGTCGGGGCACCTGACCCAACTAAGGGCGATGTGCCTCTTTGCCTTTATGTCATGCGACCTCCTCAAGACAGTAAGTAGACTGTTTGTTTTTTCTTTGATATGTGGATAAAATCTTCTATAGTATAGTAGTTAATATGTTAATGATATTTAACAGATGAAGAGATTGTGGCCGAGAGCACCGTCACGCGGGAGCTGATCGCTTTAGTTCGCCACTTGATCGGACCGATCGCCGCGTTCCGTAAGGCCGTGGCCGTACCAGCACTACCACGCACGCGTTCCGGGAAGGCGCTTCGAGGAGCCATCGCCAAGTTGGCAAGGTCC
Organism: Pectinophora gossypiella; assembly: GCF_024362695.1. Taxonomy (NCBI): domain Eukaryota; kingdom Metazoa; phylum Arthropoda; class Insecta; order Lepidoptera; family Gelechiidae; genus Pectinophora; species Pectinophora gossypiella. Next base: position 18,295,786 of record NC_065433.1, read on the forward strand.
CAACAAGTCAAACTGCCCGCTACGATCGAAGACGCCACCGTCTTCGGCGAAATAAAAACGGCACTTCAAAAATTTGGATATGCGATCGATGCCCCCGACCCGGAGTTTTAAGCCAAATTCGTTTCGCCACATTTCCAATATCGGCTCTAGCATGTGTTTAGGATTTAATGAACAGTTTGATTGTTATCGTAGACAACAAACACTACCTATCGTCTTTATTACGGATCTTGGACGCATCTGCGTGGAGGGTAGCAAGAACACCATGAAGTTAGCCTATATTATGTATTAAGTAATTTAAATTCATACATTACCAAAATCTCTGCCGTTACAGCGTGTACAACTGCTGAATGTGGTAAAGCCGCTCATCAACCCGGGCATATCGTAGACAACAACTAACGATAATATGGAAGTATAATATCTTACTTATACCAACCACAAGGGATTACGGACACGAATTTGACTACTTTTATATTATACCTATCATCCATTAGTCAAATAAATACCCTACCTTCCCCTTCCTAGGATTACTTAGTAAGTACTCGTATCTTTAATTTTAATACATTATAAGAGACAAGGCCCGTCTGAACGAACACACGGGGTTTAAAAATCGAACATTTTAACTATTATTAAAATCGAATTTAAGTACCTACTTAAGTATGTAAAATTGTTTAAATACTTAATACTTAAATGAGCAATTTATTATTGACTGTGAATATTTTCTTATTTAATATTTTAATTTATTTTTTATTATTACTGACCTCTATATTTATATAAAAACTATTCCATTTCTATTGATGGACTTTATTGGTGTTTTACATTTAAGTACATTTGTTAATTAGCTAGTTGATTAAATAAATAATATCATATAAGTTTAGGTTATATTTTGTTGCTCTGCACAATAAAGCGAGTACTTACATTATTGTTTAAAATTATAATACCTTAGATAAGATTCGAACATTTTATGTACTTAATAAACATTTTAAAAATACATATAACAAACCTAAGTAGATCATTCGTAAGATTGTTATACCTACCTATTTATTTAGATACCACCCTACCAATTTGGTCAGCAACAATATTCGCAAAAATATACTGTAAGTGTCTCCTACTGTATCTCATACCAACTTAGCTAGGTACGCCGAAATTTTTCGAGTGTCAAGAGGGTACGATAGCGGTAGTACTCAACTCGGTTGACAGCACTTCCATGCCATCTTCTGTGATAGTAGTAACAGTAACTACATATTAGTACAATACAAGTCTTAATAGGTAATAAATTATCGTACGTTAAATCAAGAAAGTAAAATAAAAATGCGCAACTGGGCAACTTCGAGCTCGACTCGTTCACTTAAGGGTTCCGTCGGTGCACAGAAAATTATACAACGATGCACCACATAAAGCAACCTGGCTAATCTTATTATTTAATAAGATAGGAAGATTTTTTTTCTTTGGCGTCATGCGACTTGCATAGATTTGAATGTGGAGGATAAAAACTTAGGAAACGTTTATGGAGAAAGGAATTTGGATAGGAACGAAATTTTGAAATAAAGGATCATAAGGTTAGGAATAAGGAATATCAATGTACTTACTTACACATATCAGTAGGCATAAAATAAACATATATTTAACTATAATTTAATATTATTTATATGAATAAATGTAGCCAACAACTTATATATTTGAGGATCATTAGAAGCAAGTAGGACCGAAATAGATGTAGGAAGAGGGACTTTTTGTAATAAAAGATTCTTAAAAAGAAGGGAGTTGTCATGTAGAGGGCAAGCCAGAAAAATGTGGTTAACATGACCAGTATCCAAACCACTAAGGGGAAGAAACTTTGTTTCTGAAACCGCACGCAATGCAACGTTTTCCAAGTCAACAGTGATCGTTCAGCACTGAGGTTCAGCATTAGCGCCATCTTTTGTTCGATAGCAAAAATAATGTACGTATAGGTATGTCCTGTATGTACCTATCTAATGGTTTTATTGTTTTAAAATAAATGACTACTTAGTACCTACCTACTTTTAGGAGCTGTCAAGAAAAGGCGCTTATTAATAAATTCATAAGTTTTATAGTACATGAATTAAAATTATTGGGTCAGTAATATATTTTATACGCATTAAAAATGATAAATATTTTTTCTTTTCCTTTTCGGTCTGCTTCCGTATTTTTTATAATGTCTCAACTCATAAAGTTTAAAGGGAGGTAGAGGGATAACGTATAGAATGTCAAAGGGATTTTGTGAGGAGATCGGCTGGTCATAAGAGTAATGAGATTTTACGTTGCAAATTACGGAAATACGCCAACGCATATGAAATTACGATCGGTTACGTTTGTTATTAGAGTGTCGTTAGTACGAGAAACGGGGTAAGTCCTGTGTATTATGGTTATCGGGAGAAATTAATACAAGTACCTACACAATCGTGTACTTATTATTGTCGTTAGAGCCATTGGGTTGTCCTCAGTTAATGAACCGGGATTCGTTATCCAACAAAAAGAAAGTCCTGGATGAGATGAATCGATATACGATTAGAAGTGTCTCGAAATTTCACACACATCAACAGACGTGACCACAACCTAGGGGTGTTGGTGAGCAGAATCAGTGTATGCGGCAAGTCATCCAAACAGATGCGAGTCGGAATCGGAGACATCTTATTATGATTTTTAAAAAAGAGCGCTTAGTTTAAATTTTTCCTAGTAGCCTATATACTATAGCTCTTATTTAATTTCCAACTTTGCCCTTGAAACTTACACCCGTATTCTAAGATGTTTACTCAAAACTGCCTTCACTCGGTCCTCAGCCAAGGCCACCTTAAGGGATTCTCAAAATCTCCTTGAAATCGGTATTCTTAGTTGGCACCTCAACCTTAACGGAGGTTTCCTCCAGCGAGGAAGAGTGGAGGTATGACGTCATTGTTTTCGTATTATTTTGTTGGCAGCATGATAGAATTCTGTTGGCTGTGGTCACGTTTGTAGTTTATGGGAACATTTAAATTTAAACGTCAAACAAATTGTCAAATCGTTGTTGTTGTTGTTTAAATTCGCCTTATATAAGGCAGGCAAAGATCTCAGGACCATACAGCCTTGACTTTAGTAATTTAATAATCGACTTTGACAGTTGATTTCGCGGTACCGGCTTTGTTTATTTCAAACACAAATTTCAGACTACTTTGCACTGAGCAAGTTATCATCCGTCCCAAACTACTTTGTGGAGTGTGAAAGTGTTTATTAGATTTGTAAAAGTGTTTATCAAGTCAAAATGTCGAGCGGATCAACAAGACAAACTTTCACTGAACACGAAAAAGTGTGTCTGCAGGAATTAGTTTTGAAATATAAATTAAATTCTGCTGCAACTATTGGGGCTGGAAATGCAAATGTAAAAAAAATGGCTTGGGTACGCCTTACACAAGAATTTAACTCCATTGAGACCAATAGTAAAGTAAGTACCTAATTGTAGCACATAATATTAATATCATTCCTGATTTTGATTAAACTTACAAACAAACCTTTGATTTCTTTTAGCGAACAGAGGCACAATTAAAAAAATGTTGGGACAATTTAAAAACCAGAAGAAAACAATTTCTAGCACAAGAAAAAAGGTAAAATATCATATACTTTCTTAAAAGTAAATATTTAATTATTTACTATTGTTACAAAACACAGTGCAATGCTGTAAGTAATGTTTTTTTTTTTTTTTTTTTTTTTTTTATTAAGTTTTGGCTTCGCGCGGCTTGCGCATTTGCCACAGACAAAGATAGGGAAACGGATTCGTAGGAAAAACAAGGAACGGAATTTGGAAAGAAAAAGGATCAGAAAGGTGGAGGATAAAATAAATATAACAGGAATTCTATATAAATAATTAGAATAAAATAATGGAGATATTTATAGTTTAAGGTCATTATTAATAATACATATAGATAAATATTTGTATATATCTGGATTCATACTGTGCAACAGAACAGGGATGGAAGTAGGAAGAGGAACTTTTAAAGAATGGAGAAATGTATATAAAGGGGTATGGTCAAGGAGAGGACACGAAAGAAATAGATGATTAATATCACCTACACCTGTACCGCACTCACAAGCATCGCTCTGAATTATCTGAAGTCTGGCAAGATGAGCTGGAGAACAAACATGACCCAATCGCATTCTAATGATTGTACTAGTAGCACGTTTGCACAACTTCAATTTAAAAAACCAGGGTTTAGCAGGAATGTCTCTTTGAATAGAGAAGTAATATTTTCCTTTTGACTCAGAGCTCCTTATCCAAGATTGCTTCCACTGATCTCGGAGATATACCCTTGGCAGAGAACCCAGGTCGTGGCAGTAATTCTTATAGGGAAACAAGTCACCATCGTCAACAGCCCTATTGGCTAGTTGATCTGCTTTTATATTACCAGGAATGTTATTGTGGCCAGGAATCCATGCAAAAGAAACTGAATATCCTAATTGTTGACATTTAAACAATTTGTCCCGAATATCAATGATTATAGGGAAAGATTTAGATCGAAAAGGGAACCTAATTAGAGCTTGCAAAGCACTCCTAGCATCGGAAAATATTACTGATTTAGTTAGTTTAAAAATTAAGATATATTCAAGGGCTTTAAATATGGCATAACACTCGCCTGTAAACACAGAAGATTCAGGAGGAAGTTTTACTCTTTGTACAATATCATATTGAGAATGAAAAACACCCACCCCTACACAGCCAGTAGAGGAATGTTTAGAGGCATCAGTGAATATGTAATGACAATCCGGCCAATTTTCTTCTAACAGATTATTAAAAGTAAGTAATGTTATTTTTAAGCTTCTCTTTTTTCATTTGAATTTGGAAGGGAACGCATGAGGACCGGAGGTGGGTTGTATGCAGCTAGTACCTCTCAAGGCTCCCAGGAGGCTATTGATGCTGCTCTTTTGGATGCCACAAATATAGAGCTACAAGGCGTGTTTGATAGTGATAGTGGTGAGTTATCAGGATATACATACATACCTTATTCCACTTACTAAAGGTATGTTTTTTATATCTCTTTTCTATGTTCAGTTGAAAGTTAATAGAATTTCGCCGAGTGGCTCTTGCAAGTAAAAATTATAGCAATTGATAACATTTTCATTCCAGATATGGTGTTGGACCACAACATGTTAGCCCCAGTACCCGATCTCCCTGCACCTGCAGCACCCGCTAATACCTCACCTGGCGAAGGACCATCCCAAATACAAAGTATAATAGTTAAGCTATATTTTTTGCCATTTCTAACACAATAAACAACATATTTTTTTTTGCAGAATACATTATGTTTTGCCTTTTTTGCAGAAGTTATTCCTGTGGAAGTTGATATTGAAATAATGGATAATCAATATCGTCCATCAGCCGGGTCTCGTCTCTCCGATTATGAGCCACCTTCTCTAATTCAAGGTATTTTCTTAGATATTTTCTTAAGTTGATTATCTAGTACATTTAAACAAAACTATAGGCTTGATTATTATTACAAGTAATCTAAACCAGTGTGAAGATTTTAAAGATTTTAAGAAAGAGGTGTGTTTAATGAACACTTATGTAACCTTATTTAAGTAACATATTTGGATTTTTTTATTTGTAGAGTCTGTTCCTGTGGCACAAGTAGAGCTACCTCGTCGACCATCAACTGGATTGAGAGAACATGATTATGGAGCACCTTCTCAAACTCAAGGTATTCTTATTATAGCAATATTGTTGAACAAAATCTGCTTTATAAGTAACTAAAATAATTTCTAATGTATTTTTGGTAACAAATTCCTAGAAACCCCATGCTGATCTTGCGCGACCCAACTCCGTCCACAAAAGTTTTTAGAGCTTTCTTATCTTTTGTTTACATTCACATCTGTGAATGTGATGGCCATCTGTCAGCACTTGTGGTGACCTTTTTTTATATTAGCCAGTTAAACGTATTCACTTCGGAGTAAAAAGGATCGGTTAAAAAATATTTTTATTATAAGTAACTGTGTTTATTAAGCCTGTGAACTTTCGTGCGTTTTAACATATCTTCTTGTTACGTTTCAGCTTCAAAGAACATTCGGGCTCATGTAATTAATCAGGAGTTCACCTTGCGAAAGGATAGATATCAGGTGATAGTGGACAGGGAGGAGGAGCTACACAAATTGAGGATAGCAGAGCGGGAGTGGCTCGTAAAGGCAGCTGAGGAGACATATCATAAAGCTCGCCTTGAAAAGGAAAGTGCGCAGGAGTTGCTGCTATGCAGCCGAGCTAAGCGAGAGCTAGCAGAGCTGCATCTTTCTAGGGAAAGAAAGAAATAAATTGATAGTTTTTATAACATTTTTTTTATTGAGCATATCCCTTGTATTTGGAGCAATAACTAATTTTAACTATGATACAAATAATGGAATCTTAAAGAATATTTCTAAGAACTTTTTCTATATGAATTATAACATAATATTATAGGTATTTAATACATATCTAACAACTAGATAGAAACTAAACTAGTACATAACACAATACAGTAACTCTTTATTATTTAAATACAAGAAGCAAGTGGTACAAAAGGCGTTCTTTTTGCTGAGGAAACATAACTAACATAACAAAATTATACTTAACTAAAATGTCTTGCGATTAAACTAGCTCTTATAATACTACCTCGTTCATTGTCTGGAACAGGTGTTGGTGGGTCTATCCTTGACCTCAAGGGTTCTGGCATTTCTTGGTTAGTGTTAACACTGATATTGTGCAATACAGCACATGCCACGATGATGTTAGGGACATTTTTTATTTTGTTCTGAAGCTTCCTGCTTAAACAAGCAAATCTTCTTTTCAGGACACCATTCAGCCTTTCTATAATATTTCTAGTACTGATATGGGATCTGTTGTAGCGCTCCTGAGCTGGTGTTTGTGGATTTAGCACGGGAGTATACGTGTAAGACGACTGTGCATATCCACTGTCCCCTAAAAGTATGCCAGCACCTACTAAATCCCCTTCTTCAAAGCGCATACTACAACGGCTGTTGCTGAATATGCGGGAATCATGGGCAGATCCTGGCCACCTTGCCACAATGTCGTAAATCAACATTTGTGGCCCGCATATTAGTTGTACATTTATAGAGAACTCACCTTTTCTATTTCTGAAAAGTTCTCCATTTTCCCGACTCGGATTTTTAATTGGTACGTGAGTGCAGTCAATGCACCCGATTACCCCTGGGAATTGAGCACGTTGGTAAAATGCTCTCTTCACGTTGGCTCTCTCGTGTGCTCCAGGGAACTTGATAAACTCAACTACTTTCATTGCTAATATTTTCGATAGCTTAGCCACGATTTTAGATACAACTGGCTGACTGATCTTATGCAGGTCTCCGCAAACAATCTGTTGAAACAGAAATAGTTTGGTAAATATTTTTTATAACTGTAGATAAGTAATTATATAAATGCTTGAATGGCTAACTTACCTGGAAGTTTCCTGTAGCATAAAATCTTAACGCTATGAGTAGTTGCAATATGGGTGGTAAAGGTAACCCTTTGTTGGTTACATTTGATTGCAATCCAATCAGTGGCAATATCATATGAACAACGGTATCTTTCCTAAATCGAAAGCGTTTTTGAAATTGTTCTTCGTCGTAACATTCCAAAGGGTTTTGAGCGTCTCTGATATATTTCCGCGCCGGATAATCGTAAGGATTATCATAAACATAATCCATAAACTCTTCAAAGTCACTATATAAGTCACTATCACTCATTTTAATAACAAAAATCGAAGTTTGTAATATAAAAAGTATCGTCACAACAAGCGTTCGCACGGATTTCAAGCGTTGAGTAGTCCTTAAGGTAGGTCACGAGGTACCTTACATTTGACAGTTCATTCCTCAATTTTTACTCACCTCCAGTGAGGAAGAACCATAAGTCGAGGACGTAAATGTCAACTATGAATACCAAAAATCCTCAACCAAGGTTGAGTCGAGTGGAGGAAATCTTGAGTGACATCTGAGAATACGGGTGTTATTAGTCAATTTGAAACTGCTTTTTACGAAAGGTCAAAATAAGAATTTCTGTTGCTTCGTAGGTACGTAATCCTGTTTTTCTTAGCGAAAATTTTGATCGATAAAATCAATAAAAAAATGTCTTGGTCTTTGAAAAAAAGTGATAAGTGTGTGTGTTGTTTAAGGTTAAAAAAGGGTAAAGAAAGAAAATGATGAGTAATAATAAAAATAAATTGTAAGCCAGGAAAATCCTAAACATTTTACTTACTTTAGTTAGGTATGCATCGAAATATAGCGCTATATTACTGAATTACAAACACATCAAGTGACGCATATCCGGGCGGTGGATACTGTGTGTGGCGGTGTGTGGTGTGTGTGTGCCCGACTTGGTCCGACCAAACTTCCCGAAAGAAGAGAAGAGGGGAGGGGCGCGCGCGGTACGGCTAGCGAGCGGCCAAACAAACGTCAGTCTGAGCCTTGTCAAGTTACAATTACTTTTTGGACATTTTAGGTCTATCTACTTTCAATATTTTTCCCCTTTCCTTAATCACTTGTTCCACAAGTAATATCACAGGCAGTGTGGTCTAGATAGATTAATTCTGAGCGTCAAATTACGGCGACGACGTGGGAGAAATCGGCGCTGACTAAAGGTATCTTACAAGTTAATCTACAAGTTCTCCTGAATTATATTTTTTACTTTACACTTCGGAACAAAATTTCGTAATAAATGGCGCATTTAATACCATAACAAAACTAGTTTAAACCTTGTACTTGAATATTTTCCTATAATAAGGCGGCTAATGCTTTAATTTCTTGTTTAGAAATTGAATTCTTCGTGTGTGGTGACTACACTACTATTAATCGCCTTTAGACGTCAAGATAAAGTATAGATACGATATCTTAGACAAAATCACACATTCAAAGTTATTATATTAGTTTAATATTGCTAAAATGGTAAGAAGAGTGCCTGGTGTGTTTTGTATAGATGTGTCACTCAATTATTATTCATCAACCCCATATATTTTGTGTAATGTTGTATGTATTAATTGCTACATTTAGACTTGCTAACATTTCCATGAACTTCCCTTGCCATTACTTTGATAAGTACCTTCCCTTGCCATTACTATAATGGTGATCCATTATAGGTTATTCATAAAATAGTCATACTCTTAATTTGTTGTGTTACATTTGCAGCTTGTTGTTTTTTGTGTTTACATATTTTGTGTATTTGCACTTATGTTACTACTAATGTGTACATATAAGCCAATCTGTTCAACTGTAAAAGCGAATGAAGTATTTGTATTGTTTGTTTCATTTATTAGCAATTCAAACAATGTGTGGACAATGGCATCAATAACATTTTGTTTGTTAGATGTGGAAAGCGGCAACAGACGTAACTGCCCCGGCTCCGGCAGAGGCTGATGACTGGGAGACGGACCCCGACTTTGTGAACGATATTACAGAGCATGAACAGAGATGGGGACCAGGAGGGCGAAATGTAGAAGCTATTGAGTAAGTTGTAAATTAAAAGATATGGTAGCCTTTACAATGTAAAGTACTTACAACTAAATTATGAAAAAATTCATCATCACTAATTTAGGATCCACACTCTTATCAGTGCAGCATTTTCCTGCAGTATTCCATGTGACGCGAGTGGGATGGCATCCAGAGAAGTCTATTTCAAAGCTGTACTAGAACTCCTGTCCTCCACCTCTGAATAGTATTGACAGTTACTGCTACCCTGTGTCAGGTCCCAGATTACAGTCCCTGCGACTTGCCCCTTCCGTCCTGCAGTGCCATAATGATGGATTCCACCTCCACTCTGTAACGGTTGAGGTCTTCACCAGTATCCCTGGGTGAGGGTTCTACATTATACCCTGTAGTTCTGGGTCCCTATCCAAACTTAGCCACCATCTCACTCTGGCCTACTGAAGTAAGAGGGGCCCACCCCTGCGGCATGGAGGCGCCGAACAAGAATTGCCTCAAGATGACTCTGAGCCGCCTGGGGCCGGGTTATTTATTGGTCTTGTATAAAATCAAAACCAAAGGCTGAAAAAATTCTTAAGATAATAATTATGTTTTGTGACAAACTATCAGTCTTTTATCCATACTACATTCTTACAATACATAATTGTTCACCAAGTCAGACACAACACAAGGAACAAAAACAGGATGATATCTTTTATATTTTTCTCTTTGTCTCAGACTGCAATTTGTTTGTCATATATTATGATAGGATTTCATGCACAGGTCATTCACTTTCAATTTATAAATATCCAATGCAAAATATGAAGTACCCAGTGACTCAGTGCTACTTGTTGATAGTCAGGTCATGTGTGACTCGCAAATGAGATGAAATACCTACCTGTGCTATGCTGTTATTTAAGACTCTATAATGTTATTTCAGTATGGCAAAGCTGAGAGAAGAGGTCTTGGAAGCAGACAAATTAGCAAAAAAGAAACAGTATGATGATGGCCCGAAACCATCCTTAGGGTAAGTAGTCTTTGTTTGTGTATCGTTGTTTGCTTTATGTGCAATAAATATATAGTATTATATTGTATTCTAGAAACAATTTCTGTGTCAAGGCTGCTAATGTTATTTAAATATCATTAAATCCTTGGGTTCATGTAAAGATGTGATAAGGAAAAATTATACTCATATCCATTATAAATAAGCTTTGGTTCTTTTATGATTGATGCTGTCATCAACACATAACAGGAAATCAATATTTCAGAACCATATCATGTATTGCTCCTACATTGTAATTCAGGAAAGCATAAATCACTAAAATTGTTTTTGCCGTTTTTGTGTATGGATGGATACATTCTCTAAATACCTAAAACTTAACTTTTAACCTATATCCAGGTTCATCTGCCGACATAGAATAAATAATAATACTGCATACAGAAGGGATACTCCCTGTACTGAAATGAGCGGTTTGTAGATAGTTGTCGACAAGGAGAATATAGTGGTTACCAATAGAAATGTCAAAGAAAAAGGAGTTCTTCTTTCATGTGTCCGACCTCATCAACCCTGACATAGGAGTTTCAAGAAAACACTGTAATTGGGTGACTTTACCAATTATTTATTAATTTCCATCGTAATTCTTTCCACAACCAACTTCTCCTAGAAAAGTCAGGGCACAAGTCCAACCCCATTCTTCATTTGTTTCGTTCACCGCGTAATTCTCACTTCCGTTCCCGCCTTTTCTGTTTACTTTTAAATCATAAAAATACTTTTAAATTATAAGCCCATTTGCTGGGACGATAAAAGTGCAGGTAAATTAATAGTCCATATAAATTCCATCATTATGCAGCTTTTAATTTTAACCTAGTTAATACTCATGTTAGATATTGAGATATCTACTTGCAGATAATGAAACTTCTTTTAAAATATGTGTTCATGACAGGAGTATACAATATATTATGTATACTTACCTATTTTGATTTGTTTCACCAGTTATTTTTACGAAAGCTCGGTAATGTCTGGGTACTTAGTTCAATGATAGAGATACTTCTAAGAATTATCGAATTCTGCAATGTCAGTCTCCTTTACTAAAATTTGTATGCATTGTCTGCGCACGATCAAAACTTCTGCTCAGCAGTATAGAGAGCATTCATAATATATTAATAATAGTTACTATGACAGTTAAGGTCTAAAATGCATCCGTCTCGAGATGTAGTTGGTTAAAGTTGAATGAAGAACTTTCCAGGGTATGTTCCCCAAAAACGATATAGATGGCGTTGTACAGATCTAACGTGATAATTACCTATTTTTTCATTACTCGGGTATTCATATAATTATTTAAAAAATCAATGTAATGGCAGAAGCATAATTATATAAAAAATATTGTTTCTTGATATTTGGATCAGATTATGTATAGAATTATTTGCTTCCTATATTGTTTTTCTTTATTTTGATCAAAATAATAATGGGTGGAAGATGTAATTGTGCCTGGGTGTAATTACAAGAGCCAGCTGTCTGTTATCCAAAAAATCAGAAGGTTAAACGAAGGAAAATCTGTACAGTGCCATCTGTGTAGATTTTAAAGAACATAACCTGGTAAGTCCCTCAGTCTTTTTCCATGAGAATTATTGTCTTTTGCATTTTTTTTTTCATTTACTTACAGTAACATACGACTGACATGACATGCTTATGCCGTTAATGAAAAAAGTATCACAAAATTGTCACTATAATGACTCGAGAAATGTCAGGCCTCTACCAGTTACTTTCGTGCAGCGATTAAAAATGGCACCAATAAACGTCCCATGCCTTTTGTATCTAAAAATAATGCTATGGATACTCCCCTCCCTCTGGGGGTAAATGGGCTCACAAAGTTTAATAAAAATAATAATAATAAGTTTAAGTTTCTTTCACTTTTAACCATAGACTTAGTTCCGCGCTTATTATTTTAACATATCCTGTTATCAATTTTATGATCTAGATATTCCAAAACAATATTGAATTCAGTGTCTTGTGCATCCACACAACTTCACAGTACACCACTTTATTTCATACGTATAATGAACACGATAAAAAAATTATATTCCCAGGTATGGAGGAAAATTTGGCGTGCAGGCGGACCGCATGGATAAGTCTGCTGTAGGACATGATTATGTTGGAAAAACAGAGAAACACGTTTCCCAGACTGATTACGCTAAAGGTACGCAACATACGTCAAAAATAAATGAGTTCTCGGTATTAGATTCCTTTTTAAAAATGCTAGAGCATTGATTGTTTGAAAAGTCAGTTATTACTGATTATTAATAGAATATAGCGCCATCCGTGGTCTAGAGAGCCCAACGCACAATGCGTTGGGTTCACGACCCGGAGGTCTCGGGTTCAAGTCCCGGTGGGGACATGTCACAAAAAACATTTTGTGATCATTGTTAGGACATACGTAAGTAAGATGATCCGTGCTTCGGAAGGCTCGTTAAGCCGTTTGTCCCTGTTACTACTTACAGATGTAAGTACGTAGTCATTACATGTCATATCAGGGGTCTTTGGCGGCTATCTGATAACCCTGAGGTGGTTGTTGAAGTTGGTAACCCACCTTACAACCCACACGATAAAAGATAAAGAAAGAATAGACAATATACCTATATGAAACTTTGATTATTAGTTACAAAAGCAGCTTAAAGTTCCCGGCTCCTTCCTAGGACTAAACTATGATGCGGAAGTTATCCTGCCTGTCCGATATCAGATTTCTCCCTGACGGAGATTTTCGTGGGAATGAACATTGTCTGTGTTGTGAACAGCCTCCGTGGTCTAGTGGTTAGAGCGTTAGGCTCACGATGTGGAGGTCCGGGTTCGAATTCCCGATGGGGGACATTATCGAAATCACTTTGTGAGACTCCTATGTTTGGTAAGGACTTACAGGCTTGAACCACCTGATTGTCTGAAAAAATAAGTTGATTCCGTGCTTCGGAGGGCACGTTAGGCCGTGGGTCCCGGCTATTAGCCGTAAAAAATACCTCCACCAACCCGCAGTGGAGCAGCGTGGTGGCGTATGCTCCATTGCTCCCCTCCGGTTGATTGATTGGAGGCCTGTGCCCAGCACGTATATAGGCTATTTATGTATGTTATGTTATGAACATTGTCCATTGAATTTTGGCCACTTCTTTCTGTACTGGTTTCACTTAATTTAGAACACTTGTTTCCGTGCAGGTTTCGGCGGGAAGTTCGGAGTACAGAAGGATCGGATGGACAAGTCGGCTGTCGGGCACGACTACGTCGGGAAGGTGGAGAAGCACGTGTCACAGACAGACTACGCCCACGGCTTCGGCGGCAAGTTTGGCGTACAATCCGATCGGGTTGACAAGGTTACTAGTTCAATTATGTTACTTACATTTCTTTTAGAAAACATGCCTTTTAAGTTTCTTGTTATCGAATTGCGTGTTGCATTGTCCTGTGTGTTTGTGTGTGTGAATTCTGAATAAGAGTACACCGGGTTAAGCAGAAACTATGGAATTTCATTTACTTCGATCTTGACACACTTCTCATGCTTCCTCCACATAGAATAAGAGTAATGTCATTTGAAATCATTGATGTAATATAATGCCTCCGTGGTCCAGTGGTTGGGCGTTGTGACGATCCCGAGGTCCCAGGTTGGAATCCCGGTGGGTATAAATCTCAAAAACCACTTTGTGATCCCTAGTTTGGTTAGAACATTACAGGCTGATCACCTGATTGTCCAAAAGTAAGATGATGTAAAAAATAAATAGGCAATATTTCTGTGCCATTTACTTAATCGAAAATATGATATATGTTTTGTTTCGTTTGATAAACAATAGAGTGCAGCAGGCTGGGATCATAGGGAGCAGGTGGAAAAGCACTCGTCGCAGAAAGACTACTCCGTCGGGTTCGGAGGGAAGTTCGGCGTGCAGACCGACAGGAAGGACGCCTCCGCCGTCGGCTGGGACCACCGCGAGGACGCGAACCAACATCACTCGCAGAAAGGTCATTTTACAGTTATACATTTATATACATAGTGGCTCCGATTACTGCAGACACCTCCTAATTTTACTTTAAGTTATTCCTGTCATTTCTTTATCCGCCGAAAAGGAAAGGGACGGATGATTGAGATTGAGTGTGGGCATCTAGGTGGTGGCGATACTTCTCACGATGTGTTGGTACGGAATAATACAGCTGGACAATGTTGTTGACGGCACTTGTATATTAATTATAATTTTAGCACACAATACACGTTATGCAGATAAATCATGCTGGAGATGAAAAGCAAGTATTGCCATACTTAAAATATAAAGTAACATTTTGTCGGGGATGCCAACACTGGGTCACGCTATCTACATAAAGGCGATATCTGGCTACGTAGATAAACTTGATAGGAGCTGAAGTATGGAGACAGAGTAGTATTGGAAATTATAGTTTGACAGCTTACACACAACACAATGTATAAACTACTGTATTATGATTGTCTCGATAAGCCCAATGGCTTTTAGCTGTGGCAGCTAGGTTTGCGACTAACCTAAGCATCACCAGATATCCGTTATGAAGCTGCGAGTAAGCTTAAAGGAGACTTACTCAGTAAACTTAAATCGACAAGATGACTAGGGACTTTCCAGACTACGTTCCCCAAAAATAATATAGATGGCGTTATCCAGATTTAACGTAATGTAATGGCAGAAGCATCATCACTAATTTAAGAAAGGAAAACATGAAACAGTAGGACTAGGGCCCTGTGCTGGGAGGTTTTCTGGCCACGTCTTTCGCTCAGCGTTACAGATTCCGATGTGGTAGTAGTTTTACAGCTTTTTACATAATATGTAATTTAATTTTTTTTGACGTTCAAAAAGCGCTAACTTTGTAAGCCAATTTTGAAAAATAAATATTTTAAAATTTTGAATTTTTGAAAAAGAACCACGCCCTTGTCGGTGTAACATTCTCCAAAGAAAGAATTGTTGTTTGATATTTGAATCGGATTATGTATACAACTATGTTCCTACTTATATTGCTCTTTGTTTAGAGCAGAATAACAATGGATGGGAGATGTACTGTGTAATAAAAAGGGTCATCATGTATACTCAAAAACGAAGGTAAAAGATGCATATATCTTTTATCTATGCAATTAGAAGAAGGATTTTTTAAGCGCCTCATTTTTCTTGGGGAACGTAGCATGGGAAGTTCCACATTGTTAAAGTGATTCAGTTTCCAAAAAGTAGTGTTATCTAAATACTAGATATTTCTAATTGTGGGGTCGAGCCGCTGATGTAGAAACTATTTTCATCATTCAAAAAAGAGCACTTCGCGCTATTTATAATCTGTGTTGCCGGGGCTCTTTAAGGGAGCTGTTTAAAGAAATAAATATACTCACGGTCGCGAGTCAATATATTTATGAAAACATTATGTATGTACGTAAAAATGTATCTCTCCTTCCGAGAAACTGTGAAAGGCATACTTACAATACAAGGAATAAAAATAAAATTGTTGTTCAAAATTCTAGATTAAGTAAATTAAATTCATCTTTTTTGGGGTTATGTATACGTTTTTACAATAAAATACCAGATGATATTTTAAATTTGCTAGAGAATAAATTTAAAGCTCAAATACCAGATAATATTTTAAATTTGTCGGAGAACAAATTTAAAGCTCACGTGAAGCTTACTTTATGTAAAAAAGCCTATTATAAGATTAATGATTACCTAAATGATAAAAATGTCTGGTATTAAATGTGTTCCTCTAGTTATTAAATAACTTGTAATGTACCCTCATTGATTTAAAAGATGTGTTGCTGTTGCAGTTTCTTGTCATTTCTTCTCCTCAGCCATAACACCTTGCGAAATGACGTAAATTCAAAAATGTTACATTGACCTTCAACAAGTTTATCCATGATAATTACGTTGAATAAATGATTCTGATTCTGATTCTGCTCACGTGAAGCTTACTTTATGTAAAAAAGCTTATTATAAGATTAATGATTACCTAAATGATAAAAATGTCTGGTATTGAATGTGTTCCTCTAGTTATTAAATAACTTGTAATGTACCCTCATTGATTTAAAAGATGTGTTGCTGTTGCAGTTTCTTGTCATTTCATCTCCTCAGCCATAACACCTTGCGAAATGACGTAAATTCAAAAATGTTACATTGACCTTCATCAAGTTTATCCATGATAATTACGTTGAATAAGTGATTCTGATTCTTACATATTATACCACAGTCATGTACATTTAAATTCTTTCGTAAAAACAACATGGAAAACGTGATGGAATTGTATGCTGATATAACACGCGACCGTTCGTATTACGTAAATTGACTCCATTTACACTGCATTTAAAGCTACGCTCTTCCAATACGATACATAAAATAACCGCTGAAATTGAATGCGCTTATAACCATAGAGACCTCCGTGGTCCAGTGGTTGAGCGTTGGACTCACGATCCGGAGGTCCCGGGTTCGCTTCCCGATGAGGACAAAACACAAAAAATACTTTGTGGTCCCTAGTTTGGTTAGGACATTACTGGCTGATCACCAGATTGTCCGAAAGTAAGACGAAGGCTTCGGAAGGCACGTTAAGCTGTTGGTCCCTGTTACTACTTACTGATGTAAGTAAGTAGTCGTTACATGCCAAGGGGACTCAGTATAAGGGGCTGAAATCAACGAAATAGATTAGATTCAGGTGCATAGGAGATAAAAAATATGTGTATCATTATCTCGTTTTTCACAGGGTCCGCTTACCTAACCTGAAAATTTGACAGGTCCGGTTTTTTACAGAAGCGACTGCCTGTCTAACCTTCCAACCCGCGAAGGGAAAATCAGCCCAATACAGGTTAGGTCAAATACTTCCGAAAATGCTTTTCTTGGGAATGTGGGTTTCCTCACGATGTTTTCCTTCACCGAAGAGCACGTGATAATCATTTATGATATAAACATAAATTCGAAAACAAATTCGGCAATCATTGGTTTAAGCCTGTGTGGGATTCGACCCTGCGACCTCAAAGTGAGAGGCAAGCGTTCTACCAACTGAGCTACCGCGGCTTCTTAAATGATGTGTATACTAATTTAAAATATTGATCTTTATCATTTATGACCGTAAAATTAATTTACATTCTCCACGTTATTGTATTACTTGCCTTTAATTTATTTAATCAAAACATTTAATTTATTTACAGTGAAAATTTACAAGATTATGTTTAATGTAACATGATCAAATTAGAATATCTGTTTTGTAATGACCACAGGAAAATTAAACATTTAAATGTATTTGCCTGACGTAACAATATGTTATGTAAAATAACAAGGTAACATTGCTTAACACGAGCTAAATACGATTATGCAGCATAAGAATAATGGCGCGTTGAATGCATTGTGACTGTCGTATTTGGTTTGCCTGAATAAATAAGAGAATTAACTTTTTCCAGGTGTTATGAAAACGATTTCATTCCAATTGTGAGATAATAGATATTTTTTTATAAAAAAATGATTTTTCATTTTAATTAATTTACATTCTAAATCTCTTAAGGAGCTCGGTGGCGCAGCGGTTGACGCGCTCGGTCTGCGATTGTTGAAGTTAAGCGACTTTCGCAAAGGCCGAAAAAAAATGTTTTCATCTCGAGCTCCTCCGTGCTTCGGAAGGCACGTTACGTCGTTGGTCCCGGCTGCATTAGCAGTCGTTAATAACCACCAATCCGCACTGGGCCCGCGTGGTGGTTGAAGGCCCGATCTCCCTATCCATCCACAAGGAAGGCCCGTGCCCCAGCAGTGGGGACGTTAATGAGCTGGTGATGATGATGATGACATTCTAAAAGTTTTTATTTATATTCTTAAAATGAAAATGATTAAATTTTGACAAAACCCAGTTGTTTTTTTTTGTTCTGTATTCTGCGGTTAGCGATGCGCCAATGAGAAATCTTGAGTGATCATGGTTTTCAAAAATCTTTGTCCTTAATAATAATTACAATGATATGACTCTTTATGACATTTTATTATTGTTCAGTTATAAAATATTTAGTTCATGCTGCATATGACATACGACATAGCAATCGTTTAAAATAATAAAAACCGCTTTTATAAACAGTTTTTTTTTGTCTTATTATGTCTTCTCTGTAGGTATGTGTAGCAGTTACTACTTGGCCGGAACCTTTTTATACAGAAATAACACATTTGTCTTATCAATGTTGTACCACTCATCCTGAAAATATGAACAAAGTTTGTCAGGATATATGATTTTATGACATATAATTCCTACAGACTATGCAATCGGGTTCGGCGGAAAATTCGGAGTACAAACGGACAGACAGGACGCGTCTGCTATGGGCTGGGACCACCAGGAGAAGACGCCAGCCCACGCGAGTCAAGTCGACCATAAAAAGGTCAGTTATAATAACAATAACGACTTATTTTATACTACAAAGATCCTTACAATAAATACCTTAATATCTATATGTTATTTATAGGTAAAGACCAAAAGCTCCGACGCTCCTAGGTTTACCTAGTCAATCTCCAGGTCAAAACTTAGTCAAATCCAAACGAATTGAGTGTACGATCTTTGACTAACCAATTTATGTTCCTATAATCCTAGGAGCGCTTAACTGACACAGCTATACGCCTAAATTCAGATAAGAGCCTACGTATAATTTTATATGAATGTATCAATGTCAGTTGTTCGTTAATTACTCTCCGTTCGGGTCTTATCGACTAGTCCAACGGTCGTGTACATTGTACGGTCACGAGTACTAATATGTATGCACTTTGAAACCATGTCACATTAACTTTTATGACAAATTAAACCGTAAGTCTCATTAAATGTCAAATATGATAGAGCGACAAGGTTCTAAAGTGGGTATATGATATTGCTCATGACTGTACATAGTTCCAGAAATATAGTTATATAATACTATAACATATATTATCAAATATTCCTTTTTATAATTAAATAATGGACAAAATACCTGCCAGAGAAATCAACGATCAATATATATAATATTACGTTGCTAGGGTTTTGGTGGCAAGTTCGGCGTGGAGACCGACCGCGTGGACAAGTCCGCGCATAGGTTCGACGAGGTGGAGAAGGTGGGCACCAATTACATCAAGCAGAAACCAGACATCGCCGGCGCCATGCCTTCCTCCATCAGAGCCAAGTTTGAAAACATGGCCAAGGAAAAAGAAGCGGTAAGTATACTTATAATAATAATGTTTATAGCTTTAAAATACAAAGGAAATGAACATATAATAATTATTATTCGTGGTTCGCCGGGGAGCGCTGACTGGAACCCCTTATTTTTTATTTTAAGTGCAGTTTTCGCTAACACAGTTGGCTCGAACAATTACTTTGGTCTTACAGAAAGCTCGGTGAAGCGGGTCACTTAGTTCATCTTGTGAGCTTATGCTATATTATAGCATTGTAATCGTCATGACCAGGGTACTGCGGGGCGGAAGGCTAGAGCGCACCACTGCCACATTTTTCCCTAAAAAAGTAGCACGGAGACACCCACCTCACAACCCACACGATAGAAGAAGTACGGAGAATGCTACTCCGACACAAGGGTGGCTTAAATTAGTGATGATGAATGGTCATGACCAACATAATAATATGTCGCTCGCAACATAATATTAATATTTTAGTTTGTTGAAATTTTTTTTATTGGAGGGTAATTGTCGCAGACTTTCAAATCTCTTTGACAGATAATGAAACGTCATTCGAGATCGAATTCTTTTGAGGCAAGTTGTGAGTGTTTAGTAGGAGTGAGAAAACAATGTTGTATTTATTTTTTATAGCGTTTGGAAACGCCTGTTCCTCTTAATAAGTAATTGATTGGACATTGTGTGCGAATTTGAAAGGCATTGATTTCAATGGCTCGTAGATCTGCCAAACGAGATTTAGTTTTTCGCTGAAGGTCGGTGGCGCAGATATCAAAGCCGCGATGTATCCCTGCCACACCGCGTTCGAGTCCTCGCGAAGTTCATCTTTTTGAGATTTTTGTTTACATCATTAAACTAAATTCTCAGCATAATTATGTATTTAAAACTTTGCATGTTTTTATTGTTATTTATGCAAACATATACAAAAAAGTGTCATAAAAACCTTAAAATTTTGTATGTACACCTAGGGAGTTGTCATAGCCAATTATATCAAGACTTGGATACATCCTACGAATAAATAATACATCTATACTAAAACCACATAAATTGACGCCTATGCTACTGTGTGTTGAGTTGAGAGATAAAAAATACACTTCACTCGTTTTGCAAAAACTCAACTCAATTTCTTTTGAAACAGACTCAACCACTATAGCTAAATTAGACATAAATCATTGTAAAAACGTTCCACTTAACAAACAATCTGAGTTTCTACTAATCACAAAAAAGAAACACGCAAAGACACTGAAGTCATAATAACTTGTGCCTACAGTGATCGGAAACTGGTTACTAGAAAGCTAGTTGGTTTGGCACGCATGCGTAGTTCTCCGATACCGACAGGCTTAATTTTCTAGTTTACAATTATTATAATAATATAATAGTTGGAGTGAGGAGCTCGGTAGCGCAGCGGTAAACGCGCTCGGTCTGCGATCGTTGAAGTTAAGCAACTTTCGCAAAAGGCCGGTCAAAGGATGGGCGATCACAAAAAAAAAGTTTTCACCTCGAGTTCCTCCGTGCTTCGGAAGGCACGTTAAGCCGTTGGTCCCGGCTGCATTAGCAGTCGTTAATAACCACCAATCCACACTGGGCCCGCGTGATGGTTTAAGGCCCGATCTCCCTATCCATCCATAGGGAAGGCCCGTGCCCCAACAGTGGGGACGTTAATGGGCTGATGATGACTGCGTCAGTACTTACGTGAGTGCGCTGATTTCTATCGGATGACAGCACGACAACGTTCTATCTTTGTTAAAGAGGCGTGTTTTTGTTATCGGTGCTTATATCGACACTCTGTCGCCTTTTGTAAGCGCAATTTTATTATTGCGGCACCGGCCGTCGCACCTCCCACCACACGATGTTTGGTTTTAATGTTCACCGATCTCAATACCCACTTCAGCGGGAATGCACTGTCACCTTCTGTGACATGATTGTTAACGCGATTGAGGTGACAATCGCGTACACGGAGTACACGCGTAATCGCGTACGCGGAGGTCCGCGTACGTGCTGATGATGGAGGAGAGCCTTCACGACGATCATCTCATCCAAGCAAGCACGCATGTTCGCCTCCCTTACATTCACAGGCGACGTCTCGTCCAACAAAGTCCGTTATATGCGGGAGCACATATTTGATACATGGCACTCAATAATGTCGCCTAGTGAAGACGAAGCTTTAGCCTTTTAGAATGATAAGGGACATGAACTACGTATTTATAAGGAATAGATCATTAAAAATATTAATAATTAAACATGAACTTGTTTGCTGGTATAATCTCTGTAATTTACATGTGTTGAATTTATTACTCTTTGACCCTTTTTTGCTTTAAATATTTATGAGCCCTGAAAAATAATGAGAGCCGTTTTGGTCTGTGTTTTTTTTTTTGTTAAAACAGTTCATATTTTTCAGGAAGCGCAGCAAACTGTGCAAAGGATACGACAGCAACGAGAAAAAACCGATAAGGACCTTTCTCTGAAGGTGAGGAAAATGACCTTACCATTGATAAATGCCTTTCTGGCGTTACACGCACATGTTAAAATGATATTTTTCTATTGTGCATTGCACTTTCTTCGTCTATACTTCTGCAGTAAACATTCACAAAACGGCAGTTTAATTTATTCTGCACATACCGACAACACGCTCTGCCAAACCTTTTTCTCCGTGACTTATCGTAGATGGGGAGCGCTGAGGGTTCTCACCTGGTGACAAGTACCGAGACTATCAGGTTCAATTAAAGAATTATCCATTCAAGTGTCACGGATAGCATAAACAGTCTCCACACCGTCTACTATGGGCCTCCCCTCAAGCGCATACTATCACGCTGTTCCATTGCGGGAGGATAATAGGTTCTGAACTATACAGAATGTTACATTACTTCTCTTACTTCCAGGAAAAGGAGAAATTAAAGAACGAAGAACAGCCTGACCCTACGTCCAAAGCGACTGAGCACATGGAGCAGCACAAAAGTCCAGTCAACAAGGTGCTAGCCAGTCCTGTAATGCTACCAGTTTCGGAGCCGACTTCTCCCGAGGATGTTACCGAGCAGGCCAACTTGCCTGACGTCACTCTCGTCGGTTCACCGATGGAGGAACGGGAAGAGGTATCATTTTATTTTGTTCCTCCGTAAAAAGCGACATGAAGTCATTATGCATGTATTTTTTTATACTGTTTTACATACATACATAATACTGTTTTATATTACGGGTTGAGTTTATACTCATGCCTACTGTCATACCTAGTGAGGTTGACAGAGCCGCAAGTAATTAGAAGACAGGTTACAGCCAGCCACTGGATACAAAATTCTAGTAGTCTAAGACGGATATGACCAACCGTATGGCGATAGGCAATTAGCTCATCGCCCATATAATGAACCATCAAATTAGAAAGGACACAGTCCCTGTAGTTAGCTTTTACGTCGTCATAAGTAAATATAAGTTTACGACCTGTCCCGGATGATAAACAGCTAAACGTATTTTCGTTCTGTATTCGCTTTCAGTCCAACGTAGTAGTGAGAATACGTAACTAAACGAAAACGAAATGACGATAAATTCCCGAAAAAAGTTATCATATAATCTAAACGAAATACAGAATGGAATAATACTAACGCTCCCCACCAGTGTCTGGGCTAGGTTTACCTCACCCCCGAGTCGAACATATTTTAGGGTGGTATTAACCTCTCATATGCCGAGATACCAGACACAATAGATTTTACATTGTGTCTGGTCGAGATCTGCGTTCCGGCGTTCGAAAGATTAATAAACTAATCTCAGCATTGAGACTGCCCTCAAGATTATGCCAATGTGACAGTTGTTATATAAAAACAAGGACTTGCGCATTATCTTGAGAAAGCTGAGATTAGTTTATTGACACCATCCTAAAACTTGAATCGTACGGTGTCAGACGTCACACACACAGATGCGCGTGTACGGTTATGTCAATGTGTAATGTCTGTGTAAAACGAGGTTGTTTGTATGAAGTGTCCGGGGTGTGTTTACGCTTTACTTACACTATTACAGGTTCTATACTTTTGCTGTAGCTATAACAAACATACGTGTTAACAGATAAAGCGCCAGCCGACGATTGTGGTGTCCCCGGTGGGGTGGGAGTCGGAGACGGCGGAGGGCGAGGACGAGGACGGGTACACGGCGCGCGCGCTCTACGACTACCAGGCCGCCGCGCCAGACGAGATCTCCTTCGACCCTGATGACATCATCACCAACATCGTCATGGTAAATAACACGGAATAAGGAGCTTGGAAAGGCCCTAACGCGCATTTTGTATGAGACCCGCCGGTTCATCCCCGCGCTCTTATTCCATAGCCACTTTACCGGCAATGTAATGAATACAAACCCCGGGTCATTGACCTATCACCCGTGAATGTTTCGTCTCAGAATATGTGGTTTAAATTATCATCAATATAAAATGCTGCGTCTAAAATATTATATAATCCGTGAGGTTTGACGTTTATATGATTGCGTGGCGATTAGGACTGAAAGTGCTGGAATCTGATGTAAGTTTTGTTGTTTCAGATCGACGAGGGCTGGTGGCAGGGGCTGTGTAAGGGCGCGTTCGGACTGTTCCCCGCGAACTACGTGCAACTGCAGGACAAATAGGGACGCCCCGCTACACTCACATTCCCACCCCGCGGTGATATCATTTAATTAATAGTTCACATCGCTCATCATTTCATATGCATATACTTCCATTTTTAGGGTGTCGTAACTACCGTAATGGGACTCTATTACTAAGGCCCGTATTAATAAACCAATCTCAAGTTCCGAGTGTCAACTCAAGATTGATCTCAAGTATCTGTTCTTATTAATAAATTGGACTGGTGTCACTAATGTCACACTCGCTCTCAGCTAAGAGTTGTCAAAAACGTTCATATTAATAAACCAAACTCGGCACTCAAGTCTCCGCTCTGTCTGTCTCAGTGTGTGTGACATCATAACGCCAATAATCATGACATTATAAACTCAAAATGTATGTTTGCACCTACTATTTGTTCTATAAAGCAAAAACTATAGCCGTCAAATAACCTTGGAAAAAACACGTACCTTGTACCCTTTTTAAACATTAGATTTTGGTATTTTAATTGTTTGTTGGTAAATCCGCCATAATAACACCATCTGTGTAAAATTCAACTGTCTGCCTATTACGGATTGTTGGCAACCCCAACAAAATTATATTTCACATTTTAAATATGGCAATACTTGCCCTCTTCTTCTAGAATCTAGAATCTGCGTAACGTGTATCGTGTATTAAAACTTTATAATATAAAATTTTCAAGTTAGGACAGACCGCGTAGGTTTAGTAATAGAGTCTCAGGGGTACAGCATCCTAAAAATTAGGTGCGTTAAAAGATGAATCTCGAAATGCCAGCTAATAAGCTGGAAATTTGTATATAGCTTCGTTTTGTCATTTTCCACCATAGCTGAAAAATTACATAAAATCACGCGTCTGCAGGTCCAGACGTTCAAGGTCAAAAGATCAAAAACTAAGTTATGCATAGTAATGTTTTTTTTAATATCTGTTTTTTGATCTTGAAGCTCAATATGAGGTTTCAGCCGAAGTAGAAAATTGGAAAACGCCGCTATTACTTACGCGAATTTCCAGCTATTTAGCTCTCATTCCGAGGTTGAATCTTTAATCTTTATTTAACCGTATTACTACGTTCATTATCGTTCTAACATAAAAACGTACTTATGAAGCGAAAGAAATGAAATAACCTCATTATCATAATATTGAAATTATCTATTCATAGTATATCGCCTAAAACTTACGACAGTTATATTATAGATTATCGTATAGAATCACAAGAAATGGAATTATCTTGAAGTGAAATATTGTGTATATACAGATTTATGTTATAAGTATACATATTTAATTAAATAGAATGTTCACTGATATTAGTGGTGAAACGAGAAGATACCTACTAACTTTATTTTAAGTTATACCTGTAATTTTTTGTCCACCGAAAAAAAGAACGGGATGGTTTTAGACAGAAGGTATTAAGCCTCCAGAATTTAGTCGACAGTACACGTCAAACTAACTGTAGACCAGTATGATGCTTATTTGATTCGTCCGTGTTGTTTCATTCACTCATGCATTTTGGAATTAACGGCTGTTAATGCGTCCCTTTCGTTTTAGGCAGATAAAAATGACAGGTGTAACTGTAAATAAAATTAGGAGATGTCGGCTGGAATCGGCACCATTGAATACCTGGATAGTGCTTCCTGGTTGTTGGAAGTGGAACCACTTCCATAACTAATGTATAAGGATTTGTTTAATATGTAGAGGAATCAGAACTAAAGAAATACCGTTATGCTTGCAGATAGTTAGAGGACCATATTTAAAGCTCAATTTTTGAGAAGTTAAATACTTAGATTATGATGCGATATACACATTTACAGTATTATTTATTCCGGACTGAATTAATTACTAAATTAAAAATCATTTAAATTGCATTTTAAATTATTTCCATCATTTATTGTGTCATGCATGCCATGTTGTTTTCATGATTATAGATATAAGCGATAGTATTTTTTTTTTATATTTCACCTATAAGCCCTTCAGCATTTGTGTTTAAACTAGGTTTTAAAAAGGTATAACCCTTATATTGTTTTATATTTCAAAACTATGTTAGTGTACTGTTGTTGAATGTGAAATTACCTACATTATGATTTGTGTCACATCTTCCAATACATTTTATACATTGATGTGTTATTATAGTTTCTGTATGTTCATTTGTACGGAAGGTCCTTCCAGCCTGTTCCTCCTTAACTTCAGATAGTCTTTATTCAGGTTGTTGCGTTCCCCAATAAATTGGTCTCTAGTTGACTGGTAGCTTGCTACGACTAAAAGCTATAACTCACCTAAAAGATAAATTACCAGAGGGTCTAGCCAAGTTGCAAACGTTTCGATTAAACCAGTTATTATATCTAATCGAACAAATATGTGACGCGCTCGGACGAGAAACTACTCGCTGTAGAACAGCCACCAGCTAGTACAGCGGGTAGTACAGTCATGAGCAATATAATGTACCCACTTTAGGACTCTGTCGCACTATCTTATTTGACATTTAGTGACACTTACAGCTCAATTTGTCAAAAAAGTTAATGTGTGTACCAAAGTGTATATGTCGTGGCCAGATCATAGAATTGATCATTTCATGATGTGCTTATTTCATGAAATAGAATATCATTCGTTGGCCACATCATGATGTAGTTTGGCCAGATCAATGAACACAAAACGTTTAACGATATGAGCAACTAAATGCATGATTATTTCATGATATGGCCAAACGTTGCCAATCATATCGTAAAATTAGTAACATTATCCACCGATAGTGGCGCTGGTGTCGATTATATTTAAAACTTGATTCATAATCGATGAATCAATGTTATTGTTCAATTTTCCATATCGAATAGGTACATAATTTTGAACCTAAGAAACTAATCGACTATTCGCATTTTTATTACACCACATAGCATGGACACCGCCTACATTAACGATATGGCCAAACGTTGATTGATATATCATTAAACGTTGACGTTTTAACGATATGATCAACTTAAGTTGGCCATTTCATAAAATATGACCATTTCATGAAATGGTCGATCACATCATGAAATGATCATTTTTAAGATCTGGCCACGACATATACATATTAATGCTCGTGACCGTACTGATCACACTCGGGGTCTTAATCTTAAACTACCGCTGTTCACAATATTATTATACCGTAATTGTTGGGTATTAATTCCTTTAATACTATTATGTGCGCAATTGTAACTAAATAACAAATAATTAGGATTTACTGGGACATACTGTACTGTAACCTATATGTATACTGATGCAACAAATTAAACGAATCGTTAATGTAGCGTATCTGCGTTATAATATATGTTACAGATTTATCCAAACGTTGGCAGCTTTTCTAGGCCCCTGGTCTGAGCCCTGGTGAATGAAATTTTTAAATTCTACCCGTTGTAGTGCAGTATGTTGCCACACAAGTAGACTAACTCTTCTGTCAGCCTGTATAATCTCCATGGTTAATTATAACTTAGTATACATCACTCATAAAATCATTAAATAATTTAACCTATTTAAACAGTGACATGTGTTAGAATATCGCCGAATAAGCATGCAATCATGTAACACAACTATGACATCGTTTACGTTTCGTGAACCTGCTACGAGAATTTACAAATGTTATCAGTCAATGTATTTTTAACGGTGTATAATGAAAGGTATGTAATGCCGAAGATTTATAAAAGACAATTTATTGTTTGTAAAATAAAAGTAATAAATTTATTTTTTAGTGATGACGCAAGTTTGATTTGAGCCCTTTCTTTATACAACTTGTAGGTTGAAGGATACTTTTACGATAGAGGTTTTTGTGAAATAAATTTCGACTGACCTTGATAGGGAACGGGAATTTGAGCGTATATACTACTTGAATAAATAACTTTCTAACAAAAGTCATGTTTAGATACAATTTATTTTTGGTTACTATCATATACCTAATTTAATTGTCAAACAAAGAAATAAGGTACATAAAAATATAACAAAAACGCCTGTGGTCGAACAGCGTCGGAAAAGGAATATTGGTGATCGGACATATTAGCAGTGACCCAGTCGTGGAAGGCAGAGACGCGGGTAAAGAGCGTGGTCTTGTCGAAGTTTT
Source organism: Pectinophora gossypiella (assembly GCF_024362695.1). Taxonomy (NCBI): domain Eukaryota; kingdom Metazoa; phylum Arthropoda; class Insecta; order Lepidoptera; family Gelechiidae; genus Pectinophora; species Pectinophora gossypiella. The sequence goes on from NC_065433.1 coordinate 18,324,021, forward strand.
TCCCGCTGACGACGCCGACGAGTAGGTCGCGCCCGTCGCGCGCGGCGCCGTCCTGCGCGTGCACGCACGTGAGCGGGCTGCCAGAGTCGCCCTCCGACACATCCGTCCGCAGCGAGTTCGAACACACAAACTTATCCATATTCATTTCCCACAGCAACGAACACTGCACTCGCGGCATCGTGTCGATCGGCGCCAGAAGCAGTACTTGTGACGTATTATCTTTCGTTCTATGACCAGTTTTTCCATATCCGGCCGTAATACACGCCCCTAGCCTGTCCGTCGTGGTACGCGCCACTGTAATCGGTTTTATTCCAGTTTGTTCGAAATCCCAAGGATAATCCATATACCCGAGGGCTAAATCATTGTTCGGGAAATTGAACTTTTTGTGTAGGTGAATTGTCTTGAATTGTCTCCATTGTGAGCCAGCTTTAGACCGGCCGGACTCTCCGGTGTGTTGCAGGGAGGTGTGTATGTTCCCGGCCACAGCTCTAAGTATATGGGATCGCTTGGCATAGTAAAAATTGTCGCCTTCGAAACAATGAGCTGCAGTCAGTATTACATCTTTTTTTATAATACTTCCTCCGCATAAGTTTGCCCACAGTTTAAGAACTCCCCTCTTAGAGATTGGCTCCTTGATGGAGACCAGGTAGGGTACCTGCCAGTTGAGCGCGGGCTCGCCGTTCACGACGACGGGCTTCACGCGGTACTTCGAATATTTCAATGTGGTTATCACTCGTCTGTCTGGCACGGACATGCACTGTGATACATATGTTAAAATATATAATATTTTTAGGTACATTCAAGTCTTTGCTTCGTATCTTCACATGACCTTTGATTTAACACTAGTTTTGATATAAACACGTTAATTCAGTTTATTATTTGTCTTTTATCCGGCCATACCGTTGAAATACCAATTCCGTAAAAAGCGGCGTATCAGAATTAGAGAGATTGTTTAATTGGTATTATCTTAGTTACTTATAAGAATAACCCAATTCTTGGATTACATAAAAGACATGTAATAAAGTAATAATATAATAAACTGAATAAAATATATACGTTCATGACAGTTTAGTCATTTTAACTTTGCTATGTTTTTGCCATAGAGCAACACGGGCCTCCGCGGACCGGGGAGGAGTCTGTGGCCTTAGCGTAAGTTGCCAAATACAGATAGTTCAACTCAGTTGTGCTTGCGGCCCTATGTGTGGGTAAACCTTGTACATACCTATACAGTGATTTTGTGTGCGTGACAAGAGGTACAGTCTGGTTCAAATACAAAATACAGTTTATTTACGGGTCATATAGTTTTTTAAAAAAGCAGTTATTTCGTAATTTAATGTTTATTTATTGAAAATTGAACTGAATCCCTACTTGAAAAATCTAATTACGAATTTTCAGATTCTCTCACCAAGGTTAATTATAATTTCTGACTCCATGTCAAAATGTCTACATACGTATAGTATTCATTTTCTTTCTTTTGTAGATGTCGACAAGTCATCAATTTGACTTAAACGTTAATTTACGAGTTTCATTATTTTCGTCATCTTTTAAAATTAAAAGATTTTTACTCCCTAAACATTTTCTCCGTGAAGAACTAGACATTTTCGTAAACTACTGTACCCTTAAGAAAAAGCGATAGAAACACATCTTGCTCGGACGACGATTGCCGCATCACTGCCACACGAATGAAAGTTGTATATTTACAAGCCCACGCACACATAGGGCCGCGCGGACAACTGAGTTGAACTATCTGTACCACGGTATAATTATACCATGGTCAATACAACATTTTCATTTTATATATGTCGTGGCCAGATCGTAAAATTGATCATTTCATGATGTGGTCGACCATTTCATGAAATGGTCATATTTCATGAAATATGACCATTTCATGAAATGGTTATAATGGTCAACTTGACTTGGCCATTTCATGAAATATGACCATTTCATGAAATGATCGAGCACATCATGAAATGATCAATTCTATGGTCTGGCCACGACATATATATAATTATATACACCTACATATATACGTTTTGTTGTTGTAATTATGAATGCTCTATGTACCTGTAATTGGAGTACATATACAAAAACTAATTTAGGACTTGCATTTTATAACTTTACAATATGTGTACTGTTGGTATACCTATCTATATAAATAAATAAATAAATTTTCTGCCACTTTTCGCGGGGCGGGAAGATGTGAGATGTCTACTCCCTTCCGTGTGGCTCTTTGGTTTTTACTGAAAATATACATTTTCATACTAAGAAGAACCTTATAGTAGTCTAATAAGTGTTTTATTAATAAATGATGTCGATTTCTGATGCCTAGGTACATTTTCGGACAAAAATGTAAATAGTAAAAATAATAATAGTATGTGTTAGCACCACGGAATAGAAGAAAGATTCTATTCCGTAGTTAACACCAACTCACTCGGATTGGATGAAATGTTAGGTAACTGGATTTTGTACGGTAGGTATCCAAATATCGAATAATATAGTATTTTATGCAACAGTTGTATAAGAAGGGTCAAAAAATGCGAGTGGCGTGAGTTGCGATGTGAGCCTTGGCGAACATCGCAATAAGAGACGCCACGAGCATTTTTTGACCTAGTTATACAACGTTGCATACAATACTTTTTCTACGACGACGTAATTTTAAATGAAACAAAAATTTTCCAATTTATTTTCCAACGCGCGGGAAAATGGCGGCAAATGTATACTTTTTTTTTATAGTATATCTATGGCACCAAACAAAGTAAAGGTGCCAGTTTCCAGGTCAAAAAAAAAAAAAAAACAACAACAATGCTTTTTTGGCGACATTATAGTACAGTTACACTTTGTAAACAATGCTTTTATAGGCCATAGAGCATACACTTTTTCAAAGAGTTTAATTATGTATGTACTTATATTAGACTTTTTGGTTATTTAAATGCCAGATTAAAGTAGAGGAGTAGAAAAAGATACTTATGTATTTTTCATTGTATTATTAAGCCACCTACGTCAGCATATTACTGCATACGACATCTGACGTCATGAGTTCCTGTTGTTTCGGGTGGCTTTATCATTAATACGTTTTACAAAGAATTTCGAATCTATTTTCACCTTTGACATGCTCATGACACTAAAACAGCTTTACCTAACCTAACAGAAGATTGTCCTCAGATTTCTTGAGTTTCCCAATTTTCCTAAACAATTATATAAACATAAACAATGGCGAGTGGGTGCCTCTACAAATTAGTGATATTAACGAAAATTATTTTTGGGTCTCGAATATAATAACTGCTTGGAACTTCCCCTCTTTAATTAGGAACTTCTTTATCTATCGTTTGTCTTAATTTTCTTTGATGACTGCGCCATTTGTTTGTTCCGACCCGTGATCCTCTCATCTCCTTCGGCTTTGTCGCTAAAGTGTGCCTCCGCCCATACCCTTTGTACAAATACCAAGATTTTGCGATTATTTTGTGTAACCTACTTACTATCTATAGGTATATCGGAAAACTACAGGATTTAAGAAAATGGCCCTCCCAAAAGAAACAAATTTTAAGATATCGTCAGTTTAACTTATTGGAGGCATATGTCATCATCTCCCAAGCATTATTTCGTTTTTCACAGGAAAGATTTGAAGATTTGACAGGTTCGGTTTTTTTACAGAAGCGACTACCTGTCTGACCTTGCAACATGCGAAGGGAAAACTAGGCCACACAAATTACGTCACATACCTCCGAAAACGCTTTTCTCGGGAATGTGGGTTTCCTCACGATGTTTTCCTTCACCGCTGAGAAAGTGATAGTTATAATTAACAATTTCTATAATCATTTATGAGCCAAACATGAATCCGAAAACAAATTGGAGAATCATTGATTTAGGCTTGTGCTGGATTCAAACCCCCGACGTCAAAGTGAGAGGCAAGCGTTCTACCAGCTGGGCCACCACGGCTTATTGTAGGCAAGAGTCTAGTAAACTATTATTATTATTAGCCTATATGATCCCTATATGGCCTTTGCTCAGCAGTAAACTATAAACAAAGAAAAATATTTAAGTATTAAGTATATGTGATAATCTAAAAAGAAGAGAGTGACAAACACAGCTACAAGGCAACACGCACTTTCGTTTGTAACTGTAGATAATAAGTAGGTACCATAGCGTCTTGATATTTTTACACTTTCTTCGTGGTTTCTTTCACGATCACGCCAAGTCACTTGAAGTTACTGACTTATTTCTGACAGAACAAACGACAATAACTACAGGAAATCGATGTTTCCGTGATTTAGATTTTATTTCTATTTCTTTTAAATTTTCAATGAATGTTTTGGAATTACCTTCTAGTATCAGTGATAATAAAATCGATTGTGTGCGATGAGAGAATCATAACAACTTTAAAGCACACGGTGCTGCGTGTAAAACCTACTATAGTCCAGGGACAACCCGTAGAACCTGGGCGAATACCGTTCATAGTTTCCATTAAATCTATTCATAGGAAATATGATAATGAAACCATATTATGGCGAAATTTGTGTGGTGGATCTATCATCCACATAAAGAGGGTATTGACCGCAGCGCATTGTTTTGAAGACAACGATTTCTTTTTGGTCAAAAATCCCCAAATGATACGTATCGTGGCTGGGAGCCTCGCAAACGAAGTCACAGAAATGAAAAATGGAAATAATATCTCTGACCCAGCCGTACAATGGCGAGGTATAAAACGCATATTTGTTCACAATGAATTTAATTTCCCGATCAATGATATCGCTTTGTTAATAGTTGATAACCCGTGGAAATTTGACCACTCTGTTCATTCCGTTCAAGTGGCTAAAGAAGGCGAAGACAATTGGGCCAACTGCATCGTCGCGGGATACGGCCGCGTTTCGCACGATTCTAAAGCGCCTTCATCACCGACTCTATTGCTGGCCTACATCAACATTCTGTCTAAGAATAACTGTAGCACTTTGTGGGAAATTAATATGGATAAGTTCGTCTGTTCCGACTCGGTGGTGTCGTCGGATGTCGCGAAGGGAGACTCTGGAGGTCCTTTAGTTTGCGACGGCCAAAGCAAGGCTTCTTTATTTCCTGAAAACGAACGTCTAGTTGGTGTTATATGCGGCAAGAATTTCGACAAAACAACTTTATTCACTCGAGTTTCAGGTTATAGCGAATTTATCACCCGCTTGAGAGGTAAAGATGATGGTGATGATTATGCTTTTAGATCACATGGTAACCGAATCGTCATCGAAATAATATGCTTTTATACTTCATTTATTATACATTTTATTGCGACTATCCTCTAGTTGGTGTTTTAATTTCACGTTACACATTTGCCCGAGCATGTTAATAAATCGGTAAAGAAATTGTTTTTATACTTACAATCTGTTGGACTTATAAATTAAAGGCGGTGATGTGGGTTGATATTGAACTACTCAGTTCACCGATTACTTACCTATTTATGGAAGTCAGTACCCAGAGATTTTCCATCTCTGACTGCCTGTGGCTCTCTGGCTCTGCCGACGACTCCAGAAAGAGTTAGGAATGTTGGTTGTTCACTTGCTAAGAATAAAATACCACAACGCTCTTCAGACATTATTTCGATGCTAAGTATTATTGATAATGCGGACGATAAAACGGCAGTAGAGCATAAAAATAGAAAAATAAACGATTGATGGTGTGGTTATATGGAAAGTGTTGTAGGGAACGCCATAGGCATAGGTACAATCTAGTCATAGTAATACACTTCTCATCAAAAAAATCGAAACACCTTGCAAGTTTACGTTTTGTCAGGATTATCAGAAAAATGTGTACATTTAGGAATAAATGTTAAATGTCGTTTAATAGTGAGTAATATGAGCTTATCAAATCTTAATGTTAATGTTCTAAATTTAAATGAATTTTTCATAGGTTTCGTATTTTGTTAAATGAGTCATTTTTATTCCGTATGGAGTATAAAGGAAATGGATAAAACAACACACGTAAATGAAAAAAAAAGCTAAAAAACGTTTATTTAATAACTTGTATTCCCTCCCCGAGCTCTAATTACTGCTTCCATACGGTTCTTCATCGATCGGATGAGAGTCACGATCACATGCTGTGGTATATTGTCCCATTCCTCTTGGATTGCATCTTGCAGCTGGCTAAGTGTTTCTGGGGCAGGATCTCTTGCTCGAATTCGTCTCTTTAATTCATCCCACAGATGTTCAATGGGATTCATGTCCGGGCTTCTTGCTGGCCATTCCATAATAGAGATATCGACTTCGTTAAGATAATCCCGTACGACGCCCGCGGTGTGAGAGCCCTAGCATTGTCGTGCATGAATATGAAGCCGTTGCCAATAAAATGTGCATAGGGCATCACATGAGGCTCGAGACACTCTTCGGCGTACCGATGACAGTTAAGTGCAGGCAGACGTGGCCCAGACACGAAAGCAAGCTCTGTCTTACCGTCGGCGCTGATTCCTCCCCAAACCGTCCACGAACCGCCACCATAGCTGACCTTTTCTTCAATGCAGCATTGTGCATAGCGTTCTCCGTCTCTTCTGTAGACCTTGTTCCTTCCGTCGTTACCATACAGCATAATTTTACACTCATCAGAAAAGAGAACTTTGCTCCACTGTAGGTATGACCAATTTAGGTGCTCACGTGCAAAGTTAAGGCGCGCTCTTCGATGGTCTGCAGTTAATTTCGGCCCATTTGCTGGCTTATGCGGTACCAGTCCACGATCCTTCAACCTTCTTCTAATTGTAGAGTCACTTACAGCCACCCTTCGTACAACACGAAGCCGCTGCTGCAGTTGAAAAGCGTTAAGGCGTCGATTTCTTAAAGAAGTTGTTACTATAAATCGATCATCTCGCTCTGAAGTGACCCGATTCCTGACAGATCCTGAACGGCGCGTGAACAAACCAGTCTCCCGATAACGTTTATAGACTCTATGAACAGATGACAGGCTTAGATGCAGTCTTGCAGCCACAACACGCTGACTAAGGCCAGAATCCAGCAATGCCACAACTTGGGCGGCTTCTGTGGGCGAAGTATCCATACGTTTTAGAAAAAAAACCTTTTTTCAGACGTCCCAAAGTCACAGTATTGAAATAAAAAACAAAAAGTTTAAGGATAGGCGCCAATTTTTAGTTTTTAAACGCTAAATGTACTCCAACCCTAAACACACATTTGTCTCAAAACAGTGATTCATTTCGTTTATAAGATAAACAAATGAAATTCTAATTTTGAATTTAGAATTTTCGCTTATTACTGTAATGGCCAAACTGCCACCTATACATTTATGTATTTTTTTTCATCGTATGAATTCTTTTTTGTGTTAAATTCGGACAGAAACAATGAAAACGGAAGTGTTTCGATTTTTTTGATGAGAAGTGTAGTATGCTGATGTGAGGGCGCTGGGCGCGCTGTTAACATTTTTATTAAACCATGAATAACCAGTGGAGCGCATCACTGTTCACTATGTGTAATAAACAGAGAGGCAGGTCCGGAGCCAGGCCCAGTTCAGAGGGGTGAGCGGACAACTGACTATATAATGCAATACTGAAATATGAATTTTGGCGTTGAAAGCGACTCACCTACACACACAGAAAAACAAACACAAATATATAAAGACAACATTATTGTAGGCGGGCTTACTGCTAAATAACAATATAATTCACGCAATTCTTACCTCTTTTATGACAGACTATATGCTCTATTATAACACGTTATTTTCTTGAATTTTAGCGTTGATAATGATTCCCGCTACAGTGAGGCTTTTCATAGTGAGTCACTTTACAGTAAGCGGCTTGACATCGCGTTTGTCTACTAAGGCATACCTGACATAGGTAAATACATCTACGAGTTCGAACCACAGAATAGAAGATAGAGGATGAAAGACCAAAACCTCTGTCGCCGGTTCAACCCCACTTTCTTTTACTACTACTCCTGCAAACAGATGACTACAATAAGCTCTACTGCTTCTCAAATTCCATAGCCACTTTACCAGCAATATACTTATATTTTTTGAGTGTTTTTATGTGATTCGTAAGATACTGCATGCAAAAGTATTTTTAAGCTTTCCTGGTATGAGGGATCTCCTTGCATGATAATCGATGTTTGATTGTCTGCCCTGCAGGTTATAATGCGCAAGACGACCTTTAAATAAACTATCGCGGAGGTCTATATGTCGTACAGTTTGCGGACGAATGGAGTGCAAAGTTGAAATATGAACTCACTTGGCCCTTCTAAACTCTTCCATCTATTCCGTGGTTAAAACAAAAGGTTTCCCTTTATGAAAAATATATAAGTAGCTATATATTTCGTATCCGCTTTCCATTTATAATAGACCTCTCCAATAATACCCACATATACCTACACAACTTGTTGGCAACACCAACACGCGCGCGCATGCGCGATACAAAGAGCCAGATGACAGGAGCGCCGCGCGCGCGGGACCCCCCACTTCTCGACCGACTCCGCCGCCGCCGCACGCGCGCTTGTTTAATTCGTCATATAATTATTTCGCTGTAATCTAAAGTAATTAAATACATTTTTATACTTGTATTTAGCGTCGTTTAATTTAACTTCAACACACAGTCTACTTAACATTTTGGTCCTTCGAGCTTCGCGTTAAATTCACCCGGCAACGGCGACGACGCCCATCGTAACCGCCATTTTGAAGAGACGCGGGATTACGGCGCTAATCCAGACGAAAATCAAGACGAGACCATCTACACAGCGCAGCGAAGATCAAGCAAGCGGCAGTCGAGAAGTCCACTGGAATTCAGTTTCAACGCCCGCGACATCGCGAAACATCGTGACCAGCAAGCAGCGTTGAAACATCCAGTGCCGTCGTCAAAGTGAAGCATCACCGGCGACATCAGAAGAACAACCAGTCAGATTGTTCTAAGGGTTTGGTGCAGCAGTCGTGAGTCGTTCCAATTAATTACTCCCTGACACAAACTCATTTTCAGAAACTCAGTGTGTGTGTTCTTGTTTAGGTATCTCAATACCTACACAATATTTTTCAGACCTATTCAGACATTTTTCAGACCCATTTCAGATATTTTTCAGACCCATTTCAGACATTTTGCAGACCTTTTTTCAGACTTATTCAGACCTCAGATTGCTAAATAAATTTCATACTTCATACGTATAACCTATGTGCAACCCCATTAACACCTACTCAGCTTGGCTCTAATTTTTATTGAAATTAACCCGCACCCAACATTCCACAGCACTGTGTTCGCTTTTGCTGTGGTGCTACTGCACGGCCCTGCCACGTCACCAGCCTGTCCCGCGCAGACACCCGCGCACCCACGCCACGCGCCCACGCCACGCGCCTGCGCCCCTGCGCCACGCGTCCGCGCCCACGCCGCGCGCCAACACCCCGCCATCTTGTTGCACTGCACTGCATTCGCCGCTCTCACCTTCATTTGCTAATTTAAGTATTGCATTTCTTTTTTTGGTTATTCTGCTCAGAACATTTTGCAACAACATTTTCATGCACAAAACCTTAACCTTTTTTTTTTAATTTTATTATAGACAAGTGAGTAATACAGGTATTTTCAATAATTTTACAATAAAAAAGTCAACATGTCGAAACAAAGTGCTAGTGATTTAATAAGAAAACGTAGTATACTTAAAGGAAAAGTGACCATTTTCAAAAATTATATTGATCTCATTGCCTCCTGTCAGTCATTAACAGATGTACAGCTTTTTGAATTAAAAAATAGACTATCAGTATTCAAACCAATATACAACACCTTTAACGAAACACAAACTTTAATAGAATCCCTTGTGGATATTTCAGAATGGAACGAAGACCTGCCAGACCCGGAACGTGAGAAGTTCGAGAATGTCTACCACCCTCTGGTAGCCCAAGCGACTGAATTAGTTTCCAGACATGACAAAGCGGTAACCAAATCTATGTCGGACACTGACAAATCAGGTGGGACCAAATCATTTATTAAATTGCCCACAATTGACTTACCACACTTCTCCGGAGACTTTCATGATTGGCTTGAGTATAGGGACACTTTTCAATCTCTTATTAACAAACACAGCACACTAGATAACATTCAGAAATATCATTACCTTCGTGCATCATTATCAGGCAGTGCCTCATTAGTCATCAAGTCATTGGAAATGACTGGTGAAAATTTTGAAGTGGCATGGGAACTTTTATGTGAGCGCTATGACAACAAACGTCAGCTTATAGGCAATCACATTCAGGCACTTTTTAGTATAGCTAACATTCGCCAAGAATCAGCAGAATTATTGAGAATATTATTGGACACTATACAGAAAAACCTCAGAGCTTTAGCCACGCTTGGTGAACATACAGAGCATTGGGATACACTAATCATTTATTTAGCAGCAAGTAAATTAGATTCAACAACACTCAGACACTGGGAGGAACACAAAAATACACTAACAGATATGCCCAAACTTGATTTTTTTTATAAATTCTTAAAAAACCGCGCTGACTTATTGGAAACTTTACGGGACTCCAATATAAATAATAAAAACACTCCTCAATTAAATAAAAATGATACATTTGCCAAGCAGGGTAGTAGTAAAAATACTTACACAGTACAATTACCTACATGCTCCTTATGCAGACAAAAACATTTCTTATTTTCTTGTCAAACATTTAGAGACATGACAATTGAAGGCAGATTAAAAGAAGCAGAAAGGCAGAAAGTTTGTTACAATTGTTTACATCCAGGACATGATAGTAAACATTGCAAAGGAGGAGCATGCAAGTATTGTAATCAGAAACACAACACACTCTTACATTTAGAACAAACAAAAAACCACACAAACACAGAACATTGTTGCATGCAAGTAGATAAAAATTCATTTATTTACGACTATTCAGACTTTTCAAAATTAACACGCATTACAGCATACATATTAAGATTCATTAACAATTGTAAACAAAAACTTCACAACAAACGCAACTATACAACATTAACAACATCAGAACTTAATCAGGCAAAATTTCAATTAGTGAAAGTTTCACAATTGCATTCTTTTCCAGATGAATATCAGTCTCTTCTGCATAATAAACTTCCAGTTAAACATAAGTTTCACTCATTGCATCCTTTCATGGATGGTCGCGGTGTCATTCGCGTGGGCGGCAGGCTCGCGAACTCGCGATTTTCATACGACAAAAAGTTTCCAATGTTGTTACAATCTAATCATTACATTTGCAAACTAATTTTCAATTCTTATCACAGAGCACTTCTTCATGCAGGCCCTCAACTTCTACTCGCCACCATACGCGAGACATACTGGCCTCTCGGTGGCCGCAATTTAGCTAGAAAAACAGTACATACATGTGTCACATGTAAAAGATATCAAGCAAAACCAGTTACACCTATCATGGGTAACTTACCAGAACCACGCATGCATTCAGACTTCGCATTCACACACGTCGGGGTAGACTACGCCGGGCCAATCATGATCAGTAACCGTAGGGGTCGCGGTAGTCAATTAATAAAATCATACATATGTGTATTTGTATGTTTTGCAGTGAAAGCCGTACATTTGGAGTTGGTTACCGACTTGACTAAGGAAGCCTATTTAGCTGCATTGAATAGGTTCATTAGTCGTCGTGGCAGGCCTTCTCACATTTATTCAGATAATGGTACCAACTTTGTAGGTGCTTCAAATGTCGTTGCAAAGTTCTTTACAGATAATCAGAATGCAATACACAGCAGTGCAGCAGAGCAAGGCATTACTTTTCATTTCATCCCTCCATACACTCCCCACTTCGGTGGACTGTGGGAGAGTACTGTGAAGTCCACAAAGCATCATTTAAAACGTGTCCTAGGCTTAGCCCATCTTACGTATGAAGAGATGTACACAGTACTAGTTCAGATTGAAGGCATTCTCAACTCTAGGCCCATGACGCCTCTCTCTTCCGATCCGTCAGATCTTACAGCCCTCACACCTTTTCATTTCTTAATTGGACGATCTCTAACTGTGATTCCTCACCCGCAGATCACTGGCTGCAACCCGCTGCGTCTGCCGAGATACCAGCGAGTTGAACAGCTACGTCAACACTTTTGGAACCGCTACTACAAAGAATACATTTCACAGCTCCAAACGCGGTCCAAATGGCAGCAATCTCGTGGACAACTGGAGGAGGGCATGCTGGTCGTCGTCAAGGAGGAGGACGCCCCGCCAGCCCGCTGGACCCTGGGCAGAATAATACACCTTCACCCTGGAGCAGACGACGTCGCGAGAGTTGCAGATATCAAAACCCAAGCAGGCACCATAAGAAGGGCCTTCAATCGAATATGCCCTCTTACATGACCGAGGCTCTCACACTTGGCCCCCGGCACAAATGACCCGGCTCAAAACACAGATGACTCGCAGACAACATAATCAGAAAGCAGAGAGCTACTTCAGAATGCAGACAGCTAAATCAGAAAGCAGAGAGCTACTTCAGAATGCAGACAGCTACATCAGAAAGCAGAGAGCTACTTCAGAATACTGATAGCCATTTCAGAATACAGATGGCCTTCACACAATGCCCATGACGAGGCCCTCACTCTTGGCCCCGGCAGAATGTTGGCAACACCAACACGCGCGCGCATGCGCGATACAAAGAGCCAGATGACAGGAGCGCCGCGCGCGCGGGACCCCCCACTTCTCGACCGACTCCGCCGCCGCCGCACGCGCGCTTGTTTAATTCGTCATATAATTATTTCGCTGTAATCTAAAGTAATTAAATACATTTTTATACTTGTATTTAGCGTCGTTTAATTTAACTTCAACACACAGTCTACTTAACACAACTTTATGTGGGAGTTCCAAATGTCAGACAGGTAGAGTCCACTCATCTTAATCATGGTATTTTCGTAAAGCATTTTATACGATGAATATTATATAATATGATTGATATGAATGCATAGTATTTATAAGTTGCTATCATTCATAGAAAAGATGTGCTAAATAAACACTTATCTATAACTTAATTAACAATTTTTCGTTTTGGTTAACAACTGCTGCTCAGTTAGACACATTTGTGAATAAAACAAAACTGTTTTACCTATACTTAAGTGCGAAGGGTTTCGAGGAAAACCTACATTTACCCACTTTTTCGATTAACTTAACTTTGTACGAACTTTGTAACTTTGATTAACTGGTACATTCCGGATGTATTTTGCCTATGACGTTTAAAAACATCATAAATACGTAAACATACGTAGATAATGCTGATAGGATTACCTATCGCGACAGTAAATGGCGACCAATTAATATAGATTAGTGGTAACCTAATGAGCTAATGGATTTCTGACAAGTTTAACGATAGGTAACCACTTTAACATCGACATACCTGCTGATAACATGATTATGTATGTACCTAATCATGTGAACACTTCGTAAGCGCCGCAAAAGTAAAACATCGCAAAAGACTGAAAAGTTTGTGAACCTAACTTATCCGTGTCGATGTCCGGGCCTCACGCGGCTGGGTCCCCAGAATACTAGCGTCGTGGCTCACGCCGCGGCTTGTGTTACGACCAACATTTTGTACCTATTTTTTTTATGTATTATTATTTTTCTATTCTCTTTAAGTACATTCTTACTGTTAATAACACTGAATAATAGCACTGTTACTGTTAGCCTATTATAACATCCATGAATACCTAACGGATAATAGTCTTATATAATATACTTGTATCTTTAGCTTTAAATTGACATCTCTGCTTAAAATCCTATTGTATAAATTGTTGAATTTAATAGTAAGTACTTAAATAATAAGCCACTATTTGTATGCCTACTAACAGGCTGAATACAGAGATTGTAATAACTTTATGTAACACCTTTTGTATACCTGTATTCACAAATAAAGATTTTGATTTGATTTGATTTGATTTAATATGTAATTTCGTGTAAATTTGTATTATTATTGTGATTCTTTTAAATTAAGTAATTCAATGAAATCAAGGCGCTTACGTGGTTTTCACTGTAACGCGACATCATACACTGTTTTATAATAACTGTCCATTGTCAAAGTTCACCCTTGTACACTGAACTATTTCATGTAGGTGCCTACGCAGGGCTTTTATTTAACGGACAAGGGGGACTTTCCTAAACTGCATTACACCTGTTATGTTTTCAATCAAGTGGGTACTTTCCTGAAAGATGTCCTACTAAATGTAACTATTATTAGCTACTTTTAATATACAGATGGCGCAATTATAAGGCTCTCAGCCTTACCGTACCGGATCCACGTGGATCACTTCGTTTCCAAATATTCGCCAAAACTTCAGACGACGTTTTAAATCAATGTCAATGTAAGTTCAATTTGTCGTATAGGTAATCTAAAAGTTACCTAAACAATAACTCTAAGTATATTCTAAGTACTTATACAGGGTGTTTGAACATCGTAACGAAAACTTTGAGGATAATTCAAACCACGATTCTGAGTTGATATCAAGTGGAATTTTCCGTCGCAAAAGTATGGAACTGAAAATAATTTAAAAAAAAAGACAAAAAAATACATTAATTTTGCGACGGAAAATTCCACTTGATATTAACTCAGAATCATGGTCTGAATCATCCCCTTCAGTATTAGTTACGATGTCACTAACACTCTGGAGAGCTAAATTAATTGGCCTTGAGATTGTCAATCAATCTTTCATGTCAAATAAACGTACTTACGTAAAATCATTTTGTGTTCTTGATATTTTACTGTAGAGGTAGATATTCATGATATTCATAAATTATTGTAACACGATCTAGAACGAGAAAAATAACTCTAGAATAAAGTGTGGAGCACAAGAATTGAGAATTCTTAGACTCTTGATTGTTTCTCTGTACGGTCACGAGCATTAATATGTATACACTTTGGTACCATCTCACATCAACTTTTTTGACAAAATGAACTGTAAGTCTCACTAAATGTCAAATATGTTAGTGCGACAGAGTCCTAAAATGGGTACATTATATTGCTCATGACTGTACTTATAAACATTTTTGTTTTTATAGCACTTACCAGTGCTTAGGGAAACTCACAAAGAGAAAATTTCAATCGAAAAAATTTTGACTCGGACGGGACTTGAACCCGCAACTCTTGTCAAGCCGGGCCGGTGGTGTAATAATTAACACGCTCGTCCCGGCTTGACCGTCGTCCGAATCATATGTTTTTTTCGATTTAAATTTTCTCTGTTTGAGATATAACCAATATCAGACAAACTACCCGATTCGCCGAAGGATACACTTTGTAGATTCACATATATCGCCAGGAAATAAGAGTCGAATCCTATGTCCTTCCCTGGGTTCCAAACTATCTATCCATGCCAAATACCGTCTAGAAATCGGTTCAACAGGTTAAGCGTGAAAAGGTAGGTACCAAGAGTTATTTTCACATTTATAATCTTAGTATGGGTGAATATCATGAATATCAAAACACATAATAATAATACCATAAACATTCACTTCAATGGATCCGTTGCCATGTCAAGGCTCTATGGTATCTCAATAATAATCCTAACACTAGCGGTGGTATTAATAAACTAATCTCAGCTTCGAGACTGCTCTCAAGATCATGTCATTGTGACAGTTCTCATATAAAAACAAAGACTTGAGCATGATCTTGAGGGCAGTCTCAGCTGAGATTCGTTTATTAATACCACCCTAGCGTTGCTGGGGTTGGTCATCGATCTTACGATCCACACGAGGGAAGATTTAAAAGGAAGAAGAAGAAGGTTTAAAAATGAATGTAAACTAAACTTAATAGTGGCAGTATGATGAGCATTGTGATGTTTGTCCCGGTCATAAAGTTTAAATATGTTACTATAGTAAAGTAGTTTAATATGTTACTAAAATTTAAAATTTAAATATGTTACAATTCGCTCTGTAAATATACAGAGCGAATTGGCTACTTGACTGTTTTCGGATAAGTATTTAAAAATTACAAACGCTTATTTTATACCTCTTAACATATTTTATTTTCACGGAATAACGTTATATAATAAAAACAAAACGTATTTTTCTTCATTATTTTAAATTTCGCGCGAAAACGGTTAGTCACGTGACATTTTGCCCAGTGACGTCACATTTCAAACAAATAAAACAGTATAATTTGAAACCTGACAGATAGCTTTTATTTATTTTGTGAAATGTGACGTCACACGAAGCTCAATCATGGACGCCCCTGTTTCGGGTCTTGTAATAAGTAGGTACATAGATAAAATATCGCATTTTTATTTTGTAAAAATAAAATAGTTAAAAATTATCTTAATAATTATTGTTCAATGATAAACTACCATATCCGACATATTTCATATTCTACTGTTTATTAGATAAGCATGTCAAAATTATACATAGGGTTGTGTAAAAAAATATCATAGATGGACCACTCAAAAGTATAGCACAACTAGTCCTGCTCATAAGCGATTCCTCTCGTCTCTCCCTAACTTTTGACGGATTACCGTCTATGTCTACAAATTCATAACCAACTAAAAACGAGTTTTCTAACTCCTGCACTTAATATGCATAAGATTCCCCCAGCATACTTGTACAGTTAATCCTCGGTTAATTATTCATAATTTTCATAGTTTATATAACGAGATAAACAAAAGATAAATTAGTTATGGCTAGCGTGAGTCTGCCGGACAGCGCTGACTTTAGATCTAGGCGCTGCTGGCCACAAGCGCAGAGTACGCCACTGCGTATTCTACGGTATATCACTATATACCGTAAATGGGTGAATATCAATATGCGCCAAGTTTGGTGGCGAACTTTCATTCGAGGAACAAGTTAGCTCTATACTTTTTCCTATCCTTTTTCATGTCGGAACCCAATTTTTCACAAAAAAATAATACGAAAGGTCGCCACCAAACTTGACATTTTGATATTCACCCAAATACTTAGCAAAAGTTATGTAAACCAAGTTTACTTACCTAATCTTTAGGCAAATAAAACCAGAGTACAAGAAAGAATAATTTGAAAAAACAAATAATGAATTTTGTGCCTCGGAATATTCCCACTTTGTAAACGATCCCGGTGGCAATAAAAATGCGCAAAACTTATGTAAATAGAGCTTTATTACCTAAACTTAAGGCAGATAAGGATCAGAGTACAAGAAAGAACAATTAAGAAAAGCAGCGAGTGTCTTTACATTCTCACTTTGGACACATTCCTTAGACTCTTAGACAAAGTATTGCTCTTAAGGTGCATATATTAATAATATGACGTACAACATCAATGAATAATAATAATGTCGGGTTTTCCTGCCCTAGTCTGGTAAAAAGACAATCTATAAGGTGATGCATACGTAATATTGGTATACCATTACTGCACGATAATGAAAATACTCTAAGTGATAATGGAGTGAATAACTAAACACTTCTTATCGTGTGAGTTGTGACCTCATCAACCGCGGTGTCAGGGTAATTATTAAGCCGCCAAAGGCCCCTGAGATGACTCATGTAACGATTGCTTACTTAAATCAGTAAGTAGTAACCGGGACCAACGGCTTAACGTGGCTTCCGAAGCACGGATCATCTTATTTTTGGGCAATCAGGTGATCAGCCTGTAATGTCCTAACCAAACTAGGGATTATTGTGATATGTCCCCGCCGGGATTTGAACCCGGGTCCACCGGATCGTGAGCCCAATGCTCTACCACTGGACCACGGAGGCCGTTTTAAACACTTTTTATTTACATAACAGAACATAGCATCACGCCCTTATTCCCGATGGAGTAGACAGAGGTATATACACCAACTCCTCGCCCTATATTTAAGTCCCACGTAATAGGAGGCTAGCCTAATGCAACAGGGCACAAATCCTGGAAAACACGTGATATCAATTATCTGTGTTCTAAAGAAGAATTCAAACTCTAGGACTCTGGCACCTAAACCGAGCCTTTACAATTAGAGAAAAACAGTTTTCCAAGACACACCCAAACTACACCTAGGTAGGTACAACATTTAACACTAAAAATTAGGTTTGACGAGCCAAAATAAACACAACAGGCATATATAAAACGGCAAAATATCAAATACATTAGGTATAGGGCAGGGCACGAAAGCGGGTAAGGTAAAATACGGTATACTATTTTAAAGGTAGAGTGAAAACGTTTAACAATTTTAACGGTACCGGTCTCTTATTTATCGGTATTTAACCGTAATAATTTTCGGTACTGAAAAAAACGTGGCGAAGCAAGCGCGACGTAGCCAGTATTTTACGTTCTAAAATCTTTATTTTTAATTTCGGCCTACACACGTCCCACTGCTGGGCACAGGCCTCGCCTCAATCAACTGGAGGGGGTATGGAGCATATTCCACCACGCTGCTCCACTGCGGGTTGGTGGAGGTCTTTGCTGGGCTAGTAGCCCGGGACCAACGGCTTAACGTGTTTTCCGAAGCATCATCATCTTACGTTTTTGGACAATCAGGTGATTCAAGCCTGCAATCTCCTTACCAAATAAAGGACAGTCTCACAAAGTGATTTCGACAATGTCCGCATCGGGAATCGAACCCGGGCCTCCAGATCCATCCTTCAGAACCGTTTTATTAACCGATTTTTCAATTATTCAAGCCAAAAAAGTAAGATAATAGGATGATGAGGTGAGCGTCCTTCTGGACGTAGTAAGTAGCTAGGTGCTTTATAAATACTTACTGTTTTAATGAGTAGTATGATCTGCCAATATTGACGTTTTATTATGCATTATTTATACTTAGCTGGCTAAGGCCCATTAACTTAAGCTCGGTAAGACTAGTCAGGAATGGAAGGCTGACAATCTCATAAGCAAATAGTCTAGCTGATACGCTCGCAGTATGTTGTAATAAAACTCGCGTTGGGCAAATTGTTAATGGTCCGAGTGCGTTCGCTGCTAGACCATATACGCAATTAATTTAGGCAAACGTAGGTACAGTTGCGAAATGCAATAAGAGCGCCGGAATGCAATAATAGTCGTTACATGAGTCATGTCAGGGGCCTTTGGCGGCTCAATAGTAACCATGACGCCAGGGTTGATGAGGTTGGTAATCCACCTAATAACCCACACGATAGAAGAAGAAGCGCGCGATTCTGTTGTAGTCAGAATTACATACCAACCTAACATTTGATAATTAAATTAGTTCGTTTTACTCCGACGTAAACCCTTTTCGATGGGGTACAAAGTATACTCTTAACGCCTTTACTTATTACATATTTATAAATATGTTATGACATATAAATGTACTGAGAAACCACTGCCCTATTTGTCCCTAAAAACTAGCATGGAAAATGCTGCACCGACAAGAGCGTGGCTCTTAAATTGATGATGATGATGAAATGTGCTGAGATGTCGGTAACTAGCACAGTAATCATATTATTATCTTAGTACAAGATCAATGAGAGACTGTCCAGGATACGTTATCATAAACAATATTTGATTAGTTGGAAACTAATTTAGTGTTTGCTTATAATTGGTGACTTCACTATATTTAGCTTTGGAAATGTAACATATTATAATGAAAACATTATTTATTATTACACTAAAAAGTGTAAGTAGGTAAGTGACAAAGATACTAGAGACGTAGGTACTTATGTCTGTGACTGGAACAATTTTTCATTCCTTATTTCAAAAACCGGACCAAAGGCAAGAAGGAAACCACTGCCCTATTTTTCCCTAAAAAGTAGCATGAAGAATGCTACACCGACAAGAGCGTGGCTCTTAAATTAGTGATGATGATGATGATTTTAGAAACTATGACATTAATACAACTGTGGGTATTTTTTTATTAGAATTGCGACGAAGCTCCGTTCAGATAGGTGCAAGTATAAATACTCGTATAAACTTATTTTTGTACAGGACCCCGTAATGTAAATGGACGATGCCAGTTTAAAAGAAAAGCTTTAAGTATAAATAACCTTTCTACTCCAAATTGTAATACAGACAGACTTGGATTTAATACAGTTTACCCTGATGAGAACTTATGGATGTCAATAAACGTGCAAGCAATTTCATATGTTTTAAGTATTCAAGGAGACGCCTGTAGATCGCTTGTTGAATGTTTGTCAAGGCACAATCAGTTATATACCTACATTAATTTACTGATTTAAGTTAAATTACTTTTGTTCTAAATGTCTTATTTCGCGTTTTTTTTTTAATTTCTGTATGTAATAATAAAATTAATATTAGGAAAATGAATCGAAATGAGGTAAATGAAACAAAAATACTTTTGGTTTGTCCGGAGTGATCGTGGGTCATGCGCGGCGAATTAAACTGTTAAAATCAAGCCAAATAAACGGCAACAGAAATAAAAACGACATATTCGCATTCGTATTCACCAATATTTTTTGCAGATATTCGAATTCGTCTAATGTCTAAAAATTGACATTCGTTACATCACTATTATGCATCAAAAATATATTACTAAGATCTAGAACTAAGGACTTACCTTAATGGAAATCATTAAAATAGATATAAATATCTTGCACAGCTTATTATTATTATTATGGACACGGATAGTTTCCGAGCGTCCTCATCCATGTAGGTACCTACGAACCTATAAACTTCCATCATAAGCTAAAATGTCGATATGCTAAAACCTTCTCAAAACTCGGACATCCCACTACTTTTCATAAACTAATAATCGAAATCGAAAGGCGTAGGCACAGGTATCCACAGATTTTTAAATTATCTCCACTAGGTACTACGATGACGTCATATGCGTCCCGGTGACGTCAAGCAACTATTTTAATTTAAATACAAAAAGAACACATCTTTCATGCCATTTTGGGCCATCCACAAAAACTCAATAAAAGTGGCTTAATTTAAGGGGTGAAGGTATTGTGATACAAAAAGTAATTAATAATAATAAGGGTTGTAGTACCATGTTTCGACAGAGGCTGTATGCGTTGGGCGGCCAGGAGGCGGGGGTAGTGGGCTCCGCCCAAAGAATATAAAGGCTGCTACGCGGCTACGGCGGCACTCCACAAGCATCGCGTAGCGCCGTAGCACCAGCCCAGAACACTGTAGAAATGACCAAGGGGTAAGTACAGTTCCACCATATTTGCTGAAGCGAATATTCTCCATAGACTGTACATCCATGTTTTGTACAATATTTCCAACATTTATTTTTAGTTGTCGTCCACTTTTCTTATTTTTTAGCTAAGCAACGATATTATTTTTATTAAATCAAGTGTATCATAAGTTAATTGATAAAACAATCGTAAACAGCGCGCTTCGTTTCGATACCTTTTAGGAAACTTCCTTATTCTGTTCCTACCCGCAAGTTGCATGACTTCGCTAACTTTTAAACTTCACTTTATAGTCGTAGCTATTAATAAGATAAACAAGTGTTATTTTGAAAATTAATGGTTGTTAAAAATAATTGTCCTGCACTAATAATAATAAGGGTCGTTAGATAACCAGCTTAATTCTTATTTATATAATTATAACTATGCAATAAAATCGTAACGATTGTTAAATAGTTGTTTATACCGTAAAAACATTTCTTGATTTTTACTAAAGCTCATAGGATAAATAATAAATGCTTAATTACTTTTTAAAATAATACTAGAAAGATCTTTATTTCATTTTAAAACTATGTATTAAATATTAATGTGCAATGTGTACCTGTAACTTAGAGATACTATACATAAATTGTGAGGATAAATAAAAAAATAATATCAAATTACAGAGCTGACTGCGAAAGAAAAAATAAAATAAAGAACCAACTTGCGAATAAATAGGAAAATGAAACCAGCAATTCGCGTAAAATAATAGTTTGAACAATATTCTTATATCATCAAGTTTCGACGATTCAAAGATAGTTATAGAGGTACATTCTCGTTTCATAATTATGTTTTCTTGAAAAATACCTTCGCATTCCACAAAATGTTTTATCTAATGTCTACTGTAATTGAAGTATACTCTTGTTCGTTTCATACAAAAAAGAATACGATCATTCTTTTATATCTACATTGAAAGTTTCAAAACTAAACCAAGTAAGTACATCTGTTATTCTATTTTTACCAACATAACCTATTTTTGATATATATTACTGCAAATAGAATAATTCATAAACAAGTAATATATTTTAGCAACATTACAAAGGCCAAGTATTCCGCTTTGGCGTTCTGTAGTACTTGCAATAAGGGAAATTATAACTTGTTTAACTTTTCTCACGCACTTGTACAGAAGTAGAAATGTTCTAAAGTTCATTTTAATGTTGCGTCTCAAATACGCGGTTCTTAGTAATTCACATTTCAAATTGCTCGTCGGTCGACCTCCTCTAATATAAAACTTATTTCTTACTTAGCTACGTAATATGTATTCAACATTGCGAAGAAAGTATACATATCTAATCTACTTAAAATGTTATAAATGTTAAGAGATATATATTTTAAAGTAAGACCAAATCGCATCACCATTCTTTACATCATTCATCAACAATTAATGCAATATTATTTTTAACATCAGCCACAGTCACACAATATTGGCCACAATATTGTCTCCAGAACTTAAGTACTTACCTAGTACTTATACTGAAAGTTAAACAGGCAAAATCAAGAATCTAAGTAAAAGTAGTTTGAACTGCTTAATAAAACTAGAGCACTAAATTATTCAGTAATATGTTTAGTGTTAACAGCCTCCGTGGTCTAGTGGTTAGAGCGTTAGGCTCACGACCTGCAGGTCCGTGTTCGATTCCCGATATGGACATTGTCGAAATCACTTTGTGAGACTGTCCTTTGTTTGGCAAGGACTTTTCAGGCTTATCACCTGATTGTCCGAAAAAAAGTAAGATGATTCCGTGCTTCGGAGGGCACGTTAAGCCGTTAGTCCCGGTTATTAGTTGTTTCCACCAACCCGCATTGGAGCAGCGTGGTGGAGTATGCTCCATACTCCCTCCGGTTAATTGAGGGGAGGCCTGTGCCCAGCAGTGGGACGTATATAGGCTGTTTATGTTATGTTATGTATGTTTAGTGTTGATTCGTTAGCCATACCTACTAGTTACGTAAATAGCCAAATATGATTACCTATTCCTTATCGGTGAGGAGAAAGTTGATGTAAGTTTGCAAAACACTTCCTCAAATGGTGAATGTGTTGCTGAAATATTTTCAGTTACCCCGTCGTCGTAATCAAAACGAGTTTGATGGCGGGTGAAATTCAGTTCATAACCAGCATAAGTTAGCGGCCGCTATATTGTAGTTCATAATCATATCTAAACATTATCTAAATCCCCTTAATACCTAAATCCACGGACAAATTCGAAAGTATGATTTGGCAATGATACACTTAGTCTAAGCATATTTAGATTTGAAAAAAACATTGTAGGAAATTACAGTTCCAAGTAACGATTACAGTCCAAAACTAAACAATAATAACATAAACAAACTATATACGTCCAACTGCTGGGCATAGGCCTCCTCTCAATCAACAGCAGGGGTATGGAGCATACTACACCACGCTGCTCCGCTGCGGGTTGGTGGAGGCGTTTTTACCGGGCCCAACGGCTTAACGTGCCCTCCGAAGCACGGAATTATCTTAGTTTTTCGGCAAATCAGGTGATTCAAGACTACAAAGTCCTTACCAAACAAAGGACAGTCTGACAAAGTAATTTCAACAATGTCCCTATCGAGGATCGAACCCGGACCTCCTGATCGTGAGGCTATAACGACTACGCAACCGGTTCCAACTAAAAATCAGCGTCATAGTCTAGCCTATGGCACTATGCTGAGGTGGAACCGTTTCGGCATACATTCATAATTGTATTATTTTGTTTTAATATGTGAAAACAATAAGTATGTCGATTAAATATTTTTTCTTTCTTTCTTTACGCTGTAACCACTAGACAACGAAGGCTATTTACAAAATTAAAAATAATTAATCTTAATCAATGACATTCTTGAATAGTTCAATTGACTGACTCAAACAAACAGTCGTATTCATCAAACTCATAACCCTCCTTTTTGCTTTTCTGCAGTCGGGTAAAATGTGTTGTACTAGGAAAGTGCTTCTAAATATATGGCGTTATTATTTTTAGCGAAAGAGCGACAGTAATTTTCTATTACGACATATTTTTGTAGATCAAATAGAGTGGTCTATAAGAACTTAGTTTGTAACACTTTAAACAAACTTTTTTGCCCCCAAAATTACGTATAGAAAAAATCCCGAAATGTTTTCTTCAAATCTGATCTTGTAAAGGGGTTACAAGAAATGTTCTTTGGTAGGACAACAGTGTTAAAATAAGTAACTGTAGAACAAACATTTTTACCAAATAGTTGCTAAGTACTTATAGTAATTATAGCTGCTAGATTTAATGATACATACTTACAGGGTATTAGTGAAATCGTACCGGATACTGGGGAATGATTGAGACCATGATTCTGTGTTAATATCAAGTGGAATTGTGAAATCTCTTGTCTTTTCTATACCTTTGCGATTGAAATTTTCATTTGATATTAACTCAGAATTATGAGCTGAATCACTCCCTAAGTATTTGTTACGACGTCACTTTCACCCCGTACTAGTAGTACGTATAGGTAGCCATACAAGAAATACGGGTGTTAGTGACACCGTACCGAAAACTGAGGGGGATGATTCAGACCATGATTCCGAGTTGATATCAAATGGAATTTCCGGTCGCAAAATTCACAAAAATGTTGATGGGCTTTTTTAATTATTTTCAGTTCCATACATTTGCGACGGCAATTTCCATTTGATATCAACTCAGAATCATGGCCGGAATCATCCCTCAAAGTTTTCGTTATGATGTCTCTAATAATATTTCGATGTCATAATACATCTTTTAAACTGGATTTCAACTTTGTTCGACGATAAGAAGTTAACATTAATAGTTTTAATTAAGTACTAATAATTGTAATTTTTAAACAGTTTTATTTAGCTTGTTTTAGTATCATATTTCAGTAAAGTAACTATGTCACTATAAATACAAAAAAAATAACAATATTTGCCGACCTAATTATAACAACATAATGGGTGCTGGTGAATTTCGAATATGAGGCTTTTTGTTTGAAAGGAAAATTATTTACGATTTTAAGGGCGCCTGAAGTCAGATGGGACCGTTATTTAGCGGCGGTAAAGACACCTCATTCGTACCTCTCAAGTTTCACTTAGTTTGAGACTGGGTTTTAATATCAACTATGTTCTTCGGAAAATGAATATTTGAGCCGAGCGTAATACCTAAGTAAAGTCAAATGGTAGGTTCGAGCAAATGTGTCACGATATGGTTCGGGCTTCGCGCTTTATCAACTATATGCTGCAGAGATGCATACTATGCGCACTACGACTGCTGATTGTTCTGTTACAAGCAAATCCTATAATTTATACGCACCACTATGCGTAGTACATTACGCAATATGCGGCTCTCAACCAACTTTTTATGCCTGTTGGCGCCTTAAGCAGATAGAAATAATGAAAAGAGCTATCTGTATGCATGCACTAAGTCTACGGGCTGCTGTTATTAGATTTTCTTGTATTCACTAAGTGACTGTCTTTCTCTACGTGGTGTTGCTTACCACAAATCGGAGCAAGTATCACTCACTAAATCGGGCAGAATTTTGTCGGTAAGTTAAAAGAATAGAGTATACAGGGTACGTCTTTTGAGGAATATGACACAGTTAATTTGGCACAAACCCTGCATCACCAACCACCACCATCATCATATCAATGTATTATTTTGTCGATTATAATCGATATTTGCTGGACGTGAATAGGGTCTTAGTTCGTGTCATACACGTTGAAGAAATCCTTATTGTCAATATTTTCGAGAGAAATTTTTATCTTGCTTGTTGGCAAATGCAATTAGTCGTCTAAACAGATTATAATTGTATAAGTAAGTAACAAAAATATTTCGAACGTACCTCGTTTGCATTAAGATAGCCATACAAAAGACTTAAACGCGCTCGAACAACGACGATATAAGTGAAAAGTAAAATAAATCAAAATAATAAAAGATTGAAACTTAAAATAACGCTTATGTTAGTCGTATTTAGCAAATCGTTGAAGTTTTTTATGGTTTCACGACTAATCTTTCGTGACGGGCTTATTGTAAGCGAACTAGTCAACATTTTGAGCCAAATGTGTGCCAAATGCGGTTGCAAGTTATTTTCTAAAAGCATTACTGCCTTCATCTTTAAGGATTACAGGCGATGTATGTTTTACAGATTTTCCTGCCAACCGTGAAATTTTGTCAAGTTTCTATAGTAAGTACATAATATGTTATGGTAATAATCTGAGCTCGCTGGAGAAAGTTTATAGTTTGTTGGGTGGATTTTCCTTTGGATACGAGTATAACGCTTATGCTAAGCCGTCGTTAAAATGAGTAGTCATACCTCGACACAAGTGACGACACAGTCCACACTGGCCAACGTTTACTGCGATAAATACACCTGTTGCTCAGTGTCTCCTGTAACAACTTAGGGATTTATATCTCTCCGCAAATTGTCGCAGTATTTCAACTCCACAAATAAAGTACACACATTACGACACACGACAACTGTACTTCTTGTTTGTTGTTGTAAAGTAACGTGCAGGTTTTCATTCGTTGCTAGCCATAATAAAAGATTGCATAGAATAGAATGTTGACGCCGTCTCGTTCAGGCGTTCGACGTACTTCAAAATCAGGGCACCTACTTATATTGTTTTCCACGATCGTACCTATTTTCCTTAGTGAAGAATACTTGAACACGCTTTGTAACAGTTCCGATTGTTCATTACGCTGTAAGCTGACACGGCCATTCTACGTCTGTCCGTCACTCAGACGCGAGGCGTTAAGACCTACTTTTAATTTAGTACGTATTTTGCTTGTCTTGTTTATTATTTTCTTCCATAGCGTACACAAGGTTTTAACAGATATTTTGAGAACTGATACTTAGTTGTTAGAAATACATAATTATTCTTCTTCGGAAACACTTTCGAGTCCCATTTCTCTAAAGTAACATTAATTTGAGCTCCGTAATGTATACTTTGTAGGATAAACGCATCGCTTCTTTTACTTTAAAAGACGTTCAAGCGTTCGGGTCGAAACGAGGGGAAATTACCTCATTACCACATAATACTGGCAACAATTTACTATACTAAGGTGTCCTTAAAATTGCTGCAAACTTCCTTTGACAAGCAAATTGGCCGTTACGAGAATAAAAGTCTCGGAAGGGGGAGGTTCAAACGTTCCCGAGAGAACAAAATAACAGATTATAAAAACTTTATGACCTATATATAAGTAAGTTGAGGAGCTCGGTGGCGCAGCGGTAAACGCGCTCGGTCTGCGATTGTTGAAGTTAAGCAACTTTCGCAAAGGCCGGTAACAGGATGGGTGACCAAAAAAAATTTTTTCATCTCGAGCTCCTCCGTGCTTCGGAAGGCACGTTAAGCCGTTGGTCCCGGCTGCATTAGCAGTCGTTAATAACCATCAATCCGCACTGGGCCCACGTGATGGTTTAAGGCCCGATCTCCCTATCCATCCATAGGGAAGGCCCGTGCCCCAGCAGTGGGGACGTTAATGGGCTGATGATGAATATATAAGTAGTGGAATTTTCAAACAATTTTATTATTTATTGGACACAGATCGGCTTACGGCGGATTACAATTTCAGCAGCACCATCAATAGTAGTTTACGTCGATATTGCGCCTCTTACCCTGTATCAATCACGTATCTATCTACCCCATTTTTAGTTCTATACATTATAACATAAAGTAAATTAATATTGTTATGCCACAATCAACACATATGGTAGAAAGACAGTTTTCATTCATTGGTCAGAACATCACTTTTAAATGAACACTACAATGTTTCATTAATAAATTGTGATTATTTTTACAAATAATAAGAAAAATATGTATGTGTTGTAATTAATTGAATCGATGTTTAACTTGGTTGTCTATTAAGCAACTATATTATTCAAGTAATGATCATCACTAGATAATCTGGTATAATCTCCATCGTCATAATATTGCTTCTGTTTCTGATGAGTGTTAGTAAAAGCCCCAACGAGTTTGTTTATAGCCTTATTGATCGAAGTCAGGATCCTGGATAAAATATTGCTTTTAGGTTCAGGTTTTGGTGTTACTAATTCTGCTGTGACGTAACCTTCCACATCCAACGAGGAAATAACTGGAGCTGAAAAAAGCATTAAAAATGATTGACTTTGTGAGAACTTTTTTTAAGTATTAAGGGACATTAATTAGGCTACAGAAAAAAAAGGTACACCATCACAATACAATCGTATCCCTATTGGGTCGGGCAAAGCCATAAGGCATCAGAAAGACAACAACCAACCATTCCTGATATTCGTACTTACCAATGAACATAAAGAGGATCAACAACATGTTATACTGCGCACACGTCCTTCGCGTGTCTACATAATGTCCATAGCAATTGATTATCAACGAGACGATAGATTCAGGCGGCGACATGCGTGCCCAGAGAAGATCTTTTTTTACGTGAATTACATAAACATACATACATAAACTCACGCCCGTAATCCCAAATGGGGTGGGCAGAGCCACAAGTAATCAAAGACAACTTGCAGCCACTGTTGATACGAAGTCCTAAGATGGATATGATGAACCTTATGGTGATAAGGGATCAGCCTATCGCCCATAACATTAGTCCATCATGTTAGAGGACGCAATCCCTCTGTCGGTTTTTACGACATGCCCGGGAAGACAAGCAGCTGAACGTGTTCTATGTTTTTTATTTGCTCCCAGAACAGCATAGAAGTTACGTGAATTATTGTAGATTTTGAAGTTAAAAAAAAATCTATAGATAGTCTTCATAAATGAGCGATTTACAACGACGGTTTTTAAATCATCAACTGCAGAATAATTTGAGAACAACCACAAAAGTAGAATTTTTGTTGTTGTAAATTCATAATGTACTTATTTGTTTGATGCAATACAACATTGCAGATAATTACGTGTTGCTTGTAAATTAATATAATTGTGGCTCGCGGCTGTAACGAGGCTCGTTTCAGGAGTTGAATGCACGTAGCCGTAGAGATGTCCGACATGACCATGACGTCATGAGTGACGCAATATGACACACTGTACTTACTTTTTGTGGAACATTTTGCAACATGATATTCAGAACTGCAATTTTTGAGGCGGATGCAAACAATGCGCGGCATGTGTCCGGCACAGTGATATGCCGTTACCGGGAATGTTCCTGTTGTCATCATCATCATCAGCCCATAAACGTCCCCACTGCTGGCACGGGCCTTCGCTATGGATGGATAGGGGGATCGGGCCTTAAACCATCACGCGGGCCCTGTGCGGATTGATGGTTATTAACGACTGCTAATGCAGCCGGGACCAACGGCTTAACGTGCCTTCCGAAGCACGGAGGAGATCGAGATGAAAACATTTTTTTTTTGGTCACCCATCCTGTGACCGGCCTTTGCGAAAGTTGCTTAACTTCAACAATCGCAGACCAAGCGCGTTTACCGCTGCGCCACCGAGCTCCTCGTTCCTGTTGTAAAAACAATTTATTAGTAAGGTTTTCAAATTATTCTTTCTTATACTCTGATCCTATCTGCCTAAAGCTACGTAATAAAGCTCTCTTCACATAACTTTTGCGTGTTTCTACTTTGCCCAACTGGGCACCCTGAGGCCTTTTGTCTTAAACGTAGTACCGGATGAGAGCCTTCAGCGCTCCCCATTTGTCCGGCCAAGTAGTTAATGCCATCTGCGGCAAATCTATGAGTCACGTCAAAAAAAATCTATCCGCACGCCATGCGCCGCATGCGTCGCGATGTGTGTAAGTACTTTCATATTTTTGGCGAGCCACGTATAACACATAGCAAGCCATGCGACGTACGGTAACGATATCCAACTTTATTTCGGCTGTTTGTAGTATTGTACATTTACTTTCATTTACTTAACACTGCAACATTTAGTAAAACTAACTTTGACTATTGTACGTTGCACTGACGTTCGGAAGTATTGTACTTACTCAACAAAAACTACTTTCCTCTGATGTGGACTAGCTTACAGCGATCCTTACTTTCAAACATTTTTGTATTATCGCTAACGAATCGCATCGAAGTGTGATAAATTATCAATTGGAACTCACATTATTTTCAACTTAACGTACGAAGAGATATGAATTCAATCTTATAATCCAATTTTAAATTATTTTTTTCCCTTCTTCAAAACTAATTCAAGGCTTCAACCCATACTCCCGTATATAAATTATAAGGTATTTGAAAAGATGGAAAACAAAGCATAAACCTTCTTTTACTTCTATCGATAATCTTTATTAAAGCGTGATTTAAAAAAAAAAGTAAAATAATACGTACTTAAATGTTTAAATACTACGTATATTTATAATGCCAACGAAGACTAAGTTCTAAACTAAGCTACTTCACCTTTACAAAAGTACTTTCTACTTAAATTATTTTTCTAATAATTCATGGTCCTTGTTTAGTTCTGGAATCCAACAATTCCTCAAAAACCAAAGCAAACCATTTCAAATTATCTAAGCTAATCGACTGGAAATAGAACACTCAGAATATTATTTACCTTTGCCAAAAATCAATTGCTTAAGGTAGAATGGAATTGTCAAAAGTACCTATAAGTACTTACTGCTCGATAGATTCGTTTGATTTAGAGAGTAAAGCGACAGAAAAAGAGGTAAGTATAGGGTATGTTGTCGTTTTCCTTACAATAAACTCAAAAAAATCGGGTCGAAACGCGATTAAATATTAAATGAGGTAAAAAAATGGGCATCTAATTAATTTGTTTTTCCCGTATCGACTCGATAAAAATAGTTTAACTATGGATAAAGTGCGTGAACCTAAAAAAAGCGGCCAAGTGCGAGTCGGACTCGCCCATGAAGGGTTCCGTAACAGCAAGTAACATAATATAAAAGATTTTTTAGTTCGTAGTAACTTTGTTGTTTTGACTATGAAAGTAAATTACGGTTTACGATTTATGATGTATTAAAAAAAAACTACTTACTAGATCTGGTTCAAACCAATTTTCGTTGGTAGTTTGCATGCTAATCTTCATCATATATTTTTTTTAGTTTTATCCTCCTCTTATTTTAGAAGTTACAGGGAGGGGGGGGACACATTTTACTACTTTGGAAGTGTCTCTTGCGCAAACTATTAAGTTTAGAAAAAAATGATAGATACCCCACACGTATGGGTTTGATGAAAATATTTTTTTTTTATTTTCAGTTCTATGTATGGGGACCCCCAAAATTTATTGTTTTTTTCTATCATTTCGTAAAATTCTTAATGCGGTTTACAGAATACACATATTTATCAAGTTTCAACAGTATAGCTATTATAGTTTCGGAGAAAAGTGGCTGGGACATTCGGACGGACGGACGGACGGACAGACATGACGAATCTATAAGGGTTCCGTTTTTTGCCATTAGGCTACGGAACCCTAAAAATGACTTTATATTTATTCAGTTGGTAATATAACACATTGAATTGTCAATTTATAAATAAATATATTTTTATTCGAACGTCATAACAGTCTAAAAATACTGTAGCTTCTCAATCTCAACTCGTAGGTACTTATAGCCAAGTTTTTAATGCTTCAGGACAACCTGATTTACCGTGTACTTCTCGTACTCTGTGGTAAAAGTAAATAAACTGCAACAAGTATAATAAGTCTTAGGTAATGTTTTTCTAGGGTTTTTCGACCAATTTGAATTAAGTAAGTACTTGAAATCTTTCTCTATCTTCTTTTGTTCTTGTGTAGCATCTAATTTTTAAAACATCGTTAACATTTGCTAGAATACTTTTATTTTTATTATTCACGAATCTGTTTCGATAAGTCTCAAACATGATTGCATCGGGTTATTGTTTGGATTGGCAAAATCGATAGAATGTCCTCTGGTGTCCCTTAGGAAATTTATTTCCTTGTGTTTCATTTCTTACATTCAATTTAACCTCAATTAAAAAAATGTATTAAAAAAGCCTTTGAAAAAAAAATTGAGATTTTTTGCACTTTTGTAGTAGAGACGCACGGGTGACGGATTATTTAATTAACTCTAAAATATACAAAAAATATGCTAACATTTAGGGCATGAACATTATTATAGAATAGAGCCGATTTATGGCAAATATACCTATTGTATTATTTAACAACCTACGATTTAATGTAACAGTAAAAAGTTTCCGAAGCTGTAATATCAGGC
This sequence comes from Pectinophora gossypiella, assembly GCF_024362695.1. Taxonomy (NCBI): domain Eukaryota; kingdom Metazoa; phylum Arthropoda; class Insecta; order Lepidoptera; family Gelechiidae; genus Pectinophora; species Pectinophora gossypiella. The sequence goes on from NC_065433.1 coordinate 18,356,121, forward strand.
GAACAACATTAAAAGTAGTCTATTCGCAATCTCAAAAACACATAGGAGCATTAAATTGATTGACAGTAATGTAAAATTGTATGGGTTTGTAGTATACACGTCCCAGCGCTAACAATCCATGTAGTAATGTCTGGTGACTACTCGTAACCCGGCGCCGCGACCAGAGTCGCTCGGAACTAATTAACAGAGATGCAATTAAGCGCGTGGTGCGGCATAATGGCTGCGGACACTATTCATCACCCTGCCACTCTTCAAACGTCAAGCGTCACTTTTTGGAACTGTCCGCTCCCGCCTAATCAGCATTCCGCTGTCGCCATGCCGCCAAGCAGATTATACAATATACTTTAACGAGATACAATACAAGGCACACACCAGATACCTACAATAATTTTAACCTGTCCTAGTTTAGGTCCTTTTACAGGAACATTAACCGTACTTAACCTAAAACACATAGGATGTACCTGTCTGTCTAAAAGACAGTAGGTACGTACCTACATGGGTTTTCGTGCATTTATATAACTATATATAGACTTAGAGGTTACTTAGATTGCTTTTTAACCACATAAAAATGTGTTAATTTTTACCTTTCCACGTGCAAGACACGTTTCTTTGAAATGATAATTTCATTTCTTAAGACCGCAAGCTATTAAAGTGTCAAGTGACCGCGGAGGCTAAATTAATGAATAATAAGACTGCTAAGTAAACCGAGATGATACTAATTAGTATGTAGATAAAACGCCTTCTTTCGTTGTGATAAAGAAGAACAACCTGGTATTAGCACTTTGCAATCAAAAAGGAAGACTAATAATAATACCTGCAGCTGTACAGTTCCTTTTAATTAAAATATCGATTTTAGCAATGAAAATCTGCACAATAGCAAAACTTGTAGCTTGGCTTTCTTGAACTTTGCTGTTGTTCTTAAAAGAAACAACGTTTTAACTCAACAATAGTCCACAATTTGCTTTCGCAGCAGCACTCTGCGAAATGTTCGCTTCAGTTCCTCGTGAAGAAGCTTAATTTCCGTTTATTTATCTTATTGTTCACTTTGGCATCCATAGGAATGGAAACATAGTTCTAAGAAACAAAAAGAGTGTACGGAATGAGATGAAGAGAGAGCGATGGAAGCGTGCGGGCTGTCCGCGTGATTGTGACAAATAGTGACCGGTCGCAGGGAGGGCCTAAATCAAACCGGCTGCAATCTACAGCTTAACGGCAGGTGCGGCGCACATACAAATGCCACCTCTCCTAGGGAAAACTACTAACAGTAATAAACACCCTCAGTTTCTAAAATATACTTCTCCTTTGAATGCAAAATAAGATATGTGGATACCATTATTCTTTCCTGGCAACCTAATATAAATTAATTGCCGCGCATGATACACACCTCAACATAAATCTGAAGGCCTTTCTTCAGATATCAGACTCTAAGTACATACATCACAGTCACGGCTAGACACGAATCCATCCAAATTAGGTACTAACAGAGAAACGTATTACGCTCTTATATCTTCGTCCACCCTTTAATCTGCGGCAGTAAACAATAAAACACTTAATCCTGACAAGTGGGCGCACTCCGGCAAGGTGCAGGTAAATAAAGAGACACAAATGAGGACATATTTCGACAATATCCCCTGGCCCAGACGTCGGGAGCAAATAAACCTGCCCAGTGACAGATAGAAGATTTACTTCGATTACTCGCAGTCGCTTCGTTCAACAACTGACTATAAATAAACAGGTGCAAAGTTTCTTCAATAGATAGTCGTTTCAGAGGTGTATAAAGATTTCGTATAATGGATGGTTCTATATTTATTATTATTAGGGACTTATCTTTTAATTTACACCTTTATGTGTAACACTTTATAGTCTCTTCGATCAGCGGCAGCAAAGGGTAAGTAGGTAGCTATGTTTGTTTAAATACTTAATGTCGCGTTCATGTGAAAAACGGTATCCAATCCAGTTTCATGCAAGACGGGACGCGAATGGAAAGGTTTAGTAGGTATATGTTTTATTATGTGTTACAGACGAACACGGGTTAATACGTATTTTAAACATTTGATCTGGGTTTGGTATTTTGTTGGGTGTTTTTTTAAATGGCTTTTTGTAAATATATATTAATCGGGAAACAATAACAGCTTTCATCTGGTATTTTGTTAGGTTTGTACGTACTACATTCTGATCATCTCATTATGGATCTGGAAATTGGCCTTAGAAACACATGTGAAAAATGTGCTAACGGATATTACAAGTATTACAGGGTGCTGTAAATATATTTGTTTGCTGCTTGTAACGTACCTAAATTCAGGCAAAATCAAACCGCAATTAACACAATTGGTACCAAAACATACAAAAATATGTTTTAGTATCGGTTAATTATTGCGTAATTAATCGGAAAATGCCATCTACGTTTGATGTTTGTTAATTAGCGGAATGTGTGTGAATTCACAACAAATGGAAATGATATACATCGACAGTCGTGCGTGCGTCACTTGCCTAATGCGGTTTGCGCCATCGCATCGATAGCTGGTTCGATGCGCGTTGGATATATTCGGATGACCCGAATACGATGATTATTTGTTTTATTCGCTAACGGATCTCCATTGAACGTAAACAAAATTCAAAATTTGGAATATGAGACCAGCAAAAGGCATGGTTACCAAAATATTTATTTTAAATTAAAGTTTGAAAAACTTCGTTCTATTTTCCAAAATTATTATAATCCTATAAGTACTTACATACTTAGGTAAATTTTAAATTTAAGTGTGATGAGTTTTAAATAATTAATTTACTTCTACAATTTTATTATTTAACTATCTTTTTTTAGTTAGAACCAGTCATTAAATAAATACTAGCTTTATTTACTAGTCTGATTCAATTTATTCATTAAATATGTTTACGTTCTTACATACGTACGTAAATAGTAGTTGAGTTAGGTACCTACGGAGTTCCTTAAGCCAATGAATGAAGCACAACGAACGAGTAGTAAAGTGATATGTTTATCTATACAATGCAATCTTACTTGCGCAACCTCACCTAAACTAAATCTTGAACCCAAGTAGCGACCCATCTCACACCTCTAAAGCCAGGCTTCCATTTGAAACTCAGCTCATAGATTTCATAAATCCGTGTTCACATAATGCCTGTGATAGTTTCTATAAACAAAGGACGTAATGTACAAGCCCGTTGACTCGGCAGCGGTAAACACTTCAGTTCCTCTGTACCAACCTCGCCAGTTGACATGTTTCCCCTGCTTTTTGGGTCAGTTTTTCCTACATAAACTTCATAGACTGAGCTAAGGTTCCAGCCCTCCTGAGGCTGATTACAATTTTTTTTTACCATTGCGAACCCTCTGCGGTACTCATATCTGGCTAATTGCAGTAAGTCGCAGCAAAAAAAAGCTTCATACTAAAATAGCACTTTATCGACACGCGCTAAAAATATGCACAGTAGGTAAACTGCTCCGGTCTTTGACCTTTTGATCGACGTTCGATTACTTATTAATATGTTTTGAATGAAACTTGGGTATTGTCGGAAGTTGAAGAAATACGTCGATGCATCCCTAGAGGTAGAGTGAGGGGAGCCGAGATAAATCGATGCGGTCCACGACCCAGCCTCAGTAAACGATTGACATAAACGCGCGCGCACGCTCTTTAAGATCAATACCTCATTACAAAATCGATATTATCATACCTACAGTCAAACTATACGTATCGCTATCACTTTCGAATTCAGTATCGATATTTGGTAACACGTATCTTTGAAGTAATGCTTTATGTGTAAAGTATTAGTGAAAATGTTGTTGAACGTAATGATGTAAATGACACCTACCCAGGCTGGTCAAGATAGAATGAGGATTTCAAAAATGTCTTAATCTGTAAATACGTTTAATCTGTTATAAATAATATAAGTGTCTTCATCATTTTATATAGGTAAATATATTGCTCTTAAAGTGTCTTATCTTATCTAATGCTGCAATATCTAGTAGACAACGGCTGTACCTGTCGCTTCCTTCCCTCTGTACGAAACAGAATAAACGAAATAAACCAGAATAAGAATTAAGGAGCGCGTATAACTTTTAAAATAGTTTTTTTATATATATATCGAGCAAACGAGCGAGTAAGTTTTGCTCGATTCCTTATGACGATAGCTCAGCTTTGTTATCTAGTAGGAAAAAAGAACAACTACTTCGGGTTCATACTTTCTACTTCCTACTTTTTCAAAACGCCTATTTAATGAGAATCATTTTATTTAAAGAAGTTAATAGAATTATATAGGTACAGCGTAACACAATTTTCTACTTTTACTTCCAGCCATGAAGTAGTTAATAATGATAATAATAATAATAAAAATCTTTATTACAAATAACCAGTGACTAATATCTGTTAGTAAAAAGACTTATTTCTAATCATCATCATCTTTCTAGCGTTATCCCGTGTTCACAGGATCCGCTTTCCTAACGTGAAGGTTTGACAGGTTCGATTTTTCACTGCAAATCTCAGCGACTGCTTGTCTGACCTTCCCACCCACGAAGGAAAACCAGCCCAATACAGATTAGGTCTAGTGTTAGAACAAAGTAAGAAAAAAGTAAAGTAGATATACGATTCTACAGCCCAGTTTTAATAACAACAACCTACTTCCATTGATAAAACTGTACTTGCATGATTTTGTTTGTTTGTGGTAGACACCTACCTATCTACTTAACCTACAATTGAGAACAAGACTTCTTTTTTATTTTACTAGCATAGCTAATATTATTATCCCACTGCTAGGTATAGACCTCCCTTTCACCCCCTCCACTTTTTATAGTTTTCAGCGAACTGAGATCAAATTGTGAGATCGCTACTTTTCTTCTGGGGTGAACTCGGTTGCCATATCCATCATAAGGTAGCCATGCCCACTGGATGAGGACTCCAGCTCCCAGCTTATCGGGTTAAAAAATGACGGAGTGCCTCAAAACGGACAGTTGTCTAGGTACCTACCTAATCTACATTCTAATTTTAGGACACAGAGTAATTTAACGTACGCGGTCAATAAATCATGTAGATAATTGTCTTCCGCATTTAAACTTCATATAAAAGTCTTAATTACAATCCACCAACTTTAAATTAATATCGCAATAATGAGCCATTGTTTTCAACCCCTTGTTGGCGTATTTGCCGAAAAGCGACATTTCATTTACGGAGCTTTGTGGTTTCAGAAAGGAGTTTAATTGAAACAATTTCAAACAAAATTAATAACACGATTATCAATAAGTTCAATTTTCTGAAATATGTGTGGGAGAGGAATCTATATATAGTGGTAGGTATTGGGCCAACACGCGGATATTAAATCGTTAGAGATGCGCGCCCGGCATACACACACGGTTCGTTTCACTAGAAATTACCCTATTAGGGAAAATATATATTTCTTTGTGTTTTATAATATGTAAGTAAGTATGTAATAACATAGCAATGCGCTGCCTGACGGTAATATTAGTCAACTAGCCTCTGATGCAATTCAAAGAATTCCGGTTAATACAGGGGTATTAACCGGAATTCGGGGTAAGTAAGTAGGTAGGGACCTACTTACTTACCAAATACCTATTTACAATTTGAATAATGAAACTTTAAAACCCACTTCATACACTATGAAGGCTATCTCAACGGTCTTATGAGAAGTCTGCTAGAACAACATTTCAATTCAGAAAAATAAATTTAGATTTAAGTAAAGATGTATATCAGTGTAACATCCTCTAGAAAATATTTTTGGATAGGTACCAAGTACTAGCATAGACCAGTTTTCATGTTAGAGCATTCCTTAAAGGAAAGGAGAATATACAATAAGTAAAATATTTATTTTTAACAAAACATTAGAGCTGTTCTTTTGCATTCTGAACGGTTGTATTACGTACTTAGAATTTTTTCGTTACAAACAAGGAGCGAATTGTGTAACTTTGGCATTGAGCTTAGACGTGACAATTTAACGAAGAGTAAACGCAAAACAGAATAATAGATAAGTAAGTAAATTGTCACTCACTGCTGTTAGCATTACGTCGAACATAGAACGTAGAGCATTGGCGGGAGCTTGTATGAAACTGCGGCGGGCATACAAACTCAAATGTTACAAAAAGAATGCCCTGGACGCCCTCGGCGTTGCCTTTGTGTGTATTGAGTTTAAATCAGGGAATTATTAGTGACAGTAATTCTCTACAAAAACTGGTTTCCCCTGGAATGAGTTCGAGAAATTCGCCAGACCAGTTACAGCGATTCCCGTTTTTTTACAACCTAAAAACTGATGTGTGGCCGGTACAGAAATGTTACAAGTGTTATTATTATTATTTCTGATATTGGTCCCGTATAGTATCAATTCGTAATTATAGACCGTTTCCCACGAGATCTATTATGTTGATTATACACCTAAATAAAGACGGAAATAGATAGATACTTACCTAAAGGCAAAACAAATATTGAATCTGTCCCTCGGTTTTATGAAAATTATTGTCCGACGAAACGAACCCGCTATAAGATACAAATTTTGCAATTAAAAATCTAGAAGCTCCATAAAAAGTTTGCGCTTGGGCTTTGTACCGTCCAAACAGATTATGAGAGGATTGCGTGGATTGCCGCTTGTTTGTCGAAGGCTTTTCGTCTCATCTCGCAACAGTCGCGCAAGACGTTATCCAATAAACTCTTATCCCCATAAGACAAAATGTGACACAAAGCAAAATTTGTTTTAGTAGCTTACTGAGCACTCACTTACTAATATGAAAAATTTATGAATTAACGCTATCAAGACGTTTTCAATGAATGAGCATGTTTTCAATAATACTCACCTTACACATAAAATGCGAAGGCTATGCATGTAAGTATGTACCTAGACATATATTATGTAAAGAAGTTCTCAAATAACGCTTGCCTCAAGTGATAACCACAATAAAAAGCGGACCATTGGAATTTGGGAAACAGCGTCTCAAAGTGTGCCTGAATATTGGAATGCCTTGACAAACCCATGTGTAATACGAAACTTATTGGTTTTTGCGTAGAATCGAAGGCTTTTCACATTTATAGTAAAAAGGAAGGCGATTTTGTAAGATCTAATTTAAAACATGTTTAAAAACTTTGGCTTTCTTAACCCACTCTTAAGATTACACCTTTTATGTATAATTTAGGTATGTATGTGGTGTTACGAAGTGCACGTAAATTGTGCAAGATGTTTAAATAAATGAGTAAATAACGATTGTTATTTCAGTTTTGGTTTTATGCATCTAAGATTCTAAAGTTTGTCTAACACCACAAAAATTATCTGAAATATAAAATATTTCATAATAAAATATTATAAAATGACCCATCTACCCGTATAGTAAGGTAGATCTGAACGAATCATAATTCAGTAAGTATATAAGAGGCTTCGGACTTTGTATCAAATACGGAACAGAGAGAATGGAGAGGCAAAAACAAATGCGATTTAGAAAGCTCGTTAACTCCGATTTGTCGTGAGTAACGCGAGAGGCAAAGAGAACCGCCACAAAGGGAGCTTGGAGGAAAATTGTAGGACACGCTCCCTTTGCACACGTCTCGAATGGCAACATCGTTCTTCAAACTGAATGCTCGTTTAACACTACGGCGAGATGCTACTATTAACGTTATAAAAAACTTATAAGTACTTACTTATCTATGGTTATTTATTCTGTGCCTATGTTTTAAATCATAAATAATATTGGAAGCAGTCCCTTGTTTTTTAAAATATATCTTATAGCTACTTTAAATTCTTAAGATAAATATTGAATTCAGCCATTCAGTTCAGTTCAAGAGGGCAGCCCAGTTGGTAAAATGCTTGCCTCTCACTTGGTTGCAGGTTCGAATCCAGTACAGGCCTAAACCAATGAATGTTGAATTTGTTTTCGAATTCATGTTTGGATCATAAATTATTATCACGTTCTCAGCGGTGAAGTATTACATCGTGAGGAAACCCACATTCCCGAGAAATGTATTGTCGGAGGTATATGACCCAATCTGTATTAGACTGGTTTTCTTTTTGCGGGTTGGAAGGTCAGACAGGCAGTCGCTTCTGTAAAAAATCGGATCTCTTCAGGTTAGGTAAGCGAACCCTGTGAAAAACGGAATAATGCTAGGGCTATTTTTTTAAATATTTAATTCAGAATACAAATGTGAAGTAAAGCAATCAGATAAATATGTTTAGATGACTCGTGGCTTTCTATAATACGCCAGGCGTATACTCACTTGTAGATACGAGTATAATAGAACATAAACTATCGTCTTCTCTCGTGGGTTGTGCTGATATCAAGGACCGACCTCGTCATCCTAGTGCCAAGGCTAGGGCCCTAGGGGGGGCTAGGGCTGAGCTGCTATAAGTTCCTTAATGACTATCAGCCATGTCAGGGGCCTTTGGCGGCACTAAGGTTGATCAGGTTGGTACTCCACCTCACAACCCACACGATAGAAGAAAACTATCAGGTAATAGTAGCCGTGCTACTTAGCGTGCGTTTTGCTTGTGGTTCTGCTCACCCCTTTACGGATTACGGGCGTGAGTTTATGTATGTATGCTACTTAGCGTGCTCTCCAAAGCACGAATCATCTTACTGTCGGACAGTCGGGTGATCAGTCTGCAATGTCCTAACCAAACTAGGGATCAGAAAATGGTGATATGTCCAAGTGACAAAGAACAAATTGGCGTATGCACTTGGAAGTAGGACCCTCTCACCATCTACTACACACATACCTACATAAGTACGGTCCGTACACTTGTTTATTTACCTGCACGTAAGAAAATCAAATGTTATGCAATCTACTTGCGTGTCAGGTACAGGCATGCCAGTTATCATATATACACATACACCTGACAGTAGCTAACATATGCAGGGAGCTGGCATGCAAGTGTATTCCGTCTTAAGTTTATGTATGTAAACATTGTTGTAGTATGAAAGCGTGTCGAGCGGTGGTGGTGTGCGCGGTGGTGGCGTGGTGCGCCCTGGGGGCGTCGAGCGCGCCCGCGCAGCTATGCGCCGGCGCAGCCGAAGACGACCCTCGCGCCGCACGCTTTTGCCAGGCACTTAATACCTTCCTCGAGTTGTATGCAGAGGCTGCCGGTGAACAGGTGCCAGAGTACCAAGGTGAGTACGACTAAATAGATTAAATAATCTACTGGAGCAACGCCGACTTTGGAATGCCATCTTTCCACGATTCAAAGTGTAACTATGTTACGTACTGAATATATATATTTTGGAATTTGAACTTTCTGTGCTGTTTAACCCTCTCGTTTCGATTTTTGACAAGGGTAGGAAAAATACGCTAAAGTACCATCATATCTGTCTGTTCTGCGGTGTGTTTATAGTGGCTAGCATATGAAATGCTAATTACGGGTACTACCTACCTATCCTACTTACCTACCTAATTATTTATTTCTGTACGTAGAGCCTGAAAGCGAGACCAGGAAGGTAGAGCGCGGAACTTCGTATGAAACAGCAAAAAAAACTCTCGCGGCCCGCCTCGTTTGTCCGCTTTTCAGGCTCTGTGTGCATCACGCCTATAAGTAGTTTAAGCAGTGTTCTCAAGAGGTGTTGTTTCCAGCCCTAGTGCGCGACTACCCGCAACTGCTGGACACGGGCATGAAGCGGCAGGACGTGGTGCACTCGTTCCTGCGCTTCGGCCGCCGCCGCTGACGCGCGCGCCGCTCCCCGCGCGCCCGCGCCTCCCCGCCACCTCTCCCGCACGAGACACGCAACTATGCTTGAACTGTCAACACCACACGACTCTGCCCTATATCATTTTTAATTTCTACGCAATGTCTAACGTATAAACCGTAAATTAAGTTTATTCGTCCAAAACATTATACCTAACAAGTCTAGGAAGTTCCTTATTATGTAAGATAATGTTTCAAAGGTATCCGAGCACTGCGACCTAATACTGTATTACTTACTATAAATAGTTATAATGCGCAACGCCGACAACACCCGGCGGTTAAACCTCTCTCTCCAAATTTTATTACATAATTACAAGGATAGACTTTTTCTATAATAAAAAGTACGTATTAATAAAAGTATTATAGATTTAAGATGCTGTAATTAACAATCTTGTTGTCAACTTTTTTGTCGCAATTCATTTGGTAAGTAAGAATATTAAATATATAATGATTACAATGTTTTAATTAAATAAATAAATATTTATGACAAGCCCAGCGATTTTTGTCTTATAAAACCCTAAGTTCTATCGATGAAATTAATTACCTACTCTACAACTTCACCGTTACAATTTAAACTCATAATAGGAACTACATTTATGTGAAAACTTCGGTCATCTCTAATAACTATTAAATTGTGGTTTACTGCCGAATTAGCCGTAAAATTATCAAAACTCTTCAAGTATCAATTTCATCTTATTGAAACTTTATCAGAAAGGGTTCAATGTAGGCAAGCAAAAAAAATATTTAAGGTATAATTAAAGACGTACAAGTTCGGATTTTTCACATTATATTTAATGCTACACAACACATGATGATAAAGATAGGCAAAATGCAAAAAACATCCAATTAGTTACAATTATAATTGTCACAATAATATTGTTTGACATCCGAGTTTCTCAATATAGACATGTCATGTGGTACAAATACATTTAGGGCGATATAAGGAGAGAGGCCTGAGTGAAATTATATTATCACGATTACCTTTACAATGAAATAGTCAAAGTATTATGTACGTAATATTTACATAAATATTTTAGGTCTATCTACCTATCATTGTGTCGTCAGATAACAACACATAACGGTGCTAATTCCTGTAGACATTTTACTTAAGCTATATAAGCGAAAAGGAAACGGACGGATAATTGGCAGCCATAACATTTATGGAACTCACGTCGATTTTAGGCTGAAATCTAAAACCACCCTTTAATTCTACATTGGCCAATAACTCGACGGATTAAGTTGACAACACACGTCAAACGGGTTGCACACCAGCGAGATACCTATTAGATTCGCCCGGGTTATTCATTACACTTATTCATTTTCAAATTAACAGGTGTCAATCATCCGTCCCTTTCCTTTTCGGTGGATTTTTAGATCTAACTAAAAATAAAATTAGATCTACACGAAATTAGAACCAATATGAAACACAAAGAAATATGATAGGCTAGCCTATCAATTATGTCAGAGGTAATGTTTTTGTCATTTTGTACGCCATATTCGTGATAATAGCATGATATTACAAACGAATTTTTTTTTTGTGACAAGATCTAGATGACCGTCTCTCCGACGAAAATACGAAGTACCTAGGTATGTACATGTCTATGTAGCACCATACATTTACACTAACCATAAAATAGCAGAGCACACATTTACATAAATAAAGAGTCATTATTCATTATAATACATTACAAATTACATTGAAAACACGAATACGTAAATTGTTGTCGATTACACGTTTATAATTATGTAAAAAATCCGTAAACAGTACGCGATAATGGCATTAGTACATAAATATATTGTAGATAATATGGGAATACAACTAAACGATATCAACTATCCTATCAATTCGTATGGGTTACTAACGCGTCAAAATACGTCGTCTAGAGAGGAAATAATAAAACATTCATTACAATAATAATTGTCCATTAAATAATGAGAACGAGGGACTACTCAGACCACATTCCCCAAAAAACTAGCGGCAGGTGGCAGCAGCTGTACAGAGTTGCCTTCGTTTAACTTTCTTTTTGAATATAAATGATGACCCTTGTTAACCCAGGCACAACACATCTTCCACCCATTATTATTCCGATCAGAATAATCAGAAGCAATATAGGGAGCAACATAATAGACTGGTTTCCATCTAGTCAAATCAGTTACTTTTTTCTAAACGTCAAAAGACGAAATTGCTATGGGATTTGTATGAAAAAGCACACCGTGTCGTCATAGAAAAATGAGACAAATAGTCTGACTTATAATTACGTTTTCCTTGATTAAAATTCATAAATAAGTAAAATAGAAAAAAGAAAATGTTTTTAAACCAAATATTATTTTTATCTATTATTCATATTTGCATCTATTATTTTTATATATGCTCTGCCGTGATTTTATTCTATAAAATCAAAGGGAGGTCTTTGCCCAGCAGTGGGATAGAATAGGCTTAGATTATATTGGATGCCTCTGCCATTACATTATATTTTTAATTCTTCTTCTTATCGTGTGGGTTGTGAGGTGAATTACCAACCTCATCAACCCTGGTGTCAGGGTTACTATTGAGCCGCCAAAGGCCCCTGACATGACTCATGTAACGACTACTTACTTACATCAGTAAGTAGTAACCGGGACCAACGGCTTAACGTGCCTTCCGAAGCACGGATCATCTTACTTTCGGACAATCAGGTGATCAGCCTGTAATGTCCTAACCAAACTAGGGATCACAAAGTGATTTTTGTGATATGTCCCCACCGGGATTCGAACCCGGGGCCTCCGGATCGTGAGTCCAACGCTCAACCACTGGACCACAGAGGCCGTTATATTAATGAGAAACGATATTTTTAATGAGAAAACGGTAATCGTCACGTTAATTCGTATCAACAGTGGCTGCAAGTTGTCTTTGATTACTTGTGGCTCTGCCCACCCCATTAGGGATTACGGGCGTGAGTTTATGTATGTATGTATGTATGTCACGTTAAATCTGTACAACGTCATCTGTATTATTTTTGGAGAACATAGCCTGGGAAGTCCCTCAGTGGCAAATGACTGACTGGTGACGTTTATTTTGTTGACTAGTCATATGCAGTGGTTGCAAAAGTCCATTACCTACATAATATTATCATGAAATATATAAAATTTTACTATTTATACATACTACGTCTACATTTTACAATAATGTCGAAAGTATACAATAATTATATTACATTACACACCGAATAACAATTGAAACGTTTGTTATTTATGTAAAAATTATAATAATAATTAATATTGTTACAGTAAATACAACTCGCTAGATCTCACTCTAAATGAGGTTTTTTTTATAATATTACGTAATTGACATGGAATAATCATCTACTGCAAGGTCATAAGCAGCAATAATGGTGCTAATTCCTGCAAGTACCATTTATTTTCATTTTAAGTTATACCTGTCATTTTCTTCTCCGATTAAAATGGGACCGGTAATCGACAGGAATAAAATTAATGTAACACACGGCAGAAATATAAAAACAACCCTCTAAAATTTTTACATCGGCCAATAACCCTACAGAATTAAGTTGACAGCATACGTCAAACGGGTTGCATACCAGCGAGATACCTATTTGATTCGCTCGGGTTATTCATTCAACTCATTCGTTTTGAAATTAACAGTTGTCAATCATCCGTCCCTTTTCTTTTCGGCGAATAAGAAAATGACGGGTATAACTTAAAATAAAATTAGGAGGTGTCTGCAGGAATCGGGGCCAATGACTAATCTAATCAAAGGATTTAAAAACTCCACAGCATGCTGAATGAATTTTACAATTTAACGGAAGACAAATGATTTTGTATCTCCTTTTTCTACATATCTTAAATACTTTTATCGCCAAGACCGCTAAGCTAGTTGTGGGTTGAATACACCATGAATAATATGAATACTACAGATTGTCATGATATGCATTGTTATTAAAAACAATTGATCAAAAACCTAATAACTACAATTTTACGTAGGAAATATAACACATTAGTTAATTATATGTAAGTTATCTTCTTAGACATTAAAATATCTTCGATATCGTGTCAATGTCACATTAGATTGCTGAAAGCCTCAACGTCGCGACGTCATGAAATTTCTTTAAACAATTACAAAACTGTTCTATACAGTTGAAACGAAACGAAAGTTTCAATGCTCAATATGGTTACAGCAGAAGTTGATGTTAGTTCCAAAATTAATTATTAAATTGACTATTTTAGTAAATTCGTAATTTAATATCATTGTATCCTATATTATGTAAAAAACAATTGTAACTCAACAAAGCAACTTTGACGTCACGTTGCAAACGTGCTATACCTCTATACTCTCTCGCTCAATTATAGTTTCCAGTAATGACTCTAATACTAATTACCTATACACGCCTGAAAGACGAAGTTGTAACCTACAAATGTCTATAAGTTTACCAGTCTCACTTTTCCGTCGTTCATAAGCACTTACATTGATGAGTCACTCCGCGATTACACATACGCTATGCAATTAAACGGAAATAAATTGCAAATGGTGCGTGCGATGTTATGTTGTGCTGGATGCTAGTGAAGTGCACCTACAGGCTGAGTATTGATCGGTGAGTATGATGGCAAGTGATGCGCCCGGGCACTTAGACCGAGTGAGCGCGGCGCAGCGGCACGCCGTGGCTCACCAGCCAGTCTATGTGTCAGTCGGTCTCAGCGCTGTGTCAGTAGGTGATGTGCACCACATCCCCGCCCACTGACAGCAGGCACTGCCCCTGTTCACAACAACACATTGTTATCGTACGGAATTCACAACAAAACATTATGCAACAAGAACAGCACATAGTGCTGGCAACACAGGGGTAAATTATTAACTTAGAATACTTTTTAAAGTATTGTAAGTTAAATTAAATAGTAATACAGAATAAACTGGGGGGTTAAAAAGGCCACATCGAAGCAATTCATCTACAAAAGCAATATTGCAATTTGAAATTTGCGCATATTAAAGTAAGTGCGCAATGCAAATAAATGTCAAATAGCCATATTGCTTTTTTAGATGAATAGCTTTGATGTGGCATTTTAAACCCCCCTGGTGTTTGCACTTGGTTGGAAGAAGAACGCTCGTCTTCTCACCACCATCATTAACATATATTCCATTAGGAGAACCGAACAGATAGTACCTACTTTTTCGACATAGACAGAGAAAGGAGTATACATGATCACGTTTAATGTCCACATTTATTTTACTATTGTGTAATACGAGAAAATAATGCATTTACATTTTAGGTTTGCCGCACCGGAACTAAATATAGTTCTCCCATTTCCGGCTACTCTATAGCCGGGTTTGTATAGCCTGTGTTCTTTGATAATACGACCATTGATCACGATCAGTCAGTGAATGTAAGCTAGTCTATTTTTAATATTTTAAACAATAGGGTATTAAATTCACCGGGAGGACGATTAAAACGTATAATTTTTTACCTGATTCTTGTGCGCGTTGTCTTGCAACATGAGCTGTGTTATGTAGAAGGAGGTGAGTGCGTTACCCCCCAACGCCGCGGTGTACGCTCGCACTATCGCTAGCACCTGCCAACAAACACAAACATTACATACACTAAATCCTACCAAGACGGTTTTTTCTCTCGGGTGGGTTGTGAGATCAGTGACCAACGTCACAAGGACGCTGCTATGCAACAGAAAAGGATGCCATTATTCGAGCTTTTTTTCACTCGAAAAAGTTTCAAAATCCCGACTTGGCAGAAAAAATCTGGCAACGCTGGCAAGTAGTAACCGGGACCAACGGCTTAACGTGCCTTCCGAACACACATTTTTTGGTTTGTGCTGGTATACTAACCTCGCAGGTGAATGTGTGTAGGAACCCGCTGAGGCCTCCAAGCTCCCTGACGGCCGTGGTCTCCCGTACGAAGAGCAGTCGCAGCGCGCATATGCGGCGCAGAGTCCGCGAACCACTCACGTGGCTCAATGACGTCAAAGATACCATCGTTGGTGCCTGCAACCACACAACGCAACTTAATGGTGTTATATACATTAATATAGAGGTAAAAAATATGAGTTTGTTTAAAGGAAGCAATCTCTGGAACTACTGAGCCGATTTTGATGAAATCTGATATGGAGTTTGAAACCCAGGAAAGAACGTGTTTTCTATTCTATTTAGCTCACTGCTGAAGAAGGAAAGAGCCGAAGTACACGAGGAGGAAGTCAAAAATACTTTGTGCCGGTGCATTGATATACAAAGTAATATCACACTGACTGATAAACAGAGATGAATGTAGGACGAGAGTAAAGAAGATAGCTACAGTTTTAACTATTTTTGTTTAATTGTCACTGTCGGTCGTAATCCCTCAGAGTATAATAAGAGCCACAATTAAGAAAATTTACAATCACTTTTTTGGATTCGAACAAATATACACACGCGGAGAAGAAACATCAAGAAAGTAAGTAACAGATCAAGACAATGCACAGTATTTTTTCATAAGTTATACAGGGTGTTAGTGACATCGTAACGAATACTGAGGGGGATGAAAAGTTTTCGTTACGATGTCAAAAACAGCCTGTATATAGTAGAGATTAACTTCATCACATTCTACTTTACAGATTTTGGATTTTTTGAATGCATAGAAGTTACAAACTTACTTACTATTACTTACTAGTTACTTAGTTCGTAATTATTTTGTAATTGGTACATTCCTCATTCAATCATGTGTATAAAATCTTATTAAATTGTAAGTCTTTCTGACACATACAACACCTTAGGAAGAATGTTACGCACCTGATAACTTACCTGACCAGTCGTAACAATCGCCTTCTCATCGCCGACTTCGCTTGGCTGTGTTTGCTTCACCAGTTGTTCTTCATCGAGAGTAAATATATCATCATCTGCGTCGCCAGTGCCGTTGCCATGGTTATGACCGCCGTTGTTATGGTTACCACTGCCATGGTTGCCGTTGCTATGGTTCCCGTTGCTATGCGTTGGCTGAGGACTTGGAGTAGTGCTCTCAGGATACACAATCTCTGGGAGAATCTGCTCGGGTCGATTCGGATCTAGTAGCGGGATAGCGGCCCCTGACACTACCAACTGGATTTCATCCTGGCAAAATTGGGACTTGTGACATTGCTGGATACTAAAAGGATTTTACCATAAAACGGTATTTATCATTCAGACATTCGTGACAGTCAAGCTATTTCAATATTTTCGACTCTAATACTGAATTTCGAAGTTTGAAATTCCGATCTATGTTAGTTCACAAGTACATATACGATTTCGATGTACGTCAGTTCGAACATACACTATAGCGAAGTACGAAATTCCGATGTATGTGGGATCGGAAGTATAGGAGTACAATGTACGTTAGTTCGAAAGTATTAGTCTTTTTTGTAAATAGAATGACTATTAAACATTGTTTATATAAGGATGGGTTTCGAGGAGACGAACCGAAATATGCCCTAAATCAACCAATCACTGCGCGGACGAGAGCGACAGAGCGTTTGCTCTCTCGCTCTATCGCACGCTGTGATTGGCCGATCCGTAAGTGTTAGCTCCGCTTCCCTCTTTTGTGTTTTGGTGGAAACCCGATCAGACTGCCAAATACCGTTTCGTGCTTATGAAAGTTCTTAAGGAATATTAAGAGCTATGAATAAGACCCGTATTCTAAGATGATCACTCGAAGTTGAGGCAACCTCAAGGTCTTCTTCGAACTCATCTCAAAATCTGTACTCATAGACGGCGCCTCAACCTTAACTCGAGTTTACTCCAATAAGGGATGACGTCATTCATTTCGTATTGTTTTGTTGGATGTATGATATGCTCGACTCCAGTGAGTAAAAATATCTCAAGTCGAGGACGTAAATGTTAACTTAAAATACCAAAATGTTCAGCTGAAGCCGAGTGGCGTGAAGGAAGAGTCGAGTTAACATCATAGAATACTGGTGTAAGCATACGTTAGTAAGTCCAAGTAAGCTTACCTCAGGCAGTTCGAGCTGGAACCTGGGCGCGACAAGTGCGCAGGGTTGTAAACGCCGCAGCTTGTAAGTAACGCCGTCGAGCGCACGCGCCACGTGCCGCTCCGCCGCCGTCGACGCGCCTGCGCTCTGGCCCGACACCTGAAGCCGCGCGCGCCATACCTGCCACCATACATGTGTGACTCCAGTAAACGTGTACGTAATTTTCTTATTTTACTCACAAAGGTCCTAACAATAAAGGCATTAAATTCAAAATAGTGGATATCAGAACTCCTGATTATAGAATGTGAAGTAATAGTTACCTTCACGCTATACAACACTACGTTCAAAAACGGAACCGAAATCCTTGATGTAGGAAGTAAAATTGCCTAGCTTCGCTTGAACGGTCACGCATTGGGTGCTAGATGGACATAGGTTCTTGCAGACCCCAAAAGAGTTCGCTCACTAGTTTATGACCATGACGCTTATCGGGAGAACTTTACTACTTCTGTAGCCAGGAACCCGAAAAATGGAAAAAACAAACGGAGGCATATGCAACCCTAGCAGTTGGATCTTATATAATATTAATGTTAAAACTAACGAACATCTTAATGTAATTGAATAGAACATAAAATGCACCTTTGTAAAATTTAAAAACTATAGAACGATATTCTGAAATAAACATTTTTATTTATTTGATTCGCCTGATTTGAATAGTTACCTGCGCAAACGCATGTGGCGGTGCCTTGGGCGCGGCCTTCATGCCGCTCGTGAACACCTGCATGTGCATACGACGCATCGCCAGTGTCTTCGCTGTCTCCACCTGCACAATAAACAACACTATATTAGTTTTAAAAAAACCATAACTAAGTCTTTAAAGAAGTCGTTTATTATCTGAAGCATTAGAAAAACATATTCTTCTTTTGAAACTTCAATTTCATAACTTCTTTTGAAAACTCAGCGCTGGAATCCGATGTTCTTTGGATCATGGATAGCAAATATGTGAACACTTACATCTTCCGCCTCGTCGAGTTCAAGCACACAGGCGTCCTTGTCCACGCAGAGGTCGAGCGCAGGCGCCGCCGCCGGCTCCTCGGTCTCCAAGTCCGGCAGCGCGCCATTCGGGATCTGGTCCGCACTGCCTGCTGCTTATACAATGATACCACAAAACACTGAAGCTTGATGCACACAGAGGGAGGAGAGCGAGTTGGGACCCTAGCTCAGCGACAATAGATGGCGTAAATGTAACCGTGCCATTCGGTGATCGAAAATTTTGTCATAGATAAACTAAGGTAAATGAACTCTACACCTTTTCGCCACTACTTGAAGGTCTAGAGAACCTACAAACAATAAAAAATATTATAAATCCTTTCTATTTTCTTCAGGTTTACTCTGGGTCTGAAGTTATTGTCAACTTCCTATTTAAATGTTATTTTTATTACCTACTTATTATTAACCTACTTCTTACAAACTACATATAAAAAAAGTTTTGTAAAGATTTATTTGGAACAAAAAGGACCCGCCCGAACACCTGCACGCAGGAGGATCTGATGAGCGCTGCAGATAGCGCCATACTTGTTGCCAAGTTTTGGGCCGATACTATTTAGTTTGCCGTCGACACGATAAGAAGAGTAATTAAAATACACGTGGACACTAATCATGAAGTCATGTAACATCTGGCCAAATATTTACAACTCCTTACCTATATCGTATCCATTCGCGGCTTTGTTTGCGGTGAAGGAGTCCCAGAGCGCTCTCTGTATCTCCAGTGCATTTTTGTCGGTTTCGGACGCCTGCAACCAGAACATAACATAAACATGTACGTACCACTGCTGGGGACATGCCTCCCCTCAATCAAAAACATGGGCGGACCGGGGCCCAGGGGCGGGGGGGTGTTCTGACCCCTACGACAGGTTGAGTCACAGGTGGCC
Source organism: Pectinophora gossypiella (assembly GCF_024362695.1). Taxonomy (NCBI): domain Eukaryota; kingdom Metazoa; phylum Arthropoda; class Insecta; order Lepidoptera; family Gelechiidae; genus Pectinophora; species Pectinophora gossypiella. Next base: position 18,375,659 of record NC_065433.1, read on the forward strand.
ACTGCAAAATTATCTACGGAGGTAGGTTGTCTGCGACCTGGTGACGCATCCCTGACATAAAAGCTGGATCCGCTCCTGATCAAAGGGGAATATGATCATATTCCACCACGCTGCTTCAGTACGGGTTGGTGGTGTGTTTGGGCTAGTAGCTCAGACCAACGGATTTACGCGCCTTTCGAAACACGGAATCATCTAACATTTTCGGAGTGCAAAGGAAAGGCTCACAAAGTAATTTCGCAATGTAGGGGACATTGCCAATCGGGAATCGAACCCGAACCTCCAGACACTACCCGAACCTACAGTCTCCATGGTTAAAGTTTCTTGAGAAAGTAACAATATATTTCCTTCTAATCATTGACTTTGGCACACGCTATGGTAAATATTATCTCACGTGGTGATATCTATAGCTATCTAGATATATATCTATGTCTCTAGATATAGATACTATAACTAAGCTATACATCACTGCGAAGTAACTAAAGTGCTTGGATTTGGCAAAGGTATCTGGCAGCCACGCCGGCCCAATAACAGTCCGTATGTTATTATTTATAAACCAAAATGTAGGTAATCGGATTTAAATTGCTGATAATAATAATCGTTGCGAAAGGACTATAAATAGGCTAGTTTCCAACTAGTCAAATCAGTTACTTTTTACCAAACGTCAAAACACGAAATTACTATGGAATTTGTATGAAAAAGCAACCTGTCATTGAAAAACGTGATAAAATGTCGCATTTATTATTAGACTTTTCTTTATTAAAATTCATAAATAAGTTGAATAAAAAAGAAAAAGTTTTTGTCACCTTTAGATCTGTCTTTATTTAGTAATCAGAATTTCATAATTTATCTTTGACCTGGGAAACAAGGGAATTACCAACGAATTACCATCTTCTTTTTTGTTCTTGTCATGTAATTTTTTGTTAGGTCTTTTTTATGTTAGTGAATCTCTAATAATAATAGAAAAACTATTTTTCTTTAATTCGTTGTAGAAATCAGAAGCACCTTGGGAAGAAGGACATTTTAATCTCTGATAGAATAACAGATCTAATTTTAGATAAATTGGTTTCTAATATTGATAGTGAACATGTTTTGATCACAAACATCACTAACTCTGCCAAATTTTTTTTCATGCGCTTTTATTCCTACTACATTGATTTACCACTACCGTAGATACAGCGCTTGATACAAAAATGCGCCGAAAACTTGGCGCTTGTTTAGCTATACATTCGTACACAGCGGTACATACATTCAATAAAATCGTGTTAAATTAAGAAAGTACGCATCGTCTTATTACGTGCATTAGCGCGTGGAGCTTCGTAACCCGGTCGGGTTATACTGCGACTCAGGTTGACCGGGAATACTCGTTTTAGTGTATTTTAAACTAAAATAATAATTTTGGTGGGTTTTACTGCGAAGATTAAAATGTTTACTCTATGATAACATACACAATGTGTTCCATCCTTCTTTTTTCGCTTTAAGGGTCTATTTTTGCAAGTTTTTACCATGCACTTGTCCGTGTTGCCAGTTCGGCGCCTAATCGCGCACTGAAATAAAGAACTGTCAACGTCGCTATATTGACAGTAACTTTGCCTCCCACTTTTTGGGCGCTGATGTTCAATCTACAGTAGTAGTAAAGCTATGTCTTAGTAAGACAAAACCATACAAACTAGTAGACTACAAATAAGTACCTTTATTCTGGGCGGTGTGGGTGGCGGTAATGCAGCCAGTCTCACAGCCGTTCCACTCGCGAGCGCCATCACGTATCTTTCACCAATCGCGATTTGTGTTTGTAGAGAAAACAACGCGTTGGCCCCCTAAAACAATAACGTTCATTTCACTATCTTGTAAATCGCAGAATGAAATACGCCCTTAGATAAAAGTGGAACGATGGACGTAGTATTATTTCTTATTCTATGACGATAGTAAACAAGCAAAGAAAAGCTCCGCATGTTAAATTGGTCTGAATTAGGGTTCTATTCTTTAAAACAGCCTATTTCTTTTTGACAAATCCATTAATCATTATGCTTCATCCATATCAATCAAAAGTCACTGTGTCTGTTACCTTTTCACGACTAAATGACTGAACAGATTTACATGAAAACATGTAGAAAGATCAAGCACTACTTTAACAAATAGTGTAATTTCCCGAGAAGGAGTTAGAGCGCGCGATGCACGATATAATCGAAGAAACAAAGGGCGGAAATCTAGAGATATAGTTAGAAATACGTCCCCAAAGGTGTTGTCCACCCTTTTACCTCTGGAAGCCAATTAATATACAAATCTCGAAATAAAATAAAGTCGCTGATACTAAACGACGAATATACATTGACCAAATGGGAGATGTCCTTACAAAAGGTTTAGTAAGATCACATCAGAACCAGCGTGCGTGTCTGAAACGATTGATGAATGTGGAGGAAGCAAGAGAAGTTTGTCAGGATCGAAGCAAATGGACTTCCATAGTCTCTGCTTACCCCGGCGGGAAATAGACGTGAGTTTATGTATGTATGTACGAATGTACAAATATCGTTTAATATGATCAGCGACAATTTGGACATAGTGTGGGACATAGGACATGATTTTGATACAACTTCACATACCATCAGGTGAGATTGCGGTCAAGTGCAAGCCTAATTTGAACATCCATGATTTACGGGTCACCCTGTACAAGTGTTTAGCACACATACCTGCATCCTGAGCTTGGCAAGCAGCAGTTTGTGCAGCTCGTACTCGAGGAAGGGTAGCTGGTCGGAGATGTCCCTCGCACCGGGCTCCGACGCAGGCGGCGCGCGGCGCACACGAGCCGCTGCGTACAAACAAGTATAGTATTTAAACTATAGTATATTATTCTATTAATCTGTAAGAATCAATCTGCGAAAACGTAACGCGCATCTACTATGTTTGTTTTTTCTTCATTGAACACAAGAAAGCAAATTAACAAATAAAAAACACACAGTCGCAGGTTAGTCAAAAAGGTGAGTTTGAAAAATATTGAAAATATTTCGCCTTTAAAAACTTACAACAACAGGAACATGCCCACATTTTCTATGGATTTTGCATGTAAATGCTGGCCTGGGATGTCATCAGTAAAAGCAGTCAAAAGTCGTACTAAATTTACATAATTAAATATCGAAACAAGACAAAATACAACTGACATTGATTTTTGATCGTGTTAGACTGGGTTTTATTTCTAGTTTTATTTCTTAGTATTTTATAATTTATCGTTGACCTAGTCAATTACCTTATTTATGATGACGTTATAACTCACTGTTTCATACAAATTTCATAGACACGTATTGACGTTCCAAAAAAATATACCTAGGTTGTTCGCGTGACGCTGTGAGGAAGGCTATGTAAGACTCACCAACAGCGGTGACGGTGACTGCTCTGGCGTAAGACTGCATCCTGCTTGGCTTAGCACACGTTGCCAACAACACTGCCGGCACGCGAGCTCGCCTGTTACACGTTACATGGGGTATAAACATCTCATCATCACCAGCCCATTAACGTCCCCACTGCTGGGGCACGGGCCTTCCATATGGATGGAAAGGGAGATCGGGCCTTAAACCACCACGCGGGCCCAGTGCGTATTGGTGGTTATTAACGACTGCTAATGCAGCCGGGACCAACGGCTTAACGTGCCTTCCGAAGCACGGAGGAACTCGAGGTGAAAACTTTTTTTTGTGGTCACCCATCCTATGACCGGCCTTGCGAAAGTTGCTTAACTTCAACAATCGCAGACCGGGCGCGTTTACTGCTGCGCCAGAGCTCCTCAATATTTCTTATTAATTCGTATAAATTGGTCTGATTTCAGTTAATATTGGCCCTGGTTCCTACAGACACCTCCTAATTTTATTTAAGTTATACCCGTCATTGTGATCAGATGATTGACAACTGTTAATTTTAAAATGAATTAGTGAATAAATGAATAACCAGAGTGAATAAAATAGACATATCCTGATATACAACTCGTTTGATATGTGCTGTCAACTTAATTCTGCCGGGCTTATTGGCCATTGTATAATTCTGGTAGGAACTTTTAAATTTCTGCCTAAAATTGATTGTGTGTTCCATAAATTTTGTTCCTGTCTATTACCCGTCCTTTTCCTTTATGGCTGATAAGAAAATTATGGGTGTAACTTAAAATAAAATTGGGAGGTGTCTGCGGGAATTGGGCCTTTATTTAATTCATATTGACAGTTTTTATTTTAAGTATGTAAAAAAAAATATGCTAATTTATTCAACGCAGACTAGTCGGCGCTCTCGCAGAAGTGTCACCTGCTAGTCCGTATCTAGTCGGTGCATCTCTATCTGAACTGCGTTACGAAACTGAATTATCTATTTGTCTGTGGTAAAATAATCTGTTAAACAAATAAACGTACTTGCAGCCCCCGCAGGTGGAGAGCTCGACGCGGTAGGGCCCCGCCCCCGGCGAGTAGGGCACGTGAGCCATCGTGCAGTACTCTGGAAGCTCCGGCTCCTCTGGCTCAAGCTCTGTCTTGGGCCCATTAGGAACTGGAGACAACCAACACTAGTTAGAAGGCACAGCAAACTTATTGGGACTCCTTGTGGCGTTGGCTTTAGCTAGCGTCATGCAACATATCAATAGCGACGTCACTTTGACGGATTTTTTGTAGCACGTTTATACTTTCGATGTAATACTGGCGACCATTCTCGCGTCATTATTAATATTTCTACGTCATCGTTATCAGCCTCTGTTGGTCTCACGTCCCAGAATTTGAATCCCAATGGACAAAGGACCTACCACAAAACCCACGTACTGATCCGTTCACCCGATTGCCCGACAGTAAGATGATCCGTGCTTCGGAAGGCACTTAAACACATGAGCCTTGTCAGGTGCCTTTGACAGCCCAATTAGTGACTCTGATACCAGGGTTGATGAGGTCGATCAATGATCTCACAACCCACAGGAGAAGATTTCGAATCGTGTTATGGCTGAGGAGAAAATCCTACCTATTACAAAATAAATTTTCAATATATCTAACCTGAGGTGGACATTTCGGATTCCATGTGGAACTCGCAGTCAAGGTTGATCACAGCCGCAGTGCCCGACGCAGACAGCACGCAGACATCCTCACTGAAAGAGATTACGTATACGACTATACATAAACTTTGTTTTTAATTGAATTTGTAAGCATTCATTGTATAGTTATAGTTGTTGGTACTCCGAATCAATAAAACAAATAAATAATAAAGACGTACTTATATACACAGTCGTTCAAATTTTTTTTCCACATTTTGAAACTGAGTGTCCATTAAAATTTTAATTCACGTTTACCTGATAGGATTCACGTTTCATAACGGTGTCTTTTGTCGGGCATTTATTGGACTTTGACATTTTTCAGTAGCATTCTAACATAAACACAAACGTACGTACCAAATAGCGGCGCTCTCTGTGTAGGCGATGACAGCGTTGCACCGAAGCGCGCGCGCATGAGCCCGCAATTCCGTGCGCAGCTCCGCCCACCAGGCGGCGCGCGCGGCGCTTTCGCCCCCTGCGTCTACCAACTTCACGGACCGCGCGCACACAGTGCCTCCTGCAACAATACATATATACAACTTCATAAGGTCGTTATAATAATCCTATAGCACTGAATAATTCAACTTATTTAACATTCGCAATAAAAAAGATAAAACCATTTGGTTGAATTTTTAAAAAGCCTCTCTATTGTAGGAGACGCATTTTTTAAATTATAGTAATTGCGTATTAGGTAGGACACCTTTTTGTCGATTGCATCGAACATTCTATAGGTCATTTTTGTAGCCAGTAGAAAAACAATTAAGAACTTTAGATAAACATGCAAAAAAAAAAAGTAACTAAAATAATGACTTTTGGAAAAATGGATTCGGAACTTAGACACTAATGACGTAGACCTGTAATTTGTCGATTCTTTTAATTCTTTGACGATCTTCTAACCCTCGTTGTTTCCGAAACGTGATACTTTAGGCGGAGGTCATCCATCATTATATTTTTTATTCATAGATTCCGCCTTACGCCAGCTTAGTACCAATCTTATAGTAAACGTACATACATACATATATAAACTCACGCCATTTCCCACCAGGGACATACATACATTATAGTAAAAAGTGAGTAAAAATAAAAAAGTCAACCTTTTATAGAAATCGCTCGCTAAGCTAACAATTAACACAATTTAAATCCGAAAAAAGGTGCGTAAATCTTTTGTATTAGTATTTTTTAAGTTCTTGGTGATTAAAAAATCCCCCAGAAGGAATGTGTCCTTCATAACGCGATGGGCCATTATAAATCTTAGGACTTCGTATTAAAAGTGGCTGTAAGTTCTCTTCCGAATACTTTTGGCTCTGCCCACCCCACTAGGGACTACAGACGTGAGTTTATCTATGTCTTTTATTTCTACATATTATAGTTATGTTTCGGATAAAACACATTCGCCGGAGTTCTAGAATCAGCTGTGACGCTGCGAAAATCAATAGAGCCGCGCAGGTTAGATGCCTTTAATCTAACCTAAACTAAACACGCCGAAGCAACAGGTAGGCACGCAAACAGCCGGGTCATATATTAACAGAACAATCAATACATCTACAATATTACAGTATTATTAAAATAATAATAAGAGATATTCGACGTAATTTTATTTTTCTAATGAAAAGTCTTTAGAAGAACTTTTCTATAATTATTAATAATTACACTCGAAGCAAAGAAGAGATTCATAGACATTCATAGGTACAATCGCTTTTTTATCGTCTTATATATGATACGGAGTTGATACCTAAGAATTCAACCAAATGTTTATCTAAGGCTGGTAGGAACGCCATGAAGTTATTTGATTAGATTTCATTTGGCGTACAACGCATACGATCAGCACGGTTTGACAAACATTTTTGATAGACATTTATCCGACATTTTCTCTGTAAGATAGTTTCCTGATTCGCTATAGCGCCTATGTTAAATGAAGAACTTATGTTAATTAGGTATTTATATTTATAATAAATACTGAAGTATTTACTTCAGCCAACAAAGGTATTTATTACTCGCAAGTAATATGTCGGACTCATACTGTACTGTGACGACATAAGCATTATAATATTTATTATACTCGCAAAGGCACAGTTGTAAATTATTTCGCACAGCAAACACCCAAAAATAACTTATACGCTAATATAATAAATTCGAAAGTGACTTTATCTGTCTGTTACCATTTCGCGCTTAAACCGCTGAACTGATTCAGATGAACTTTGAAATGGAGACAGTTTGAGACCTATGGAAGAATATTTATAGCATAGATTTTATCCCTGAAATACCCCCTAAAGGGATGAAAAGGGGATGGGAAAAAAAGTGGCGCGCGCTATAACCGAAATCCACGCGGACAAAGTCACGGGAGTCATAAATTATTGTACTTTTTGTATTAAAATTCTCATTACACTATCCTGTACGATTAAGATTATTTAAGATGGATAAAGCATTATTTTATCGGGTGTACATCATTATTTCAAAGTATAACTTTTATTTTATTGTGTACATTTTCAGTAGGTGGGTAGTATTATAGTATTTGGCACATATATTAGGTACCTTCTTAATAAATCAAGACTCGCACGACGGCAGACAAGAATAATAACACAACAATAAGAATAGATAAAACAAGGTTTTAAGGAACTAATTAAATATATAAAAATGCACCTCCACCAACCCACAGTGGAGCAGCGTGGTGGAGTATGCTCCTTACTCCCTCCGGTTGACTGAGGGGAGATTTGAGCTCAGCAGTGGGACTTATACATATAGGCTGTTTATGTTATGTATTTATAAAAAGGATGACATACCTATATGCACAATGAAGCCAGGTGGGTATTCCGTCATAGTCAAGAAAGGGTATTCCAACATTTCCAAATTATTGCTGTTCATTGACGGACGTAAAATGGCACCACCACCGCTTCCTCCGTTACCTGCTGATGCATTTAGGGAACCTCCTAAAAACGTAAAGTATTTCAAAAAATTGCAACATGTATTTCTTCTATTTCAATAAGCAACGGAAGTTAAATCTATCGCTGACATAAGTTGGTAATAAGTTTTAATAGACACTTTATAAGATTGTGGAACAAATCCAGTTGAGTCCTGAAATCAAGGAAAGGCAGTATAAGACTAAGTAGCTACAAATGTTTAAAACATATCTAACCTTTAGGTGTCACGCTTAAATCAGAATCTGAGGATCTGCGATGTATTCCAACTGGTGTAGAAGTAGAGTTGAGCGAGAAACTCTGCGTGGGTTGTGACGTCGCAACGGGCTCCCGGCCTCCATACGATTCGTGTCGAGCATGTCTGGGCGATCCCTTTTCCTTTTCACATTGCTCTTTTTCCCGCTCATTCCTGTCAAATCGGCACGCTGCATGCGAGTTATCACACACGCTAGCACTGTTAGTTTCACTATCACACTCTTGACATTGACACTCAGATTGACAGTCACACGTTCGCTCAACTCCTTCTACGTCTAAACTCTCAGCGTGATCCAAACTACTTTCTGGCAGTGACGGTATGGTTTCCAGAGGCGGACCGCTAAGAATAGGATGAAAATGTTGCAAGACAGGTTTGTTGTGAGTTACTCTAGGTGACAAATCTAAGTTAGCACCGACGTCCTTGGACATTATTGGCGACTCTTCATTACCAACTTCCGGGAGTGAATGTAAGCTATCTTGCCTAATTAAGATTTTCTCTTTATTGGTAGTTGGCCCTGTTAAAACTTCTTTTCTTTCAAAGCTGTCAGCTTCCTTATTAAGAGATTGCTCTGTAATGGAAGTTGAACAATCAGATTTAACGTTAGCGACTGACAGAAGAGATTGAACGCTGTCCAAAAGTATTGTTTCCATAGCGGAATGAAGTAAACTGTCTTCTTTAGTATCTTTGACTTGATCAATTTCATCGAATGGATGATATTCCTTCGAAGAAATTTTCTGTTCAGTATTGGAACCAGAAATAGTCATGTTTTCAATATTCGTTCCAACTGTAGAATCGATTACATGACTTTCCCTTCCGTCCTTCTCCTTTCTTACTTCATTTATTCTTTCTGTGGTATCACTTATAAAAGGAGCAATGTCCGACGGTTGTGGCACAAGTGTTTGAACTTTATCCATCAAAATAGTCTCCATTGCCGTGTGGAGAAGATTGTGACTATCTTTCACATTTTCAAGGTTTTCTGTTGATTGGCTTTTACTAGCGAATACTGGTTTATCTGGACAAGTTATTGGCTCTGAGCCTGTCGGTATAAGTGATTGCGCTTTATCGAGAAGTATAGTTTCCATGGCCGTGTGTAAAAGACTTTCATGTTTTTCTTTTTTATCTTTTGTATGATCTGATAAGTGAAGTATATCGCTGATATGATGACTTTTATGTTCATCACCATCTGATTTATGATGAATGAGAGATTGGACTTTATCAATGAGCTTGGTCTCCATCTCCATAGCAGTATGAAAGAAGCTACCATGGTGTTTGTTTCGTTTAGTATGAGCCGTTTCTTCGTCCTTTAAATACTTTTCACTGAAATTAACAGGCTCAGATGACGCCGGCATTAAGGACTGAACCTTATCAATTAGTAATGTTTTAACAGCAGATTGAACCAAACTATCACTCTTTTCTTGTGAGCTTGAACGCTCTCGATCACTTGAGTGACCCTTATTCTCATGAGGGTGGCTATATTTTTCATTCGTCTTTACAGTATCGGTAAAAAAATGCTTATCCGTGTCCTGATTTATATCAGGAGTTGTAAGCAATGACTGAAATTTGTCCATAAGTGCAGTTTCCATAGCCGGTCTGTCGTCGCTTTTTGTAATGTTAATATTTTTCAAATTTTCTATATTTCTGGTCTCTTCAACTTTTTCCAATTTTTCATTGATATTGTCAAAGAATTGTTGCTCTTTTGACTGATTAGGTTCAGGCGAAGTCGGAACAAGTAAAGACTGAACTTTATCAATGAGAATGGTTTCCATTGCCGTGTGAAGTAAACCAGTAGATTTAAGTGAAGCTCTATCTCCTCTTAATGATTTTTGGTCAAAATGATGACTTTCTTCTCGAACATAAGGCGATGATGGGCCGCTTAGTGATGCTCGAGAAACTGGTTCTGAACCTATATACATCATAACTTTTGAATGATCTAATTCGTCACTTCTATGAAACGGTTCTTTGTGCGAATCGCTATTTTCTTTATCGAGGGTCATTAAATCCGCAAACGATAAAAACGGAGAACCCAAAACAGTTTCATGACTAGGCGCCTTCGACGGAACATCTGATGTGGATCCTGGTTGGCTAAGAGTTACCTTAGCCGCAGAATGTTTTTTCTTTGGTAATAATGAATAATGAGAAAGACTTTTAATCATATTGCTGTTGGATATTTTGGAAAGTTGACGCCTTATTCTTTTAGATGAGCGATATATGAAACCCTTGGTTTCAATGGGAGAGGAAGGTGCACTAACGCTTTTGGACACTTTTTTGTGGGTAAAAGGATTATGGAATTTAAAGTGATGTCCACTATTGGATTTAGACGTTGGAGAATTAACATCTGTATTAGGCGACGCTGACTCAAAAATAATATCTTTCTTTAATGTATCACTGTCAGTGTCGTTTTGATCAGTTATACATGGTGATGATTTTGACAATTCACTATTAGCCTGTTTTTGATCACAATTTTCAATTAGACTTTGTGACTTACTTTCTTTAAGTTTAGGCACGCAGCCTTCCAGAATGCTAAGTTTCCTGTCCATTTGGGCAATAAACGCTGGATTTACGGTATTATTTAAGACCGTTTGGACAACAGAGCTCGTAGTTTCAACGTATTTCTCTGTATCAGTTTTTTGATCTGAACTTTCGTCATCCTCTTCGGAGCTACTGTTACTGTATACAGAACTGTCTCCAGACAGTGAAAGTGATCCGAAGTATCCCATTTCTCCAGGAAGCTTTAGAAGATTTTCATTTCTCTCAGTCATCGGAGTTGCAGGACAAGATTCTGATATTTTTCTATGTACTGTAGTCGTATTGCTTTCGTCAGACTTTATGTTCTTAAGAGATGTATGTATTTCGGGAATTTTGACATTTGATTCATTTTTCAGTTTATTTTCAGTATCTGCAGGTATACTTTTGGGCCTATCATCATCAGATACATTAATGTTGGGCTCAGATTCACTGGTTCGCCTCATTGTTGAACTTGGTGAGTGTTCTGAATCTTGTGTTTCTGCAATGCAGGCGAGGCTGGTGTGAGCATGAATCACAGACCTCGCAAGGATTGATGCCATGCCAATTCCTTCATCTTCTTTGTTTGCAAATGTTTTACGGCTTTTTGTAAATTTCGGCTTCTTCAACCTTTTAAACTTTATGAATTCCTTTCTTAACTCTGTTAAAGATATACGTGATGTATCCGACGAATTTGATTTCAATGAAATTTGATCCTCCTGCTTTTCAGACTTTCTAGAACGGTGGCTGCCAAAGCGTCTAGTAAACAAGGTAGTTTTAAGTTTTTTAATTTTTTGCAATGGCCCTGACGAGTCTGAATCTGAGTCCTCATTGCGTCTTAGTAGTTTGTTCAAATCAGTTTGATCTTCTGAGAGGTGTCTCATGCTTTTTTGGGAAACGTAATCATCTTGGTATATGGAAAGACTACCAGTATAACTTTTGATACTCGATTGTCTCGTTAGATCACATTTATCGTCGTCTTCTAGGTTTTCTGCGTCATCTAACAAAGCAGAATCCTTGGGATTCATAATGTTCAGTAATTTAGTTAACTCATCTTGGTGGCTCTGGAAGTATTGATTCAAGTCAGTAATACTTTCGTTGTCAGTCGCCAAAATGTCCAAGTACTTCTTTAACTGTCTATTTTTGTGAATAATGTGAAAGCGTAATACACGACAAACCATGCAAACATATTTTTCATGAGTAATTTTAATAAAAACATTTTGTCAATATAGGTAATTCTGGTTACTTCTCTAAAAATACGACATAGATATGCACAATCAAAGCAGATTTTTAGAATATAAATATATACTTTTAGTTTATTTAGCAAAATTCATTAAGTTAAATTCATAATAAATAGCATATTATGTTTAAATCTAACAATCATATCTATTTGTCTAGTAGAATCGTTTCTAGTATATTTGTTTTCCTGCATTGGGACAATTTAAACTAACCTAGGATAAAAAAATCTATGACTATTATAAAAAGGGTAAGAAAAACTCACTGTTGTGTGCAGGGAGGAATGCTCATTGATTGACTAGGCATTGGTGGAGGAACTATGCTAACTGCTGTGCCTGAACAGAAATATTCACAAGTTAATAAATATCAGAATGCTTGCAGTTGGATTCACAAATGCCAGAGTACTTACCTATAGCTCTGGCAACAACACCTGCCTCCCCCTCTAAATCAAAATCCTGCTGATATCCCACTACAGCATTAGCACCTAGCTCAGCTGCTTTTAAACCTACCAGCCTCTGTACCTAAAATGTACCGAAATTGACAATTATAAAACTAACAAACTAACAGAATAAACATTTCTAATCATCAGAAGAATCAGGTTACATCTAGTTTTTTTTGGAAAATAAATAAGTGTAATGTATAAACACAACATTTTTCTTTATGTGTGTAAACAAACCTGATTGCTGAGTTTAATAAATGCCACTTGTCTGGCTTCATTTGAAGCTCGAGGTGTCCTAATCTTGTCTATCCATTGGTACTCGGGGTCATCATTGACAACTAACTCCTCAACAAAGCCATGAACTGCTATTGCTTTATATCCTGGTGGTATTGATGGACCTAAGGATTTTTACATGAGTATAATAAACAAACATAACAAACAATTATATCATTTTTTTCATTGTGAATTGTGAATTAGCTTACAGTGAAAGAATTGGACTCCACAGCTTGAGGTCTTGTATCTGTTAAAGTCAGTGAAAAGTTCCACCTTTACAATAACATTTAGCTCACCACGAATGCCATGCATTGTGTCAAAAACTGGTATCCACCCTGACAATACAGCACCTAAAATAATTTAATATAATAATAGTGACTATTTATATTATGAAACTTTAAATGGATTAGTTTACGTTATTTATGTTTCATTTCTACAAAAATTGAATTATACAAATACATAACACTTACCACCAGGTGTAGTGCCAACACCTTTAGTGTTATGGATCTCTCTGGCCAAGAGGGGAGCTAGGCTGATCACTACTTTGCCAATTGCATCATTTGCTGAATATGTGTCGTGGTCCATCAGACGCAACTGTAGTGGCTCATCTTGTAACTCTGATTCATCCACCTTGTCATATAATAACACATTTCTAAATAATATTACCCATACCTGACACCAGGGTTGGTGAGGTTGGTAATCCACCTCACTACCCACATGATAAGAAGGAGAGTACCTGTTTTCATATATGTGAAAAGGTTTGTATATGACAAATATCAAGTAAGTATAGGGTTTAGTAATCTCTTCGTTGTTTTTAAATTCCGTACCAGCAGTATAATGTATAAACAACAAAAATATTTGTTGTCTGCCTTGTAAAAAGCTAGCAGACATCCACCAGACATGTTATAAAAATACTTCAAAATATTGCCATAGCACATGGCAAGACTTGTACCTGAGCCAACTCTCCCAATGACATGTCTATAATGAAAAAGTGACCTTGTAGATTGCTGTACATGAACAGGATTCTATTTTCCAATGAATATTTTGCACATTGATTAATAAAAATAACTTTCACAATTATTATTGTTTACATCGTAATAATATAGATTCATTCATCTATAATTGAAAATTTACATCGGTATCAACAAAATACTTTCATTTACAATGAGCCCCTGGCTTTCACAATGTAAATGTTTACTAATCTAATACTAATTAGTATTTTAACAAGGTTTTAACTATGTAATTTATTACTACACATGTCAAAATAAACAAATATTATAAAATTTATCTTACCTCAAACCTATACCACTCTGTGCTGCTCCAGTGTGGGTTCAGAGATTTGCGACAAACGTCTGTTTTATGGGTTATACCCCCAAACTTGATCTCCACAAAGGCATCTGTAGTATCACTAGCCCGGTCCATTACAGGCAGGTTACGTCCTGCGAGTACCTTCACCTTTATTTTCCCAGGCATCTTGTTTCTATTTACCAACCTACCACTTCACACTTATTCATCAGTCATTCAATATGTGTTCACATACTAAACAAATCTGTTAGTACAATAAATTATATATATTATCACTCAATTCATACGAACGTTAACACTTGTGGCCCAAATCAATGCACAGTCAATAAGATTATCTTATCGTACGCATGTTTCATGCCAAATCGATATAGTACAGAGATAAATAGACTTTTTGAAACATTTTGTGACGATAAATAGTCCCTGATAATTATTCTCGGCCGGCCCAATAACTAGTAGGAACAGAACGCGTGCGAAATGCGCACTACATTTTCTATAATAAACACAACCTTTACGTTGCTCCGTAAGAGCGTGCTACGATGCGCTGAAACTATTGCGTACGTAGGCCGAAACTATAAAGAGATTTCGGCGTTGGTTTATTATTAGATCAACGAAATTAGAGAGTATCGAACAATGAAATAAATAAATAGTAATACACTATCCTAGAACTTAGCGGTTTCAAACAATTTTAAGTCAGTTCAGTCATTTTATAGTTAAAGGAAGAGGAAGTATTTCTTAAACACTATACTTTTGTAATAAATAATATTAATTCAGAAACGGCGACATTTGCGGACTACTCAGCAACTCAGCTTATCAGCTGTCAAAGGTAAATCAGGGTTGCCATGCAAGTATTTTGGAATCCCTTTCTTTCAAAAAAATCCTCCAAACTTTTGTAGCCTATGTGAAAGATATAAGATTCTCACGTTTTAAATTGTAATTTTACACCATACACAACCGGGCATTGACCTTACATAACAAACTCGCCCGACTAATTGGCCGAAGTCACCAAGTGTTACTCAATGTCCGTCAAATAGGTGAGGCAGGAGCTGGATTGGCTGGAAGCCTGGAACCAAGAAAAAAATTCCCAATGTTTTCCTCAGCGTTCTTGTTTCCCCAAAACTTCACCAGTTATTTTTTCCCATAAATTCTGAAAACAACGCGAATCTAATCCTGAGCAATGTTGCCAAATCTACAACCGTGCACTATTCAGTATTGTATTATAGCTTCTTGCAATGACATAACTATATTCAGAAGAACTCAAAATTCTTCTTCTTCAAATATGATTGAAGGTATTATTTTTATTTCACGGCTATAACAATTCGAATTATAGCAACACTATCTGTCAAGGTAGAACGATCTCTCACACGGGGGTATCGTAGTACCCTAGTAAGTTCAATAAGCCGCGTTTCACACGGGGGTAGAATGAGGAATAATACTACGTACATGACACGGGGAAGTCGACAGCAAACGGCAAAAGGGTTGTATATCAGCGAGATATCTATTTTATTCGCCCCGATTATTCGTTCATTTTAAAATTAACAATTGTCAATCAATCATCCGCCTCTTTCCTTTTCGGTGGATAAGAAAATGACGGGGAGGTATAATAAATAAATGATAAAAATGTCTGGTATTGAATGTGTTCCTCTAGTTATTAAATAACTTGTAATGTATATCCTCATTGGTTTTTAAAAGATGTGTTGCTGTTGCAGTTTCTTGTCATTTCTTCTCCTCAGCCATAACACCTTGCGAAATGACGTAAATTCAAAAATGTTACATTGACCTTCAACAAGTTTATCCATGATAATTACGTTGAATAAATGATTCTGATTCTGAATAATAATTTAAAATAAAATTAGTTGTCTGCAGGAATCGGGGCCAACGACGAGTATGTTCCTTCATTTTTTTTAAGTTCAACCACGTTAAACATTAAAATTAGCATGTATTAGCTTCGTAGTATAAATATCTGCCTTAGCTCCAATACCATGAAATAGTGATTGATGCACGCACATCGCGCGCGTTTCTATATGACTATGAACTAACGCTACGGTATAAAAATACTTTGAACACTAAAAACGAAAAGTGATGTTTAGGCAATAGCCGTGGTAAGCAACTTCTGAGGACAAATTGGCATTCGACCACGGCTACTTATTTTCTAAATGTTGGAAGAATACCTATATTAGCATTGCATAGTTGTTTGGTACTGGGAGTAATCTGGGTTTGGATAGAGACTAGAGATAGGTTCGCACGGAGGCAAGTTTTTAAGATGTGTAAATAAAAGTTTGCGTTTCTGCGCACTGTATTAAACTTTGGAATGTTTATTTTTAATTTATGAATTATATTAGGTGGGTACTATACTAACCTATAATTACATTCGTATTACTTTACTGACACACACTTCCCGATATAAGCACTATATTAATACGTTTTTACGTAAATAATGTTCCAGATAAGTACTTAATTGTAACAGTAAGTAGGTACCATAACATAAAAAAACTTGAAATATTATATTGTAGGTAATTGATACAGTATTATATAACATAAACAATGTGTACGTAGGGCGTCCCACCCACTATAAGTTATTAGTATAATATCCAGAAATAACATTTATGGTTATATTCCTGCCACGCTTAATTTTCATACTTTATTTTTCAAGACCTTCCATCTTTTGATATGCCTTCTTTAATTCAGTGAGCAATGTTCTTGCTTGAGTTTTCTCTATGAGAAGTTGTTTTCTCTTCTGTTCTCCTGTGAAAACGTCGTCAGTGAAGAGAGTCAGTTTGTACGTATCTATGGCACCTTCTGGGCCTGGTGTAAGTGTTACGTTGGACACCTTATTGACTGGAAACAAAAAAAAACTGTTGTTATTAAAATGTGAGAGACGTTACAGCGAACACAGGGCAAACTACGTAATATTTTTGTAGATGAAGCACAAAAAGCTTATGAATCGAATTAAATTAAAAAATATGGGATTTAATCGACGCACCCACATACGATAATGGACGCACTAGATTCCAATATATTTTTAATAGAACTGTGTATGATTGGGAGGGAAAAAATTTAGCACGCGTTCGGCAGCATCATGCCTGGCTGGCCTGTCTGAAAAGCGACAGAGCGATGATGTCCTTTCTTATACCATTGGTGTCAATCAATCATCCACCCGTATGGTCCATCGTTATTATGATGAGTGACGGGCTGATCACCTATAATTATACGATCCATTTTATCCATCTTAGAACTTCGTATCAGAGGTAGAACTTGATACGAATACGACACGTACGCCTTTAAAAGAAGATTAGCAAATCGCACCCATGAATCCGTTGCTGTGAGCGTTGGCGACGTGGCTGTCCCTTGTCGAGTCGGCGGCGTCTGCGAGCGCGGCGGCGTGGGCGCGTGGCACGCCCAGCACGAGCAAGTCCCGCGTCAGCTGGCTGCCGGGACACGCACAGCTCCACGTCTGGTGCAACACCCACCGGATCACCGCGGCTGCGCGCGCGCTCTCTTCCCGAGACGCTACAAACAACAATACAATCAAATAATAAAATAAGTAAAAAAAGTGTGTAAGTAAGTAGAAGTAGCAGTAAGTAATCAAGATTATTATATATTCATTGGATATTGTACTCAAGTTCTAAGCTAGTGAGAGAAATAAACATTATTTTTATTTTTTTTAAGAAGTAAGATTTTATCTATCTTTCTAATACAAAAAGTGGCCGATATTTATATTCTGATTGCTTATGTGCCCACCCCATGAGAAGGGAGGTGTGTGTGTGTGTGTATGTAGAATACGCAGCAAGGTAATGCAGACAATTGACCATCCTCCTGCCCTTATCCCACTCTATGTGGGGTCAGCACAACGTGTATTCTTCCATTCCTCTCTATCATTCGTATTCTCGGTACCCACACCTTTTACCCACATGTCTTTCTTCACACAATCCATCCACACCTTCTTCGGTCATCCTTACCTCTATATCCACCCACTCATACTCATCATTCTCCCGTAATATGCCTTTCATCTCTCCTCATCATATGCCCATACCTGTTGCTCTTCAATTTCTCAGCGACCAGGGCTACTTTCAGACTTCCTCTTATGTAGTCATTCCTAATCTTGTCCTTTGTGTGATATCACACTAAATACAGGTATAAGCTTCGACTCGGCAGCTAAAAAAAAAATCTAAAAAAAAAATTCTAACAATACATGTTCATTAATAAAACTATCATCAAAAAAAATAATTCTATTTAGTGAGGTAAGGACAGTAATGGAGAGATTCGCCCACATTCGACTACGACGTAGCGCGTAGCAGAAAAGGTTGCATTGTAGCTGCTACGTGTATATTCTATACATTCTAATAGTGTTTAGTACTTTTTAGTTTGATTAGCATAATCTAATATCATGTTTATTAATACGTATATTATACTACTTAACTTACATAGATATGTATTCTTCAGAATGTCCATGATGCCATCATCCTGCAAGCACACAATAAAGTTAATATAATCAGGTAGCTACGGTAAAGTGTCTGTTTCTCGCTGTCTTTGCATGACAGACATATTTGTGTTGCGAGTTTAATTATTTATTATATGCTGTGGCTGCGATGAAGAGACGGCAGAGGCGGATGTCCCTTAAGACCGATATTAGGGGCGGATAATATGTATACCGAATGGAACATGAAACGATATAAAATCGCAGTACATAAAACTATTTAGGTAGAGGACCTAATATTAGACTGTATTATTCTGAGATAAAATTATTTCTTTCCGTTTCAATAAACGTTGATCTGAGAAAGGGCGACTGCTGGCATCCCTCCGAAGAGAGGTTTTATAAGCGCGAATTAATTTGCAGTAAAATAGCGCGCCGTTACTATCATCATCAGCCCATTAATGTCCCCACTGCTGGGGCACGGGCCTTCCCTATGGATGGATAGGGAGATCGGGCCTTAAACCATCACGCGGGCCCAGTGCGGATTGATGGTTATTAACGACTGCTAATGCAGCCGGGACCAACGGCTTAACGTGCCTTCCGAAGCACGGAGGAGATCGAGATGAAAACTTTTTTTTTTGTGGTCACCCATCCTATGACCGGCCTTTGCGAAAGTTACTTAACTTCAACAATCGCAGACCGAGCGCGTTTACCGCTGCGCCACCGAGCTCCTCACTGTCGTTACTGTACTTATCTATAAATGCACGCAGAATTTCATGTCCCTCTTTTGCGCAAACTACGCAATGTGATAACAATTTACGAACATAGAGCGGTTTATATGCGTGCATGCAGCAGACATGGAACGGACAAACAAATTGCACTATTAGTTAATGGTTACGTGTTGTTACTATTTGAAGTCCGAATAGTCCGATACAACCAAAAAACGGCGCTAAGATGCTTACTAATTGAAGCTAATTTAAATAAATTAATGAAGTTCTTACATAAATGAAATTTGACATTTCGAGTGTGAAGGTGTGAGCCCGATGTACGACGTAAATAACCACCCGCATGTGATGTGACAAACAACATTATATCAGACAAAAGTCTTACCCTACAAGGAAAAGTGGACACCAAAGCAAATGGATGTCATATTCCCAATAAGACAGAGGCAAATTGACAAAAACCCCAAGCGCGACGTATTTGTTTCCTAAACAAATTCTGCAAAGCCAAAATTATACGAGACAAGAAGCAAAAAATATTGGATTTAAGAATAAAAGCCACAATGATGATAGGTACTTTGTGACAAATAATACATAATATTATGTTAAGTAAAGTTGACGTGCGAGCGACATGTTTCCGGACACCCTGTATAAAAAATACAGTCAAGTGCGAGTCGGACTCTTGCACCACGTATATGATCTTGCCAGCCAAGCCATAGGACAGTTTTTTTAATCTGAATGTAAACGCAGCTAGCAATGTAGCTTCGTGTATCTATTGATCTTAATTATCAAAATTATCTATACATGATTATGTATATAATTCTGATAAAAGATCATAAACTGCCTATATACGTCCCACTGCTGGGCACAGGCCTCCCCTCAATCAACCGGAGGGGGTATGGAGCATACTCCACCACGCTGCTCCACTGCGGGTTGGTGGAGGTGTTTTTACGGCTAATAGCCAGGACCAACGGCTTAACGTGCCCTCCGAAGCACGGAATCATCTTACTTTTTCGGACAACCAGGTGATTCAAGCCTGAAAAGTCCTTACCAAACAAAGGACAGTCTCACAAAGTGAAATCGACCATGTCCCCGTCGGGAATCGAACCCGGACGTCCAGATCGTGAGCCTAACGCTCTAACCACTAGACCACGGAGGCTGATAAAAGATCAATTGAATTAAATGTTCCTGAACTTCTCTACGATCGGCAGATCTTACACAAATAATAAATTCTTTTAGTAGGTAGGCAATTACGTAATTATCTAAATAGTTTACTTTTAATTCCTTAAAATAATTGCAAACGTAACAAAAAGGAAAATAAACCTTTTTCCTAATTACGTATCGACAAGCAAATCTAGTAAATTAAATCAGCATTTTATTGCAGTAGACAAATCTCAAAGTTACAAGGAAAGTACCTACTTATGTTATTGTAGCACGGGTATAAGGTACCCCTTATATTTCGCACGTGTCTGTCTGTTTGTATGTATATCATAATATAGTATCACTCATACTTTGTACTTTCAATGAGAGAATTTCCAAGCTACGTCCCCAAAAAATAATAGGTGGCGCTGTATTTTCTACCCTTGTAATTGCCTAGAAAACAACTTTCATTTATATTTTTGGGTATCAAATAATAATGACCCTTTATTATTACACCCATGCACAACACATCTTCCATCCATTATTATTCTGATCAAAATAAAGGAAACAATACAGTATGTTAATGACACCGCAACGAACTCTTTAGGGGTCGTTTTAGAACATGTTTCTGAGTTAATAAACAAGTAGAATTTTCCGTCACAAAATTATTGAAAAAATAAAATAATTAAAAAGAAACTAAAATTTTCATGAATTTTCCAACAGGAAATCCCGGTTAATATCACTTGTACATGGTGTAAGGGACATCATAACGAATACTGAGTGGGATGATTCGGCTAATGATTCTGAGTTAATATCATGTAGAACTAGTATCGCAGATGTATAAAATTTAAAAAGCTCATGAATTTTACGACAGGAAATTCCACTTGATATCAACTCAGAATCATGGTTTGAATCATGCATCAAAGTTTTCGTTCCGATGTCACTAATACCCTGTATTGGTAGCAACATAATTATATACGTATCTGATCCAAATATCAAGCAACAGTTATTTTTACATGCCTCTGATATATTACATTATATTTTTGGATAAGTAATTATGTACCCTGAGCAATGACAAAATAGGTAATTATTACGTTAAATCTGAACAGCGCCATCTATATTTTTAAGGGAAAATTACGAGTACTTTTACCGCAAATAAACGTAGGTACAGGTTAAAGTACCTACTTTAACATTTGAATACAGCTAAAACATCTAAATTTTTATTAGGAAATATGATAAAACACGATAAAGTATCAAATTGAATTTATTGAGCATGTCTCGCGTGGAGATCCGAATACGTGGGCCGGGAGGAACTTCGGCGGGAGCCACGAGGAGGGGAGGAATGAGGAGCAGACATGCTCGGAATATCAGGTTCGATTTGCAGGTGTGCATAAATGGTTTTATCTCACTTAATCATCACAGTGAATTTATAGTTTTATCGTATGGAATAAAAATATGGCAATATATACCTAGGTACTTTGGGTAGTGAAAAGAAAAGTTAATCTAGCATGGGGTTAAGTTAAAAAAAAACTTCATTGAGGATACTAAGTTGCTGTTTATAATGAGCATGACCCTAGAAATCAATGAAGAGATAACGATCGTCCGCGCGTGTCGGGAACTTATCATTGACAATATTAGTCAATAGATTTGTACGGTAACCAAATCTGTAAAATACCATAATAATATTTATATTTGGACACTGGCCCCGATTCCTGCAAACACCGCCTAATTTTATTTTAAGTTATATCCGTTATTTTCATATCCGTCGAAAAGGAAAGGGACGGATGATTCACAGCTCTTAATTTTAGGAAGAATGAGTAAATGAATGTGTCGGGTTATTGACTGATGTAAAATTTTTAGACGGTTGGTTTAGATTTGTGCTTAAAATTGACGTGTGTTCCATAAATTTTATGCTTGTCAATTACCCGTCCCTTTCCTTTTCGGCGGATAAGAAAATGACAGATATAACTTAAAATAAAATTAGATGGTATTTACAGGAATTAGCACCAATGTGACCCAACCTGTATTGGGCTGGTTTTGCCTTCGCGGGTTGGAAGGAGACAGGCAGTCGCTTCTATTAGCGAGCGAAATCAAAGATGACCAACTCAGTATTAACGTACAATAAAGAGTAAAAGATCACAAAATTATAATAATTTAAAAAACCTTACACCCCCTTTGCTATGCTCCATATAATCAACAATACCTAGGCAACGGGGGTTGCCAGATCTGACGCCAACAGCTTCTGTAAAAAAACCGGACCTGTCAAATATTCAAATTAGCTAAGCGGACCCTGTGAAAAACGGGATAATGCTAGGAAGATGATGATGATTGGGCACTGTTTTGACGACTTGTAGCTCTGCTTATCCCGATAATATGAAATAGATTACATAGTTACGTGGGTGCATGAATAAAACAAAGTGTAATAAATATATCATGCAAGAGACGCAAAACTTTGGAAAAAAATAAGATTAATGTGTGTTCATTCTTCTTGTAAGAATCCTAATTTGTTTTATCCTAGTTTGATATAGGTAATAAGTATTTTAATATCGTACAAATAAACATAAATAGCCTATACGTCCCACTGCTGGGCACAGGCGTCCCCTCAATCAACCGGAGGGAGAATGGAGGCATTTGAGTTTGTAGCCCGCCAATGTCTTAAATATCAGACTGGTTTATTATTCGCCGTAGTAACAGTCAATAGGCCGGTAGAGCCGTACATTTTATAAGCAGTGACAATATTGCATTGCACCTTTAACCCAGATCCACTATGTATGTACTATAGTTATTTTCAATCGATACAGCCTCGTTATTGTTGTAAGCTGCGCTTGTAACAAGCGCCCGGGAAAGGCTTACGAGATAATAAACATGAAGATTAAAACCCGGAAGTGAAATGGGAGATGACAGACATAGGAAACTATACAATTACCTTGTTACGTTTTCATACGAAAACTATTACGCAAAATAAGTAAGAAAATAAAACTGTAGCCACGTTTTTAAGTAGTAATAATATACTTTTTTTTTACTCGGGTATATCTTCATGGCATGGATACTTCGAAGTAAGCTTTCTCGATGTGGCTGTTGCTAGGCCCCCATTCTCTCGGTGTCAAAGGCATTTATAGTTTGCCTGAGAACATTCGTCTAGAACCAAATAAAAGTAAATATAAAAAATTACTTAAACCTTCTAGACTCGTGTCCTAGCTAACTTATTATTCCTAGTTAACTTATGTTATTAATTGACTATTAGATATAAGTTCATATTATTAGTAGAGACTCTTTCCTGCAGACAAACTGTTTAAACAGTTTTGCAGGGCAATGATAATTGTATTTTTAGTATTAAGATTTAATATATAAATAAAAAAAAACTGCCCGAAACTATAGCGCAGTTTCTTCACGATTTTAATAACACAGCATCACACCTGTATGAGAAGTATATACCCACTCCACGGCAGCTATGTTGACGATTTTCCTTAATTCTATTTTGTTTATAACTTAATATAAACAACCTATATAGTTATGCCTAATATACGTTGAGCATTGGGTTCACGATACGGATGTCCCAGTGATGTCATAATCAGAAAAAAAAAACATTTTTTTATCTCTAGTCTGGCTAGGACTTTGTAGGTTGATCACACGATCCAGTGATCAACCTGATCACACGATCCAGTGATCCGTGCATCGGAGGGCACGTTAAGTAGTCGGTCCTGGCGACTATTTACCTAAGTAAATATGAAGTCGCTACATGAGCTATATCGGGGGCTTATGGTGGTTCAATAGTGACCCTAACATCAGGTTCAGTCTTTGTCCAAACACAACTCGAATTTGAACTCACCGGTTCTACTTCTATGATAGTTTGCAGTAACGTTTTGAACAGCTGTGTGTTCAGGTTACCCAGCGCATGCAGGGGGCAGTTCCCGTCCAAACAGAGGTGCTCCAGAAAGAGATTCAAAAGGCCCTAACGCGCATTTTGTATGAGAAATACTGTCGCCGGTTCAACCCCACTCTTTTTTACTACTACTCCTGCAAACAGATAACTACGACAGCTCTACTGCTTCTCAAAATCGATAGACTTCATCGGCAGTGTACATTTTATGTTATAGGCTGCATTTTAACATCACTTTTCGTAAGATACTGCAAACCAAAGTATTTTTGATTAAAAGCCGATCTTGCTAAGGTTTTTAGCTTTCCTGTGATAAGGAGGGATCTCCTGGCATGATAGTTGATATGTGATTTATTGCCCAGCAGAGTATAGCTCCGTGGGTCGCAAAGTTTGTGGATGAGTGAAATGCGAAGTTGGAGTATGAACTATTTGCTCATACTTGTATGACGCGCGTTTCGCGTTCCCTTGGTGCGTCCAACCTTTTTCTTATATTCCGTGCCCAGAACTTACCGGCTGTTCTTCGAGGACGTGTTGCAGCAAGGTCCGGAACAGCGGAGCAGGCAGGCTGCCCAGCGCGTGCAGCGCTGCCAGCGCCCACAGAGGGCAATCGCCTTCCGAACAGAACTTGAACTTCTGGTAATATGCGAAAGAGCTTAGTTAATAACAGCTAAATTGATAAATATAGATATATCTCCAGTAGACTGAGTTTGGAATCCGTGTTGGTTATTGACAGACAGCAAAAAATGTTTCATGAACAAACAACGAACAAATATAGCACTAGTGGAAAACGAGAGAAATTTTTATTTAACTCGATCGTATAGTTATATCTTTCTCATATGTACGTATATAATTTAACGTCATTTAGCTAACTACTCTCAAAAACCACATATTTAGGGCCTACCTCACTGCTTGATGATAACCAATCCAGAATTTTTCTGACGGATAAAAGTACTAGCTAAAGGTTATCTCATAGATAAATCAATAAAAGAAATATATTAAAAGATGTCCATATTCATTATTATAACAAGTTCTTCTTCTTTATTATAACATCTAATAAAATATTATGATACTCTTGTTTTTAAGAACGACAAGTATTACGTCAGAGCATTACAAAGAGTACTTATTCTAGGAGACACTTACCATAGCAGAACGTTTGCCGGTTCAAACGACCTGAAACAAACATGAGAATATACGGTTATAAAATTAGCATGGGAATTAGTGGGTACGACATACAAAGGGTCAAATATCCATGGTCCATCAAGTTTTAGGTTTTATTAAGAGATACGAACATGGTTTGTTCTGCGCCCACTCGCAGTTGAGTGAAGGAAAATGTATACCTACCTATTCTTGAGAGGTGCCCATTATCTACTAGCGTCTATGTAACAGAATAAAGCAGAATATTTGTACATATTTAATAAATTACATATTTCTATAATTCCAAAGTATCTCACAATAAAGCAATCGTTTTGATGCTAATATAAAAAATGAGGAAACCGACGTCTATACATTAAATTTTATAAACACTTGTGACAAACACGGGCGCGGCGCACGCGACGTATGAACGTCGACGGAAGAGCTACGTGTTTGTAGCGGCTTAATAAAATTGCTGAAATCGAAGAAAATACCTTCGGGTCACGACATTTACTAGTATTATGATACCAGTAGCAAAGTCTGTGTGCGAGACTGCAAGTATTAACATTTCTATAGATCTGGTATCTCGGACACAAAAGAAAAATCTGTTGACACACTGTATCAGACATTAATAAAAGATGCTGCGACCTAATCGATATCGTAAATAGCCAGCGCATAACCTGCAGACCTGAGGTTCCCAACAGAATTTCTATGTTGGTAAAATTACAAAGAAAAATATCTAATATACATGCATAAATTCGTGGGTGACTTTGCAAACGGACGTATCTGGAATTTTTTGCTAAAATAATTTGTGTCTTATTGACAATAGCAAAAGGTGCAAATCAGAATCGCCAAAAATTTCACATACGTCAGTGACGAATTAGTTGGCACGGACTACGGAATTCCATTTACCACGATCATGACACCCCACTTTCGCTTCCATGCGTGCCTGATCGCCAGTTTAGAGTACTCTTGACCTGATCTTTCTTTAAAATATCCTAACAGCATATTTTTTAATATTACTTATATTAGCTTACGTATGGCTAATATACCTAATACTGTGTAGAGTTTAATATTCAATTTATTACGAATTCTATAAACACTTTTTCTATCGAAAGTCTAAGCACTGTTTAAATTACGTAGTAGGCAGACTGTTTTGATTTGACTTTGTTGGTGCTTCATTGCACAAACACGTAAGCCAACTTACCCGTGCTATTAGATTGTGATATTTTTGGAACCTCTGAAACACGAGATCTTTGGAATTGGCTGGTTTAAGTTCGGCGGCAATGCGATAGCTGTTTGGTCCTTTATATTGTTTTCGTTTAATCAATTTGGGCACTCGGGGATCGCAGGTGTTTGCAACCCTTAGACTGTTTGAGTTACGAAGAGAGGTTATCCATAATACTCGGCACAGTAGTTTATTGGTACCTACTTTGACGCTTCACTCTAATTAGAAACCAATAACCTTATAGGCTGAAAGACTAATACACATGTTAGAGGTTGCTCGGCTTTATCGTTAACGTCGTTAGTTAGAGTGAGGATGCACTCTACCAATAATCGATCTATCATGCATAGGTACCTTGAAAGAGGTAGGTCTCATTAGGCTGCTGTATGTGGGGATGTTTCAGATCTGGCAAAAATTGGAGAAGGTGTATGAAGAGTTATAAATCGTGTGTTTCCCTTTAATATGTAATTGTAAGTACGATTCGTAATAAAAAGCCGTAGACGTAGTTAAAATGGACCCCAATTTTAGTTGAACTCTAGGGATAAAACGAGTATTTTTACTCGAATGTTGATCTAAATTAAGTGCTAGACGCCAGGGAGAACCGAACACCAGTGTCAGTCAAGATGTGACCTTTTCTCCGTCGTTTTTATTATATCATTCGATAGTTATAGACATATTATAATGTAGTACATCGACAGATTTCTGCTTAATGTGTAACTTTTATGAATACGACTAATTCCGGGGCCAGACTAATAGAAACAAGAATTCCAGAATCTGTCCTAAGAGTTTGCTTACCACCATGGCATATATAACCACGGCTACCTCCTAAACACCACTATTCGGAATATTTTCAGAGAAATTTTCTTGACTGAAACACGACGGTTTTAGTTTACGGAAAAAGTATGAAAAAAATTGTATTCTTTTATTATTTTTAAATAATAAGTGTACGCTAGAAACAACCGGATGTTAGTCAATTGGAGCAATATGCGTGCTATGTCCGCCGCACACGCGTAGACCGATAATTGTCTCGTTTTCCCGTGATTTCGTGGAAAGTTTACCAACAGCCGTCTGTTTATACACGAAACAAAAATATCTGAGATACTCCAATTTAGGCCCGATTCAGTATTAGTCAAGTTCCCGGACAAAAGGGGTCACTATGAGTAATGAAAAATCCGGTCGGCACTATCAACTTTCATAGAATGTCATCCGTTACTAGTCATCGTCCCCCACGACCGGGATTTTCATAAAACTGCCTATTGTCGGTTCTCAAAACACAAAATTAGTGTTATTGAAATGCGAAAACACCTAATTGCTTTTGCTGTCTAATGCTTTTACTACCTATATATGATATCTAGACACATAGCAGTGAGTATGCCAAGTTCGCAACGCAAACGAACATGCCTCTCTTTTACATGTGTTTACTGTCCCTATATCCCTATCTACGCTTAAATCTTTAAAACTACGCAACGGATTTTGATACGCTTTTTTAATAGATAGAGTGATTCAAAAGGACGATTTATATGTATAATAACATCCATTAAATAGTGGAGAAATGCTGTTATTTTTGAAGTTTTTAATGTGATGTCGTAAATAATTTCATTTTTTCCTCAGCATTGCACCCGAGCGAAGCCGGGGCGGGTCGCTAGTCAAACCTAAAGAATAAATATTCTAGCGGAAAATAATTAATTATAATTTCAAACATGCCAAATGAATATGTTTTAATATTAAATATACCTGGGTAGGGTAGATATAAACCAGCCAGTCTTCCTTGAATTTACAACATTTTTTATCTATTCGGAATTATTAGATTTTAGTTTATCTTGATAGCCGTATAACTGTAATACTCTCGCGTAGGAGCGTTCTTACGTACATGATTTATCAGGTACTTAACCCAGGAAAAGCGCATGCATCTTCAGAAATGAATAATTTCTATTGGTAGGGTGACGTATGCACCTGCATTTTTACAAAGTTTCCAAAACCTAATGCCAACTAAAAATGTACATGTCTATTTTTTGTCTGCGACGAAGCAAAAAGTAGTTAGTAGAAGTTCCCACCCAACTTCTAAACCATCTGTCAGAATTTAACATATGAGGTGTCTTAATAATTGTCCGGTGGTCATAGGCTATGTGACGTTACGCTAAATTTGGCGCCTTCTAGAGGACATAAACTGCGGACGAAAATATTTTTTTGCTCATGGTATGGTATTGGGTATCAAATGAAAGGTCTTAATTTGCACATTTCAAATATGTAACTTATAATCGGGAAATTTGTTGTATTTATTATTACTGTATTACTCGTATTATTTACTGGATAATTATGTTTAATTGATAACTTCTGCTCAAACATTGTCCGGATAGGTTTTATGTCTTTCATACTTTTTAGAGCGCGATTTTCGATTTTAAACTTATATTTTTTTGACTTGCAGGTAGGTACTTATCACAAGTTAGCGATGAAAAGGAGGACTGTCCCAGCAATACATACTTATTACATGTCGCATGCTAAGTTCAGTATTGTACTGCATTTCCATTCGCTGACATTTTTATTTTAACGTACACAAAATACGTTCCGTCTAGGTCTCCCTCGTCACCGCAGTACGAACATACGGTAGGGTTGTGGAGCTTATCTCATCATTCTGATCTATTAACCATCACGCAAGCGGTAAGCAAAAACATTACAAACATTAACACGAGGATTATTACAGACCCTATTATTAGAATCACGGAGAAGCTGATGCTGATTAGACGGTAACTTAAGCGGGGAGCCAAACATTGCTAATTATGTTAATGTTCCTATCAACAACCACAACAAAGCTACAAGCTCCTTATTTGTCTCTATATATCTAGAGCGTAAATTGTTCTGAACTTTAACAAGAGGACTAAGAATAACAAACTAATGAACAAGAAACTGGAAAACGGAGACGTTTCGACCTACGGTGTGGTACAGAATGTCCTGTTGCAATTCAACAGTTGGTTGCCCCATGCATGTACAGTCAACAGCTGCGATACTAAGAAGTGCCTAAGTAGTTACAGTCAAAATCCGGCTAGAAATAAGCAAGAAGTTGTTTGGGAGAAGTCTAAAGACCTCACAATAAACGAGTATATAAAAACAACTCCCACCAGCGAATATAAATATAAACTTTTCATTCCTTTACTGGGTCAATCTGAGTTGAAATCCTACCCGGACCTATACGAATGGCACAGCAGACTAGGGACAAAATACTAATATAGGCGCACAATTCATACACCTAATGCATATTATTTATTAAATAAAATGCCTCGAAATTACATTACTAAAGAAAAGATTCGAGACAGTTTCCTTAACAGAAGGCAAGTTAGACAGAACAGAGGCTTCCAAATAGATAAAAAAATACGACTCAGAGGATAGATATTGAGAACGCTTTCTGATAACAGCTTTGGATAACTAGGTGATTTTTGGCTAAATGACAACATTACGAATAACTAACAATTATCACTACATAGTATAAAACAAAGTCGCTTTTTATGTCCCTATATCCCTATGTACGCTTAAATCTTTAAAACTACGCTACGGATTTTGATGCGTTTTTTTTTAATAGATAGAGTGATTCAAGAGGAAGGTTTATATGTATAATAACATCCATTAAATAGTGGAAAAATACTATTATTTTTGAGGTTTTTAATGTGATGTCGTAAATATACATTTTTTCCTTAGCATTGCACCCGAGCGAAGCCGAGGCGGGTCGCTAGTTATATTAACTAATTACGAGTTAACTTTCTGGCCGTGGATAGAAACGAATGCCTATTCCACTAAAATCAATAAGATGAAAATAATATTGTTTATCAACTCATTAGTAAAGTTACACGCAGTTGAATAATATTTATCTTTATTTTCTCGAACTATAAATATGTGCAGATATACCTAGGCGGTTAAAATGGCCATATCGAAGTAATTCATCTAAGAAAGCAATGTTGCAATTTGACATTTGCGCATATAAAAGTAAGTGCGCAATGCAAACAAATATCAAATAGCAATACTGCTTTCTTAGATGAATTGCTTCGATGTGGCCATTTTAACCCCTCTGTTGAGGTTTTCCTTTAGCATTCAAATACATAATTATTGAAAATGTTAAGAAATTGATCGACACCTAATGTATGACTGCTCCGGCCAAATACAACGACACGACACACGTGGCTACTTGACTTACTAATCAAGAAAGATAAAAATCCAGATCAATGAGATCGGTCTATATCTAACGGTGAACTAATAACGGCGATATGGTTCACCATTCATCACGTGGGTCTAACAAAAAGCTCGGTGAGTGTGGGTACTTACTTCGTCTTGCGATGGATGTACCTCTGACTACCCCAATTGGGATATAGTCGTGAACTTATCCCAATAACCCATAAGCTCACTAACATAACTATTGGAATTTGAGTTACCCTGAAGGTATAATGGTGCAGGGAACCATGTTCCTATCTACGCATGCGGTGTATGGTACAGATGAACACTATTCGACTCTTCATATTCTATCTACCCCGTAAAGAAGATGAAAAAATCGGCTCTACTAATTAGTCCACTGCTGGCCAAGGCCACATCCAGCAACAAGGCTCATCTTTCGAAGTCTTCCGGTTCCGATTTGTGTGATTAAAAATAATTCACTCGTGTTTACATCTTAAAAATGCAGCATCACGAAATTGGCCAATGGTTTTACGAAAAATCTATTTGTTGTGTTTTATACGGTTTTCCTACAAAGGGAAAACCTAAGAGAAAGAGAGTGATACAGAACCAGCTAGAAGTAAAGACAATAAAATTAAAAACCTAGTGTATTGATTGCTCCTGCAGAAAAATTTCTACAATAGACAATCAAGAAGAATTCCAAACACGAGGGGTACCTAATCGTATATTTATAGTAAACAGTGATAAATGCATTATAGGGTCATAGAGATAAATAGGGTGTGTAATATTATAGTTATGTAAAAATGTCTTTATTGAAATTATGCCTTGGGATTTTTCTGTAAACGGTATAGCACGGGAGTGTGTGTGTACAATACGCGGTATATAAACGCAAGCGGCAGCGGCGTACGCCCCATAGCACCTTTCAGTGTCCACGAGAACGCTTGACTTCTTTAGTTACCACCAAAACTTCTATAACTTACTTTACTATATATTACTACGATATATGGTACACAGTTTAAAGTGATTTTTCTATTTCGGTTATGATCTAGCTTTATTTTTTCAGGTAAGTTCACAATTTTGGATTTTTATTAATAAATTTTAAGTGATTGAAATAGGTACACTAGTTGTTTCTCGTAATTTAATTATTGCTGAGCGATTAAATAGTAATTGATTAAATAAAAATGGAATAATATTTCGATAAAATATATCTCGTTTTCGTTAGGTAGGTACGTATCAACATTATATGTTTTACCTTATTTAAAATATGTTTAATTCATATCTATACAGTTTCGTGTTATTAAATCCAATCTAAAACAGAGGTGATACACAAGGTGTCCAGTAATAATAACAAATGGTTAATCTGGAAACCAGCGAAAGAATGCTATTTGCAAATGTCATAATAATATGGGCCCAGTAGCTACGTAAAATTAAAATTCTGGTTTTCGAAATAACTAAGATTAGTTGATTTTAAAATAGACCCCACATTTATTGAAATATTATTTTGCTATTCATCTGATATAATTATTATATTAGATATATACTTACTTAGTAAGCTACAAATATATATATACGTGTATATAAATATTTGTTTTCTATGCACCGATGGCAATATTTATTGGTAATGTGTAACTATCAATGCAACTGCATCAAGTCATAACTTCCTTCAGTAGTCACAGCACTACTTCAAAGTACGAACATTCCACAGTATGTTATATTACAAGCAATTTCATACAATAACGTGTAAATTAGTTGTAGCTTGACGCAGATTAAGAATACATTTCTTGTTAATATAATAAGTAAATAACCCTTACGTTTGTGCAGTGCTAGTTAGCTCTACTTAAAAGAAATGGGTAACATGCAGTCCTGTACCTACCAATTTTCTTTCGTACTTCTCTGATATCTGTGCTAAGTCCTTCTGATATCGTAATATTAAGTTATGGCATTATCCATTTTACCGATCCACCCTTAATGCATTCTTAGTTTTCAACGCAAACGTCGTTGCTTGAAACAGTCAGATAAAGTTGAACGCTGGGTTATTTTTGGATCTGTAGTCGTTTCGGACCACAAATGCAACGGACCCCGGTGCAATTGTGGTCTGAAACAAATGAGATCTTGTTTTGATTGGGTCCTTTCGCACCACGTCGTACGCGCTAAGAGTGAATCGCAGAACTTTACCTGGAGCTATTCGCACCGCTCCAACCACAGCGGTGCGAAATAAGCCACTCAAATAGAACATTGGTCGATTGGCACCGCAGTTCTAACCGCTTGCGGTCCGTAATTTAAAATCCTTATTTTTAACTCATTAACGGAACTAAATTTAATTTAATTGCGAATAAATATGGCCATGCTGCCATATTCTGTATCATCTAGATACAGTTTAATTTTAAGATGAGATTTGTGTAAAAGTGCTTTTCACGTAATCTATTCGAACGACGTAACACGAAACAACGCTTGCAAATTGAAAAGTCTCTGTTTGATAAGATAGTTCGCGCTGTAACATAAGAACAATGTACATTATAAGACTTACATTATATTTATAATCTACTAGAATTATTATATAGTGAAGAATATATATATACAGTCTATATATTCTTCCCATAAATTGGGAACGTCAAAAAATAAAGAATTTAGCATCAATTTAAATAAAACCGGGCGAGTGAAACGACCCGTGGCGGCGGCAGATGAATGTGCAATCGACCACAGTTGTGGCATTACCACCTAACTATCAAAAACTTAAATGAATTTTTGACCAATTTTTATTTAGACGCCTTTTCATTTCCCACGACGTATAATTTGAGGAGCTCGGTGGCGCAGCGGTAAACGCGCACGGTCTGCGATTGTTGAAGTTAAGCAACTTTCGCAAAGGCCGGTTATAGGATGGGTGACCACAAAAATAAAAGTTTTCATCTCGAGCTCCTCCGTGCTTCGGAAGGCACGTTAAGACGTTGGTCCCGGCTGCATTAGCAGTCGTTAATAACCACCAATCCGCACTGGGCCCGCGTGGTGGTTTAAGGCCCGTTCTCCCTATCCATCCATAGGGAAGGCCCGTGCCCCAGCAGTGGGGACGTTAATGGGCTGATGATGATGATGATGATGATAATTTTTGGCCATAATCAGAAGCTACTTATTTAAATTATTTTGACGATGCATTTAAATGGAAAGGCCATACGCTAAAAATATCTGTGTGGGTGGGTAATTATAATGGTTAAATCCTATACATACTAGGGCACCCTCAGGCCTGTTGTCTTAAACGTTGTACCGGGTGTGAGCCTTTAGCGCTCCCCATTTGTCCAGCCAAGTAGTTAATGCCATCTGCGGCAAATCTACAATAAGTCACGTCAAAAAAAACCTTTACATACTTTTTGAAATTTATCATTGTAAAATTTACGCAGAGTAGGTAGTTAGGTACCTACGGAGACAGCGAGCACGCTGAAACTACTTGAAAACTGAAACTACTTCCATAGGCCTTTTTATTTACCCACTTTCATCTACCCATGTTATTCCTTGATGGTTTTATTAGTGAGTAGGTGTACTGGCAAGCTAATTACTGTCCCTTAAAGCATTTATGAAGGAACACGATTGCTCGCTGAGACCAACTAACAATTTTCACCGAGCTGGAATGGTTTCCATACAGATTTTTTTTTTTTACTTTAAGACAACGGCATTACTCACATGATAAGGCCCGTAAAAGACATGGCTAAAGCTAACTGCACACAGAATCAAGAAAGTCTAACACGCGGGTTAGGGCGCGAGATTTTCAATTTAATAACTCTTTACTGTGTTTGTCAAAACACAACACGCAGGTCAATTACAAATGGAGATAAGCAGCACAATCGGCGGCCTTATTGCTACACAGCAATTGAAACCGCTAACAAAATTCCGCGCCCCAAGCCCACTTGCCTAGTTTCCTCAACTATACATATAGTCGATGTGTAAACTAGCTTTGAAAGCTACTGTTAACTCAGATAACACAACCTTTATACTACACCTACGCGGAAAATGCGCTTTTTGAAAAAGCGGGCACAATACGGCATTTCTGTCATACAAATAAGCGGGTAGAAAAAGTGTATAAAAAAATATTACAATGTTCACAGAGTAAAAGCAACTGATTACCAACAAGGACGTAGTTTGAGCGAAAATCGGGCGCGATTCGCCATATTGTTGTATATGTATGAATTTTCGATATAAAACTGATTAGGTAGACTGACTAGCTATTTTTCCTTGTAGGTGTCGTATAAACCACAAAACCATTCCTAACTCGATAATATGTCACTTTCTTCCCTTGGTGAACAATGTATTTAATCCGCCTAAAACCCAAATAACCAAAAACATCTTTATACATTCATATCTTTTGTAGTCTCTTGAGCCTCTCAAAAACGCGTGATCCTATAGCCTACGAATAAATAATACCTAATAGCGTACCAAGTGCAGGTGAGGTTGACGTTGAAATATCTAAGAACTAAAAAAGACGTATATGTACTTATTCATCAATGTATACCTACAAATGGCTTTAACGTTTTTGATACCCTCCAACTAACTCATGCATCTGGTTTTCGCTGACATCAAAGATTAAAGATTCAAGCGTGATGGATGGCACAAGTTATGTTTTTAGTTTTTATGCACCCGACCGGATGTCCATTTCCTCTTTTAAATATTTTAAAATTCTGACAATTTCAAGTACAATTTGATGCGAGTAGGTAGGCACTTATTCCCCATCGGAAGGTTTAGTATAAACAATACTGAAATTCTCAGGGTGGAGACATTCCCACGTTTTCTTTCGTATTACCTCTACTAACTACATGTTCATATTGTTCATGTTCTATGCACAGAGTATTTTTGGCTAAGTTTTAATCCTACTAAGCCCATAAACAGTAGGTACCTATAGCAAACGTGAAACATTCAGATGTGAATAATTTCGGAAACTTATCTAACGATTTATGTATTTGCAATAATTTGCATCATAAAATATTAACATTAAGAAGTTTTACCTACTAAGTATTATCAATTAACGATAATACTTGATGTATAATTCAATGCAATGGAATTATTGAATGGTTTCCATTGCATTGAATTATACATCAAGTACACATAGACCACCGGCGCTATTTCTTGAGCATTCTAACATAAGTAGATAAATAAACAATATTAATTTCATAAAAGAAAAGACAAAGTAAACGTGTATCTTTAGTTACATATGAATTATATTTTCAGGCTCGATAAATGTGTATACTGTATATTATGAATCGATATCAAAGGTTACGCGCTAGCGAAAAAAATAAGTACCTACTCATAAGTACCTATATGTCGCTGCTCCTACGTTTTTGTATATTGAGACTTGTTTTTTGTTTTCCCAAAATAAGGTTCGTGTTTCTTGGGAATAAACGGGTTAATCGGGGATAGATATTCACTATGTGTAAAATTTCGTATCAGCATGTGGAATATCTTAGATGTTACTTATTGAATGTGTGAAAAGGCGTACTCGGGTCGCACGCGTAACGTGCCTCAGATTTAATACAACTTCTGCATCGTAATTTGAAAAATTGCCTACAACATGTCTAGGTTACAGCAGCGGCGTCTTCATCACGCTTCCACTATTTGTTCAAGTGTTGGTTTAGAGTAGACCGAGGGACCCGAGCGCTAGCGAACTAAATTAAATGTTGATGCTTGGGGCTAAAAGTCATTTTACACTGTTAGCCGTTCTCTAAGAGTTTTAAAAATTATAAATTAATTTTGGCGGTTGAAGTTCGGAAGAAGCTCGTGTGCATATCTAGGTTTACTATTGATAGGTACCTACCCAGGAGTAAGCTTCAGACGTGGCGGATACCGCGCTTTAAATTTTTTTTAATTTTTCTTTGACGTGACTTATTGTAGATTTGCCGCAGATGGCGTTAACTAATTGGCTGGACAAATGGGGAGCGCTGAAGGCACTTATCCGGTACAACGTTTAATACAACAGGCCTGAGGGTACCCAGTTAGGCGCGAACCTCGACTCAGGGCGTCGTCTGAGAAGAAAAATATTTGAAAGAATTAATCGACCCTAGTGGAGTGCTGATTGAGGGAAATCGTCGACCACACCGGCGGGGTCGGTATCGGGGTCCTGAACGCGCTTTAAGAAAGACCATACTCTCAACTTCTCAAGTGACGAAAGTTGTGCTTTAGCGTGATGCCTAGAAAAGCCACTATGGGAAAAGGACCCAGGTGGTGTTGTGCGCGTTTACGCTCAACACCCACACGACAAGAGATTTGACGAATATTAAAATATTCCGATAAATAAAGCTCTTTTGATCACTGAATAGAGTAAACAATAAAACAATTTGAATAAAATACTACTAGGTAGATACAGCATCAAACAAAAAACCGTTGAATTTCATTCAATAAAAGCAAAAATAAAAATCAAATAAATTAAGTAAATATGTATCCAACGAGGCGGAACTGAAACAAGCGCATGCAGTTGAAAATTCTAGGGCAATTAAGTATTGTCAAAAACTGGCACTGTATTGCAAATAAATTTTACGGATAACAATACCCATTCACATTCCAGTTGTCGACGTGCACATTCATATTCCAGTCTGTATTTTATAAGTCTCTCGTTATTTTTTCACTTAGCTTAACTATTCTGCCAAAACATGAAAACGCTCGTTATCCCTAGCGAGGAAGACAGAGCCATTAGTTATTTCCACTGCGTGACGTTTTACTCCCTCTAAATTGAGTCTATAAGTATTTTTTGTCGCGCTTTTATTTCGCGGTTCCCTAAAAGATGACTGACGGGAAAGAAGAATGTAAAAAAGCCTTCATCAATTCGTATAATGAAGGTAAAGTTACATGCTACCAAACCCGAATAATGCAACCTTAATGTACATCCATACATAGGTATCTACTATCAACTTGGTGTGCTAAAACTACCACAAACTTTGACCTACAAAATGCTCTGTAGCCTGTATCCATCTTCCTACTGAGAGTTTGAAAGCTATTAAGAAAACAAGGTGATAACCTTTTGACTTACGACTCGACGCTAATGCAAACCTCACAAGCTTATAACTTAAATATTACTTATAGCCGAAGGTAGCTTAATCAGCTTATATTTTCAGCTCATCCATATATATTTTAAATGTCTCTTTTATTAAAGTTCGGTTTCATTGTTTACTTTACAATGACTCAGGTTTTCGGATTTCTCTTACGATTCATACGAGTACGAAGGCAAGCTTTATACAATTTAGATGAATTTGATTCTTGCGATTAAGTTCTTTCGCTCTTGGATTTTAAATAAATACTTACTTACACTCATTAGTGATTTATGATTATGGCAAAGAGTTACTAATAAAGACTAGTTCGAAATAAATAACATTTTCTGGATTCGGGTCGATGTCACTAAATGAAACGGCCTGAATATTTCGTAAAATTAACATCATCTTTGTATACATAATATACGAAAGTCTGTTATACTTTCCCAGAAATCGATTGGCCATACGCTTATGTTTTTACATCCGTCACATCGTTGGCGTATGCGCATCATATTGTAAATTATATAATATGGCGGTAAAGCAAAAACGAGGCATGAGATTTTACTCGAATTACCAGAGCAAGTGGTATTTCCCGTATGCGGCCGCTTCAAATATTATATGATTTTCAATTGTCCTAGAGGTGTTGCTGTATATAGTGACAGTAAATGATGTTATAACTAAGTAGGTACTTAACTGTGATAGAAAGGGACGTCTTCATATTTCTTTTTATTATTTCATTTAGGTGCTTGTTCAACTCGCCTATTAAAATGCTTAGAATCTACAAGCGGGAGATTTGTTTTAATCAATTTGAACTGGCATACTTTTGGCATCGTATACGACGACGTATACGATACCACCTCAACTATAGTTGAGGTGGTATCGTATACCTCAACTATTCTTTGGTCCTCAATTTTTTCTTCGGTGAATAGAATGAACACGTGCCGGTCAAGTTAACGTAATAAATAATAACTTGCTAAGGGCAGAATTTCAATAGAAAGTAGATGAAATGAAAAAGAAGCACAAGCTGTTTTCCGTATTCAAAATTATTCAATAATATTTTCCTATCAAATACTACAATCACCACAAGTCGAACATAAGAAAACCCTTACTCAAATTTGATGCTTTTATAAACTGACGAAGGTACCTCAGTACTACCGACCGGAAATTATCTGTAATTATGTTATTTTTGTATCCCATGCCATCTCACGACTCACATTATATAATAATAATGTCTCATTTTATACTCAATTTCTTTCTAACGTCACAAGCACAACATATGTATACTAGTGATGTCTATGTAGGTACGCCCACGAGTACTAATATGTATACACTTTGAAACCATGTCACATTAACTTTTTTTGACAATTTAAACCGTAAGTCTCATTAAATGTCAAACATGATAGTGCGACAGGGTTCATGATATTGCTCATGATTGTACTTGAGTTCAGCTTTTATCGGTAAAAGATTGCGTACTTTCGGCAAACCACCATATCTGTAAAACGTTGTATCGGCCAACTATTTATGTATCCTTTGTTCCTATAACTTTTTGGGTCCATCGCAAAGAAAATTACATTTCCGACATCTCCTATCGCCCCGGTGCCTGTGAACAGTGCTTTCTATCTACAATAGTATTTTTATAAATGTAATTTGTCTTACGTTTGATGCTCTTAAGTAAATTAACACAAACGAATATAGGTATCTATTTTAGTTGCTAAGGTGTAGGTGTTAATTTACCAAGGTTCTACACCTTCGTTATAGTGACTATTTTGTGACGCTGCCATGCCTGTTACCTACGTGGATATTCAATCACTGTTTTATAGGTAATGTTGCTTTGACAAAGTTAAAGAGAGCTGCGCGAATAAATTGTATTTAATATGTAAACAGGGTGGTGCCAAGGTGGAGGTCAGTGATTAATGATTATTTAACTTTTAATTTGTTTGCATATATCAGAAAATACCTAATCGCTGAACAACATGAACTTTATTTGTTAAGAAATGAGAGCCTCTATTCAGTTTTTCGTTTTTGACGTCAGTATTTGGGCCGCCCTGTATGTGAGGATATGTTAGCAAATACACCCGACTTAGGTCCTATAATGAATCATGATAATGAATATGAATCACTGACACCCTGTAAATCAACCGATATCTTTGTTACACAAATACTCATAGAATTTATAAATATTTATAGGTAATAGAATGAATGAAACAAAGGATAACTTTTAGCGATTGGTATCGTTTGCCTCTTGAAAGTGATTATCATCTTCAATAGTCGGCAACATAAACAATTATAAATTATAACTGGAAGTCCAGATACTAGAATAACAAAACATCGAATAGATACGGTTGATATTAAAATCTATTAGTCACGAATCTCTCTTAAGTTTCCTCTCCTCTAAAAAAAATTGCATTTATTGTTCCTTATTAGTAAACCAGGTTAATTCTGTTTGTTACAGTATCATGTCACACTACTGGTTGATCATCGTCCTGTCATGTCTCGGTTCCGCCAGGCTCCAATACATCAACACAGGCGGACCAGCAGCCAACAACATTCTCGATCCTCTCAATCCAGCTCTGCACTATCCACTACCCTACTCCAACTTTTTAAATTTTGCGCCTCCTGTAAGCGACAGTGAACGATATCAAAGTCAAACTAATCTCGACAATGAACAATTCTATCCTGGTGAGGATAGAGAACAACGTTCAGTGTCTCACAGGGAGAGGCACTATGCGCAAATGGAAACGAACGAGCAACAGCGACAATGGCCGCCGAACTACGGCAACGTCGACCAAATGGTCCACATCAAGAACGATGAACAAGCGACTCCATACTTAATACAGAGATATGAGGGAATATCGGGTACAATGGACAACAACTCTACCGACCTAAATGCTATTGACATCGATAAGAAGAGTTTCAGCCCCTGGGGAGGGAAGAGAGACAGACCCAGATTCGAACAAAACAATATGTGGACATGGAAACGTGCTGCCAATATGCGAGAGCCCACCATGCCTAAACGTGTCCGCTTTAGCCCATGGGGAGGCAAGCGAAGCGGTCAACTAATATACAAACCCGGCACTAAGGGGTCGAAAATAATATTTTCGAATTCGATCCCAGAGTTAACACGGATTATTTCGAATTACTCACCAAATGGACACCGATTCAATTTGGCCGGATTCCAGTTAATTCCTACTCTTGACAAGCGACATCCCATCAGAGTTCTTGCAATGAGTACAAGATTAGAAGACAGAATCACCAGAGAGGCAATGCCATTCAATGAATTTATAGAATCATCAAAAATGTATAAAGCGGGCCATCCATATGTAGATGTCAACTTGAAAAAAGATGGTAAAAGGAAGGTTAAGTTCAGTGCTTGGGGCGGAAAGAGATCGCCTCCGATTATTGGACCAATCTGGACGCCGCCATCTCAAATCATCAAGGACAACACTTTAGATGCAATTCTTTTGATCAGAAATAATCAACCTGGTACCGATAAAACGACAAACGCACTGTAAAAGGGATTTTTCGAATGTAGCAGTTTCAGTAATTCCCGAACTTTATTATACCTATATATGTAATGGGTCTATTTAATTACAAGAATTATATATTCTTAAATTATTGTAATTTAAATGTATTTATAGTGCCATATTTTAATTATAACAAAGTTATAGGTGTAGTATGAAGAGATTATAAGTTCGGGAGTTACACATGTCTCTGGCGAAGTAGGCTGGGTTCGTCAAAGACATAAATAAAGTGAGATTTGCACTAAGTCAGTATTGTTGTTAGGCTATAATGTTATACTTATTAGTTGTGCAATCTTGTTAGCTAATAAAGAGTATTAAGTTGATGATGCATTTATTTGGCTTGAAATTTCACTTATTTAAC
Organism: Pectinophora gossypiella; assembly: GCF_024362695.1. Lineage (NCBI taxonomy): Eukaryota > Metazoa > Arthropoda > Insecta > Lepidoptera > Gelechiidae > Pectinophora > Pectinophora gossypiella. The sequence goes on from NC_065433.1 coordinate 18,417,164, forward strand.
ATAATATGATGAACAAAGGCAATACTACAAGTTTCATATTACATACTCATCTGAGAGAATATCTGATTGTAGAAATTAAGTTAGCTAATGACTACAACAAATATTACAGCATATAAATGCATTATTCTATTACATGTGAAGATAAGACAAAATAGTAACTGTGAGTATGTAATTACCATATTCTAGGTATGTAGCTTCACATATGAAAATCTGATATAAACCTGAGAAATATGTATTAAATTGTATAACTTAAGCTGTTCTAAGTATAATATGGTAACCCGAGTCGGTTTCGATGGGCTTGCTCAACTGGCCAAGTTTTAGTTTAAATGCCTCTTCTTCAAACGCCTGTTGCATTTGACCACGCCCAAACATGCCCAGATCTCCTTCACGTTTTGCCGAAGAACAATCAGAGAATGTTGTAGCTACTTCAACAAATGATAATTCGTTGTGGACAATTTGCCTGCGTAGCTTTTTTAGTAGCTCCAATGACTCCTCTTTGGATCGTGTGATTGTTTCCTCGCGCCAGGATGACGGTCGACGGCTGCCGGAGTGTTTGATGAGGATGTGACTGCAGCGGACCTCCCCTGGGTCATTAGCTGGGGCCACTGGTCTTTCCCATTGTGATTTTTTTGTATAGGTGTTGAGGAAGTATGTCATCCCCGTGGATCTGCTCGTTCGTGTCTCCCATCCCTCCGGTAATGGCAGAGTGTGGTCTTCACTTGACATTCTGGAATTTTTGGTGGATTCACAGATGAAGACTTGCGTTAAGTATAAAAATAGGAAAATATAAAATACACCCATAAGAAAATAAGGGAAAACTAAAGTTTGCCTTTGTTCATCATATTTATGAAACCAATTATGTGGAACATGATAGAAGTATTATTATTACCTATAAATCGAAAGAACACATGAAGTGAAATATTTACAAATACTAAATAAAAATGTCTTACCTTGCAAACGTATTCATATATGTTTGAAACAGCGACAGCGAACAGTTGTTAAATTCCGGCAGAATGTTGTACTTGATGTACAAATTGCTGAACAAATCAATGATGCGATAGTAGACAGTAGGTAGTAATTTATTAGTTTTTTCCAAAGAAACCAACCGGGGCGGGATTCGCTTGATTGATGCACACACACACATACATACATACAGTCACGTCACATACATACCAGTATTTTTTTCTATCGCCTATAGTGTTAGGCTAAGATCATAAGAACATGCTGCCTAGTTGTCAGTAAATCACAAATTAAACAACCGTTTTGTAATGCGGCGGGTCAATAATTAACCAGATTTAGCCGCGTAGTACTATAATTTAACATTATAGGGCACTTTATCTGACGAAATAAAACAATAAAGAGATTTATTGACAACTAGGCAGCACCTGTTTCATAACGGCTAGCCGTAATATAAGTAAGCACCATCTCACACGGGGACATTAAAGTTACTTAGCGAAATATATATTATTAATATACTTACTTATTACTTTCTTATTTAGGTACACATACAACAATATATTTATTATTTTTGTACCAAAGAATACCACTGGTGTATAATATAATACGTTAGGTACTGAAGAATACCTACCCACTACGAAGGATTAAAAATCTTGATAACAAGCACCAAAAAGCCTAAAGGAAAGCTTTTTGCTTAGGTGGGGTGGGCCTAAGCAAAAAGCGCAAAAGCCATTATTCGTAGTCCTGTAGAACAAGAAGTCTCTTTTACGGGTTTAAACACTTAGTTGATTTTTCCGCGCCCCGTAAATCAGCCAGCCTCTCGGCGTGCTCTTGTTCTCGTCCGTCGTTGTCCTACTAGCGCCATCTTTGCTGTAATATTATTATTATTGCGAAACTTGTTACAAAAATTAGTCTAACAGCGCCATCTGTTCAGATACCTTTCTACTATTGGGTGGACTATTTTAATAAAGCGACATCTTGTGTATTACCATGACAACAATATTTAAACATAATGCTTACGAGGTGGCGTTAGTATACTTTTTTGTGCAAAGACCAAGTATTAGAATTCAAATACCTTGGTCCTTGTTTTTTGTTCGTCAAAAATAAAAACAATAAGTATACTTAGATGGCGCTGTACAAATTTTTCTTCTAACAGACATAATTATGCATATTTGGCTTTGCTTTTGGGTAAAAGTGATGATCCTTTTTATTACGCCCAGGCACAATTACATCTTCCACCCATTATTATTCTGATCAAAATACAGAGAAGCAATATAGGTAGGTAGCAACGTAATTCTTTACATAATGTGATTCAAATATCAGGCAACAATTATTTTAATATAATATGCTTTTGCCATTAAGTACATTGTATTTTGGAATAATTAGATATGCACCCGACACCCGAGTAATGAGAAAATGGTAAATTATCACATTAAAGTTATACAATGCAGATATTGTTTTTGGTGAAAGTAGCCTGGAAAGTCCCTCATTAAAGGTTACATTTTTGAGTGGTGGTAATGAAGGGTTACACTCCTAATTGAGAATACTACGGTTTCACTTCTAATTTGCCAGGGACAGGTCCGATTTTGATGGTTTTCTTTTTGTAAGTAGGGGTAGCTTTTAATATCATTTAAAATCATAAACATTAAGTGGGGCAAATAAATATTTCGATAATATAAAAAGTATTTTTTATTTCAACGTAAAATGTATTTAAATTACTTTTCTTCCGATTAGCACCCCTAAACGGTTTTTATTATTTATATTGACTGTCTATTTATTCGTTCAGAAATAATGTTCTTAAGTATATTTCATTTCTGTGATGAAAACTTTACATTGCATTAATTCCAATTCAACATTCGGTACCTAATCAGAATGGTCCTGACCAAGATGAAGTCTAACTGTAAGCACCTATGTAGGTACCAGGTACCTATATTAATTCTCCACATTTTTGCTGATTGGTTTGGAGGTTCAATAGAGCGAAGCCCATGTTGCCAGGACTTAAGAATAAGAGATAATATAATAATAATAATATCTTTATTTGTACCATTAAAGCCATAAATATATGACAATATTTGTTTACATTTATAAGTGTGTAGTTATAGGCTGTGATATAATTACTATGAGTCAGCTGTTATCCCTAAGAGTTTTGAAACTGATCGATTTTAAATACAAAGATGATTTGAAATACTCGAATGGGTTCGCTACTAACCCAAATGCCTTCACAAATACGTGTTGGAGCAACGTGATGGAGTAAGCTCTGTACGCCTTCCGGTTGACTAAGGGGAGGGCTGCCGTGGAGCGTTTGTTTGTAGGTTTGTAGACTGTTTATGCACAGGAAGATAATTACGCACGTCCAATAGTGCTAAGTAAACAAACCAATGGCAAATAGTTACGTAGACGGCAAGTTTAGATACGCACTAGAAACTCAATCAGATAGCAGAGATTAGATACCTACAAACGGAACGCACAAGGCATAACAAGTGGATGCTCGGGTCTTGTAGGTGTGTAAGTAAATACATGGACAATGGCTACCTAAGAAAAAGACCGAGGAGATATGGGCAGGCAACAGATAAGGTCGATTTTACAAATGCCTATAATGTAGATATTCGTTCATAGGGTTAGGTTCTGTAATGTGAATGAAAAAACGTCTATAGACACCCAGCTTCTTGGTACCTACGCGCTACGCTACGAATTCCTATATTAAAAAAATAAACAATAAAAGGTGAGGTCTTTTTGTTACAAAAGACGACACGATACAAAATATAAAAACGTTGAAGTGTTTAACGAGGTATATACAAGTGTTCAAACCTGTGCGCAATCATCAACATCTCCGTTTTTCACGGGGTCCGGTTATCTAACCTGAAAATTGGATAGGACCGGTTTTTTACAGAAGCGACTGCTTGTCTGACCTTCCAACCCGCGAAGGTAAAACCAGCCCAATACCGGTTAGGTCACATACTTAATGAATTCCTCGAGAATGTGGGTTTCCTCACGATGTTTTTCTTCACCGCTGAGCACGTGATAATCATGTACTATAGCGAGTAAAATAAACGCGCCACCTATTGGTGTTAATCGCGCGCCAAATAAGCGCACTGTCCGCCCGCCCGCTCGCTACCGCTCGCCATAGTTTTTGTTGTTAATTTGTTTTTCACTGATTTATTTTACAGTATTCTTTATATTTTATAGTTTAACTTCTTGAGTAAATAACTAAACAGTGCAAAGTGTTTTTATTTGAAGGACGGCTATAAAACTGGCTGCCCAACGTGTGGCCGAACATCGAGTGAAAACATTGTGTGGAACTGTATTTTCGTTGTTTTTGTGTACGATTTGGGACTTGACAAGTTTTTTCGGGTTGATGGACACCTGTAACTTCGTCGACATCGTATTTCAGCGAAATTATAAAGGATTTCAGTGTAAAATCAGTGAAACTGCGCGTACGCGGTCATTGACTTTTCGTCAATTTTGGGTTCAAAAACTGTCGTATACAGTTTTCTTACGGACATTCAATATCAGTTAATGTTTTTGGACATTTGTATTATCATAAAAACAGTGTTGTGTTGCATATTACATTCTACTTTTTACAAGTTTTGTTCGAACATTTTATTCGTTGCATTTCACACCGCGTGTGTTGAGAAAAAAGTGCTGCCAACATAATAACTGTAGTGAACTTCCTTTTCCTATTCGGACATTTTTGACAAGTGACAGTGACAGAAAGCTGGTAGTGCCAACCTTCGAACTGTATATATCATAGACTAAACTGTCAAAGTGACGTGAAAAATTCGGAGACACGTTCATAATATTTTTTACATTTTTAATTCAAATGATAATAGGATTTGGCAGAACTTTATAAAATAATTTTGTGAACTTTGAAAACTTGGTAGAACTGAACAACTGATAATATTACTGATATTCTTGTGAACATTCTGACTGTAATTATGGTGGTTACGCGTTCTCGTGCTGCTAGTCCGACTGGACAAGATATGGATGCGTGTCCCGTCACGACGGCTCCTCTAGAGTCGTTGCCGGTGCCGGATGGTTCTGGTACCGCTCCAGCAGTGTCTGCCGGCATTTCTCCAGCTTCGCCTGTGTTGCCGAGTTCTGCTGCTCCTGTGATGACCTCACCACTAACATCTGCCACAACAAGGGTGTTGTGGGCGGATGAAGTCTCCAGAGAATGTATACCTCAGATGGTTCAATCGGTAGTTACGACACCTGTGGTACAGATCCCTGCTGTCTCCAACATTCCCGTCGTGTCACCAGCGCATGTACTGTCTGCGCCACACGCCGTGTATCAGCATGGTTTCCCTACTGCGCCACAGTATTCGTCGCCTTACCTGCATTACACACAAGCACAGTGTGTACCACCACTAACATCTGTTATGTCTTACCCTCAAATGGCATACCAACAGCATGGCTTTACTCATCCATCTTCAAGCTATTATGGACACCAAGCTACTAACCTGCCTAATCTATCTTTGACACCTGCGACTCCTATGATGGTTACAGATCAACAATTGATGCAGATTCTCAGTACCGTTCGAGCGCCATCAGCATCCTCTGGTAACTTGTCACGGTGTACTGCACGATTTAATGGAACGGGTGATGTCCAGATATTCATTGATGCTGTGCTTATCTATAAAGAATGTGTTGGAGTAACTGATGACATGGCTTTGAGAGGTTTGCCTATGCTACTAACAGATTTGGCTGCTACTTGGTGGCAAGGTATAAAGCATCAAGTAGTATGCTGGCAAGAAGCTATTACCCTGCTGCAACAAACTTATGGAGCACTCCTGCCGCCCCATAAGGTGTTTCGTCGGCTGTTTAGTAAGGAACAGGGGGAGGAGCCAACGGACATATTTGTGTGTCATGCTCGGGCTCTAATTGGACAATTACCGCCTGAAACTTTGTCTGAAGAAACACAGCTGGATATGGTCTATGGCTTGTTGCATCGACGTATTAGAAAGAAAATTGGTCGTACGACATTTAAAACGTTTGCGGAGATGTTGGAACTTACCAGACGTGTGGAAGAACTGCTTGACGAGGGCCATCCTGAGAGGATCATTGAGACACTTACCTCACAGCCTTCTGTTTCTGCCGAGCCTGCTTCTTTTGTACCACCTGCTACGCCTGCTCCCAACGCGCCATCTGCTACAAGAAGTAGATCCAAACCGCGCTGCTCCTACTGCAAACAATTTGGTCACCTGAAAGATGCCTGTCCGAAATTATTGAAGAATAGCAAGACTCCTGCTGCTACGAATACCGGTGCTTCGCCGCGCCCTACGCCATCCGTATCATGCTTCGGATGTGGTGCGCCCGGCGTTATACGCTCTAATTGTTCGACGTGCCGTAACTTGAAGCCGGAGCCGTCTTCGCCTTCTTCTACAACTGCGTTTCAATCTGTCGCTGCCTTAGGGAACCTAACTGACTCGCGTCAGAGACCTATGATGTCTATCGTTGTATATGGTGCTGAAGGCACTGCATTATTAGACACTGGTGCTAAACACTCAGTTGCTAGTGATAGTTTGCATGCTCACTTGTTGGCGCATGGCCACGAGTTTAAGAAAGTAGGGACTAGTATTAAGCTTGCAAATGGAACTGTAAATTCTGGTGTTTTTGATGTCGCCAAGGTAGACGTGAGGGTGCGTGGACTTGTTATACCTACGCAGTTTGTTATATTGCCTGGTGCAAAGGAATCCTTGTTAGGGATGAACTTTATTAAACAGGCTGGCATGGTGCTAAATTTTAGTAACGACACTTTTACATTTTTATCAGAACCTAATCCTCAGACATACCACTTGGAGTACGAGCGCGTCGATCGTGAACTGGTATGTTCGTCTGTCGATTCCCGAGAGGAGGAAGGTATTGTTTTGTCTTTGCCCGACAGGTGCCGAGACATCTTGGAGCCAGGGGGAGTCCCCACAGCTTTTGTAAAACATCTAAATGATACAGGTAATTCTGCTACCTATCTGACGCCTGCCCGCGAGATGCGTGCGCCTGTGGATCTGGCTTATGATATTCGTCAGGTAGCAGAAAATGAAAATTACTTACCTCAGATCACCCCGTATTTGAGTCAGTTCGCTAAGGAATTGGACGAGGTGAACGCCCGTATCCAGAATGAACAGGAGCGTCGCAAGAATGCTGCTGATGTTAGTCGTCGTCCGGGACCGGAATATCGTGTAGGTGATCATGTGTTAGTGGAGTCGCATGTCCAGAGTAATGCCGCACGAGGGTTCACGACTAAATTCGCTCCTAGAAGGGAGGGTCCCTTCATAATTGGTAAAGTTGTCAGTCCCACTACTTACGAACTGAAGGATAAGAAGGACCGCATTGTAGGCAAGTATCATGCCAGTGCTGTGGTTCCGTTCGTTGGAACTGATGTAGAGGTAGTTTCTAAGAAGAAACGTGGTCGACCTCGTCGTGCCAAGTCTCGCACGGGACGTGTACGAGGCTTGGAGGGGGAGACTATAGCGAGTAAAATAAACGCGCCACCTATTGGTGTTAATCGCGCGCCAAATAAGCGCACTGTCCGCCCGCCCGCTCGCTACCGCTCGCCATAGTTTTTGTTGTTAATTTGTTTTTCACTGATTTATTTTACAGTATTCTTTATATTTTATAGTTTAACTTCTTGAGTAAATAACTAAACAGTGCAAAGTGTTTTTATTTGAAGGACGGCTATAGTACTTATAATACAAACATGAATTCGAAAATAAATTCGACATACATTGGATTTGACCTGTGCTGGGGTTCAAATCTGCGATCTCAAAGTGAGAGACAAGCTTTCTACCAACTGGGCTACTACGGCTCTAACTTTAAATTTTTCTTCTTATTGTAACGTTATTGCTAAATAATGGTAACTAGTATTCGATAATAGTTACTAAAATAACTACTAAGTATAATATTGTTTTATTGGCAACACTGAAATATCATATCTTTTAAAAATGTCAAGTTAGCAAAACGAGACTCGGCACATTCGACGAAGAGCGGGCAGTCGGTGTTTAGCTGTTGTACGAATAACTTGTGTTTTCAGTGATAAAGTTACATCAAATAAAAAGATATTCAAATAAAATCCAACGTGTTTGATTCTGATTTCACATATCAGAATTGGGATCGACACAAATTGAGTTTGTGTACACGCCTACATGAAATTAAAAGGTACGTAATTATTTATTTTTTTCTTTTTCTTTTTCTTTATTTTCTCGTTTCCTTATGAACAGTAGAGTATAGGATGTTATGACATTGTTAATTTAGGTCGAAAGCAGTGTAATCATTGTGTAACCTAGTGCACGTGGCCAGGGCTACCCTCTGGTCGTGCAAGGGCTACATACATGTTACACCGCGTTAAGTTAGTTCGAAAGCAGTGTAATCATTGTGTAACCTAGTGCACGTGGCCAGGGCTACCCTCTGGTCGTGCAAGGGCTACATACATGTTACACCGCGTTAAGTTACTTTGAAAGCAGTGTAATCATTGTGTGACCTAGTGCACGTGGCCAGGGCTACCCTCTGGTCGTGCAAGGGCTACATACATGTTACACCGCGTTAAGTTAGTTCGAAAGCAGTGTAATCATTGTGTGACCTAGTGCACGTGGCCAGGGCTACCCTCTGGTCGTGCAAGGGCTACATACATGTTACACCGCGTTAAGTTAGTTCGAAAGCAGTGTAATCATTGTGTAACCTAGTGCACGTGGCCAGGGCTACCCTCTGGTCGTGCAAGGGCTACATACATGTTACACCGCGTTAAGTTACTTTGAAAGCAGTGTAATCATTGTGTGACCTAGTGCACGTGGCCAGGGCTACCCTCTGGTCGTGCAAGGGCTACATACATGTTACACCGCGTTAAGTTAGTTCGAAAGCAGTGTAATCATTGTGTAACCTAGTGCACGTGGCCAGGGCTACCCTCTGGTCGTGCAAGGGCTACATACATGTTACACCGCGTTAAGTTACTTTGAAAGCAGTGTAATCATTGTGTAACCTAGTGCACGTGGCCAGGGCTACCCTCTGGTCGTGCAAGGGCTACATACATGTTACACCGCGTTAAGTTAGTTCGAAAGCAGTGCAATCATTGTGTAACCTGGTGCACGTGGCCGGGGCTACTCTCTGGTCGTGCGGGGGCTGCATTGTAACATGTTACCATTGTGTTAAATGAACCTAATGCAACCCCTACCAGGGCTCCCCTTTGATTGTGTATGGGGGACACGTGTTATACAGAGTCACAGTTTCAGAATATAAGTACGAGTACATAGTATTTTTGTATATTTGTGTAGACGGAAAATAGCTGATATCTACTAACTTTTATCAATATAATCGTGTTGAAACGAGTTAACCACAAACGTACAATATTACTACTTCAAATTGGTTTGACGCAGTGATATTTCAAGTTTCAGACAATGGATATTGATGAGGAGTTGAGAGGAAATCGAGCAACACCATCCAAGAGCCCGTTACTGCAAACTGCCACCCAAAACCGTTGTCGTATTGGTGGTTTGGATAGAAATGAAAGTCCAGACATACAAGAAGACCACTACCAAAGTCGGAGACGAGAACTAGGAAGGCCTAATGACAGATTTCAACGCAGTGGGACTCGCATATTGCGCAGTCCCAGTTCAAGCTATCATTCACGTGATCGTAGTCGCAGTCGTTTACGCGACTGCCGGAATGACAGAGCTACATATGTAAGAGATATGGAAGAACAGCTAGAGATAGAAAAACAAAGAGTAGAAGTTCTACAGAGCCAGTTAGAGCGAGAGCGGGGCCGAGGCCAGTCATCGGAGCGCCGACAGAAAAGAGAGTCTCTTCAGCGAGAGCGGAGGAGCACTTCGCGTGACAGAGGATCTAGGTATGAACCAGCATCAGTTTTTTTTGAAGAATTACTGAATCTTTTTAAGAATCGGTCTGGAGAACGTGATAGTTTACCAGCTCTGAATAACGTACTTCCTGAATTTGACCCGCTTTGTAAGGAGCAGACTGTTAGCATCTGGATAAGCAAGGTCGATGAATGTGCAGATATATATGGGTGGAATGACAAGCAAACAATACACTATGCGTTACCTAAGCTGGTAGGCCAAGCAAGGTTGTGGTACCAAGGCCTCCCTTCTCTTAAGCGAACATGGTCCGAATGGAAAGTGCTATTAACTGAATCATTCCCATCAATAGAAAATTACGCGGAACTATTAACCGAAATGCTTAACAAAAGGGCGCGCTTTGGAGAACCACTGGAACTGTACTATTATGCAAAAATAAATCTATTAAATCGCTGTAAAATATACGGTAAACAAGCGGTAGATTGTGTTGTACACGGGATAGATGACAGGAGTGTGAGGTTGGGTGCGCAGGCCGCAAAATTTTACAGGCCAGAGGAAGTATTAGAATTCCTTAAAACCGTTCGACCTCACACAAAAGATAGTTCTGAAATTAGGAAAGATAAACAGTACTCTAGACCGGGCTATTCTCGAGCAACAAATAGGGGCACCGAAACCAGCACTAAAGACTCTTCAAAACCTCGTCAAGGATCTGATAGCGTTACTTGTTATAACTGCAAGGAAGTCGGTCACGTTAGTTTTAGATGTCCAAAACCAATTACCAGATGTAACTTTTGTAAACTTATTGGTCATAACATTACACAATGTCCTATAAAGGCTGGTCAAAAATCTGATCCAAAAGAGAAACATGTTCTAAAAGTCTCTATTGATGAAAATGATCTGGCGATTGAATCTGGTCCAAACCCGAACAAAGTGACAGATATTCCTTACAGTGATGATCTGAATAGCAAGTACAAGATCCTGATAACTGTAGAGGGCCAGTCAGTGCTATGTCAAGTAGATTTAGGTAGCGAGGCAACCTTGATCAGGGAGTGTGACGCGAAAAGAATGGGACTCGGGTGGCAGCCAGTAAATAGTCCACTATTACGTGGGCTTGGAAATGTGCCGTATTTGCCAAAGGGAAAAACTTTCGTTACAATACGAATTCACGACGTGACCGAAGAAAAAGTCGAAGCGTATATTGTTGATGATCACTTGATTAATTATCCAGTGTTATTGGGGCATAGTTTCACAGAAAGGCCTTGCATTCGAATCACAAAAACCGCCGCAGATTTACAGTTCGAAAGTGTTGAACCCGATAACGATATTAAACTATTATTGCGAAATCGTAATGATGTTTCGATTGAACCCGGACAAATAAAAGCTGTTCCGGTTAAAGCAGACTCATTACATAACGGTAATATATATGTTAGGGGGTCTGTGCGAGGAGATACCGGTAGCGAATACTACCTATTCCCAGGGGAATACGTAATTAAATCGGGTGAAACTTCAGTTCTCATACAAAACGTTTGTACGGAACCAGTCAGCCTGGTTAAAGACTTCCTGATTACGCGAGCGAGGTTTGCTTCTTTAAGCAAAAGTATAATGAATGTCACAGTTTCGAGTTCACAAGATCAGCTCCTTACATTAAACTGCGCTGAAGGGCTTGCTGACTCCGACAAAGAAAAATTAAAGAAGCTGGTTAAGAAGTACGAGTGTTGTTTTTCAAGTGGATTGCACGATTTAGGCTTCACGACAGTATCTGAAATGGTTATACAACTTAAAGACACTGAGCCAGTTGTCTACAGACCTTACAGGTTGTCATTTCCGGAGAGGAAACTGGTACAGGGCATGATCAACGACATGGTCGAGAACGGGATAATTCGTGAATCGCACTCCCCTTATGCAAGCCCTATTGTATTGGTGCAAAAGAAATCGGGCGAAAAACGACTGTGCGTAGATTACCGGGCCATCAACAGAAAGACTAAAAGAGATCATTATCCACTTCCTCGGATTGATGATCTCTTAGACCAATTGACGGGACATAGCATATTCACTACTCTCGATCTAGCCTCGGGCTACTATCAAATTCCAATCGCCGAGGATTCCATTGAAAAGACGTCGTTCGTAACGCCCGATGGGCAATACGAGTACACTCGTATGCCCTTTGGGTTAGCAAACGCGCCTGCCGTCTTTCAAAGGACCATCCACAAGATTTTAAACAAGGCCAAATTAAAATATGTCGTGGTCTACATGGACGATATTTTAATTCCGGCTAAATCGATCGATGAAGGATTGATGCGATTAGAGGAAGTCTTTTCTGTTCTAAAAGAAAGCGGACTCACTCTAAAAATGGAAAAATGTCATTTTTTCCAGGAAAAGATCGATTTTCTCGGGTTTGAAATAGATGGGAAAGGTGTTAAACCAGGGGAACTGAAAACAAATGCGGTCACAAAGTTTCCTACTCCTTTAAACCAACATGACGTTCGGAGATTTATCGGTCTAGCGAGCTTCTTTCGACGTTTTGTTAAGGATTTTGCCTTGATAGCTAGACCCTTAACCACACTCCTGAAAAAGGACGTTCCTTGGAAATGGAGTAAGACTGAAACAGAATCGTTTAATTCCTTGAAACGTTGTCTAGTGGAGCGGCCTGTGTTAGCTTTGTATGATCATACAGCGGAAACACAGTTACACACGGATGCTTGTAAACTGGGTTTGGGAGGAATTTTACTACAAAAAACTGGCACGGAGAAATGGCGGCCGGTGGCATATTTCAGCCGCCAAACAACAGCAGATGAACAAAAGCTACACTCGTTTGAGTTAGAGACACTGGCTGTCGTCAGTGCACTCAATAAATTCCGAACTTACCTTTTGGGAATTAAATTCACTATTGTGACAGATTGCAACGCTTTGCGCAGTACTTTCACCAAGCGTGACTTAATTCCACGAATATCAAGATGGTGGATCCAGTTTTTAGAATTCGATTGCGAAGTAGAGTATCGGCCTGGTGAAAGAATGGCCCATGTCGATGCACTAAGTAGGAGCCCTGTGACAAACAATAATGAACCGGACATACTCACATTAGATGTGTTGTCTATTAAATTAGACGACTGGATATCCACCGTTCAAATGGCAGACTCTGAAGTCAAACGCATAAAAGAAGTGTTAGAAGACCCTGAAATGGCAAAAATCGCGGAAATACGAAAAGAATACAAAGTACAAAATGGTCGTGTTTATCGTTTCATAGATGAAAACACTATGCGGTGGGTTGTTCCAAAAGGAGTTCGGTGGCAGGTTCTAAAGTTCAACCATGACGATGTTGGACATTTCGGATTCGAAAAAACGTTGCAACGAATACGCACATATTTTTGGTTCCCGAAAATGAGGAAATTTGTAAAGAAATATGTGTCAGCATGCCTTAAATGTGCTCATCATAAAGTACCGTCCGGTGCTAAAGAAGGTTCCTTGCACCCGATACCGAAGGTAGAGATCCCCTTCCACACAATACATGCTGATCACCTTGGTCCTTTCATCCGCAGTAAACACAAGAACGCTTACTTATTAGTGATAGTGGACTCATTCACAAAATATATACACCTGACTCCTGTACGTAGCACGAAAACCAAGGCCAGTATAAAGGCTTTTAATACTTTATTTAGTCTGTTTGGTACCCCCTCGCGCCTCATTACTGACAGAGGCACGAGTTTCACTAGTAAGAAATTTAAAACATTTGTAAATTCACGGGGCATTAAGCACATCCTGAATTCAGTCGCCACACCTCGTGCCAACGGCCAAGTTGAGCGATATAATCGCACGATTTTATCAGCTCTTGGTACAATGTCCCACGGGAAAGATCCTAATACATGGGACGAATACGTAAATGATGTGCAACTTGGCATTAACACCTCCATTCACGAAGTCACCCAAAAGACTCCGACAGAAATGCTGTTTGGTCGAAAAGTTACTAACCCGACCCAAGGTACGCTTAGCGACGTTATAGAAGATGTAGGAAACGGTATGGTAAATAAACCCCTTGATGAAATTAGGAGTGAAGCTAGTAAGTTAATACAGAAAAATCAAGAGTTGAACAAAGAAAGATTTGATAAAAAACGTAAACAATGTACTAAGTATAAAGAAGGTGATTTAGTGAGGATAATTAAAGCAATTGGATCGGGTACTGGTCAATCTAAGAAGTTGGAACCTAAATGCCAAGGGCCATTTAAGATCAAAAAGATATTACCTAATGATCGGTTCTTGGTTGAAGATACCCCACTTACTCGTAAAGGCAGGCGTTACGAAGGAATAATTGCCATCGACAAAATATTTCCTTGGCTTAGTTACGATGCTCCCAGTTGTAGTTCAAGTGATGAGGCAAATTAATAGTTGATAGTCGTCGATCTCTTGGAACCCATTTTTCCGACCCATTCTCTAGTCTAGTTAATATTAAAAGTACTTACGCTGTAAAGGTGAACTGATATTGGTCTATATCATAGAAATATTACTTGAGTGCATACGAACAGGAGCACATTGAGTGCCGTTCGAATGAAAGTTAAGCAGGGACAGAAGCACATGGAGTGCTATCCCTGACATAAATTATTTCCTTAAGGGTAGGACGCACATAGAGTGCCGCCCTGACGATTTTCGATACTTGATGTATTAGATTACTAGATTTATTGTATAATATTCGATTTAGATAATAAAAGAATACTAAAGATATTTGTTGTAATGTGCTTCAGTTTACATTAATTTGAACAGATAATACTTTGAAAATGAAAGTTTTGTTATTCATAGTTAAGTAATTGCCTTAAAGTCTCGATTAGTCTGTAAAAAGGCTGTTAAAATACATAAAAATAAGTATTATAATATTATATAACATTGATTGATTCGAATTTGCTAAATAAATAAATATTAACTTAGTTAATTTGTTAAATTTGAGTAATGTTGTGTAAAGTTTCGTTGATTATGTGATATGTAGGATAAACGTTTCTATGTACGAGATCTAGTACGTTAATTATAAGTGTGTAAAGTAAAGACAAAATAGAAACTATAACCGTAGGCAACGTTAATACAAAATATTTCGCTCATAATCAAAAACTGTTAAGTAGTGATTTTTATTTTTTTTTATTTTTTTTTGTTTCTCTTATTTTGTACCAGTAATGAACGAGGGGACTCGTTCTCCGTCGGATGGCCGACTGTAACGTTATTGCTAAATAATGGTAACTAGTATTCGATAATAGTTACTAAAATAACTACTAAGTATAATATTGTTTTATTGGCAACACTGAAATATCATATCTTTTAAAAATGTCAAGTTAGCAAAACGAGACTCGGCACATTCGACGAAGAGCGGGCAGTCGGTGTTTAGCTGTTGTACGAATAACTTGTGTTTTCAGTGATAAAGTTACATCAAATAAAAAGATATTCAAATAAAATCCAACGTGTTTGATTCTGATTTCACATTATAGTGTGGGTTGTGAGGTGCAATACCAACCTCATCAACCCTGGTGTCAGGGTTATTATTGAACCGCCAAAGGCCCCATGTAACGACTACATTCTTACACCAGTAAGTAGTAACCGGGACCAACGGCTAATCGTGCTTTCCGAAGCACGGATCATCTTACTTTCGGACAATCAGGTGATCAGCCAGTGATATACTAACCAAACTAGGTATCACAAAGTGATTCTTGTGATATGTCCCCAGATTGTGAACCCAACGGTCAACCACTGGACGACGGAGGCCATTCAAATTTAAATTCAACATCGATGTAATAAGACAAATTAAACTATAATTACATCATATCATCAAATGTAGCTACTTACCATGTTAAAATGTGTGGGTAGGTGAGGCATCAATTTCGTATACTTACTTATCTGTTTTGATAATTACTTACTTTAAAATTAATTCATCCTTAGTTAAAAATGGAAATGAGTTGGAGGTATATATGTCGTGGCCAGATCATAGAATTGGTCATTTCATGATGTGCTCGATCATTTCATGAAATGGTCGAACACATCATGAAATGATCAATTTTACGATATGGCCACGACATATACATTACATTACTAATTTAAGAGCCACGCTCTTGTCGCTGTGGCATTCTCCATGCTACTTTTTAAGGAAAATAATGGCAATGGTTTCCCTCTTGCATCCGTCCACAAC
Organism: Pectinophora gossypiella; assembly: GCF_024362695.1. NCBI lineage: Eukaryota > Metazoa > Arthropoda > Insecta > Lepidoptera > Gelechiidae > Pectinophora > Pectinophora gossypiella. The sequence goes on from NC_065433.1 coordinate 18,433,076, forward strand.
ACCATCACCAGCACACCGACAACAAAATAATAAAATCGAACATCGGCTAGTGATCTGGGGGCTAAAATGGCCACATCAAAGCAATTCCTCTAACTAAGCAATATTGCTATTTGACATTTGTTAGCATTGCGCTTATTTTATCTGCACAAATGTCAAATTGCAATATTGCTTAGTTAGAGGAATTGCTTCGATGTGGCCATTTTAACCCCCAGTCACATTGTCATGTCATTATATCGTGCCCATCCTGGGACTTCAACTCAAAAGTATTTAATATGACAACCCACAGTACCCATTGATTTTATGTACTTACTTATATCTGTACGTGCAGCCGTAACACGGAGTCCGCATAACCGTTTAAATATTTCTAAACAAATACCTACCCTTGTTAGTGAATATATCGCACCGCACGCGATAAGCTTAGCAGCATGCTACTGGCTGTTATACCTTGGCAAAATCAAAAATAAATTATGAAATTCTGATTACTAAATAAAGACTTTTCTTCTTCTTTGCGAATCGATGGAAGATTTTTGCTGACCAATAATTGGCCACGCTTACGGCATTGTCAGTGGCTTCGTAAAGGTCTTTAATTATTTTTTCTTAATAACTTATTTATGTATTTTAATGAAGAAAAATGTAATAATAAGAGCAACATTTAGTCACTTTTTCTATGACGTTCCAGGTTGTTTTTTCATACAAATTCTATAGTAATTTCGTGTTTTGACGTTTAGTAAAAAGTAACTGATTTGACTCGTTGGAAACTACCCAATTACAAACTTGCACTAAACTCGTGTTTAAGTACCTAAGTAGTTATATCTACAATCTAGGAAGCACTTTATTACTCTATTCTTATGGCTATATAGAAATAAGCCAAACCGGGAACGGCAAGGTCTACCACATGCTCTGCAGAATGTGAAGTTAATGACAGAATGTCCTGTCCTACGACGTCAGGCGCCACTTTCACGTTGTCTAGCATTTTTTCAGCGTCATCGTGTATCTTTGACAAGTGGAGGACTACACAATAAACACATAACAATATACTTAAATGTTATTTCTATTAGTTTTTGTAGTACTTAATATTTTCATTAATTAACTTAGCACCTAATGAAAGGTTGTCGGTACGATGAACAAATATCTAGTCTCAGGTAAGTTGAAACCTACGTGATGAGATGGCCCATGCAGCCGTCTCATACAAATTATCACGTTCAAACAAACAAATAATATTTTAGATATTTATTTTAAGAACTCTAATAATTAATGTACATGATCTTGAAAATTATATTGACACAATCCTCGTTTATTTTGACATAATTTCATGGAAAAAGCAATTTGTTTTGATGTTAATTATGTGTAGGATTGCGAGTGTGAATTAGGGGGTGACATTATTTTCAGGTTTGATTAACACGTGCTGGTATGAGTTGGTATGCTCGATGGTTTGACTAGCACACAACTGATAATGTCCAATTAGCTAAGTGTAAGGTTCGCTTACTCTCTTGCTGCCTGCATATTGTGCTGGGCTCGTTGGAAATTGGTGGTGGAAATGCAGTGATAGGTAATTAGGGACAACCGTCCCACGATATTTGGATTTTGGTCTTCAAAATACGTGCCACATTGCAAACCTAAATATTTATTTTTTATTTATTTGTTTTGTTTTTTTTTAGTACTCGGGTCTGGCAGGGTCCTTCCTTTTTGTCCCATTTGCGGTTGAAACGATGGGTCCTTGGGGTCCAGAAGCAAAACTATTTGTTAAGGATCTCTCAATGCGTCTTATCGGGGCTTCGGGAGATGCTAGGGCTGGTAGTTATTTCTGTCAGAGAATTAGCCTGGCGATTCAGAGGGGTAATGCTGCCAGCCTGTTGGGCACCTTGCCTCGATGTGACGCATTGGATGAGGTGTTTTATTTATAAGATGTGTTTGTTTTGTTTTTAATTGTGCAATAAAGAGATAAAATATAAATAATAAATCTATAAATATAAGTCGGTATTATATTTTACATTTGTTTTATTGAATGTTATACTGTATTTTTAAGTTACCTGTAATTGTCTAATTGTAATTGTGTTTTGTTTAATATTGTCTTTATTGTAAGTTTTGGTGTATAACTGTCAGTGCAATAAATGTGAGTAAAAAAATAATCAATAATGCACGTGAGGTGTATTCGCATCACACAGATGAGACCTGTGCTGTATTGCACAGACAATTTGGTCACCAAGATTCGATTCATGATGAAACGATAAAAAACTCGGATGCCATCCAGAGACATGGATCTTATTCCATTGTATAAAGGCTTGCTGCCTGTCTATTTGAGGAAACTAATAGGAGCAGATGTGGCCACTTGCCATGTCGTTACTGTTCTATTTAAACCAGATCATTGTATGCTATTACCCTGTTATGTCCAGGATTGACATTGACAATGGCATTAAGCGAAGATGTGTGTAGGTGTACAAGCGAATTGTCTGCAGGTATGCAATTATGCATCCTAATTTACTGCTAGGCGCGCAAGTCTGCTGAGTTCTGGTTCGACCGCATAGGCTCGGGAATTTGTTTATTATGTTATCCCATATGAAGGCTGCTGAGAGTTATTCGACAAAAATATTATTATTATTCGCTCCTAAAGGTTCTACCTTCTCCCCTTTTAGCCCTAGCAATTTAAATTTACGTAAATATTTATTGCTCCAATAATTAAGTTATAAACGTTAATATTTGTTGTGCATGGATTGTTAAAGTCCGGATCCTGATATTATTGAAGAGCTGTCAGTTTTGAGATTAAGGCATAGTGCTCGTTACTAAATTAACTGGAAAATTCCACTTGATATCAACTTAGAATCATCTCTCAAAGTTTTCGTTACGATATCACTAACACCCTGTATATAATAATTAATTAATTATGTTATCATAAATAGATACTGAATTTAAATACTTAAGTCTTTTACAACTTACTTATTTTTTTACTACTTTCAGACTCGAGTGGACGTTGAGTTCGCGTGCAAGCTGAAATCACGGCATTCATTAGTCCATGTCGATTTGGGCCCATCGACTGCGTCATGTGGGCTTAGATCACGTTCTTTGGGTCTACTACTTCTACTCCGCCAATTTAGTCGTTCTTTCTCAACATGTAGACACTTTTAGGCGTAAATTTCTTAATGTGGTTTTGAAGATACGTATAAGTCACTGCGTTCTTCTTAGATAGCTTTATTTAAAATAACAAAACTTTAAGCAAGTTTAAAGTATAGGTGAAACAGTGTACATAAGTACAATTTACTCATTCAGTTTTAGTTATGTTATCCTGTTGAACATTTAACACAACTCACACAGCTGTTGGAGTATAAGTGGCTACCATAAGTACTTACTGGGCGACGAACGTAGGTTGCAGGTGCATGTCCGCCTCTGCTCCCACTTAAATGTCAATTAGCCACGAGGAGTTTCGTCATCATACCTAGTCGAATTCTACTCATTATCTTGTTTTAGGACGAAATATCACCTATAAATAACACAATATCATCGATGCTTCCCAGATATGCAAACCAGATTATAAGTTAATCGATATGTAGGTATAGTTTCGAATAATTAAATAAATTTTCCGAAACGCATTACAAAAAGTTCTACACGAAAAACCTATTAAAGTTTTTGAGTGTTTCGCCTTTACTGTAATTGGTTGCTGAGTTTTGCGAGTAGGCGTGCGGCCGCCGTGATTGGTCGACGAAACGCCTAAGTAGACCCGTTTTCCCGCGCTCTACGTCAGTCTAAGGCAGTTTTTCCCGCGTGAACCAGCGTGGGGAACATTCTCGCACCAAAGTTTTAACTCGAAGTTATGAAGCTTTTCTAAAATTGTTCTTTCGTTGGTGTGCTGTTTCGGTAAGTACTTGTACTTTCACTATTTTATACTTTTAAATGATTTACTGATTTATTTTATACCAAATCATTGTTAAGAAAATACTTAAATAAATTATTTATGTACTGTTTTGTTAAGTCCATTGTGATTACCGAGTTATTTTTACTGTGTTTCGTTGCATTTGCGAAAGCAAACGCGCAGGCGAATTATGTTCTAGGTACGATTGGCATTTATCATTGACTTTTGAAACTAAACTAATTATTGCGTTTAGCTAAAATTTTATTCTCAAAATAAAATTTGTACTTCCATAATTATAGCTTGCTTGGCCCCAAGACCTTTATGTCGTAGGGCGAGACTAGACAATGATTCTTCTTTTTATTAGGTCTATTTTTTTGTATTAGGTTTAATTTTTAATACAGTACACCCACCTTTTATAATTTCTCTCAATCTACACGTCTATGTTAAAAATGGGGAAGTAGCGAGGTCATCCAACACAGGCACCTTTGATTGGTTTCTGTATAGATGTCATTCCTAATGTAAAAGATTGAGTTTAAAAAGTTCTTTTTACTTATTTATTTGTCTAAATTACCTTATAAAACTTAAATTTCCTACCCACAATGGATATTGTTTAAAATTGTGGATAAGTAAACTACTACTAAATATCTAGTAAGTAAACAGTATGTCAAAAGATATTCGTGAGGGCACAGATTTTCATAAATTAAGGGTTGTAATACCTATTATCAGAATACTTACGAAAATATTTAAGTACTTACTTATTAAAAATTAAAATAATAGGCTTATACATTATTTATAGCTCATAAAAGTGAGTTTAGTTTTGAAATGTATAAATTATGAATGATATTAATAACAACGGTACAACTACCTATCTACACGTTTTTACAATACTTACAATTAAAAAAAAAACAAACGATACTTTGAGCTCTACAGAAAATAAGCATTTATAAAATAAAATAATTGAAGTATAAGTACCTACCTACCTATCTCACTTAAGTTTGACCATTTTTCATAGAATCATAAAAATATTGTACAAACACAATAATACCTATTTACTTACTATTAATTTTCGCAAGTTAATAAATAATTAGGTATTTTTGACGCGACTTATTCTGGATTTACTGCATATAACATTGGCCGGAAATAATAATTAGGTAGTTAACATACATTGAATAAAGCGATTTTTTAAGTTTTTAATCCAAGCGACATTCAATTGATCGAATTCAAGTGATATAGTGTGTGCCGACGGGTACTTACTGCATAATGTTAACGACAATAATATAATGTAACTTTGTTATAACAGCTTCAAAAAACTATTATTATCTTCAGAAAATTATTGGAAAAGGGTGTAAACTACGTTGTAACTTTATGTCTTCAGAAGCGAATAAGTGGAGCTTAAATATAACCGTAGAAAATATGGAAAGATATAACTTAAAAAGGTTTTTTGGCTTATCCATTTACAGGGACGGTTAGCTTTGATATTACTATTATATTATTCAAACGATGCGTTTAGTATGTTGTGGCAAGGAGAGGGCAGTAAGCCGATTGAAATAATCCACGTTTTAGGGTTCCGTATTCAACTATCAAGTTTCATAATATCTGTCTGTGGATGTGATACTTCTGCTTACTTATTTAATGCACCAATCGTCATGAAAAAGCACATCGAAATGTAAAACATACAACGGAGAGGAAACTCGTTTTATGTCCAAATGGGTGAAATAAGTTTCTAAAACCTATACCACCATTTACTTTTAAGTGTATATATAGTGTGTATATTCAAAAATATGGTCCCATAATGTTCAATGTTCTTTTTTGAAGATATTCAAAAACAATTTGTTAATTGTGTACCTACTTAATGATACGGACGGAACCCCTCACTTCTAGCTGTATCATTCATTATATTTCGAAACAATTCCAAGAACAAAATAAAGTTGCAATAAAAATTTGCTTTAACAAATAATTTGATATACAGAGTGTTAGTGATATCGTAACGAAAACTTTGAGGGATGATTCAGACCATGATTCTGAGTTGATATCAAGTGGAATTTTCCGTCGCAAAAGTATGGAATAGAAAATCATTTATTAAATAACAAAAAATATCATTATCCGACAGGAAATTCCACTTGATATCAACTCAGAGTCATGGTCTGAATGATCCCCCTCAATATTCGTTACGGTGTCACTAACACCCATGATGATCTATCTTAGGAAGCAGTCATCTACTTGTATGGCTACCTGTATACTTATACGGGGTGCAAGTGACATCGTAACGAATACTGAGAGGAATAATTCAGCTCATTATTCTGAGTTAATATCAAGTGGAATTTTTCATCGCAAAAGTATAGATTTGAAATTTAATTTAAAAAATATAAAATAAAGCATGAATTTTGTTGTTATTATTATTATTATATTGTGGAAAATTCCACTTGATATTAACTCAGAATCATGGTCTGAATCATCCGCCCTAGTATTCGTTACGATGTCACTAACACCCTATAACTATACATGTTGCTATAAGAGACAGGCTCTTTTCTGCAGACAAACTATTTAAACAGTTTAACTGAGCATTACTGAATTGTATATTTAGTACTAAGATTTAGATACCATGCACAAACTCACGCCTATTTCCCACCGGGGTAAGCCGAGCCTATGGAATTCCATTAGCTTCGATCTTGACAAACTAAAACAGTGTTTATTAAGGTTTAATAATAATAAAAACTAATAATTAATGGCTACGGGACCTTCTAATGGTCATGTCTGACAAGTTCTTGGTCGGTGATTTATTTGAAAGATACTGTTAAATACGTGTTAATTTTACGATAACATCGATTCTACACGTAAAGTGGCTTAAAATAACAACGTACTTATTAAGCAAATCATAATCTGTTATCATCATTGAACATTTTGATTGTTATTTTATTATATTTCCCGGGAATCCAATAATATTTTGTGATACTTAATTCTCATTAGGTAGTTAGGTACTGTACAATCTGATTTTATTGATGATACATTTACAAATAATTTGTTTTCCATATTTATAAACTATAGGTTCAGAGAACTGGTAACATTGTTTTTTATAAATAAGTACCTATGTTAATCAAGCAAAACTATAAGGGGAATTTCGTTCAACGTAAATGGAGAGGCTATCATGCAAATGTAGATGTAACCATGGTAAAATAGGCTAGTTTCCATCTAGTCAAATCAATTACTATTTACTAAACGTCAATACACAAATTTTCTATGAAATTTGTTTGAAAAAGCACACTGTGACGTCATAGAAATACATGATAAATTACGTTTTTCTTAATACAAATTCGTAAAGAAGTTAAAAAGGAAAAATAAAACTGTTTTTCGTTAGTTCTAGATCTGTCTTTAATTTCATAATTTATCTTGAACCTAGTATACGACCCAATTTTGTTATATTACTTACGAGTACCTACTTGTCATCGAATGACGTAATATACGATCTCGACGACCCGATTACTCTAGCCATAGAGACAGCCAATCAGCTCGCGACACCAAACACTTCAGGACCCGATACCGACCCCGCCAGCGTGGTCGACGATTTCCCTCAATCAGCGCTTATCGCTATCGACCGTAGTTGATAACTCTTTCAAATATTTTTCCTCTCAGACGACTGAGCCGAGGTTCGCGCCCATCTGGGTACCCTCAGGCCTGTTGTCTTAAACGTTGTACCGGGTGAGAGCCTTCAGCGCTCCCCATTTGTCCGGCCAAATACTCGTAGTTAATGCCATCTGCGGCAAATCTACAATAAGTCACGTTAAAAAAGAAACCTACTTGTCATCAGTAACAGGCTAATAGCTAATCTTCGTTTGCACTTTTCCAAGTGTACGAATGCTTTAGTTGGTCGATTGTTGAATGAAGGATTTTTCAGGCTACGTTCCTCAAAAACAATATAGATGGCGCTGTACAGATTTTTCTCCGTTTAACCTTCTAATTTCATGGATAACAGGCTTATGCATATTTTATCTTTATTTTTAGATATAAATGATGACTCTTTTTATTACCCCCAGGCAAAAAATAAAATAATGGCTTAGGGGACATCTCGTCCCAGGCTTAAACTGGGCCCAGGGACGAGTTTGCCCTTTTCTAATTTGATAGTGGGTAACTGGGCCCACTATGATTCAGTTGTTGGGACGGATACACCATTGATTATTTTCTAGGGGTTTCTTGGGCCCTACGTGATCTTCCACCCATTATGATTGTGATCAAAATAAAGAGGAGCAATATAGGTATAGGAAAATGTGATCCAAATATCAAGCGACAATTATTTTAATATAAGCTTTTGCCATTATATTGTATTTTGGAATAATTATGTACCCGAGTAATGAAAAGATAGGTATTTATCACGTTAAAGGTATACAGTCATGAGCAATAGGTATAATATACCCACTTTAGGACTCTGTCGCACTTACATATTTGACATTTAGTGAGACTTACAGTTCAATTTGTCAAAAAAGTTAATGTGACATGGTACCAAAGTGTATACATATCAATGCTCGTGACCGTACAACGTCATCTATATCATTTTTGGTGAACGTAGCCCGTAGAGGGACTTCTCATTGGAAATAAACTATATTTAGAAGTAAGGGTACATACATACATAAACTCACGCCTATTTCCCACCGGGGTAAGCAGAGACTATAGAATTCCATTTGCTTCGATCCTGACACACTTCTCTTGCTTCCTCCACATTCATCAATCGCTTCATACACGCACGCCGGTTCAGAGTAGATCGTATTGAACCTTTTCTAAGGACATCTCCAATTTGATCATCGTAAGTCCTTCTCGGTCTTCCTCTGCCAGCCCTACCATCAACTTTCGCTTTATATACCGCTTTTGAAATTCTATTATCCTTCATCCGCTCAACGTGTCCAAACCAACCTAACATTCCCTTCTCAATCCTAGTCACTATATCGTCTTTTACACCACATCTCTGTCTTATCACACTGTTTCTCACTCTATCACTCAACTTCACACCGCAGATGCTACGCAAAAGAAGAAGTAAGGGTACAAATGTATTATGTGGTAAATGTACTTCAGTGTAATCTGTGTAGTATACGTAAATAATAATAGGTAACAGCAACTGGCCGGATGAGGCGGAAGTATTTATAAAGGGTTTGCATTATTACATTCGTTTTCAGTTGTCCATTTGTTTCCTTTTTAATACATTCCTCTGAAGCTCTGGATTAGGGAATGCAATCCCTCTCGAGATCGCAAATTCGAGATCCCGCGGGATTGAAAATATCAATTCCGCGAGATCCTGAAATTTTCGGGATGTCGTCTAGTTCATAAAAAAATGTAAAGTTAGGATGACTGAACACGATGAAAAGTGCTTGTTCGTGATAGTGAGGTTAAAGAAAAAAAAATCTTTATTCTTCTATATTACTAAATAATTAAGTTTTCTTTGGAAATCAGCATAATAATCAAAACAAAAAGTATAACAACTTAAGGAGATTCGCCCAATCCCGTCGATCTCGAATGGAATCTCGTTTTATTATGTTTCGGGATTGATCTCGAAAAATTAGAAGAGATTCCATAAGATCGGGATTCCCTAAGATTCCCTACTCTGGATGTATGATGCACATACTTAATTAAATCGACAGTTTACGAATAGGGTATTTGACTGGGTCAAAGATAAATTATAAAATGCTTACCCAGAAATAGAAGACTAAACTTATCAAAAAATTATCACATTTTACTTTTTGACTTATTTTCTAATTTTATTTATGAATTAAGTAACAACAAGTACGACGTTTGACCGCTTTTATTGATGACGTCACAGTACAGTATTTCGGTACAAACTCCAAGTATCGGCGTCCGAAGGACGTAATATACGATCCCGACGACCCGATTACTCTAGCCATAGAGGCAGCCAATCAGCTCGCGACACCAAACACTTCAGAACCCCGATACCGACCCCGCCGGCGTGGTCGACGATTTCCCTCATTCAGCGGTTATCGCTATCGACCCACTAGGGTCGATTAATCCTTTCAATATTCTTCCTCTCAGACGACGCCCTGAGCCGAGGTTCGCGCCCAACTGGGCACCCTCAGGCCTGTTGTCTTAAACGTTGTACCGGGTGAGAGCCTTCAGCGCTCCCCATTTGTCCGGCCAAGTAGTTAATGCCATCTGCGGCAAATCTACAACAAGTCACGTCAAAAAAAAAAAAGGTACAAACTCCAAAGGAAACTTTCGTTTTGACGTTTCATAAAAAGTATCTCATTTGACTAGGTTGTCAAGTAGCCTATTAACTGGACACGGGGCGAAAAGAGAAACTTAATAAGTACCTAAATAAACTATAATAATTTGCACTGAGTATATAGTTAGGACACTGCAGGTTGAAATCAGCTGATTGTCTGAAAAATAACATGTTCCCGTGCTTCGCGAGTCACGTTAAGTCCCGGTTACTGCTTACTGATGTAAGTACGTAAGCGTTACATGAGCAATTTCAGGGGCTTTTGGGAGCTCAATGATATAGGTATAATAACCATTAGGGTTGCTGGAGTTGGTCGTCGACCTCGCAACCCACTCGAGAGAAGAAGACTCAGAATATTACTACGCTCAAGAGGTAGATCTCGACTTTAGTATCAAGTTAATTCTACGTAAGTTAGTGCTACGTAATCCTGTCTACCTAGAACATGTACTTGTCAGCTTGTCTTGAAAGTGAGTGTGTGTATGGAATGTAGGTACCTATGTATTATATTCTCTAGTACAGCAAAGTTTTCCACTTTCCTGTAATAAATTATCGACGCCACAATTTGCTCAAATTCGAACCCTAACAAATTGATCGGTTTCTCATGTTGAACTCGCCAGCTGAGTGATAGTGGATATTAATATTTTTCCCTTTTAATGTACTTCAATTTATAATTCTAATTTTGATAGTTTTAACTCAACTCCCGTCTGAAACGAAGTAAAAATTTGTTATGAATTGCAATATTGAATTAATGAATTTATTATTATTTATATTAAAAAAAAAACACAAAGTTACCAGTAATAGATGTTAAATTTTTTTTTACTATATCTACCTAAATAGTTAGATCGTTTTCTGGTGGTTCTTTTTTTATAAATAATAGAATCAGAATAATTTATTAAGGTCAATTTAGCATTTTTGTATCTACGTCTTTTCGCAAGGTGTGGCTGAGGAGAAGAAATAATAAGGAACTGCAACAGCAACACATCTTTTAAATCAATGTAGTATACATTACTAGTTATTTAATAACTAGATAAACATAATTAATAGCAGGCATTTTTATCTTTTAGGTAATCATTAATTTTATAATAAGCTTTATTTATAAAGTAAGCTTCACTTGAGCTTTAAATTTATTTAAAGTATACATAACCCCAAAAAAAATTACTTAGCATAGAATTTTGGACAGCAATTTTATTTTTGTTCCTTGTATTGTAGTATGTCTTTCACAGTTTCTTGGAAGGAGAGATACATTTTTACGGACATACATAATGTTTTCATAAATATATTGACTTGCAAAAGTCAGTATATTGATTTCTTGAAACAACTCCAAGATTATAAATAGCGCGAACTGCTCTTTTTTGAATAATGAAAATAGTTTCTACATCAGCAGCTCGCCCCCACAGCAAAATGCCGTAAGACATTATGCTATGGAAGTAGCTGAAGTAGACAAGTCTAGCAGTGGCTACATTTGTGAGTTGTTGGATCCTTATGACGTCATAATATGCTGCTGAACTTGCGGTGCGGTGCGGGACACCCTGTAAGGGCACCCCCTTACATGGTGTCACATGTTTGTATATATTTACTTATAAGAACTGTAATACCATGTGACATGCAATAAATAAATAAAATAAATGAATAAAAACTTAGCTTGCCCGCTAGTGATACAATATGTGGGCCCCACTGAAGTTTTGATTCTACAGTCATTCCTAAGAAAACAGTGTGTTCAACAAAATCTTGGTTATCCTCGTTAATTTTAATGTTATTATTTACTTTCATTACATTAGGTAAAACAAATTTAATTTTCTTCGTTTTCTTAGCGTACAGAACTAGATTATTTACTGTAAACCAACTTAGAGCCGGCGACAGGGCGCTGTTTGCTTCGTTAATTATAAATATAATACTTATTAATTATTACCACAAGAATAAAATCGCAGATTCAGACACCTACACAAATTTGTTAATCGATATTTAAAAAAATCTGGATATGCTAATAATAGGCCAGCAAAAGGGTAGATACTTTAACTAAACTGGTGTGTGTAAATTGTGCATGTATGAAGATGGCGAGAATGGATAAAGCGATAGTGGTGTGTGTGTGGTTTTAATTGAGAACAACAAACGTGGGTTGGATATAATTAAATAATACTTCAGCTCCACACACGCCCTTCGAAAGTCGAGGGACTCCATAGTCTCGAGATATGAAAAGAACATACGTTAACAAAAAAAATGGGATGTGACGACTCCATCGCCCCCTGCTGAATTTATCTGCGAGCCTGATGCATTCTACAGGCCAACTTGTGGCGAGCTTTCGATGAGTAACGGCTAACGACACCACGGATCTGAGATCCCTCGAGAGTCGGTCTGGCCCTACGGCATTGGCTTGCCTTCGCTGGTTGACTGGAGTGGACTCCAAGGCCGCAGGACTCTTCCCTCTGGCTTGCCTGCAGCCTCCAGAGTAGGGCGTTAGAGCTACACGCTTGCAGGGTAGAAATGAAAGATGCGTAAGTTGCAAGTTGGTGAGGCAGGTAAACCACCTTTCAGCTAGTGGTGTATACCTATCGATATCCTGAGCCGCTGCATACTATCATGCTGTTTGTTCTCGCGTAAGTGCAGCTATCCATCGGCATTAGAGCGTGTCTGCTCGAAGTTCAACTGCAGACCGTGTGGTACTCATATGTACGTCATTGTACGTATAGCTGCCGGACTCTCTTACAACCTTTACCTCACCGTATGATTTGATAGTTCAGGGGGGTTAAAATGGCCACATCGAAGCAATTTATCTAAGAAAGCAATATTGCTATTTGACATTTGTTTTGACATTCGCAAATGTCAAATTGCAATAATTATAGCTTTCTTAGATGAATTGCTTCAATGTGGCTTTTTTAACCCCCCAGTTCCTAGTTGAGGAAATGTCGGGTTTTTTTATTTGTTTAACTCTGGTGGTTGGGACCTATGTGACAGACTATCAACACCAGCTCCGTTTTTCTTTATACGGAACCCTAAAAACAACCGGTGTGAGTTAGGTATATTCAATCAACTTTTCCTTTATTAATATTTATCAAAATTTGATTAAAACATTCGGTTCAAAAATTAATTCAATACGAATTCTTTATTTACTCAATCAATCACGATGCCGAAAGATATATTTTTTTTCGCATAAATTATTTATATTTAAATATTCGTATGCTGCTTGCATTAACAATAAAAATTTTGTAATAAGTTTCCTGGTATACCCAAAAATTGCTAAAAAAATAAGGATATCTGGGGATTATGACGTTGGAGATCAATGATCGACAGTGACAGTGATAATAATATTATATTATAGGATTGACACCTTAGGGCGCTTACAGACCAGCGACGATTGTCTGTAAGCGTCCTAAGCTGTTAAGGTGTTATAAAAATTTACACAATGGTGCTTACAGACCAAGGAAGATGGTCTTATGTAAATGTTTATCCCTATCTTTGTCGGTTGTGATAATCGTTTGCAAATAAACCCCTGTAAGTATGTAAGTTATTAGATTGAATTCACTGAATGTCATCGAATGGCGAGAGATTTTAATGCAGAATCTGAAATTAATGTTGAATTTCTCTGTTGAGTTATAACAATATTTTTATATTTTGTTTTGAATTTCGCTAGTTACCCATGGTCAACGTGCAGGGTGACCGCCATATGTACGTGAGTACATAATGGGAGAATTAAACAAAAAAAAAAAACAACAGAAGGTATATAACTTACTTGGTGACATGAGCATATTTTTTTAGACTGAAGTACGTTGTATTATGCTATGCTCAAGTTCCTTATCTCGCAGTATAGAGCTTCCGTATTTTTTAAGAGTTATAGTGAATGTCTTGGCTTGACTTGGTTGCCTATTCATATTATGCTAATCTAATATTCATTGAGACTATGTTGAGTCGACCCCGATACCGACCCCGCCGACGTGGTCAACGATTTCCCTTATTCGATTAATTCTTTCAAATATGATCCCGTTAGTCGACGCCCTGAGCCGAGCTTTCCAACTGGGCTCTCTTAGGCCTATTTTCTTAAATTGTGTGTACCGAGTGAGAGACCACAGCGCTCCCCATTTGTCCGGCTAAGTTAAAGCTATCTGCGGCAAATCTACAATAAGACACGTAAAGTGGCCAAGTGCGAGTCGGACTCGCCCATGAAGGGTTCCGTAACAGCAAGTAACATAATATAAAAGTTTTTATTTCGTTCCTATACTTGAGTTGATTGAATGAAAAGTAAATTACGGTTTACGATTTATGATGTATTAAAAAAAAACTACTTACTAGATCTGGTTCAAACCAATTTTCGTTGGTAGTTTGCGTGCTAATCTACATCATATATATTTTTTAGTTTTATCCTCCTCTTATTTTAAAGTTACAGGGGACACACACACACACACACACACATTTTACCACTTTGGAAGTGTCTCTCGCGCAAACTATTCAGTTAGAAAAAAATGATATTAGAAACCTCAATACCATTTTGGAAGACCTATCCATAGATACCCAACACGTATGGGTTTGATGAAAAGCATTTTTTTGAGTTTCAGTTCTATGTATGAGGACCTTCAAAATTTATTGTTTTTGTCTATCATTGCGTAAAAATCTTAATGCGGTTCACAGAATACAAATATTTATCAAGTTTCAACAGTATAGCTATTATAGTTTCGGAGAAAAGTGGCTGTGACATACGGATGGACGGACAGACATGACGAATCTATAAGGGTTCCGTTTTTTGCCATTAGGCTACGGAACCCTAAAAACTACTTTGTTGAGACTTTGGGAAAGTTACACATCTTATATATTAGTATCCATTGAAATTTGACTTGATGTCTTGAAAGGGATAAGCGACGTGCGCGGGAGGTATTCTGCAAATACTGCTCGTCGCGCCGGACGTAACGGAGGTACTCGTATGTCAATTAGGGAGCTGCCTCTCTTGCACCCTTTTGTTGAAGACACTGACAATGACACACGGTGCATAGAGGATTTTCCACCTTTACTAGTGGCTATTCATCATCACAGGCCTTTACATCTTTATCAAATGATTCAAACAGCGTTTCTGTGGCAGCTTTTAAAATGGCTGTAAAGTCCGATGCGAGAGCGACAGTAGCTATTAAGCTTCTTTTAATTAAGCATCGATGCTGACCTCTTGCGGATTAACATTATGGATGTTTTGTCGTTTTTGACTTCGTTTGTTTTTCTACGATATTCATAAGTAGTCTTTACTGGAAAGTCTCCGCGGTCTGGTGTTTAGAGTATTGGGACACCACCGAAAATCACTTTGGAGACTTTCTTCGGAAGGCACGTTTAGTCGTAGGCAGGGACACGTTAGCCCAATCACCTTTACCAACCCGCATTAACTACTTGGCCAGACAAGTGGGGAGCGCTGAAGGCTCTCACCTGGTGTACTTGGTGTACCGGGAGAGAGCCTTCAGCGCTCCCCGCTTTTAAACGTTGTAACGTTTAAGACAACAGGCCTGAGGGTGCCCAGCTGGGCGCGAACCTCGGCCCAGGGCGTCGTCTGTGAGGAAAAATGTTTGAAAGAATTATCGACCCTAGTGGGTCGATAGCGATAAGCGCTGGTTGTGGGAAATCGTCGACCACGCCGGCGGGGTCGGTATCAGGGTCCTGAAGTATCTGGTGTCGCAAGCTGATTGGCTGCCTCTATGGCTAGAGTAATCGGGTCGTCGGGATCGTATATTACGTCCTTCAGACGCCGATACTTCTCAGTACCGTCCCTAAGCGGGATGTATTCGGAAGCTGCAACTACCAGGGGATTTGGGTGGTGCGGAGCAGAATCGAAAAAATGATCTGAAGCTAATTTGAGCCATTGGGCAATGGTTGGCAGACCTAGGTCAATGTGCAGATTTTCATTGCGAAGGAACCACGGAGCTCCCGTATCTTTCCGCATGAAACGATTTTGTATTACCTGTAGACGGTGGACTTGAGAGGGACTCGCGTGAGCGAAAACTACCCCTGCATAGGTCATGATCGACGGAATGTGCCCAGCAGTGAGACATAAGCGAGTATAGGCGATTTACATTACGTTTATGAAGTTATTTATAGTGTGTATGTATTGTTAGACAGAAAAGAATCGATCGACATAATATCGACTAATTCATCAGTATGCTAATAAACGTCACAAAACTGGCTTACGTACTTTGACAGATCTAATTCTTACCTCGCATTGATACAATTATAAATATCTTATAGAAATATAATCATTAATTGTACTGAAGTGGTCGCTTTGTTTAATAGTAAGTATGTACTAAAAGTAACCCTATTAGTTACAGTCGTATTGAGGGTTATGGCTTAAATGCACGAATTTAAATCGCGACAACTCCTGCAGACATTATTCTGGAACAAGATCGGCAAACGGTTTCTAATCAGAAATATATTCACGATCGAAGCTTGCGCATATAATCTTGTTTAAAATTCTGGCTGGTGATTAACGACGAGCAGACTGCTTTAGTAGTAGGTAGCGAGTGCCACGATTAAATTTCTTGTCATCAACGGGCTAAAAAAAATAGACTACTTACTTACATTAAGGGCCCAGTCTCCGGTAGCAGAATCCAGAATTTGAATATGTCCACCCCTCTCGGGGAGCACCCCCGCTGACGTCTATAAAACCTTAAGAACAGGATAGCCTGAGTAGATTTCTCAATTTAGTTGCTGTTACGTCATTCTAAGTGCACAAAAATGACTCGACACTGTCACAGATCATAATTAATACTACACTGTCTTGGGCGGAAGAGAGCCGTATTCAACGCTGGATTTATCTTATATAAAGCAGTTAAAAAAATACGGATCTATTACTTATACCATGTATATTTATGTACATATAGTAACATTGCTTAAAAAAGGAAATTAATTGTCACTAAAAACTCGCAACGACTCAATTTTGCGGAGACTGCAGCCTTAAAATTCTTGAAAAAACAGATTCAATAACGTCGATGCTAGGATTCCTTGTGTCGTCTATTAGAATATCTTTTATTATTTGGACTAAGTACGTAAGATCACAATTTCGAAAATTCAAAATTCCTCACGCCTTTTTTATTCCACGAAGGTCTAGGCGAGTAAGTACCATCCCTAACCGTAATATTCTACTGATATCCCAGTCCGAAAAGCCTCATTTTATGCAAAGAGGTTTAATCACCAAGACATTTATTATGCTACTTACGACAGGCTTTCGAAACCGACACATTTTTCTTTACGAGCCTGATTTAACTTAGTATTAATAAAAATTTAGTAAATATTCAACAAAAAATCTCTTTTTGTCCCATTTTATCTGTAACTAGATACCTACTTTAATATTTGTTTTTTGCAAATAAAGTAGTTTCCCGTGGGTAGGTCCTTTAATCGAGTAAAATGTGTAATATCAGTTCTTCCGATCTGCAAAGCTTTGTATCCTTTGCAAAATCCTTTTTTCGTACAGTTCTCTTCTACATACTTAGTAGAAAAATATAATAATAACATAATTGTGATTTTTATTCTAGTACAGCAAACAGAATAAGTAGTTTCATCTTTACTTGGTGTAGCAGCACGAAGCAAGTGGTTATACTGCTTGTAGATGAGAAACTTACGCCGTGCTTCGGCGTGTCTCACCTGAATTGACTTGTTTTGGAACTCTATTATGACTGAAACAAAGTTTGAATTACTTACTCATATCTAGAATGTAAACATAAATGCAATTATGTTATAGAACTGACATACTTATCTCAGAAATCTTGTCACTTGTGAGTATTCGTTCGTTTCCTTCATAATCTAAGTCGAATATTTTAATTTACATAAACAGCCTATATATGTCCCACTGCTGGGCACAGGCCTCCCCTCAATCTACCGGAGGGGGTATGGAGCATACTCCACCACGCTGCTCCACTGCGGGTTGGTGGAGGTGTGTATTTTAATTTAATTACAAAATATATCTTGTGTGGAGTATCTATTCTCTACAATACAAAACGAAAAGATTATTTATTCTGACCATCTGGTTATGGTTAGAGTACCTACATAGTCCGTCAGAAACAGTTCTATTAACATTTGGCCGAATTTTCTTATTATGTTTTCGTTTCTGTTTTATTTTGACACATTTGTATTACTGAACGTCTTCTTCAATATTGTGTTACATCTATTCTGTATGTGTAATTGCTAGTATTATAATTTACTAACAAACTGATAAGTAAACGTTAGAAATGTTACACCACAACGAGCCATTACACCGCAATGTAGGTATGTGTCGAATTTCGAAAATATTTCTAGTAAGATTAAAAGAACTTTTAGTTTTAATCAGTACATTCGGAATGGAACTTAATGAGTGCTCTTTAATAACAATGGTCCAACCTCAATGACGAGAGAATGGGGTTAAACTTTGCCAATTTCACTACAGCTTTTCAACTGCCATGCTCAAGCAAATTTCTAATGGTTTTGTTTTACACCACTCTCAACAGTATTGGTACCGAATTTATATCTAAAGCTGTAACGTCATTTATAAGGAGTGATTGTTAACTTTGATTGACCGTCGTTCGGTTCGGCTATTGGAATTTCTCTAGAAAGTTACGTACTTTAGAACATTTAATTACTACTTGATGAATTAACCAGGTAGGTACATCAACCGTTTAACTGAAAAAACAGATTTTAAAATAAGAAAACGCCACTGATTCGAAAGACAGAACATTCCATATTTGCATTCGAGTAGTGTGGTGTCTATGGGGGATTGCACTCTTACATCTGAATAAAAGTTCCGTAAAGCTCTGCGCCGAGACATTTGAAACAATAGTTCTAGACACGGCCGCAAATAAACTCACAACCTGTTCCTACGTTATTATTTACAGTTGCGCGGACAAGTTGTATTAACTCGTTGTCTGTATGTCCGTAACTCTCCACTAGTTGTCTGGTCTGGCAGCATTCAATGCATCACAATGAAGCTGCAGTGTTGCAGTCAAGGTAACCACGCGTTACGACGTGTGGAGGGAATTCAAGGAAAGTTGGACTACATCATAATATCTACTCACAAGCGTAGTTGTACTTGGCGCCGAGCACTCATGCTTCTGTGTAGCGATGATATTATTAGGGCTTTCAATTTCTGATCATGTATACGTATACATGCGTATGCGTATACATCCCGATTAGTGTGAATATGACTAGAAAAGGTGTCTTTAAAAACTAGATTCCTATTCATGCACATAAACATATAAGTACTATTATTATATTACCTATACTTACTCGTATTTTGTATTCAACTACTAGTGTTGAAGGTACGAAAGTTTGTCGCCAAATCTCAAATAATCACTGTAAAGTG
Organism: Pectinophora gossypiella; assembly: GCF_024362695.1. Classification (NCBI taxonomy): domain Eukaryota; kingdom Metazoa; phylum Arthropoda; class Insecta; order Lepidoptera; family Gelechiidae; genus Pectinophora; species Pectinophora gossypiella. The sequence goes on from NC_065433.1 coordinate 18,452,429, forward strand.
AAATGTTTTTCTCTTAAAATCTGTTTTTATAAGTGACCTTTCTAGAAATAGTAAAATATTATAAAATTGGCCACTGAAATATAAAAAGGCTTCTTATTTTGCGTCAACGACGAGGTGAGCGAAATACTTATAAAAGCTTTGTGTCGTCATCTCAATAAAAGGAAGGTGCTTGTCTCGCCTGAGATTCTACAAGTGGTTGTTGAGTGGAGCGAGAGTTTTTACAAAATAATGTCAGCCTGGCCTGGGTACCTCTCTCCGATTTATACTTGCACTCAAATATTTCTTCCGCCAACCGCAAAGACAGATATGTCTTTAAACTGTTCCAATTTATGAAGTAGTATTGCGCTCGAGATGTTTGTAAGCAAGCAAATTCCTTCATATTTGCGACGGCAAATTGAAAATAAACTCTGTCAAGTTTTAAAATAACCTACACAAACCGAAGGGTTTGTATAGGAAGCTATAGGCATCGTGTCGGGCTCGGGTATAAATATTGTCCTGAAGTAAAGCACCCGCTATTTTTAGTTTTTAATTAAGGACAGGCCTACATATAATAGGTGATACCCATACTTACTTAGTTAAGTATATATTATACCGAGCTGCCACATTTGCTAACATTAAAATATTATTTGAGTTATGTTAACACTTAGTTACTATATTATCTACTTACTTCAGATCTCTTAATCTTAATCTATAATCCCGTATTTTTTAAATATTTTGGCTGTAGGTACTAAGAAAAATGAATGCTTATCATGAGTACATTATGAATATTTAAAACTTCGATTATTAGTTTAAAAGACCAGACGAAAATAATGAATAACAAAAAGGCTCTTAGTAGCGGTGCAGCTATTTAAGGTGTTTGGAAATTTCATCTTCATTTTGCTTACGTAATACGGCTAGGAGAGGCTGTGCTACTTGATTGAAAATGAGCAACAAACTAAGCAGATCAGGTACAAAATAAAAATCGTTTAAGTATATTAAATTTTATATTCTTATTCAAAAATTCAAAATTCAAAAATATCTTTATTCAATAGGTAACATAGTTACACTTTGAATCGTCAATTTTACATAACGAAGGTCTCATCCGCCTAAAACTACTGCAGCTTACAAATCAAGTCAAGGACAAATGATAGATTGAGCGAAGGAGTGTGAATGAGTAAGAGCGTGATAGAAGGAGTGAGAAGGGAAGGAGAGGGGGAGAGATGGATGTGGACAGATGATGGCGGACGGTAGACGATGGTGGTGTAGATTGTTGTACTGGGAGAATAAATAAAAAGAAGTGTTTGAACCGTACTTGACTGTTTAATTGAGCAAACCCAAATCCCACATAAATGCGAAGGTGAGTTTGTTTGTTACGCTGAAATTTTGCATAAACGTCACGGGTACAAGAAAACAGAACAGGGTTAGACTTGATGTAAGTACTCATAATTAAAAGAACATAATAAGCGGGGTGCCAAGTATTTTTTTTATGAAAACCGTTGTCGTCGTCAGAAACTACGGAATTTAGACCGAATTTGTACTAGCTATTGACATTTTTAAAAGTGGTAAAATTTATGGATCCTTTAAGCTCGTTTCAGCCGTTTTCTTTTCAAAGAGAAATCGACGTTGACCTTTTCTGTCCTGTACATACTCGCCTCGATAACCGAATATTATAAGAGTTTGTCTGTACTACGCAACCAATCATAATTTTTGCATAGACATTGTCAGGAGGAGCTCGGTGGCGCAGCGGTGAACGCGCTCGGTCTGCGATTGTTGAAGTTAAGCAACTTTCGCAAAGGCCGGTCATAGGATGAGTGACCACAAAAAAAAGTTTTCATCTCGAGCTCCTCCGTGCTTCGGAAGGCACGTTAAGCCGTTGGTCCCGGCTGCATTAGTAGTCATTAATAACCACCAATCCGCACTGGGCCCGCGTGGTGGTTTAAGGCCCGATCTCCCTATCCATCCATAGCGAAGGCCCGTGCCCCAGCAGTGGGGACGTTAATGGGCTGGTGATGACATTGTCAGGAGTACCTACAGAACATGATGTAGGGTACTTTTCAAACGCGCGCCAAAAAGTGAACCAGTCTCGATGAAAGAAGTACTTACACGTGGATAAAATTGCGGGTAACTAACGTTCATCTAAGTATGTTAGAGATTAAAACACATAATAAGGGGATGACTGATCCCGTCATCCCGTGATCATGGCACTTGCAACAGTGTCGAAATATTGGGAGTCTCATATCCCCATTTAAACGCGGTAAGAACCCGTTATTATGTGTTTTAATTATGATAATAACCGCGTAAACTTAAAACAGTGTATATGTTAGAGATGGTTTAGTTTCGTTGTGAACCTAGGCTGGGCGCAGCAAGATGATGGCAATTAACCGCGCCTCAGAGGGAATATTTAATTGAACGGCTTTAATTCAGATGTCACCATGTTAATGTCACAATCATACACTGCGAATTATCTTCAATCTCTGGGCACATCACGTAGGTATAATACAAGGATTATCTAGACGAGATGTAGGTATACAGGGTGTTAGTGACATCGCAATGAAAACTTTGAGGGATTATTCATACCATGATTCTGAGTTGATATCAAGTCGAATTTTCCGTCGCAAAAGTGTGGAACCGTTGCAAATTTTAAAAAAATACTAAAATTTTCATGAATTTTCCGCCAGGAAAATCCACTTGATATCAACTCAGAATCATGCTCTTCATTTGTTACGATGTCATTAACTCCCTATCTAATTGTATGGCTACTTGTACAGGGTGTAAGTGACATCGTAACAAATACTTAGGGGGATGATTCAACTCATTATTCTGAGTTAATATCAAGTAGAATTTTCTATCGCAAAAGTATAGATTTGAAAATAATTTAAAAAACACAAAAATATACATGAATTTCCGACGGAAAATTCCACTTGATGACCTACGATGTCACTAACACCTAACTAAATAAAGTTGCCAGAAACGAACGGCTAAAATATATATATTTACTTACTTATTTGAAAAATGTAGCCTCCATGGTCTAGTGGTTAGTTAAAAGCGTCAGGCTGATGATCTGACGGTCCGGGTTCGTTTCCCGATTGGGACATTGTTGAAATCACTTTGTGAGACTGTCCTTTGTTTGGTAAGATCATTACAGGCTTGAATTACCTGATTGTCTGAAAAAGTAAGATGATTGTGCTTCGGAGGGCACGTTTAGCTGTTGGTTCAGGCTATTAGCCGTAAAAACTCCTCCACCAAACCGCTGTTGAGCAGTTTGGTGGAGTATGTTTCATATCCGCTCCGTTTGTTTACCGAGACCTGTGCCCTGCAGTGGGACGTATATAGGCTGTTTATGTTATATGTTGAAAAAATTAGGGACATTTGAATGTGAAACTACTGATCGACTCGTTCGTAGCCTGACGAAAATTTGTTTCACGTGACCTATTGTAGATTAGTCTCAGATGGCATTAACTATTTGGCCGGTCAAATAGGGAGCTGAGGGCTCTCACCTGTTAGAAAAAACTAAGACAACATGCCTGAAGTATACTGGCCATTTGTTTATAGTATAAAAACGCAAAATCAAAGTTAATATGATTTTATCAAACAGGGAATATGACATTTAGTACTCACACTCAAATAATGTATGTAATATTCAACGAATGTCTGTCCAAAACTAATTTTGTTCGACAGTGCAGGCGACATGCTAATAAATTTAGAACTAGTTGTGAATTATCACGCAGGTTATAGTATAATGATAAGCTAGAATGATAAACTAAACTGCAAACTGGTTTTTAATAATAGTAAGTAACAGTTTATAGGTACTGGACAGAGGCCTTGCTGGTATTAATAGGTTAGGTCGCCCTCTTTTGTTCGCAGGTCAGGTCGAAAAGATATTGAATGTTTATTTTTTTAAAGAACTTCTAGGGCCCTGTGCCGAGGTTTTTCTTGCAGCTTCTTTTCCCCGGCTATACAGGTTGTAAGAAGCTGCAGTAGTTTTAGGCGGATGAGACGTTATCTATGTAAAAATTTACGATTCAAAGTGTAACTGTGTTGCCTACTGAATAAAGATATTTTTGAATTTGTAGCAAAGGAACTCGTACAAATAAAGTAGTTTTTTTTTTTAATAACACGAACCTATACTATCTTACACGTTTGTAAAACAAATGTTCAAACTCAAATTCGAAAATTCATTCATTCATTAGGTAACATAGTTATAATTTGAATCGTAAATTTTTACATAAGTAATTATATTTTTCCTTGATCGTCTCATCCGCCTAAAACTGCAGCTATATGAACCGCATCTTACTTTAGATGTTCAGTTATCTATTTGTTTGCATTACGTCGTGTCCAATTTAGGTACCTATATTGCGCACATCCAAGGAGTGGAATGCACTTCCGCTATCATCGGTGTTACCATAAACGTGATTTCCTTCTGGGTAAGTTCGCTATATCGTCGGCACTTTCTCATGCTCTATAAGAGGCAGAATGGTCAACATCAAATCCATTTAAAAAAAAGTAAAATTTCATTACAAAAGAGTAGCCGTCAGTGATAGGTTGCGAGCTTTGTTGGAGGTATATACGAAAGCTGACACTGGTCCTTGGGCAAGCAGGTTACAGATAACGGAATGAAAGCGATGTTAACGTTTGTAGTGAATCGCTATCCTGGGGTGATCCCTCGGGACGGACGTACCAGTCCCGTTGTCCGATCGTTCGGTACTTTACAAAGACGACAAAAATAAATAAAATATAACTCACTGAAAGACCAATAAATGTATTGATATTGGAGGCAAAGGGCCAACCTTTCAACGAGTGTGTAGAAACGTTTATTCAAGGGATATTAGATGATAGAGCCGGCAACATCGCAGCGTGTTCTAATATCCATTACTTGCATTTTTTGAAAATAGTTATTACTTTGCAATCATTTCCGGTGTAGGCAGAAATACTACTATTATTATTATTCGGTTTGGCTCACAGATTCTTTGTTTCTGTTAGTTTTGTGCAAGTTTAATTTTTTAATGCACTTTTTATCCGACTGCGGTGAAGCAAAAATGTGTTTGACCGCTATGAATGTATAATATACACTTAATGACTAAAACCCTACTACGGAAAAATCACGCTCTAAATAGGTATATTTCTGTAGAGCGCTATTTTTCTACTGTGGCGTCTTCTAATACGTAAATATCTATAATATAAATACATATACGTTTTTTATTTATGGTAAACCTTTATCACAATGCAATTCTATGCTATCTCATTATAATAAATACTTACATAGTCACCAAATGTAAGTGTATCAAATACGCCCATTTTAAATACAAATCTTTTTTAAAGCGAAAGTGGCGTTTCTTTAACTACTTATAATTATACAAAAGGCAGGCTTCGACCAAAGTGTTAAGTGTTAAATTTCATGCAACACTCAGATGTTAACAGTAGTTTAAATGGGATAATAATGTTAGAGTGCGCCGCCGGAGCTTAATTCGCAAATTAAGTTGTTAATTCCGCGGTGAACGTTTTATTTTAATTTCGCACGACTTCAATTTGGCGACTGGCGAAAAGTTAGGGAAACAACCGTCCCGAGCGGCGAGTGCCCGCGTCCCACGAAATGTGTTTGTCTTATCTGGGGCTCGCACAAACGTCGAACCCATTATTAATATTATGCCACTCTCTTTTCCTGTTTGAAACTACATTTTCAAGGTGTGCATACTGATTTTTCTTTTTCACGTTATATGAATAATATAATTGCTGTTTTGACGACCATAACACTATCTTTGTCAAAGGAAACTATTTTTAACGGGTCGATACGTGATATAAATATACGCGTGCGAAGTGTGTGAATCTTTAAAAGTGACTATTACAATTAAACTTGGTGAGGGTTGGAAGGTACCAAGCAAGCTATTTGCTTCTATAATACCCGATCATGCTGCGTCTTCTCCCTTTCCCTTTACTGTTTTCACTGTAAGTTTGGGAATGCCACTGGTATATTCCCATACATGTTGCGATCGGAATCCTCCAACGAGCGGCCAATGGCTTGGGCAAGAGGTTTCGTGAATGGACTATCGAGGAAAAAAGTGTCTGCATACTGCAGTGCACTTCTTAATGGGCAATTACAACTCGCCACGGTTACACCGTTCAAGTCAAAGTCATCAAGATTTTTGGAAAGCCGATCCTCTGAGAGAAGTAAGTCAAATATTTATCTTGGTGACCCCTGATCTATCTAAAAGTCAGATAGATGTCTAACGTTTCGCGCCCATATGAAGTCTCCTAAACAACCGAAGTAAATTATCCCCGAAATAAGGTGAAAATCTGAACTTGCATCCGTCCGATCATGAGTTATCTTCGCTCAAGCATGTAACTCTCTAATCCACCATCTACATGAGACGGGAGTCACAGCAGCCCCGAGGTTCTTTTGCACATTGGCCTAGATCACCCTACCACTGCCCAATGGCTCAAATTACTTTCTAAACGTTTCTCCGATTCTGTTCTGCACTCTGCACCGCCCAAATCCCCTGTTAGTTGCGGCATCTGAATACATCTCGTTTAGGAACGGTACCGAAAAATATCGGCGTCCGAATGACGCAATATACGATCCTGACGACCCTTTTACTCTAGCTATAGAAGCGGCCGATCAGCTCGTGACTACAAATTCTTCAGGACTTCTAGACCCTATTTTTGGTTCCTATTTTGTAAAGGGTGAGAGCCGTATTAGCGCTTTATCTGGTCAAGTAGTAAAATTGTTATATGAGGAAATATCTATAACAGTTTTCCATAATAACTTATTCAAGTCCGTAGTTGCAATATAAGTCAAGAAATAGCGTTGAATAGTGAGACCTATTCACGAACTATTGGTTCAGGTAAAACGCTTTCAGTTTAGGGTTGAAACACTAAGCCTTCCTGAGTACTTTGTCAACACTCGGGCGTTAGTCAGCGGTGAATCGTGGATTAGCTTTCTTTGTATTCCTTCGATAAGTAGGTTTTCGAATAGGTGCCGAAGAGCGTACTTAACAACAATTTTGTCACTTTAGAATTGATGGATGTGAAACGTGGACACTGTGTTGGAGGAGGTTGGAAAGAATAAGTTGGACTGAAAGAGTTATTAATGAGGAAGTGCTAGTAAGAGTAAGGGAAAAAAGGCAAATATTAATAGTTATTGAGGACAGAAGAGGCAAGATGATTGGACACTTAATAAGACACGACGAATTTATTAAAAGCACCATAAATGGAAAGCTACAAAGAAAGAGAGGAAGGGGAAAACCAAGAAGAGCTTACATGGAACTGATCAAAGAGAAGGTGAACGTCGTCTTATAAGGAAGTGAAGGAATTGGCCTTAGATAGACAAGAATGGAGAATGCTACACCGCCAAGAGCGTGGTTCTTAAATTAGGGATGATAAGAATTGATGGGAACCCGGTTATTTTCGTGTCAAGCTAGTTGTATTCAAATAGATATTTTTGTTTCTTTTTTTTGTGGATTCCAACCATGATAATTAAAAGATACCCACTTAATTTGTCTGTGCATGGGTGAATTTCCCTTCTGTAAAAGAATTGGCAGTGTATTATATTATATTATGTATAATACTGTGCATATTTGAGTAGTTTCGTATACGTGTATAATCCTGTAAGACCGCTAATTGATTTATATATGAGCTGTGAATAATTTAATAAAGAACAATGCTGTAAATTCGATTAAATACATTTTTAAACATTGAAATAAGTACATTTAAATCCAGAATGGTGCTGATTCCTGTATACACCATCTAATTTTAAGTTATAAGTACCTGTCTTTTTTATGCCTGACGATTGTCAGGCACAAAATTTCTGGAAGACACGTCAATTTTAGGCAGACATTTTAAAAAAATATTTCATCACTATATATTGGCCAATAACCCGACAGTATTAAGTAGTCAGCACACGTCAAACGGGTTGCATCTGAGCGAGTTGCCTATTTTACCCGCCCGTGTTCTTTATTCGTTTTAAAATTAACAGTTGTCTGTCAATCATCCGTCTCTTTCTTTTTCGGCGGATAAAAAAAACAGGTATAACAATAAAATTAGGATGTGTCTGCAGGAATCGGGGCCAATATTTTAAAATACATTTAAAAGTTGGTTTGATGTAATGTGTTTGTTTTATGTAATCGGCTAAACAGTATTTTGTATAGGTTACTACCTACTTATTACCTACTTATTATAAGGTAAGTTCCTTTGAGTCCTAATTATACTTCAGGAGTCAACCGAAGACGATTACATATTTACTTGCAGCAGTACAAGAGCATGTACCATCTTCACTAGACTTGCACAAAAATATTTGTGCGATAAAAAAATTGTATAATAATTATTATTTCTACGAATGAACAAACGTTACGCATAAAGGGGCGAATCGAATGGAATACTCATTTAACTAGGTATACTTATTATTTGTTTCGCGATCGAGCTCTTACGAGTATATTATGCGCTAATGTGAAATTGCAATATTGATTTTTGTAAGTACATGTTTGTTTTAATGTGGCTTTTTAGACCAAATACTTAAGGTTACCCACAATCTATAACTCTGAAATAATAAAGAGGGTCCGTTGCAAGTTCCCTATTTCGTTCTAAATTAAACATGTTAATTTATTAAAAGTTGAATTAACGGAACAAACATAAATTAAACAATTCCACCCGCGGCGTCATTTCATTCTTATCTTACTTTTTCTTACTTCATAATATTAAAAAAAATACCTAAGTTATTTACTACGAACAACGTTTCAGCTTTCAACTTGTTTTAATAAATTATGGAATTGGAGACTTGCAGGAAACATGACAAATAAGTTGGACAAAACAAAGAAATTACGAAATTAAATGAAACTTTGTGATTATGGTTGTTAGACATTATTCCACTTAGCTACTAACCTTATATATTTATAATAGCCATTTTTATAGGTAAGTAACAAAGAAAGGTGTGTTAATAGGCCGATTTGAGCTAAAGCAGATGACGGCAATGTCTTTTGATTGAGCTGGTTGGGCTGCTATATCGCCTTATTGTTGTCTGAATGAATAAGGAAGAATACTACGTATAGAACGACAACTATCCGCTCCCCACCAGCGTCGTAGGTTTACCTCACCCCCGCTCGGACATAGTTTAGACTTGAATTGTACGTCACACACACAGACGCGCGTGTATGATAATGTCAATGTGTGGTGTCTGTGTAAAACGAGGTTGTTTGTATAAAGCGGGGTGGGTGAGAGTGAAAACCACGTAAGTAAGTACGTAAGTAAAATGTTTATTTTTCATAAAAATACAGAAAATATTGGTACTTACAATAAAAACCCCACAAAACCAATTCCTCGGTTTGTCTGTGAGAGTGGAGTTCGCTTAAAGTTATTATGTTTTAAAATGCTTACAGTTAACTTATAAGTAGCTAAGAGATCTTTTGCAAGCGCCTTTTTGATAAATCACATTAATACTATTCACATTAACGGTTTATTCTATAACATAATGATAAAAGTAATTTGATGCAAACACACAGGAAAAAAGATACAGAAATAAAGAGTACGATAGGCGGCCTTATTACTCTTCCAGGCAACTTCTCTCTCCCTCTCTGTTTCTCTGTTTTCTTCCATTTATAAATAGTACCTAATGGTATAGCTATTGGAGTCATATATATACATACCTAAGTACTTACCTATCTACATAAGTGATAGTAGTCGTCCCTGGAGCTTCACAGAGTAAACCCATTAGGCGAGAAAGAATTGACTTAAATCGATTCCAATTATTCATTAATGATCTAGTTTCACAGGTTTAGAACTTAGTAGGACTTTAATTATGTTGATATTATTTTCGCTACTGGTTGTATACACAGAGAATAATTTAATACTGTGCGTAATTTTTCATTACGGTTACGTACCTAGTTATTTCCTGATTCTAAACCCAGTGTCTAATGCATACAATAGACATATTTATATTAAATTACATGTGTAATTTCACTTTTCATGCTTCATTCCAATTAGCTATTCGAGATGAATGAATGTGGTCATGGTTTGCGTTTAGCAAGCAACTGTACAATGCACACAATCGGCAAATTGAGATGGCATTACACGCTTTGAATATTTTACTTCACCAACACGATGTCTGTGGTCTTAGCCGGTACGATAGTGGTGTGAGCTATGCTATGCTTAGCTGACTTGACTCCATTTCAGCTATGCCACATAATAATGTTTAGAGAATGTAAACTTAACAAAGTTCAGTCGAATTATTTGACTTTTATTAAACATTTTTATGAGATAAACACAGTTTTGTGAATGCCTGAATGTGAAATGTCGGTGAGATGCGGGCACTTAGTTCGTCTTTTGATAAATGTGCCTCTGACTACCCCTATTGGGATATAGTCGTAAGCTTACGTTGGAGTGTTTTTCATAAAGACGTAGGAAGACCCGGACAGCAGACCATGACGATGTGTGACCCTCCCCAAAACTCACTGCGCACCTATTTCCCAAACTCGTAAATATAGGCAAAGTTTTTGCCGGCAAATAAGACGTTCACTGAATTAGCTTTATTGCTTACGTTAAAACTTAAAGGACAAGAACTTCTAAAAGAATTTATTACCTACCTTCTCGATGCCGAATGTAGTTTGTGCTAAGTTCGAATTGATTTTATTTTTGTTAGCATTTATAAAAGTGCTTTATATTACCTACTAGGAATAATGAGGTTCTCTAAGATGTCGCATTCTTAAGAAGTGTATGAAATATGAGCTAACATAATATATTTTTCGTGTGACAGACGTGAAGAGGCGGAGAGTTCCGCGCGGTTAACCACGGCAAACGATGCCTAACCTCATAACCCACTTAGTTATGGTTTATTATAATAATTAAGTTCATCTTGCGATGGACGTACCTCTGACTACCCCAGTTGGGACATAGTCGCGAGCTTATGTTTTGTTTTTACCCGAGAAGTAATGTTAATGCTATTTCATATCATAAGTATTTCTGAAACGTAGTGTTACGTATATTTGAGTATTTCAATCAATTCATGATGTACACATAATAATATCACGATGTATATTATATTTTTCTATAAGTATATTAATATCATAAACTGCCTATATACGTCCCACTGCTGGGCACAGGCCTCCAATCAATCAAAGGGGGGGGGGGGGGGGGGGGGGGGTTTATATTAATATCACTGACATAAATGAACTTACTTGATACTTACTTACTTAAATTGAGATACATAACATAAACATAAATAGCCTATATACGTCCCACTGCTGGGCACAGGCCTCCTCTCAATCAACCGGAGAGGGTATGGAGCATACTCCACCACGCTGCTCCACTGCGGGTTGGTGGAGGTGTTTTTACGGCTAATAGCCGGGACCAACGGCTTAACGTGCCCTCCGAAGCACGGAATCAACTTACTTTTTCGGACAATCAGGTGATTCAAGCCAGAAAAGTCCTTACCAAACAAAGGACAGTCTCACAAAGTGATTTCGACAATGTCCCCATCGGGAATCGAACCCGGACCTCCAGATCGTGAGCCTAACGCTCTTACCACTAGGCCACGGAGGCTGTTGAATTAAATTGAGATATATGTCTTATATATACAGGGTGTTAGTGATATCGTAAGGAAAACTTTGGGGGATGATTCAGGCCATGATTCTGAGTTGATATCAAGTGGAATTTTCCATCGCAAAAGTTTGGAATGGAAAATAATTTAAGAAAACACAAAAATTTTCATGAATTTTCCGACAGGAAATTCCACTTAATATCAACTCAGAATCATGGTCTGAATCATCCCCCTCAGTATTCGTTACGGTGTCACTAACACCCATACCTACTTGTATGGCTACCTGTATGTACTGGTACGGGGTGTCAGTGACATCGTAACGAATACTGAGGGGGCTGATTTAGCTTATTATTCTGAGTTAATATCAAGTAGAATTTTTGATCGCAAAAGTATAGAATTGAAAATAATTAAAAAAAATAATTAAAAAATCATGAATTTTGCGACGGAAAATTCCACTTGATTTTAACTCAGAATCATGGTCTGAATCATCTCCCTCAGTATTCGTTACGATGTCACTAACACCCAGTATGTCAGAAGAAAAATATCCAAATCGCTGTTACATTTATTTCTCAAGTTTCCGAGAATATTTATGAATATTTGATAGGGATGCATTATTTGGCCCTTGAATCCTTATTTTATGATGCTATAAAAGTGCTGGTTGTTTTCGCTGATCATATATGTGTGTAACGTAATCTGCAACTTGAAGGTTTGATATAAACATGATAACACAACGATTCAGTTTGATCCCTTTATGGCTTCAATTTCGCTTGCATTGCCAGAGATCTCCGTGACATGTACTTTCTTGTTTGGTTAACTTTAAAGAAAAAATATTACAATAACAAGTAAACACGAGAACTGCAAGAAATTACCCTTTTTATTGTAACCTGCAACTTTGGTGGGTCGTAAAACCAATAAATATTTTGTCGAGTTTGCGGTTAAAAGTAATAAACTTGCTGCCATAAAGCTTGTTCGTTATATGCTATATTTTATTTTATCGCTCTAAAGGTGCTCTCGGTGATTCTTATTTGATTTCGTAGCGGTTAATTTAAAGTCTTTACTCAAATTGTAGACTGCTTGCCACGTGGAGGGTAGTCTATGTAAAAAATGTCCTACCTCAACAAATAATGACAGGCCGTATATACCGCCGGTTTCACCCTAGGGTAGACAAAAACTTTCTTGAGATTCTTTACCTTGGATAGTGCAAACCACCAAACTTGTACTTAGTGCATGAGCTCTATGTAAGTATGAACGTAGGTTCATACCTCAATCCCTCAATTTATTTTATTCGCATAGGTACTTTTTATACCTCCAGTTTAATAATAACGCAATTTATTTATATACCCTATTATGGCATTCATTGAGAATAGAGTACCTATTAGATAATATTTTTGCAAAATTCCACTCTTACGTAAACAAAGGCTTAGAATGTAGGTATATAGTCTATTTCTGAGGACCAACACGCTCGGTGTAGAATTTCAATTGAAACAAAACTTCTAACCGCTTCATAATGTTTGCAGCACGAGTCCGCATCAAGACGCGAAGTTCTCATTTCCAAGCTTATGCTAATAATTAATTACTTACAGCATAATATTGAATTTAAGTCTCGCAAAAGCAAATCTTTCATGATTCGTTGAGCACATTGTGAAAATGTTTTCCGACGATTTGAGAAGACTTTTAGGGCTTTAAAATTTATATTAGCTGAAAAAAGGATAATAACAGAATTACCTACTTACCATGGTAAGGACATTGATGTACCTACTTATAATTTGTTACTATAGTCTTTGGGTTAGTATGAATCAATGAATAGAAAGGTTTTTAATATTATTAATAACAAAACTTAGATAAAGGTATTGCAATACGGCCAAAAATTCAGAGACTATCCCTGGCGGGGTTGGTAGTAAAAGAACTGTAAAACTGAGAAACTTATTAAGTAATCTGATTACCTACTTGCTTAGCACATATTGTTAGGATGTAGTATTTACCTACACATCTTTTGAAAATGTTCAAAGTTCGGCGGCCAGCTTGGGCGGAGTTGGACATTATGACGGTGCGTGGGTGACTACGGGCGTACTTGAGGGACCCTACACCATGGCATCTATTTCGAAAAAAAAAACATTACTTAATATAATCGTTCCCATTATGAATATACATCAGACGCAACCCATTTATAATACCTATATCTTTTGGATAAATTACACAACAGGTAGCATACACATTTAGTACACCATCTCACACTTCCGTTCCGCGCTTTATGTGAATTTGTAGGTGTCGGAGCGCGGGCAGCGCTACTATGTTGAAGGAATACTTTCCTAACATTGGTTTTAGATACAAATCGGTAATTCGATAGACAGACAAATATTATGGTTGATGTCATTGAAATCAGAACAGAGAACAAGGGAATCAAATGAACAGACAGTAATGTAGGTACTCCAAAAGAAGCATGTAGCATGAGAGTAGTTGAATGCTCGCTATGAGGAGTCGGTTTACAATACAATGCGGGTACGAAGGCCTGGAGGGCCCCATCCGGATATACGTACAATGCGCGATACACCAAATATGTTAAAACTGTCAGAAAATTAAATCATCCTAGAGTCGACGCACAGCAACGAGCTATATGAAGGATGCTTTTCAACATGTTATTGTAATTGAATCGTCCATCTTGCTTAAGAAATTTTAATAACAATACAGACCCCTGTCATGAAGGATGTTTGACACGCATGATGAGATGATGTGACAATATTATAGCTCTGCATGTAGGATATATACATATGACAGCCACCACATATAAGCTAAGTGCAAAAATTCTCTAGGTACTTAAAAAAATACATAACATCACTGTTATTCTATCATGAATTGAATGCCGCCTGGAATCCAAAATGAACTAAGTACGTCAGAAAAAACAAAGTTGGCAGAATGGAATTAGCCATGTGTCTTCACAACCAAATCGTATTCTTCCAGAGGTTTAACTATTTCAGAGTTGAAGAGCCCGAAATAAAAGCCAAGTACTTAACTAGGTAATAAGCTAGCATTCGTCTAATGGCTGACCGCACCGGATAATTGCTTAATTTTATTGATCGATATCAATCAACAAGCACCATTGGGCTAGCACTCGTCCTAGAAAATTCTTATCTTTTCGATTTGACACCAATCTCTGCGGCATAATGAGTTTACACCGTCCACCTGATTTCCTAGACGAGGACTAGTTTTTAAAATACTTTTGCAACGTTATAAAATTCTGGCTGACTTTTTTTTAAAATTGTCACCGGCCGTCGACGTTATTTAAGTATAATAGAATATTGGCTTGCTTTTTGCATGAATGTCAAACTGAGAAGGGTTCGTGTTTTGGACCTTTCTCTAATCACAGTATTTTCATATCAAAGCGTAGGCATTGTATTTATTTTAAAGGTAACATACGCGATATGAAAATAGATTTTGTTTTAGTGAGGCCAGTGTACAATTACCTACTGGCAACTAGCAGGTCGCGCATATAATTGGACGCATTGATATTTCCCGTGTTCATTGGCTAGTTGATGCATTTCCTTCATTAATTAAACCTGTCCATTCAGTAGTCAACGAGTTGCCACTTATAAAGAAACTGCCTGTGTTAAAGCACAAGCATCGATAAATACGATACATTATTCATATTAAGAGACTTCATACCATAACACTATTATGTATAACAGGTAATTTACTCATTCCTCGTTGTCACAACAGTATGCAGTAGTTACACTAGTAGTTACCGTAATACATTTTTTTTATACGATAAGTTAGTAAGTAAGTACCTAAGTTTTATTTTGATTTTGTTGGTGTATAAAAATAACTTCCACCTGATCAACCAATGAGTTATTCAAAAATAAAAGTAAACAAGACCTTTGAGGCACGCTTTTAAGAAAAGATTTTTTTTGGGTTCCGTATTCAACAATTGTTTTCATAATGTTAACATTAAAGGATGTTAGATCCCCGAAATGCGAGTAGCGGTGGATACCAGAATCATTTATTAAACGTAATTATCATGGATAAACTTGTTGAAGGTAAATGTAACATTTTTGAATTTACGTCATTTCGCAAGGTGTCGTGGCTGAGGAGAAGAAATGTCAAGAAACTGCAACAGCAACACATCTTTTAAAAACCAACGAGGCTATACATTACAAGTTATTTAATAACTAGAGGAACACATTCAATACCAGACATTTTAATCATTTAGGTAATCATTAATCTTATAATAAGCTTTTTTACATAAAGCCAGCTTCACATGAGCTTTAAATTTATTTTCTGACAAATTTAAAATATTATCTGGTATTTTATTGTAAAAACGTATACCTACATAACCCCAAAAAAGATTAATTTAATTTACTTAATCTAGAATTTTAAAAGCAATTTTATGAAATATATTTTATGAAAGTCATTTACTTCTGGTTAAAGAGAATTTATTTCTTATTTTCCAACATATTAAAACTTAGTATTTTAATTTACATTCCACAATGCAGGATAATCCGAAAAGTAAGATCATTCCGTGCTTCGGAAGGCAAGTCAAGCCTTTGGTCCCGGGCTACAAGCTCAAGTACCTCCGCACTAGACCATACTCCCTCCGGTGGAATGAGGGGTGGCTTGTGCCCAGCAGTGGGACATAACATATATATATATACTTGTGTAATACGGAACTGTACCAGTTGTTTCCGACATGGTCTTGGTAAGGGTTTCACTTTGTTATTGTACCAACACTTTATTATTACATTTTTCAGAACAGCAAACTGTGTAGGAACTTTACACATTATATACTTTAACGCATAGGAATATTGTTTGAAGAAAACTTTTAACGTCAATATTTACGAATATTCAAAGTTTTGGCATCAATGAATATCAAATAATGAATAAAAAGAGTTCTCAAACACCGTTCATGCGACAATTTCTTAAATAAACATGAGGTGGAAATTGAGTTCTTTAAACGTCTTACGAAGTTAAGGCGTCTAAATTGCTAGTATTAATTTCACGAACATTTGCTTTGGCACCGTTACGTCTTAAGAGACGTAATAACTTTTTTTTAAAGACCTATCTAATAATGCTTTATGTATGTGTCGTGGCCAGATCTTAGAATTGATCATTTCATTATGTGTTCGACCATATCATGAAATGGTCATGTTTCATGAAATAGCCAACTTAAGTTGACCATGTCGTTGAAACGTCAACGTTTAATGATATTCAATCAACGTTTGGTCATATCGTTTTAATGCAGGCGGTGTTCATGTTATGTGGTATTATAAAAATGCGAATAGTCGATTAATTTCTTAGGTTTAAAATTATTTACCTAATCGATATGGGAAAATTGTACATTACTTACATCGATTTATCATTTTTTTTATTATTTATTTATTTTCTTTTCTTTACAATCGACACCATCGCTACTACCGGAGGATAATGTTACTAATTTTACGATATGACTTCCAACGTTTGGCCATATCATGAAGTAATCATGTATTTAGTTGCTAATATCGTTAAACGTTTTGGTTCATTGATCTGGCTAAACTACATCATGATGTGGCCAACGAATGATATTCTATTTCATGAAATATGACCACGGAAGGCACGTTAAGCCGTTGGTCCCGGCTGCATTAGCAGTCGTTAATAACCATCAATCCGCACTGGGCCCGCGTGGTGGTTTAAGGCCCGATCTCCCTATCCATCCATAGGGAAGGCCCGTGCCCCAGCAGTGGGGACGATAATGGGCTGATGATGATGACCATTTTATGAAATGATCGAGCATATCATGATATGACGATCTCTAAGATCTGGCCACAACATATTATGTACTTGACTTTAAAGGATAAGACTAGCTATATTGATAAGCAGCAGTTTTGGTAATAATCTAATTACTAATTGGAATCAATGAATTTATTTTAAAACATTCTGCTGTTAGAGCCACTTGAATTATTTAAGCTTTAGATGCTCGCTGACTGAAAAGCACTGGAGACCCTGACTTATTAATGTCGGTAATGTGATTCAATTATCATAATATACACTGAGAGCTTCGCTTATCTGAAAGCTCTCGCGTGGTCGCAGTCACCGCCTTATTTAGGCACACTGTATTAAATGTGATGATAATGAACTGTTGTTTTAATGCTCGTGTTGTTTTTGTAGAAAATATCAACTTTACGTTGCGCAACAACTTGTTAGGCATGTGTTGTAACTAAGTTAAAATGTTTGTTTTATAGCTTAAGATTACATTGCCGACAGAGCACATACCTACCTATATATAATAATAAGTTCAATTCGAACGTTCTAAATTACTCACGTATTTACTTAAAAATATTCAAGTGGTACTAGGTTACGAAGAAAAATGAAGCCGCGGCTCAACTTTTCTACCTATCATTTATACTGGATCGCTGTAATAAACTTTTGACATCAGTATTGACTACAATTTACAACTCTGTCTACTATAACAGAACGTTGTTCTTTTAATAGTGTTATAACTTTTATATTTCCAAACTTTTGATTTGATGGAAAACTTTCATCTAATTTTTCGGATATCTTTCCATGTATCTCATCACATTTATTTTTCATACCTATAGCTTTTCGCTGAAAATTATTTGGTTCATTTGCACATCGCTAAAAATATTACAACAATCCAGATTATCTGCCAGTCAATTGACTGGTAATATTTCCCAAATAAATTGATTTGGGAAATGATGTTTCATTTTCAGAAAAAAATGGGAAAGGTTGTTTAGGCAAAGGGTAAATTGAAGCCGCGGTACACTCTTTCACATAATTACGTACCTAAAAATAAAAGGTAGAATCATTTAATATTAACAAAAAGTTAAGCCTTCATTCGATGAGGGGACGCTTGGCCCGAGTAGTGGGATGTAAACGAATTGTTTATATTATGAAACCCGTTGCTGATTGCTACAATAGGACTGAAATGCAGAGACTAAATGAAAGCTACTGTTTACTCACTAAGCAGAGTATGATAGGCAAATAGTAAGATCTTTTAGCAATTAGTAAGATCTTTTAGAAATGCAAATCGAAATGCGGAAGTTTACCTGTACCTCCAATCCAAGTCCCCATGGTCAACTTTGAATGTTTTATAGCACAATTATTCATTTTATCTGCACAGATTACTCAACTTCAGTGCGAGAAAAAATGTTCAGCAGTCAACCCCAATTGAGTGTTTTTTCGTGTCGGTACGTTAATATTTTAAATGCACTTTTTGGAAATATAGATTTATTAATGCAAATTAATATTAACTGTTATCGATTCCTATGTTTAGACCGCAGTAGGTGTTTATGCTGTTTACCAAAATTGGTAACAAATTTTGAAAAAAGAAACTTGTTAAATAAATTATAAAAAGGCCACAAAACAAAAAATAAAGCAGAGAAACTCATCAGATGTTGTTACCAATTGTAATGTAGGCTGTGTGTGATGATACTAATGTTGGTTCAGAGTCAGCTTGGACAAACGAACATGTGGAACCAACCAACTGCGGTCTGTCGGATTTACTGTGACATTGAATAATGTGCCCCGTTCGGAATGAATTCAAAAATTGAATGTGGCTTGCTGGAATATGGAAACGAAGATAAGGTTAGCAGGATTGAACCCGGACGTTTGATGGATCTATCAAACTCGCTCGTCACGGCCATGTTTCACTCGATGTAATCGGATATTCCCTGGTTTACTTTATACGACCACCTTTAACTACTTATATATTTGTTAATAACTCCATCCATATCGTCACTGGAAAGGCAAAATTACATAAGCGCCAAAATATCCTAAAAAACCAGTCCATGTTATAATAATGTACTGCGAGATACAGAAAATTAAAAATAATGTAATCTTATGTTGACGTCATTCAAATTGAAAATATTGGTAAAAAGTTATGATAAAAAAATAAAAAAATACTTTACTTATTTATTTTATTTTATTTGGGTAACTTATAGCGATAGTATACTTAAATACCAGAATTACTTAAAAATAGAACATTCTTTACAAGTTACCAACGACTACAAACGCCTTTTTCTCGAAATGGTATTTTGGTGCTTGCGTAATTATGCCGTTTCAGTGACGATATCATTTTATAAAAATCCTTTTCAATTAACTTTCCTTAAAAACAGGCTTTAAGTATAAATATGACTACAATAATATCTAATCACTAAATTCTTCCATCGTGTGGGTTGTGAGGTGGAGTACCAACCTCATCAACCCTGGTGACAGGGTCACTATTGAGCCGCCAAAAGCCCTTGACATCATCAATTTCATAATTATTTTATTGCACAAAAGTTTAAGAGGTAGTTTAGGATGATAAGTATTACAAAAAACTATTGAACGTCATGTTAAAAAAGAACTAGGACCTACTCCGCAGGCAGGTATAACTCCTTCCAGTTGATGAGGTTAACCTCATCAACTATGTAATCATAAGCTCACGACTCCTAAGATGAACTAAGTACCCACACTTCACCGAGTTGGATTGAGCCAGATTTATTACTCAGTACTTTTATATTATTTCAGATTTCACATTATACAAAAGTAACAAGGTGAAAGCGCAGGTAATAACGTTATTTATTATAACATTAAATAATAATATATTATAACTTACCTAATGTTAATTTTACAATTAATAACTACGAAAATTACAGAACCAATTAATATGGGAATTTAAAGTATTTTATACACTTCGTTAATTTACGGCGATGTTATTTAGTGGTAATTATTCTCGTTACTACGGTTGAATGCGATACACGAGGTTCAGGCATCGTTCATTATAGAACTTGAAAGTTTTTGCATCTGAAACGACCCACTACAGAGGCGGACTAAGGGAGGGAGTAACATACCTACGTGGTCCGTTTCGGGTCACTAACAGTCGCCGGTCTTAGCTCACTTTATTCTAAATAAATAGACACAGATTAGGTCTCTATAGTTTAATTACTAAACCATGTTAATTTAACAAAATATAACCTGTCTAATTCGAGCGTCTACCGGATTTATGTACGGTCATGAGTACTAATATGTATACACTTTGAAACCATGTCACATTAACTTTTTTTTGCAAGTTTTACCGTAGGTCTCACCAAATGTGAAAAATGTTAGTGCGATAGGGTTCTGAAGTGGGTACATGATATTGGTCATGACTGTATATATTATATGTATGTATATGATGATATTATAAAGACTCCAATGTAATAAAACACGGAAGGCTTCTGAAGATTTAGTCCGCCACTGGCCTCAGAACAGAACTGTTCAACAGTTTGCCAGTTTGAAACAAATTTAAAAATCGTTGCACTAACAAGGCGGCCGAAGGAGCTAGCGAGAGTGGGTAGAGCCGGGCACTTTGTACCTGTGTATACGTGTACCGTACAGGTGTACGTGTGTTCTAACTTCCGAGCTCGCCCACCGTACCCGCGGCCGGCGTTTTTATACAACAGTATGACCCATCTAACCGAGTAAAGTGAATGCATAAAACAGATTGTGGGTGCTAAACAACCGTTAAACCATTAACTTGATGTGACTGTTGACAACTCGACTTTATTACAGTTTTAATTGTGCTCTCCACTTCGGTTTAGTCATTCACCTGAAAGCATTGTTTAAAAGATCTCCAGAGCCCCACTGGTTTTAATGTGCACGTTGAGTCGTTATGACTCTTAAGTCGTAACCCAGTTTCTGATAGAAACACAGTTAATTTATTAAATTTTTATTGCAGCTATATTTGATACGTAGTAAAATGATGAGTAGATGTATGATAGACCGTATGGCGACAGTTGACCAGCCCACACGCTTTCGTATGTGCCGACACAATAAGTCACACCAAAACCATGCAGAGTTGGTAGATCACATGACAACTTGCAACCAGCACTTTCTATTTAACCGTACAGTGACATGATAGAAACTTATACTCACGTTTTACTTCATTTTTTGAGATGTAGAAATAATTGTGTTTTTAGGTCCATTTAGCTACCGAATTCGAAGGATACGGTTTCTTTTGTAGTCTTTAAAAAAAAGGGTTTTGTCTAAAGTGGCGTCGGCGCCGCGGGCTGGCCGGTGCCATGATGTAATGAATAATTGCCGACAACCATCATTAGATTTTTAATTAGCCAAATGTATTGTACTTCAAACAAAGAGATTTTCCTGGCAAAAAAGAGTTTCAATCTAAAAATCCTATTATAAAAGGAATATTGATGATTGTATATAAAAATGGAATTATGTAAATGAGTCAAATTTGGACGTACCCGTTAACAATTTGCTGAATGTTGGATTGTTTCCCTCTGTCTGTATTTGATAAAATGTGATCCCATTGCATACAAATTGGAGAGATAGTACGCCAGTTTACCTACGCAATTTCACCTACTTATACTTATTTATACTTCATAAGCTTTTTTCATTTTATGGTTGAATAGTGGTACAAACTTATCTATTAATGCATTGAAAGAGTGATCTTTTTTGTTATACTTAAATAAAAAAAAATTGCTTTGTACATCTAAATCTTTTAGGGTCCCTAGATACTAATTTTTTTTTCTATTAAAAAATAAAGGCTAAATACGCAAAATATACTTTAAATGTATTTCACATTGATCAAGGTGAATCAATAGCACGACGACCATAAATGCATTAAGATATCATATCTCAATAACGTACTAACGATGTGATAATGCACTTATGAACCCATTAGTATACACATCTAATCAAATGACGCCGATTTCCACAAAGCTTGTAACTATTTGTAACTTTTAGTGGAGTGAAAAATCCGTGAAGATAATCCTCAATGATGGAGTGACTAATGTATGGCTATCTAATATCAACACGTAGGCTTATCTGGTACATTCGGCCGCTAAACAAACAGAGACAGAATTATCTATGATTCAAACGTGAATTCAAACTTATAAAGTGGTTTAGAGCCCGAAACGGAATTCAAACCCGGGGTAATCGTATGCCATCATTGACTGATTTTATTTTATTGTTATCGAATTATATGTTCGGTTATAAAAACAAATATTGACCTTAGTCTTGCGTTTGGCTACAATACAATTTCATATGTTGCCAAAAGTAAGAACTTTTACTATTACCTATAGCACTAAGTGTGGGACCCACTTAGAATATTATAATTGCTGGTTTTAATATAAACCGAAATTCTAATTACATACAATATGAATGTTATGCAGAATTATGTAAGTACAATTAGCTAGAAGGAACATTACGAGCGAGTAACGAATAAGATTTTAATATAGATTAGGTGCTTTATAGTAGAGCTGTGAAATGAAGATATTATATTATGACGTGATGTTGGTTCACGTTATCATGAGAATTACCCATGAGTTAATAAGAAATTCATAATCAAATTAAACAAATAAGTTTGACAAATGTGTAAATTTTCATTTTTGTGAATCAGAGATATCAATATTTTAATCTGGCAATACCGCCACGTAGGAAGCGCCATGAAAAGTATCCTAGAGCTTTTTTAAAAACAAAATTGATTAAAGAAAAGTCTAGGTACCTGTTTGAAACTTGATGAATTTGAGAAAACAGTTTTTTTTAATTGTTGAAGTAATTTTTGTTCCCGACTGTCCGTTTAAGTAAGGTGATATCATTTATGGATTGGGTGTTCCACAGCTGAGGTACGCTAAGCTTTTATGCAGGTAGGTAAGCGGGATTGGACAGGGCAATACTATCAGTGTTAGTAGCTATGCCATTGTGAATGAAGTTAAACTGTTGAAACAGACATAACATAATATCTACATAATACGAACGTACGCACTTGACGCCTTGTAGTTTTTTTAGGAACAAATAGGACAGTAGAGCTTTTATTTTATGACTCAAACGAACTTACCTTCTTCTTCTATCGTGTGGGTTGTGGGGTGAATTACCAACCTCATCAACCCTTGTGACAGGTGTTGTGACAAGACAGGACATTGAGCCGCCGAAGGCCCTTGACATGGCGCATGTAACGACTACTTACTTACATCAGTAAGTAGTAACCGGGACCAACGGCTTAACGTGCCTTCCGAAGCACGGATCATCTTACTTTCAGACAATCTGGTGATCAGCCTGTAATTTCCTAACCAAAATAGTGTTCACAAAGTGATTTTTGTGAAATGTCCCCACCGGGATTCGAGCCCGGGACCTTCGGATCGTGAGCCCAACGCTCAACCACTGGACCACGGAGGCCGTTACGAACCTACCTGTTAAGTGATGTTTAATTCCAAATATGCGAGGGAGTCAACCGAAGACATATTTACGATGAATTACATATACGCATGTACCATCTTCATCACGTATTCAGAGTTTAACCTATATTTATAAAAAACTATTTAAAAAACCGAGGCTACATTCTTTATTTGAATAAAGCTTTAGGTGTATTTGTTATGCTAACACAATAGTGTTTTTGTTTGTTAATATATTTTTTAATCAAAATAGGTTCCTTTGTATCATTGAAATGTAATATTGTTAGTTAGTTTGTTGGTCTAACATGGGTCTAACAGAAAACTAGATGAGGCGTGGGTACGTAGTTCACCTTGCGATGGATGTACCCTATTGGGACATTTATGAGTATTGAGTATTATACTGGTACATACATAGATAAACTCACGCCTATTTCCCACCGGGGTAAGCAGAGACTATGGAATTCCATTTGCTTCGATCCTGACACACTTCTCTTGCTTCCTCTACAATCATCAATCGCTTCATACACGCACACCGGTTCAGAGTAGTTCGTACTAAACATTTTCTAATGACATCTGCAATTTGGTCAATGTAAGTCCTTCTAGGTCTTCCTCTGCCAGCCCAACCACGAACTTTCGCTTTATATACCGCTTTCGCAATTCTATTATCCTTCATCCGCTCTGCGTGTCCAAACCAACCTAACAATTCCTTCTCAATCTTAGTCACTGGATCGTCTTTTACATTACATCTGTCTTATCACACTGTTTCTCAGTCTATCACTCAACTATACTATGTTATTATACTATTTCATAAATAATTTATTATTGCTACATTTGTACTTAAGAATTCATGTCTAATTTACAACTTCTTGAAGTGTACCTTCGCGACGTTACCAATTATAACTTCTCATTGGTCCTACTAATAAAGGACATACTAGCAAGACTACCATGAAACGGGGAATATTACCTATTACAATTCACTGTAAATTCTACTGTAATGAAAGATAATGTCAGTGGAAACTTATAAATAGCTAAGAACTAATATTAAAGCTTTCTACAGAAGATCGTTGCATGTCTGGGGTGAGCAACGGGAAGAGATTAAACGCAATGATATTGCCGCTGCTTGCCTCCACTTTGACGTGGGACAAAAGTGCTCCAACCTTCAACTTTAGCTCGCAACATCGCATTACATTTTAGTGCCTTTTTTATCGCGAAAATAATATTTTAAACGCAAAAAAATCCGTGTTTCTCGTACCAGAAACATATCGATGACCATTTAGCTAGCTAAAATATCTGTGTACCGCGTGATTGCGTACCAGAGCTTAGTTAGTGAACGTTTTTTGCAGCGTAATGTCCAGTTATCCATGCTGTCAACTGGAATGCACAACGTTACGAGTAAAACGATTTCTGATATGTAAAGTACTTACTACTAATATTGATTTCGATTCATTATGTCCACCTTTGCTTTGTGGCTGGTGAGGAGTGGGTGTACTTATATAGGTACTATACACCTCTGCCTACCCCTTTGAGGATACAGGCGTGATGCTGTGTTATTACTTTTAGTTTTTATAATTATCGATTGTATTTTACAAAAAACATATAAGTAGGTAAGACATTGGGAAAACATCTTTCTGCACGTACGCTGACCCTGGTCATAGAATAAGGAGGAATATGCTACGTAAGCAACGGCAACTCTCCGCTCCCCGCCAGCTTCTGAGGTAGGTTTACCTCACCCCTCCTCGGTCTTATTTTAGTCTTCAATCTGGCACTGGCGTATCTGACGTAACAGGATATTTAAAGTCATCACGTCAAATAAAAGAATGTTGTATCAAACTTGGATTATGGCGGTCGTATTATACCTAACAGACGGTCTTTAGTGTACTGCCCGGCGAGAAAATATTTTTTCTTTCAAAGTCGCGGGATCGAAAAAATAATGAGGCAGAAATCAATTGGATAACAAACGGATAAACTATAAATTGACAGACCGTGTGTAACGGGAAGGGGGTAGAATTGGAGTAGCTATATATTGTTCTGACAAATAACGCGATATTTTTATCTACTCTACATGTCAAAATTCAGAGTGTCCCTCCGGTATTTATTTAGTATATAATCGATATAGGTTATTGAATAATTATTAGGGTATAACAGCCTCCGTGGTCTAGTGGTTAGAGCGTTAGGCTCACGATCTGGAGGTCCGGGTTCGATTCCCAATGGGGACATTGTCGAAATCACTTTGTGAGACTGTCCTTTGTTTGGTAAGGACTTTTCAGGGTTGAATCACCTGATTGTCCGAAAAAGTAAGATGATTCCGTGCTTCGGAGGGCACGTTAAGCCGTTGGTCCCGGCTATTAGCCGTAAAAACACCTCCACCAACCCGCATTGGAGCAGCGTGGTGGACTATGCTCCATACCCCCTCCGGTTGATCGAAGGGAGGACTGTGCCCAGCAGTGGGACGTATATAGGCTGTTTATGTATTAGGGTATAATGTTGATTATATATTTTTCGACATATCACACTAATGACCAGAAACGTCTACCTTGTATACCTACCTATTTTACTACTATATACCAATTAAATGGACAAAGAAAAGCTGAAATAGGCTTGTGGAGTGTCCACCCACACTCTCACTATTACATGAAACTTCTTCTTATCGTGTGGGTTGTGAGGTGGAATACCAACCCATCAACCCTGGTGTTAGGGTTATTACTGAGCCGCCAAAGGCCTCTGACATGGCTCATGTAACAACTACATACTTACATCAGTAAGTAGTAACCGGGACCAACTGCTTAACGTGCCATCTAACTTTCGGACAATCAGGTGATCAGCCTGTAATGTCCTAACCAAACTAGGGATTACAAAGTGATTTTTGTGATATGTCCCCACCGCGAACCTGGGCGCTAAGCATAGTGAGTCCAACGTTCAACCACTGGACCACGGAGGCAATTACATGAAACGGGCGCGTACGTCACAATGGTATTCTACGCTGGCCTCTTCGTCGGGGACAGCATATAATATGTCCTAATATAAGAGTTTAGCCTAACGCATCTACTTACAATAAGTTACCGAAGGATCTGAAGGATGTATACTGATGCGAGTTTCATTGGTAAATTAAAAGTGCTACTCACACAAAAAGCTTACTATAGCGTTAAGGAGTTCATTAATGAATGAATAGTGAAGTGTTCTGATCTAGTTCTTATTAAATATTAACTACTTATTGTTACACAAAATATCTTGAATTAAGTATATAAGTTAAATTGTTTTTTTTTTTTTATAAAATAATGATGTTCAACTAAACTTAATGTCAATAATGTATGATAGATAAATAATGACAATGTATGATAAATACAAGTAAATAAATAAATAAATAACATGCATGATACATAGTTTTGTATTATCACATTACACGCGGTCACACACCGTTCGTTTTTCATTAGGATACTACGTGATAAGCACCCTGAAACAGTTAACTTCGTAACGTTTCGGTCATTCTATACCTAACCGTATTATTGTGTGGTTGTAGTCTAACAATTTTATTACGCGATTTGTTTTTTTATTCGACTTTTCGCATGCTGCTGCACACAATCAACTTGCATATACATCGGGGAACAGACGCGAGAAGTAAAGTCATTGTGAACATTGGACGTTTTCGCACGGGCCAATACGCGACGTAAATTCGAATGCAATATTTCGAACGCGGCGAGCACTTAGCTAGCACCTAATGGAAGCGGCGACCGATTTGGGGTAAATACATTTGTGGCATCGCTCCGGGGACAAATTCCGCAAACAACAACGCAATGTCTAACGTCAAATCAGGGGAATGTCTTATATCTCAAAACGTAGTTTCAAGAGTAGAAGTAATCTAGCGATATAGGTAGGTTTTGTCGAACAGCGTGACTGGGTCAACCCCAGCCGAAAATTTCTTAAAATTCAAATTCTGTACTTTCGAAGTGCACATCAAAGGGTTAGTGGATAAAAGTATATGACGACGGTCCGTGGTCCAGTGGTTGAGCGTTGGGCTCACGATCCGGAGGTCCCGGGTTCGATTCCCGGTGGGGACATATCACAAAAATTACTTTGTGGTCCCTAGTTTGGTTAGTTGATCATCAGATTGTCCGAAAGTAAGATGATCCGTGCTTCGGAAGGCACGTTAAGCCATTGGTCCCGGTTACTACTTACTGATGTAAGTAAGTAAGAAGTCATTACATGAGCTATAGCAGGGGCGTCTGGCGGCTCAATAGTAATGCTGACACCAGAGTTGATGAGGTTGGTACTCCACCTCACATCCCCCACGATAGAAGAACGTAGTAGGTATGTTGTAAAAACCCAGCAGCGAAAACTTGGTGCGCGCTGACTTGCTGGTGCGGCTTATGTGTGGATTGTCCTTTAGTTACTCCGAATAGGGCTGCGGCTTACGCGGTGTGATTAGGCTACAATAAATGTCAATTTGTATTAATAAAGGTAACGTGTCTTGGAGTTTGTGAAAACGGAAGGTAAGCTAAACCTCAGGGCAAATTTCATAAAAGCCAGGATTACAACTAAAGAAGATAGTCATAAATTCATTTCGACATTTTAGTAAAGCACATTATCAAAACACAATAATCCATGAATTTTACAGACAATTTATAAAGTGCACAGTGATGGTGGTAGTTAGTTTAAATTGAATATTTAGTCAAATTTGCATAAGGTGCTGTAGTGACGTAGCGGGTAGCGAGTGAATAAAGTTTTCATTAATTTTAGTAAACTGTTCGGGTGCCTATTAATCTCGGGTTCAGCTGGAGACTAAACTTGTTTGCCATCAGTTTTATTAGTTCCAGATTACCTCCACTTCGTTTTTGGCACATGTTCTTGCCATTTCTATTTTATGACAAAAAGCTTCTGCTCTTCATTTCAGTAACGGCATATGGTATCTAAAAATAGAAAACAAAACATAAGTACAGTGACGAGCAATATAATGTACCCACTTTAGGACTCTGTCGCACTAACATATTTGACATTTAGTGAAAGTTACAGTTCAATTTGTCAAAAAAGTTAATGTGACATGGTACCAAAGTGTATACATATTAATGCTCGTGACCGTACTTGTCTTAACACTTTCCTTAATAAACATTGTGATAAAACTACAGTCTCTCTCATGAAAGACTTTATTGAAGATTCTTGTAAGTTGCTAAAAGAACTCACGCAGCATTTTCTTGTAACAATAGGGTTTTAGTTTGTAAATTATCTTTTAGATCTAAATCCGAAGTCTAAAGTTCTCATAGAGTTCCACGTGATACTATCGTTAAGCTTGTACGGATTCTGAAAAACTTTTCTACGTAAGCGGTTTCATCTTGGAAATGGGATAGAAGTTCAATCACTGGCGAAGAATCTCGCAACTTTCTTAGCACATGTCTTTAAAATGGCTTTTAAGCTTTGACGAGGGGCGACAGGTAGGGCTCATTAGCCATTCTAGTGTCTCTTTCCTGTATCTCGTTTAGCTATGTTTCTGTCTCGTTCGCACACCACTCAGGCTCGGAGCCGTAGTTCCGAAGTGTCATCCAGCGTCTTCTGTTTTAACTATTACTCTGCTGTTTGTTTTCGCCGAGCAGTCGTCTAGCCTGGAGGCAAGTAAATTATGACACAAGGTATCTTGTTTAGACTTGGTGACAAGACTACAAAGGAAATTTTAGAAATTAATAGATTGTAAGTAATGAAAGTGATATTAGTAAGGGTGCCCGAGTTGTTTTTCGTCACACTAATCCATCGGCGTGGTTGAGTTTAGTGTCTAATAGGATACTAAATACTTAGGGCCATATCTTACTAGGACACCATGGTGACCATCAAAATGTATTCAGTTGACACATGGTGTCTCTGTGACACCATCACCAATAAGACACCATTCCGCACCAGACAAGTGAGGTATATAAAGTTTCTACATGGTAGATTTTAATCTAAGAATAACCACTAGGTAGGTAGATAATGTCAAACGTAAAGTCAGAAAATGATCGTCCCTATTCAGTTCAAAAAAAATAATTATAAATAAACGTTACCGTACTAGATAACACCTTTTTGCGTTGTATACCCACACAAATAAATATTTATTGTTATTTTTTAAAACCCCCGTCTGAGCATCTCTAAGATACAACACAATATAAACTTTATCCCAATGTAACCGGTACTAATGTTGTCCACAACGAGGGTCTGTATTATATCCACGATATTTACACTTCCATTACAACTGGCTACGATGAGAAGATATTACTACAGCTGGCGCATCATGTAGATACCTACGAATACAAGTAACAATCTTATATCCAGCACAATAAAAATATATTAGGTACTTATCTTATAAACATGTCTACTTTTACTTGCTTATTTTCCTACGTGTAGGTAGGTAGGTAGCATTTAAGAACGTGATTTTGCGACCATAATTTTATGTTGAAGATTAGTGGAATGTTTTTGGAAAACTAAACGTCTTATTGCTATTCCATGCAAATAGCAACTGCGCTCCCTGGGCACGTGAAACATCAACTAACTAAGTTATTTATGACGTGACAAGGCGTTATGCACACAAACGGTGCTCCCTTAGGGCTCGACTCATGAACCGTAGCCTAACGAATGTGCCCTGCAGGGTAGGAATGTGAACAGCACACGCACAGTACAATCCAAATTGCCCCATGTAGAGCATAATTATATTGATTCTTCTAATGTGCATCTTTCCCATAACTACTACAATAGTTTTAACAGTGTGCATCTGTTGTTTCAGATCGCGTAACAACAATGGCTTCAAGGACCTGTATATTTGTCATCATTTGCCATCTGATCTACATGATATCGGCCCAAGAGGTCGTCAAACGTGTACCACAAGGCTTTGTAGGCATGCGCGGCAAAAAGTACACCGACATAGACTCCGCAGAGGTTGAGCATTTCTTTAAAAGAAAACCACAGTTCTTCGTAGGAGTGAAAGGGAAGAAAAGCTTTTTGAATCCTTTAGAACAGGATGCGTTGAATTACAAACGAGCTCCAATGGGTTTTGTCGGTATGCGAGGCAAGAAGGAATACTTGACGGAGGACAACATGTACTATCCGGACGGCTATAGTTACTTGCCAAAGCCGGCCGGCTCCCTCATCGGTCAGATCGATTATTCAACTAACGATGAAATAAAACATTCAGATACACCTATGTTGAACGAACTCATAACTGAATATCTGCAGAAGTTGGAGAATGTGAACTCTGGTGAATTTGTCAGTAAATTACCACGAGCGGTAGACGAGACATCAGACGAGCATTTTACTAATGAGATCGACAAAAGAGCGGCAAATATTCACCAGTTCTTTGGCGTCCGTGGAAAAAAATCTGTACACAACAAGCGACCTTACGACCTGACCTTCCGCGGCAAATTCATAGGGGTGCGAGGTAAAAAGGACGCCAAGTACAACGGAATGCAGGAACTTAAGTTTTTGTTGGACCAGAGCGCCCCGTGGCCTAAAAGGAAGACTCAGATGGGATTTTTCGGTATGCGCGGCAAGAAATGGACTGATGGTAAGTGTCGAAAGAACCACGATCCAACGAACATGACAGTTTACTTAAACATAAGTATTAATTATAAAACAAGGATGAAGTCGCGGGCACACCATAGTATCTACAAGTAGTAGGGACAAGGATAAATTAAAATTACTGTTAATTAAAACATTTTAAACTATTGCACAAACACCGGATAAATTGTATGATCAGTACCTAATATTACTTTATTTTTGTTTCAGAAGCAGCGAGCCCTGAAGCCGACGTCACCAACTAAAAGTCTTTTCCTATTCAGTCTATTTCATTTTATGAAGGAATCTACTACATTTATTAACATATCCTATATAATACAATGTATTTTCTTGCCAACTACTTACTTACTTACATGAAATTATTAGGAGAGGCTTATTCTAGCGTTTAATTAGGAATTCTAGTCAAAATATTTGATATATTAAAACATTTATGAATTATATTTAAATATTAGATTACATATTATAAGAAAATGCAAGTTTTATATATTTATTTCAAATTGAATATGGCAAGTTAAAAAGTATTATAAATATATTACTATACGTACTTCTCTGTTTTGTTTTTATTATAAACTGTTTTTATGTTTGTTGGAAAAAAAATCATTTTATTGTTATCATTAAATACCTACAGCAAAATTAAGTACGAACCATTTATTTTTTTGAGACGTAGGTAATTCCTGTAATTAGGTACAATTTCTTTAAAAAACATTATTATCGTAACTGCATGCTTTCTAAACCTATATTTATATTAACATTCGCTATGGCTATGTCATAGTTATTGTATAAAACATGTTCACACTTTAAATATAGCTGTTCTAAATGTTTGAAATAATAATACTTATGTCTTAAGTACATTTTGTGAAGGCTGGCAAAATGTTAACTCTGTATAATAAATGGGAAAGTATTAATAAACGCAGATGCCATTTTGATTGTACAAACTCATTTTTCGTTTTTATTTATTATATTTTAACATGACATGCAAATGTCTGTCTGTAAAGAAAAACTCAGAACTGTTCTAATTTATCTAAAATGAATATAGACAGTTACAAACGGATAAAATAATCAAATAGTCTTACTGTTAAACAGCAATTTATGCCAGGCAGCCTGAGGCTCTATGGCGTACAGTCATGAGCAATATAATGTACTGACCCATTTTAGGACTCTGTCACACTAACATATTTGACATTTAGTGAGACTTACAGTTCAATTTGTCAAAAAAGTTAATGTGACATGGTACCAAAGTGTATAATTAACATATATTATTAATGCTCGTGACCGTACCCACCTATTTTACTTCGCTAAATCTCTATAATTCTACAATAAGTGAGAACGCGTCAATGCGTTGCACCACTAAAACTAAAACCTAAGTAAATATTATTAAGTACTTATAGGTAATTAAATCGATATTTGGTATACTGCCTGACACTGTATATTATGTGGTTTTCACCACGTAAGGAAAGGAAAGGCATGTGTGAATTTGCCGGGTTATAATATCTATAAGTTCGTTGGGTATAGGTGGGTTGGGTTGGGGCATCATGGGTCGGTTTATAGGCAACACAGTGAGGTAAGTGTAAGTAGATGTTTATTATTTTTGACGTGACTTATCTTACATTTGTTCATTAACTTGGCCGGCCAAAGGGAGAGCGCTGAGGGGTCTCACCCGGTACAAAATTTAAGACAACAGGCCTGAGGGTACCTAGTTAGGCCTCGGCCCAGGGCAACGTCTTATACTTATTTGAAAGAATTATTCAGCCTTAAGTGGGCCAATAGTTGAATGTGGGAAATCGTCCGACACGCCGATGGGGTCGGAATCGGGGTACTGAAGTGGCTAGTCTCGCGAGCTGATTGCCTGCCTCAACGGCTAGAGTAATCAGGTCGTCAGGATTGTATACTACGTCCTTCGGGCGCCGATATTTATCAAGTACCGTCCCTAAGCGGGATGTATTCGAATGCCGCAACTACTTACCAGGAGATTTGGGTGGAGCGGAGCAGGATCGAAGAAAAGTAAGTAGAGGTAGAATGTGAAGATGATATAATTCCTTAGTAAAATAAAAACTTAGCGTAGGTATCCGTGGTAGATACTAAGTTATTAAATTAATTAGTAGGTTTCGATCATTATTGCTTCTTAGACTTTTTTGAATTACTTAATTTAACAAAAGATGACGCTTCGTCCCACTTAGGAACTTACATTTTGCTAGCTTATTGCTAAATCGGCTCCGTATTTACCTATTCATTTCTATGAATAGGTAAATAGGTAGTTTTCTGACTACCAGCATTATAGTCGTGATAAGATTGAAATTGTTGAACCTCATTCACCTCTAAACTTTGTCAAACTCAGGAATGTCCATAATCAAGAACTGAGGCAATAATTTTATTATCCAACTGAGATTAACTCCAGTTATTCTGAAGATCACGTCATGGCTATTTGTCACTGATTAACGAGCTGTTTTAGAATCTTTCAAATTAGAACCTTTTCAAAACAGCAGTTAGGTATATTTTCTTCAATATATATTTTAATGGGTTCCATTAACAATAATTAGAAACTTTGTTTGTTACTTCTGATTTTTAAGAAGTTCTTTACCTTTACTTATACTTACTGCTAATCTGACTTTGATGACTTTGTTCCTGTTTTGTCTCAGTCACAGGTGTTGTCAATAGGTATGATAAAATTTAAGTTTTGGTTGGTTAATCTAACTGGTATTAATAAACTAAACTCAGCTGAGACTGCCCTCAAGATCATGCTCAAGTCCCTGTTTTTATATGAGAACTGTCACATTGACATGATCTTGAGGGCAGTCTCAAAGCTGAGATTAGTTTTTTAATACCACCCTAAGAATGGATTCCGACACTAGCGACTTTTAGGTACTTTTAACAGGCATTCGAGATGCGCACCCAGAGATCTAGAATTCTCTCTTGACTCGGACTACAGCGCTTGATATTATTCGTTATAGATATTAAATTACACATCTGTATCACCACAAAGGTAGACAGGCGTGTATTTTATAGTATAGCACTCCTAGTCACCTATGTTTACTTCCCATGTAGGTAATAACGTTACTTAATGCTCTTTAACCGGGCACAAATCCTGGAAACAACGTGATATTAATTATTTACGATCGAAACATGAATTCAAACTAAAGTCGAATTCAGTGGTTTAGTTACGACGTAAGTCACGCGTTTTCCGAACAGAGCTATCATCGATTACAATTTCATAGAGCGCCTAAAACGCAGCGTATCTATTGGGCGCACACCTCAGACGATACCGTAAATAAGTGCTTAAGTCCCTACCTTAATTAGTTAAATTTAAGAGATAGTTAACACGTTGACAGTTCAGTGATCCATATACGGGCCATGACGGACTAGCTCCATACGGCCGTGACCCATACATTACGCCCGTGGTCACTAAGAAACGACCAAGTACGTCACGAGCATTAATATGCATACACTTTGGTACCATGTCACATTAACTTTTTTGACAAATTGAACTGTAAGTCTCACTAAATGTCAAATATTATGTTAGTGCGACAGAGTCCTAAAGTGGGTAAGTACATTATATTGCTCATGACTGTATGCAATAACGGCGGGTGCCTGACTTCGATCCCGGGTAACTTAGCAAAGGTTTGTTTTACAATAAGTATGTTTGATGAATGCTACTGCCCAGCTGTTTGAAGGCTGAAATGACTGAAGGTTTAGTACAAATATTCAAAAATATCTGTTTATTGGAATTCCAATAAACTATTTACGTTTTTAACAGGACGAAACTGAATAAAAATTGAAGAAATATGCGAGACTTAAGTAAATCATTTTATATATGCGTCCCCATATATATCACGTGTTAAATTACTAATGAATTTGCTGCCATTAGCGTAATTTCGCTGCAGCGCAATCTCTTTCCTCTTCTAACTAGCAAGTGCTACACTTCGCTACATTTTACAGGGTGTTAGTGACATCGTAACGAATACTAAGAAGGATTGTTCAGACCATGATTCTGAGTTAATATCAAGTGGAATTTTCCGTCGCAAAATTCATGATTATTTTTATACTTTTGCTCGCGTGTCCTGTATTAGTTCGAAGCTTTGTATGGCGGCCATTTTGTTTTTTTTTTTTTACCGGCAATTGGATTCGACCAAGATTTTGATAGGTCTCATGAAAACCAAAACGTTCCAGGTGGCCCCCTGATGCGGAGCAGTTTTCAAAGTTGACGTTCCGATCACACCCCTATACATATTTTTTGTCCATGAGGAATTTTCTAGAAAAACAAAATTTTTCGTTTTGTTCTTCCGCCATTTTGTTTTTTTTTCACCGGCGATAAAATTTGACCAAGATTTAAATAGGTTTTGTGAAAACAAAAAAGGTCCAGATGCGATAGTTTCGCCAGGCCGTAGGGTGCCGCCCTGATGCGGAGCAGCTTTCAAAGATCGAGAAGTATTTCCATACTCCACAAGACGTTCCGATTACAACCCTATACAGTTATTTTCCCCGTGACGTTTTCTAGAAAAACAAAATTTTGTATGGCGGCCATCTTGTTTTTCCGCCATTTTGTTTTTTTTTCACCGGGGATTGGATTTGACCAAGATTTAAGTAAATAGATTTCGTGAAAACAAAAAAGTTCCAAGTGCGATAGGTTTGCCAGGCCGTAGGGTGTCTCCCTGATGCGGAGCAGTTTTTCAAGATCAAACAATATTTCCATACTCGACAATATGTTCCGATTACAACCCCGTACACAATTTTTACCAACAAGACATTTTCTGGAAAAACAAAATTTTGTATGGCGGCCATCTTGTTTTTCCGCCATTTTGATTTTTTATCACCCACGATAGATTTTGACCAAGATTTAAATAGGTTTTGTGAAAAAAGAATCGTTCCAGGTGCGATAGTTGCGCCACACTGTAGGGTGTCTCCCTGATGCGGAGCAGTTTTCCATGATCTGGAAGTTGTCCCATACTCACCGGGTGTGGTCCTGATCACATCCCCCATACATCATTTTTACCCCCCGACACTCCTTCTGGGAGAACAACCAGTTTCACTTATACCTCGTACAAGTACATACAGGGTAGCCATACAATTAGGTATGGGTGTTAAGTGACACCGTAACGAATACTGAGGGGGATGATTCAGACGATGATTCCGAGTTGATATCAAGTGGAATTTCTTGTCGTAAAATTCATTAAATTTCTTGTGTTTATTTTCCGTTGTATACTTTTGCGAAGGAAAATTCCATTTAATATCCAGTCACAATCATGGCCTGAATCATCTCTCAAAGTTTTCATTACGATGTCACTAACACCCTATATAAATTGGATATTAGGATTACTTAACACGAAATAATTCGTTCTACTTTCGCCCACCAGATGTCGATAATAAACCTTACCCTTTTATTGTGGATAAACACCACGAGGAGTCGCTACATGGTATAATCATGTCGCCCTGTGAACACCTCCCATTTATATTATATTATATAAGACGCGCTTTAAACGACACGGTAATCTGTCGTCGCCACATTGGAAACGCGGCCTATCGCGTCGCGCGCGTTATTTGGAGGCCATGGTAAGGATACAGGTGTGCAAATAAAAAAATAAACAAATTTTATATTTTTTATTAAACTTTCTCCTTATAAATCCATCGATTGCTAACATAATATAGAATAACGTACATAGAAGCCATGTGTGATATACATAAAAACATTACATACCATATTTTATATGACAGCTAACAAGCAACGGTTCCAAGCACCGCCTGCGACTTTATGTACTCGGATTCATTCATACCTATAATTGCTGATATATAAAGTTATAATGTGAAAATCGTAACCTACGCAAGAACACTTGCCTGTTGGGAGCTCAGTTATTATGAAATGATATTATACTTCGTCCTGATTTGCATGTGATTGTGCTAGGTAGGTGATGTGCTACGTTATTTGTACCTCAGATAATGATTCATGTTCATATTGCGTTTCAACTAACAATTCGCCTTGCTTCAAGAGCTGTGACATATGATACATGCAACATTTTATCTAGGTGTATGTATCTGTGCGCCTGTCGCATGCATTTGGTTGGTCATAAGATGGACGCGGCACGCTTAACTATCTACAAGCTTTTAACAACATTATCGAGATGCGATACACGCTTAAATAAAACTAGTAAAATATTATTTTTGCCTACTGGAGACTCATTTTTATGCCCCTCACGTAAGTATTTGTTTAGCCTAAAAGCAAACAATGCCATCCAAAATGCATGAAATGCTGCACGCCGATCTACCAGTGTTGGAAATGTCCGTATACACAACAGGACCCTTCGTCTGATTCGATCGACAACCAGAGTTTCACTTTCGTAATATTTAGTACCTTCCGAGTAGTGTAAGAAAAATAATAGTACCTTTACAGTTAAACAAAAAACTTGAATTAATTTCCAGCAGGACCCTCCGTGGTTTGAAGGTCTTCGGACCATTGGTGTATATCCCTGTATAGCGGTGCATTAGTACCTTCAGATTATCTTCGTTTTCTTTTAAAACAAATATTAGTTTATAAGAAATAAATCTACAAAATTTTTATACTGCCAGCAGGACCCTTTTTTGTTTTGGTGCTTTCAGTCCAGACATTCATATTTCCTAGCAGCAGTATATTAGTACTTTTCAAAAAAATATCGCTTAATTAAAAAAAAAATGTATTAAAAAGTAATAAGACTGATTCTTTATCAGAGAAAATATTCTAACACTTTTATTTATGTGATGCAACCAATGATCTACTATGATCTTTATTAACCCACGCTGAACAACGTTTGATTGATAATTTCTATTGGTAATTGTAATTTTGATTGGTAATTGTAATTTTGATTGATAATTCCTAATGTAAATTTTTGTAAATATAATTTATTTTTTGTTATAATTTTCATTGTGTTTTCCTTTTTGACGATATCAAACTACGTACCTACCTAATATAACATGAAAACTGTTTTTTATTTCATTGGTTGCATCACATAAATAAAAGTGTTAGAATATTTTCTCTGATAAAGAATCAGTCTTATTACTTTTTAATACATTTTTTTTTAATTAAGCGATATTTTTTTGAAAAGTACTAATATACTGCTGCTAGGAAATATGAATGTCTGGACTGAAAGCACCAAAACAAAAAAGGGTCCTGCTGGCAGTATAAAAATTTTGTAGATTTATTTCTTATAAACTAATATTTGTTTTAAAAGAAAACGAAGATAATCTGAAGGTACTAATGCACCGCTATACAGGGATATACACCAATGGTCTGAAGACCTTCAAACCACGGAGGGTCCTGCTGGAAATTAATTCAAGTTTTTTGTTTAACTGTAAAGGTACTATTATTTTTCTTACACTACTCGGAAGGTACTAAATATTACGAAAGTGAAACTCTGGTTGTCGATCGAATCAGACGAAGGGTCCTGTTGTGTATACGGACATGTGTTGGAAAGACACTGGTAGATCGGCGTGCGGCATTCAGATATTCAAATACTTTTGGCGCATGCGCTATGGTTACTCGTGCGCGCGTCACCGAAGACGCAAAATCAACACAAATGCACACTGATGTAGACATAGCTATAGAAATTTAACCAGTAATTTTTTTATCTTTACAACTTTGGAACCGCTGGACGGATTTTAAGAGATATTTTTTTTATTGAGTGTAGCTAGTTTTACCAGCATGGCCGACCAGGACGAAGTCTAATTTAATTCGAGCCCAACACCTCTCTCTGTCTCTAACACCACGAGTTTCCGAACCACACCAACTAAAAGTTATACAAAAATGTTATACAAAACTCATAAGAAAGAAACAACCATTAAGTATAAGTAATTTTAATAAGGCCGTTTGTATATTCACCTACATGATTAAAATCGTATATAAATGGGCTGTAGTGAAAATTTATACATTACCTACAAGCAAAAAAGTGTACGTAATAAATTTGGAAAAGAGTGTTACAAAACCTTGCTACATTGCTTGCTATTACAGCAAGGATACGTTTACTTTCAGTCGTTCACCTAATCGTAACGCCAAATGTTTTAAAAGCTGTACAGAGGATAAAACTACGGTAGAGTCTAGATAACCATCATTATATTACTGGAGAAGGACCAGTTACCTACTGCTTATTTATGAATTGAAATAATATTTATATGGAATTCCTATACAGTCAGAAACTTTAGATTCCAGCATGAAATAATTAAGAAATTTTGAATTTGTTATTTATACCTACTATATTTATACGACTAATTATTATACGGATATCTGTATCCAGTTTACGAATGATTCAACATAATTCATAGACGTGTGTTATGTAGTGATACTGAATTGATTCTATATACAGTGTATTGATAACCAGATAAAGTTCCAACACACTACAAGAATAATTTCACAAAGTGATAATATTTCACTTTGTGAAATTAAGGTAAGATTTTCAATGTTCAAATAAATTCATACATACATAGATCGCTCAAAATATACTAAACATATCTAAAATCACATTGAAAGAAATGAATACGTTAATAAATAACTAAATGGGCAAAGCTTTTCGCAAAAACAGATTACATTTTGAACGCTAACTACTTATTATACAAAAATTGTTTATGCATGTGTTAAATAACTTATTATGTTTTATTACATTACCACATTCATTTTGCTAAGACCATATTGTGTGTATTATGGTGATGAGCAGGGGGGGTTAACAAAGCCACGTCAAAGTAATTCATCTAAAAAAGCAATGTTGCTATTTGTTTGCATTGCGCACTTACTTTTAAATGCGCAAATGTCAAATAAGGGATTTTCTTTTTATTTTATTCTTATTCCTAGCTGCTGGATAGATGGCGCTGAACTTGGCAGGTTACTGCAAATAACGAAACCTTAATTATTTATTTTTCTGCGATGAAATTTTGAAAACAAAACTTGTTATAAAAAATACATATTACGTCACGTCTTGAAAATAAGCAAATAACAAGGAAAAATGAATCAATCTCTTATTAGTTCGTGGCATCTTTGGCAATGGCCCAGTAACGTAGTTGGTTAAGCGCCATCTGACGAGTTATTGAGAACTATTATTATTTTTTGACTCTAAAAAAGAAAATCTCCCATTGCAATATTGCTTTTATAGATGAATTGATTAGTTGTGGTCTTTTAACCCCCCTGTACAATTCTATTGCTGTAACACATATATTATTGTTCTTAATGCACGTTATAGCTTTTATTGCGTGTCATTTTATTGCTTGTTCGAAAAGATAATAACAAGTTAATTTGACCAATCGTAACATTACTTCAAGGTTCTACTGGAATTATCGATAACTCAAGCATCTGTATGTGTGGGTTATCACTGGTTATGTCCAAGGCGAGTGAGCGAGTTCCCGCTCGGTGCATTGTCTCTCAGTCCGTGTTGTGCACTTGGAAATGGGCGCACACTTTAATACATTTACATAAAAAATGTATTGCACATCCACTTCCCCAAGTCCCAACAAGTCCATCGTCACGGTAGTGGAGCGGTTCTCCAAGTATATTTACTGAGAGGAGTGAAATTGTTCATATGAGTCATTTTTGTGACGAACAAATTGCAGGTCTACAGCCGGGATTCTTATTATTTTTAATACAACATCACAATAAATAAAACTTAAAATTTATACAAAGTAAATGTAATGCACACTGTGTAATAATTACGCTATTACCACAGCATCTTATACACAACCTAAATGATACCGTCAAAGTCGATTTGTTAATGATTTTTAATAGAATCATTAATGACATTAATTCCATTAGTCCCTGATCCTATTAATATATCTTTTATTTTAATCCACTCATTACCTACATACACTAACAAAGAAATGTTATATTATTGTATGAAAATATTTTTTTTTATTTTCGTAACATGAAGAAAGTTAAGCAGTGATTATGATCCTTAATTTATTTAATTTTGCTATTGGGTATGCTAAATTATGGAGATAATTTGGTTTGATACCATATGATGATGATGATACCATATTTTTCTATTAAAAACTGAGATTGAAAATCAA
Source organism: Pectinophora gossypiella (assembly GCF_024362695.1). Classification (NCBI taxonomy): domain Eukaryota; kingdom Metazoa; phylum Arthropoda; class Insecta; order Lepidoptera; family Gelechiidae; genus Pectinophora; species Pectinophora gossypiella. The sequence continues at coordinate 18,493,604 of NC_065433.1, forward strand.
GTTAAAAATTACTTTAAAATAATTAAAAAATCTCGATGACCATTCTACCCCTAAGACGTTGGTCACGTTAAAATAAACTTGACACAGGAAAACAGGCCAAAGACCTCCAATAAAGAAAACATATTTCGTGATTGGCTGGTAATAAAAATAATATATATTTTGACAATGTAAATCGTTAAAAAGTAACAAGTCGTTCCGTTTTGCGTGTATCACGTCATCAAGGTAATAAAATTTAAAAACATATATTTGGAAATATCCAGTGAACTAAAAGTTAAAACAAGCAATTATATTACTTTCTTAAAATAATGTATATTATCATTAAAAAGAAATGCCAAATTCTTTTTTAGCATACCCAATTGTAATAACTATCAATCTTAGTAGAATCAAGGATTTGCAATATAAATGCATTAATAATCATTATTTAGCATAATTTAGTGTCTTTCCAAGTCTGCTACTCTAATCTGTATCACATCTTGGGTCGTGGTCGAAGTGCGGGGGAGGGGAAGCGGCGAAGGCACCATCGCATACTACATGTTGACGTAAATAATTACATTCAAATGTTACCACTTTAAAATATTAGAAGTACTAGCTTTCATTGAAAAATCTAGCTTAGTATTTTAGTCAATGGTGCTGATTCCCGTATACACCATCTGAGTTTATTTTAAGTTATACCTGTCATTTTCTTATCCGCCAAAAAGGGAAAAAAAAAAATTATGGAACACGTCAATATTAGGTAGAAATTAAAATAAACCCTTCCAAAATTTTCTATTGGCCAATAACCCGACCGAATTAAGTTCACAGCACACGCATTGCATACGAGCGAGATGCATATTTTATTCGCTCGGGCTTTTCATTCATTTTAAGATTAACAGTTGTCAATCATCCGTCATTTCCTTTTCGGCAAATAAGAAAATGACGGGTATTCCCTTAAAATAAAACTAGGAGGTGTCTGCAGGAATCGGGGCCAATATATGTATTGTAGTTTCACTAGTAATACGAAAGTACTTACTATCTCGCTCTTCCGCAATTATCTATATTTTCTGCGTATCACCCGCAATACTATTCAAATTCCATACACAACACACGGTTATACCACTAGGTTTTTGTTGTTAGCATTGACTAGAGATTATAGTCTCGAAAATGAGCCCCGGCCATCGGGTTTCCCGCGTTACAAGTCGCCGGCGTACAGCTCTCTCAGCCAGACAATACAACACAAAACATATTTTTCATTTATCCGAGTATTGTGTATATGAAATAGTTCCTTGCAGAAACAGAGTTGATATTTTTAATACGTACACAAATGAAACCCACTAAATCCGAGGATATTTCAGTGAAGGTTTTAGAGTAGCAGACACCAACATCCTGTTTTCTATATCATACATATTGGCTGCAACAAGACTGGGAACTCAACAAAATCCACATGAGGATCCGTATTATCCTAAAGTAACGTCATTCCAAAATACTATAGGGAAAATAATTGCTACTGCTTCAATAAACTCACTATATAGGTGCACAATCAAACAATTCTCTACGCATGAAATAAATAAGGTACATACATAGTTTCAATAATATATATGGTTCAATAAAAATCCATAGCACCAAAAAAATAACTTATTTACAAAAGGCACCTTACATACAATTGCAATATTTCTTTTATATTTTTTCCTCCATATTTTCCCTTTCTATACCTATTTAAATTTCCAATATGTTCTCATGATATATTCCAATATCACGTAAGTTGTCTAATTCAGTCGAATATATATTATTATGGGTCTACCTCGATTTGTTCGCTACTACTCACCTCACGTCGCCGGCAGCCAATATATACGTTATGAAAACCGCTCGCATTTCATATTCATTCCTATTTTAATTTATATTGCGTTTTGCAACGTCAGAGGATGATTGTGAGTCGCCCCATGACCGTTGTGCGCAGTGAAATCGTCTTCGATTAGTTTTGGTACATTTTCAGGCAACTTATTTTGACTATGCTCTGCGGACATCCGTTCAGTTTGGATGAAGTTGGCCGATATGTGGCCTGCATTGGTGTTCGGTTCCAAAACGTGTTGGACGTTACCATTGTTGGTTTCTACTGTCGGAGCATTGGCATTCGGTGAATTATCTATTGGTTGCTTGTTGTTTGCTGCTGACGTCTGCTCTTGCGTATTGTCCTCAATCTGAAATTATCAAATATTTTAAAGTTGCTTTGGAAAACTATTATTCTTATCGTATCACATGAGCGCCAGTCGTATAAGGAAGTTTATGAGGAAATACACATTCGCATACAATTTCCCTGTTTGGGACTTTTAATACTATGCATGTTAAGAAACCGGCTAGTCCAGTGATCGGCAAACGGATAATAAGGTATAAAAATGCATGGCCAAGGACGTAAATGAACTCTTAGCTTAGAACGTGCTACGCTGATATAACACGGTGGATTTATTATAGTGAGAAATTATAAAGCGGCACCGTACAGTTTATTAAATTTCATTATCTATTTTCAAACAATACTAAAAGCGGATGATAATTTGATTTCTGATAGCTCACATTTTTGCTTACAGGGATTATCAGCACCAGCTTTTCTACGCAAGTAACCATGAATTCAAGACAAAAGTCAAAACTGTTGTGTTGTTAATTTTATTAAATGCGCATTTAAAAAAAATATTAGCATCAAATTTTTTAATCGTTCCTGTTACTCATAACATCAGAGCCCATTCAGAAAACTTGTTTCATGCGATCGGGAATCGAACCCAGGAGGTAGCCGTTGTTTTCTTCTTGTTCCACAACTAAAGCAAGTAATGAAATTTTACACAGTAAAAATAAAATATAAATAGTATGCGTAGCTTTTAGGTCTACTGAGCGCAAACAAAAAATTTACCAATGAGGATGAAAAAAAGTATTTCTCCCAACAGGTGTCGCTATTGTTGAGTTTTCTTAAATTTTGTCAGTTCTCGGTACTATTTGAGTAAACAAAAGTATTGTTTTGGTTATATTTTTTCACTATAACCCTTTGTGCAGCGTGTAACTGCAAAATCATAGTGTAATATTTCTTCTCTAAACATGGGAAAGAAGAAATCTTAGAAAAACGACTTTCCAATCAAAACTGCCTTTTCCAACTGATGGCTTTTCTTTTTCGTAACTCATCCTTCAGATGGGATACACTTCGCGTTGTACCACATTTTATTATATTTGGCAGGACAGTATGGAAGAACTATCAAAATTTAGGAACACTCAACATTGCTGCCGCCTAAATTTGAGCTTCAAGTTTTTATCCTCATTCTTCTAGTAACACTTATGCTAAATGCTGACCAGGGGAGTTAAAAGGGCAAATTGAAGCATCTAAAAAAAATGCATTTTGACATTTTTAGGCATTGCGCACTTACTTTTATAAGGGCACATGTCAAATTACAATATTGGTTTATAGGTGAATTGCTTCGATGTACCCTTCTTAACCTCCCAAAGTCCATAATATATATGGTTATGATGTTAAGATTGACCTCGGATAATGTGAATTTTATGCTTTCACTAATGCCATATCCCGGACACTTCATACAAACAACCTCGATTTACACAGACATTACTCATTGATATTATCTTACACGCACATCTGTGTGTGTGAGACTTCTGACATGTAACTTGTGACTATGTTCGAGGCGATGAGGTAAAGGTAGCTCAGACCCTGGTGGGGAGCGCAGCGTTACCGTTCTGTACGTAGTATTATTCCTTATTCTATGCTAATACTTGACTGCATTTTTGTAGGTATTTTCTTTGGCTATTATAAATAATATACTGTTATTTTATGTGTCCACAGCTCTCCCGTTAATCAACAGAGCGTGTACATTTGTTATAAACATTTAAAAAAATCAAGATAATTCCATGTGGCTACTGTAATGGCAGCTTTGTAGATCGCGCTATAAACCTACCCTAATAAGGTCATCAACTAAAGGATTTATTTTGAGTTTTATGCGCACAGCTGATGCAATGTTGCAACCACGGACATTTTCAAAATACGCTAGGGAGACAATTTCTGAATAAACCGATTTCCCGTTTATATTTGTTTCTAACATTGAATTTATTAATATTACCCTAAAAATAGACAATACAATAATTTTCTGTTTACAAATAATAGGTCACAATTTTATTATAATAATACAATTTGTCGCATAATCAGAAACATACGTAACTTCGTCACGTTCAACTAGGCGTTTAAGTGTTCTGAATCTGACCTGGTCCAAACGAACCCATTACACTAGCGGCATTGCCCCGTTGGCATTGTTTGTTTCTATAAACTGTTTATTGTCTAAAAGTTAACTCAATGTAAATATTACATTTTTTCATATAATGATCATTCGCAGTTGCAAAGCAAAATATTGAAATAAAGAAGAAAAATACAAGTTGAATATTACGCAAGGCAGCTTTTATTTGGATACTTACATTATTTTGTTCGGACAGGTCCAGTAGATCGGCAGTGACGTTGCCGTTGTTGGGTGTGGGGTTCGATTCCTTGGCCGGTGCCGGCGCGGCGTTGTTTGATTGTGGAGCGCTCACTTCCTCTTGAGGTTTTGTTTCTTCTGGCTGCAATATTAAAATATGAGCGTTAAATGTCGCTTAGGTTTCTTTCACATTGATGTAATCAATTTGTACTTACGTAAGTACAATTTTTTGCACAAACGTTTTGCTGCAATATTTACATTTATGTAACCATGTATATCTTTTTGATTTTATTATATTTCACACAATAAACAGTCTACATACGGCCCAATGCTGGGCATGGGCGTCTCGTCAATTAACTAGAGGAGTCTGAAGCATACTTCACCACGCTGCTTCACTGCGATAAAAATTGTATAAACCTCGGTGAAGTGTGAATGCTTCGTTTATCCTGCGTTGGGTGCATCTATGTTTACCACAATTTGGTATATAGCCGTGGGTGTACGTTATGTTAATAATGACCTGACTAGCGGCGAATCCCAGTAAATCTCCAGTGGCGACAGCGTTGCCGTTGTCGGCCGGGGTCGGCGCGGGCTGATCGGCGGCTGGAGCGGCAGGGGTAGACCCCGTCTGCGCCTGCCCTTTGTTCTCCTGTTGCTTCTTATCTTCTTCCGCTTGCTGTCAATATCACAATTATGTTATTTTAATACGATCATTAAAAGTTTGAACGCTAAGAAAATATATTACAGCTAGTCGCAGTTGATGGGAAAGATTAATGTTTCACACTCTTATTTTACTTTTCAAATGCTAAGTTTTGTGTATTCGTTCTAAGACTTCTGAGAATTTACGCAAGCATAATTTGTTTTTGCTATAATCCAGTTCATTCGACAAATATTATTGTGCGCCGATTTATTAAGTTCCTTAGAAAACTGTGAAGACAGAAATTGCGTTATGATAAATTAATTTAAAATAGCAGAATCGTCTTCTTTAGGTGAAATGCTCAAAACGTTTTTAGACCCTACGCTGCTTTATTCAAGTTATCAGTAAAGAAATAGCAACGCGTTTATTCTGCGAACGACTTGAAGGATTATAAATTGCGTCGATTTATATCGAAAATGTCGTGATAAGTACCTTCTTGAGCCGAGTCCGCGCCATGATAGCCTCTACGCGCAACTTGCGCGCTAGCCGCTCCTTCTCCTCTCGCTCGGCCTCCTCCCTGCGGATCTTCTCTGCTTCCTCAGCAGCTTTCCTCTTCTCCTCATCTTCCTTCAAGCGGGCTTGGCGCTCAGACTCTTCGCGCGCCTTACGCTCCGCTTCTTCCCGTTCCAACTGCTGCTGCGCCTATAAACAAAAGATTCTGTCTAGCGGCGAGATTTTACACTAAATATTTATGACACGATGACGGATTAAGCGAGCCGCGTTTCTATGAGTTTATGAGCTTAATGATTAGATGACTTTTCTGATTATTTTCATTCGCTTAAACCATAAAATAACATCGCATTACGTAGATTTCGCTATAACTGAATAGTAAGGCATCAATCACTAAAGCGCAAATAAACAAGAAGTCGCTAATTCGCTCAGCATTTCCTAGACAAACTCAACACTCAACTTAGCGTTTACAATATGCGCTTGTAACGCATATTTTAAATATATTTTCAGAAAATATCTAGCGCATAGCACATCAAAGTAAGATTTAACAAAATACATTGTGAACAAAAATATTTTTACATTTCATCAAGTGGCATGTCATAAGTTCGCCAGCAACATTTTATAACACCAGAAGTTAACACTTCTCTTGACTATGTACAAATATGAGTTGGTGAAACCGCGGCTCGCTAAGGCGTAGCGTAGACCAGACAAGAAGTATCAGCGAAGCGATGACAGTACAAAACCAGTGGTTATTACAGAGAATCAGTATTTCGCAACAATATTCTGAGTAAATCCCATTTCTCTAGGCAGTGTAAGCTAGTATTGTTGAATTGTTTATCTTATACTTTATGACTTACTATATTCTGTAGATATTATTTTACTAATTTGCTCCTTAGTTCGTTCGCTGAAGTATTTTTGTCGAGTCCACGTTGCGCTTAAGTCTTGTATTCAATAGTGCCGCAACACATATATTTTTCTTTCACTGAATACGAAGCTTTACTAGGATAATGCGGGAGCGACATGTTACGCAGATGGTTGACAATGAGCTCTATTTATATTAATAGAGGATCTTAAGTTCAGCATGAGGGTTGAGTTCGCAATTTATTTTACGTTTTTTATCTACTCCACGTGCAGCTGTGTAGCAACTAGGTTTCCTTCAGACAGAGAGCGGTCCCGCGTTCACGTTTTGCTTTCCTCGTAATGTATTACATTACAAAGACATACCCCACACAACAGGCAATGTAACGTAATACAAATCAGATAGTGACTAATTTCGATCTGACCCTCAGCCCAGTAGATTAACATGTAAATATAAGGTGTGTATGTGTGTGTGTGTGTGTATCTTCGTAACATGTCACGATTCTGACCTCAATAGCCTTCCGCAGCTTCTCCTCTTCCATACGGCGTTGCAGCTGCGCCAGCTCTCTCGCCTCCTCCTCCTCCCGCCGCTGCCTCTCTTCTTCTTGCCGCTGTCTCTCTGCTTCCTCTTCGGCCTCGCGCTGTAGTCTGTAATATCACTTTTGTGTTATACTACTTACAGGACGAAACCTGCAATTATATTGCAGGTGCGCTGACGTGCAATGATTGTAACACGCTCAGGGGGGTTAAAATGGCCACATCGAAGCAATTCATCTAAGTAAGCAATATTGCAATTTGACATTTGCTCATCAAAAAGTAAGTGCGCAATGAAAACAAATGTCAAATAGCAATATTGCTTTCTAGTACGTCAGACATATGGAGTGGATCTTCGGCGCGTCTAGCAATGATTGGAGACGTGTGACCGAATACAGATGGCGAGAAATTTACTTGAAAACAACTTCTAAATACACGTGATTTTTCTTGCGTAACTTGCTGTGGGCTTGTCTCCGGCAGTAACTGTTTGAATATGGGTATGATATCAGACAGATTACGATCCCAGGGTCTACATGCATAATGTTGGAGATGATATAATAAATTGGTCAACATTATTATATCACGGCGGAGTATGCTCTATAGCTCTCCCTCTTGTTGATTGACGGGAAGGGCTATCGCAGTATCCGGGATGTTTATGTCATTACCTTTGCCTCTCGAGCTCTGCCTGCCTCTCAAGCTCTTCGCGCGCGCGGCGGCGCCTCTCAGCTAGCGCGGCCTTGGCCTCCTCCTCGGTCGTTATACGGCGAGCCGTCATTGACGCTGCAAACAAACATCGTCAGTCAATAGTAGTAGGCTTGTCCAATGAAATATTTTTTAACGAAAAATCTAGAAAATAGAGCGAACAGATATGGAATGATCTTTCATAAAATACACACTACAGTATTTTCCTTACTATGTAATAGTGCCTTATGAACTTTGTTCATGTTCCCTAACTAAAAAAAAGAATATCATAAATACCCCCTATTTTTCAATAAACCTTTTGTTGGTGGTGGTGTAACTCTCAACGAGGTAAATATTTTAGAAAGTTGTCAACACTGGCCGGAATTAAAAAAATAAGCTGGAAAAAGAACATCCTTTCGGCGGGACATTCACTTAAAATAGGAAGAAAAGCATTTAAGTTGTCTAGGTTTATTACTTGAATTGTAATAATCTTTATTCTTTGCTGTTGACATATAATTCTAGAACATATAAGGCATTTGATTGTTACTGTTTTTGAAGAGAAAATATATGTGGTACAATTTAACTGAGGTGAGGTTTATCATAGTGGTTTACTAGTTTGGAAATTGGGAAAATAGCACACACTAGCTTGCTATTTGGATAATTATATCCATTGAAGTGTAGGATGATAAGAGTGATATATCTATCGTACTAAGCTTTATATCGTCAGTGCGAAAGAGACATATCTCTCATCTCTTTCTTCTTTGTTTGTTCTCTGTTTTGCTGTCATTCTAATTATGCTACGTTTTAAGGGGTATAAGTAGGCAATATATCAGTCAGAAATGACCTCCCACCTGTCATTTCTGAATCATCAGTCTTCTCTTGCGAAGGTTCCTTCTTCTCCTCTCGTTTGTCTTCTTTCTTCTCGACTGGCTTCTGTGCTTCTGCTTTGTGTTCGTTGGCAATCTCTACCGGTTTGGGGGTTTCGGTCGCTTTCTCTTGCGGCTTAACTTCTACGGTTTCTTTGTTTTCGCTTACCTGTACAGTGCGTGAAACAATTTTAAGTTTTGTAATATTAAGTAAAGAAAAGAAAGTTTTAAAAAAAGTGCAGTATGACAGAACCATAGTCTGTATTATTTAAAGGTAATGGAAATTTTGGTAATATTGCAGAATCTGATAATTATTTAAATAAGTACAAAGGTAATAATATATTATATTATGTTGTGCCTATCATGGTAATGTAATCACCGCTGCTGAAATTATACTTGGAATGATATTTTATTCTACGAATGTGATATTCACATTACCTTAACATCTACATTTTGGTTGTGAGCGTGCGTTTGCTCCTCTCCATTCTGGATCTGCAAGGCTTCCAGTTTTTGTGTCACCTCGATTGCGCTCACCTGGTTCTTGTCTGTTATGACGTGATTCTGAAAGAAAAAACACAATGAGAATGATGCATTCGAAGAGGGTCGCGTCCTAGGTTCAGGATAAATTATGAAATACTGATTACTAAATAAAGACAGATCTAAAACTAACGAAAACCATTTTCTTTTTCTATCTTCTTCTATCGTGTGGGTTGTGAGGTGAATTACCAACCCTATCAACCCCCTGCCCCTGCTGTCTCTGGTGTCAGGGTTATTATAGAGCCGCCAAAGGCCCCTTGACATGGCTTATGTAACGACTACATACTTACATGAGTGAGTAGTAACCGGGACCAACGGTTTAACGTGGCTTCCGAATCACGGATCATCCTATTTTTTGGACAATCAGGTGGTGGTTTTTTCTATTTAACTTATTTAATCAAGAAGTACGTAATAATACGACGGACATTTTGACACGTTTTTCTATGACGTCACAGGGTGCTTTTTCATACAAATTCCATAGTAATTTAGTGTTTTGACGTTTAGTAAAACTTAACTGATTTGAGTAGTTGGAAACTACCCTATTAGATGGACAACCATTATCTTCTTTGTCATATCTAATTTGAAATTATTATACACAGACGATTGTGTTTTGATAAATGATACCAATTACACAAAATACTTACGTCGTGTTTTGCTAAATAACCTACATTTATTGTATCTTTAGTTGGTACATTTAGAAATAGCATTGAACGACTATTATAAATATGTGCGTCATTCATTGTTTAATTTCACTATTTACATTAATACACCTTTGTAATTCTGATGACACCTGTTCTGTGGTTAGATAGGTCTCAAGGTGTTATAACTTTGATTCAAATACCAGGATTTTTGTAATATATATATTGTACATGACAATATAATGTAAACTGAATAACTTAAGTAAATAAATATAACTTAAACATAGCTGGCGAGGAGAGGGCGTACATACAATACATTTCAGCCTACCCCTTGGTGTGATGCTGTTATTTCATAGTTACAAGTACATCCTCTTCATAGAAACTTTGCAAAAAAGGTTATTATAAAGTTAGTGATTATTTAGAAGATATGAATGCATGGGATTAACTGTCTGAGAACTGATATTAGGTAGCTAAATTACTCAATATTTTACGTTTATTTTTTTTTTTAAGAACTTCTAGGGCCCTGTGCCGAGGTTTTTCTTGCAGCTTCTTTTCACCGGCTATAAAGGTTGTGAGAAGCTGCAGTAGTTTAAGACGGATGAGACGTTCGTTATGTAAAAATTGACGATTGAAAGCGTAACTATGTTACCTATGAATTTGATAGCGACTCTAGTATGTGTAATGTGATGTGGTACGCACACATCAGAAATTACATGATGATAAATGACAGGATGAGTCACTTTTTCTCTTCTGAAAACTGATCAAATACAGGACAGGGGATAAAAATTAAGTTTTTGTAATCGTTAAAATATACTTTCACGGGACGCGTCGGCCATTCAATTCCGTACAATATTGCCATGCAAAAAATATTATTAAATATTTTATACTTGTGTTGCCAGCAACAGGGGAAGGAGCAATGTATGTACATGTCTAGTAAGTAGGTTTGTGTAGTTGTAGGAGACACGTGACTGTTTAAACTAAACTAAAAAGAAGGAACTTACATTGATCTTAGCGACTTCTTTGTCGACGCTAGGCTCCTTAGAAGCGGCTGGTGTCGGAGACAAGGTGCGTCCGGGCGACGCTGACAGCGACTTGCCGCGCGGAGTCTGTATACATAAGATTCAAGGTTCAATTTGGTCCCGGTTTGCTTACGTAAATATTGGCCCCGATCCCTGCAGATACCATCTTATTTTATTTTAAGTTATATCTATCATTTTCTTATCCGCCGAAAAGGAAAGGGACGGATAATTGACAGCTGTTAATTTTAAAAAAGAATGAATAAATGGGAGAATCAAACAGGTATCTCGCTGGTATACAAACCGTTTGACGTGTGCTGTCAACTTAATTCTGTCGGCTTATTGGTCAATGTAAAATTTTTAGATGTTTGTGTGATTATATTTGTACCTAAAATCGATGTGTGTTCCATAAATTTTATTACCTGTCCCTTTTCTTTTCGGCCGAAAAGAAAATGTAAGTTAAAATAATATTAGGCGATGTCTACAGGAATTAGCACTAGTTACTATAGTCACAGCCTCCGTGGTCTAGTGGTTAGAGCATTAGGCTCACGATCTGGAGGTCCGGGTTCGATTCCCGATGGGGGCATTGTCGAAATCACTTTGTGACACTGTCCTTTGTTTGGTAAGGACTTTTCAGGCTTGAATCACCTGATTGTCCGAAAAAGTAAGATGATTCCGTGCTTCGGAGGGCACGTTAAGCCGTTGGTCCCGGCTATTAGCCGTAAAAACACCTCCACCAACCCGCATTGGAGCAGCGTGGTGGAGTATGCTCTATACCCCCTCCGGTTGATTGAGGGGAGGCCTGTGCCCAGCAGTGGGACGTATATAGGCTGTTTATGTATGTATGTACTATAGTCACTGTGATCCTGTGGTTTATAGTCACTGATCATTATTGTGCAGGTACACCAGCTTTCCTATCAATCGGGAAGAGCCGGTAGGAACCCCGGTACCGGACTTGCACCAATGAGTTATTAATTTTGAGTTAAGTTTTTAAATATTTTTTAATCGTTCTATACTTAATGTGATCCAAAAATCAAGCAACAACTAGTTTTATATATGCGTCGGCAATTACATTACATTTTTGAATATTTTTTTTTTATGTCATAGATATTAACAAACGGCCTCTGTGGTCCAGTGGTTGAGCGTTGGACTCACGATCCGGAGGCCCCGGGTTCAAATCCCGGTGGGGACATATCACAAAACTCACTTTGCGATCCCTAGTTTGGTTAGGACATTACAGGCTGATCACCTGATTGTCCGAAAGTAAGATGATCCGTGCTTCGGAAGGCACGTTAAGCCGTTGGTCCCGGTTACTATTTACTGATGTAAGTGAGTAATCGTTACATGAGCCATGATAGGGGCCTTTGGCGGTTCAATCATAACCCTGACACCAGGGTCGATGAGGCTGGTATTCTACGTCACAACCCACACGATAAGAAGAAGAACAAAAATAATGCTATTTACTGCACTCGTCAAAAAGCCCGCCCCTGACTAATCCGGGCGCGAAGGTGCCCATTACACTTTTGAATAATTATGTACCCCAGCAATGAGAAATGAACATCTATCGTGTGTTTGGGGAACGTCGGTTGGAAAATCCCTCATTTAAGAGCCGCGCTCTTGTCGGTGTGGCATTTTCTATGCTACTTATTTATGGAAAAAAAAAGGGCAGTAGTTTCCCTCTTGCCGTCCGCCCCTCAGTACTCAGCCTGAAGTGAGTGGGGGACCCTCTATGATATATAAGTATATACCTGACGGCAAATACTAAGCTGTTACGATCGTGTTCGATCGATCTTACAATAAAAACGGCGATTGTACGAAGTTGCGCATTCCGCTAACAATGCCCTTATACGACAATGCCCTAGTAGATGGTAAAACTTTCCCTATTTGAAGTCTGTCAACTTGCCTTATCGTGATCTTTGGCTGGCTTTGGCTTTCTGTGTACTGGCGGCTTGCCGTCTGCCGGATTGGTTGAAGCTGAAACATTAGGTTTAATTACACGTCTATTTAACAAACATAAATCTAATCTGTCTAATGTTGTGGACAGAGTAACAAGTATTCAACAGACAACTTGGAGACACGTTTGGTGTGAAGTGCCTGGGATAAACATAACGGCGTAACTGCATGGCGGCTAATAGCCCATCATCCGTATTACACTAATCTTTTGTCTGTTTTTACAACAACCCAGGGAAGATAAACTGCTGAACGCGGTCCATGTGCTTTATTCGCTGCCAGCCCAACAAAATCAGTTTTTATTTAAAGCGTAATAAATAGGATAAATAAATTGTAGTACTGACCAGGTTTAGCGGCAGCGTGCATAGAGACGGGTCGTGGGCGACGAGGTGTGGTCTGTCCGCGCCGCGGCACGTCTCCGCCGGCCATGGTCGTGCCGTCGCGCGACACCGAGGGCGTCGTCGCCACGCTTAGCGACATCATGTCACCGCCGCCTAACGGTCACATACTATTATATAAGCACGTACAGAAACTCACTCTCGGAATACCTAGCGAGGTGCGCGTAGCCACAAATAATCAGAACACAATCTACAGCCATCTGGTACCACGTCTTCAAGTGAATACCATGTACCGCTTGGTGATATAACATCACCCGTGACTGAAAATAAGCAGCTGAACGCGTTCTATTTTTTATTCGCTCCCAGTCCAATAATAAAATATATAATCTTTATTATATTTATTTTCTTTTGACGACTTACGTAGGGCACTGGCCTTTCCCAGTTTCCCAGTCAGTTTTGCAGTTGTATCTACCATAAGGTTTTGAACTAAACTGATAGCATTAAGCATTTCTTATTCTCACAAGTGTAAGAAACATTGCAATACAGAAAGAACGTGCCTAGTTTAATATCCACAGATAATATCTGATTACTGTCTATGATAGTTTATAGTTATACATTGAAACCATGTGCTTGGGTGATTCTAACTAAAAGGTGTATGTAATAATCCAGTATATCTCTGAAACTGACAATATTGTTTTTACTTACATTAAATGGTTTACGTGTACATACATAGACACATTTAACATTTAGTTATTTACACAGCTAATTAAATAAGCACATTGAACAGTGATTGTTAATTGGCACATCATAATATTAAAGTAATACTGTGAGTGATATGATAACACTTATATGAAGGGACATCGATCGATGGATGTATGTACTATGAAAGCCCAAGACTTGTGTAAAGTTACGAAATGTATTTGCAAATATTGGCGACTGTTGTGGCCAACGTGTTGGTAGAGACGGTTTGCAGAACATGCTGTAAAAAACAGTTCGAAAGTAAAAGTGTTGGTCACGTGTTTGCCGATGTTGGGCCAACGTTATGCGTACCTCTGGGCGTGTTGACTCCTGTGCCGGCAATGGAGGCCGGGCGTGGCTTCCTCGGGGCCGAAGCAGCTCGTCGGACTACGCCTGTCGCGTTGGACATGGCGCTGCCCGGCCTAGAACCCGGCGTCGTCTCTCCCGACCGCGTCTCTGCGTACACCACGCTTATGTACAAGCTGCACTACGCTATAATACGACTCAGTGTCAAGGAATACGGAATAGGTACCTAGGGAACATTGAGGATGATAGAAGGTAGGAATAGCTTTAAAGCCTAAATAGGATTTGTGTGTATTTAGATGATACTACGCTCAGTGGGTAGGCCCGCTACAAGGTGGACCGACGATCTGGTGAAGGTTGCGGGAAGCCGCTGGATGCGGGCAGCGCAGGACCGATCGTCGTGGAGATCCTTGGGGGAGGCCTATGCCAGTAATTTAATAAAGCCATAAGGAGGGATAAGGGATTTGTATGGATTGTTGTTTTTGACGAGAAGAATGTAAATCGTGTCATGTTTATTATGTTCTTATTAAGATAAAAGTTATTTATGTGCAGTAAATTAAGTTGCAGATTTAATCGTATCATTTCTTTAATTGTATTTTTATATGTACATGTAAGTAATGCATAGCTAATGTAAAAGTGCAGTATAGTTTTATGTAGTGTCCCAATGATGTACATTAGAGTCCACTTACCTCGTTACGATGGAAGGACCGTTACCCATGTTGAGACAATGAAAACCAGTGAAAGAGCGATGCGAGACTCCCGCACAACTTAGAAAAAAGAAGCGACTACCGAAAACCTTCACACCTTTGTAAACCCAAATAGTAAAAGAATACAAGTATTAACAGACCACCGTTGTTTGAAGCCCAGAGATCACAAGACACCTCCAATTTTCTTCTTTATTAGTGGAAAATAGACGAACTCGAGATGCGGTGTAAATTCGTAATTACGAATTATTCATAATTATAAAACATCCATTAATCATGAACGCCAAAGTGCCATTTCAAACGCGGCATAGCTCTGATCAGCCATATCCAGCTTATAAAATCAAATATAAATAAATAATTTCAGTTAGCATCAGCTCTGCAAAGCATTTATTCAACAGTGCAGTAAACACCAAGGGTTATGTTGGTACAATTAATACAGATTTGCGTCATAAATAAGTCTTCAAGTACCAGCATGTACAATGTTTATTCTTAATCGTTTCTAATTTTAGAGTTCGTGGACTTTGAGTCGGTATCAAAGTCTATAGACATTGCGAATTGAATTGACTTATTACAAAGTGATCGACTCTGTTGAGTAAGGGCCCGATATCCCTCTTCTGCTTAAGAAAGCAGAGGTGTCAAATCAATGATAAGGTCGTATTTTTTTTTATACCAAATGCCACCATTCTGCATTTAATACGTTAAGAAACTGTCGACGGAGTAACGAGCTTACCCAGAAAGAGTCTTAATTATATTCAGTTATAGTTACAATCCTGCCAAGCCCTAAAGCGCCCGAAACACGAAGCGAAGCACCCAAGCTGTAGAGTAATCAGATCAGTCATCTTACGGGTCCTGTTGAGGTGATGCATGGAGGGCGAGGCGGAGTGGAGCGGCCGCTGCGAGGGGATCTTGTCGAGTCTGGTCATCGAGTAAGCCCTACCTGGGGCCCGCGGTGCCGGCAGTGTAGGTACCAAGTCGGTGCGGCGCCTAGCCACCGACGACCACATTACGGGCTGCGGTGAGCGGTCGGGCTCGTCTGGAAATTTTATATTATTATTAATTTTTCTTTCATTACCTTGGTCTAACAAAGTTGGGCGAAGCGTGGGAGGGTGGATGTACCTCCGACTACCCCAATTGGGATATAGTTGTGAGGTTATGTTGTTATATTCTGTATTAAATAAGCAAGCACATAGTAGTTTTTTTGAACCTATAACAACTCTGACAACGGGGTAAATGAGCTCAGTCATCCACCTTACAACCTACACGAAAGAAAATTACTCTATCAATCTTATCCAGCAACAAAAGAGGATTAGTAATATTTTAGAGAGCAATAAACTTAGCCCTGTAATAACTTTCTATAGCAAGTACCCAACTGGTCATTGCTCAAGTAATGAATAAGTCCCAGGGGGAATATATAGCATAAGAGTCAACTGTGATTCAGAATACTGTTGTTTTTCCTTCTACGGCATCATAAAGTACAATTGGCGTTATGTACTGTTGGATAAACTCACTTTAACGTGCGAGCCGCTTGTTTTAAACAATAGCAAAGTATAATTATTTATTTTTTAGCTTAAAATTTGTATTAATAAATGACAATAGTTCTACATACCAAAACATATTACTTATTTTAAAATGCTAAGTATATTATACTGCGTATGCAGTCTTTATTCTGTATATAAGCATAAACATGTAGACGTACAAACAGTCGGCTCCTTATAGCTTACACTTCGTATTAGCATAATCTTTTCTAATCCGACGCAAGGCCACTGAGTAGATTAAGCGGACTTTGTAAATGTCCTCAATACCCATTGCATCTTTTTCACGTCGACATGTCTTTACGTAAGCCTTTATGCATTAAGATCTTTGAGAGTACACAACCCACGTAAACTTACGCCCAATAACGTGTTTGTCAACGACAAATCATAAAATGCTAATCTAGAAATAGAAGCCAGATTAAGATGACCAAACCTTACAATTAGCAGTCTCGATCTGTATGAAAATAGCGAGTACTTTCTGTGGTTCTGCTAAAAAAAATCACATGAGCATGAGATTTTGCAAATGGCGCTTATGAGTTTTTTTTACTCTTTAACCACGGTTTAATTATTGTGTATTTTTTCTAGCATATCATTTTTCTTTTTAACTTATCATCGAATTTTAATTATCATTTGAGTAACAATGAGTACGAAGTTTAACCGCTATTACTGATGACGTATAGTCATACAAATTCCATAGGAAAAAAAAACATTTTGACGATTCGTAAAAACTCATTTGACTATTCTACTACCGGCAGTCATGAGAAGGCAAACCTTGTCTACGCATACATTTATTGCATAGTGATAAGTTATATCCATCGTGTAAAATTCAACTATCTATATCGACACACGATAAGCAGTATGGACCATTCCATTTTCTTTTCGTCCATATGACGTTGCGTGGAATGTCAATGTCTTTGTGAATATCACCTACGATATTCAAGATCATAATATATTTATGTGGGACGTATATAGGCAGTTTATGTTATGTTATACTTAAAAACAACTAAAAACTTACAGAAACTTGAAAACATGACGCATCCTTTGGCAGCATTAAAAGGAAAATTGAATGACATTTATTATAAAAATTCAGTTAATAAAACAGTTTTAGAGTCTGTGGTGTGTCTAAATAGCAAGCGGATGCTCAACGGGTACAGAAAATGAACAATTTGATTATTAAATTTACTATCAAATGTTGTCCTGTTCTCTTTATTAAAGTTGTAAAGCCCGTCGCATGAATATGTATATGCATTACAACATTTGAGTAGTAGATCAACGTTCAACGAAGATAACAATGAAAGGTTCTCGAAAACTTAGCCCTAACACCAAAGAAAAGTAAGTGATCATTGAATTTTTTGGTGTTATGTAGGCATAATTTTCAAAAAGCTTACATTGTTTTCTCCGTTGAACGTTGGCCGTAAACACCTCCATTAACCCGCAGCGGGGTATGCTCCATACCCCTCTGGTTGATTGAGGGGACAGTATGACGTGTATAGGCTGTTTATGTTATGTTACCAATAACACAAAGTCATCATGCACGCAAGTAGATTTATGAGAAACACATAACTCTTTAGTAGAGGCTTTAAAAGAGTTTGGGCCGCGGAAAACTTGAGTATAGACTTTCAGTTTAGGGTTCGAACCTGTCTGTTCTGTGTGTGTTAATAAATCACTCAATCAATCAGTCGGTCCGTCAGTCATTTATTTCGAAGACTTTTTGACATAGACAAGGACTTAGTTCACTTGTCCTCCAGGGTATGTTCTTGATGAGTCTTTGCTTTATTTGATTCGTTTTATACGTACACACGAAGAATGTATGTACTAAATTTGTTTATTGTACTGTATACTTTACCGTACCTTTGTTATCGATGTCGGAGTCAAGTTGTAACGCTGAGGCGCGCTTTGTGAGTGGCGCAGACGCGAACATCACATTGGTTGTTGATGCCGCCCTGAAACATGCCCAGACATTTGTTGTACAGTCACAGTCATGAGGTGAATAAGTACAGTTGTAGATTCGACAGACTTAGCCGAGCGTAATTAGTTGCCAGTTAAACAACACGCTAATCAAAAATAGGCTATTTATGTATTGCGCGCATGCTGCGACGCTTAATCAGTAATTAGTATGCATGTTGCTTTAAGTTATGTTTATATACACAAAGCTACGTTATATACTTAGTACATGCACGCATGATTATGGAATAAATAAGGTCATGTCATGGCGGTCTAACTACTTGACTTGGATTTAAATCGTATAATAAATAAAGTCACAAATTTCGCCATTGACAAATCCGCCATGTCTGAAATAAGGCTATTGTTTTATGGAGACAATGGAGCCGTGCTAAAATAATAATATAGGAAGGAAGGTGACGTCACCGGGTCACTGGACCATGGCGGAAACAGCGGCGTGGACGTGTGTTATGGGTGACTTATGGAGCCGTGCAATAAGGTAACCGATCACCGTGAAATGTCGACTCCATACGTCCCGGAAATAAATTTAGATACTCTTTTGAACACCAAGATATTTCCGATCGAATAGCTCTCCATTTACCATTCACTCTAAAAGATTAGTAACTACTGAGCAATTAGTACACACTAACAATATTCCAGACCTAAAATAAATAGAAAACTTATTTAGTAGAACATTCTTTTTAACCTTGAAACTAGAGCTATTAGTGCTATCATAATTACCCCAGCTCATGCAAACTAACCCTCATGCGTAGTATGGGCCTACTAAACTGTTTTAGTCCCTATCTCTCCTAATAATAAGGGTTACAAATGATACTAATTATTGTTTAATTATTGTATGATTTGAGTAAGTCAAAATCAGTAACAGATAGTAGGTACGTTGACGAGGAAACAACATTTACAACAAATTAGTATGTAAGCATTTTATGACCATAATTATTAACAAATATTGCCACCAACGTAATAAATGTTAGTCTTTAGTTAAGAAATATAATTATGGACGAAGTTGTCCAACTGCTTTAGTGAATGTACATGAAGATGGGTTATACAAATGTGGCAGGTATGTGTTATGATTACTAGAACATTCGATTGGTAGCGTTAAATGTACACGGGACAGTAGGCTAGGAATGCGACCTAAATAATTTAGTGTCTAGAAATTGGAATCTCCGAGTTCAATAGTTCAGGTTTCGTAGAAATTTTGACAGGAATGTTTGTTGTTGTAACATTATGCCATTATGTTACAAAATTCTGATATCTCAATTATTGTTTCTTTTTAAAGTTTACTAACGACTGTTTGTAATCTAATCTGCTTTTTATTCTAGAAAGTTAGATTGAATTATTTAGATTAAAATTCATTGTACCTACCGAATACCTTTGTACCTAGTTATCTGCATCGATTAGTGCCAAAATTTGCATTCTACTAAAGTTTGTATTCTACTTCTTCGAGTTGGTTGCTATTAGTAACTGTTAAATCAAAATACTCTAACTAAAATTATTAGTAGAAAATTATTCAAAGGAAAGACGCAACAAAAAGAAAATAAAAACTGCTTACAGTGATTCAAAAAAGTTCATCTGATCTATGGGGTTGGTACTGGAGATGGGAAAACAAAACAAAAATAAATTAGTAAAATAATCAGGTATTTGGATCATCCTGTTATGATTTTAGGAAAATATAACCCACAACCGAAATTGGACCAACAAAGCAAAGCCAAAATGTGAGTTTCTTAAAACAAAACAGGGTGTAGTTATCGTCGGTTTCCCCGCCATCTTGTGCTGACGACATCTGTAGTCAATTCATAAAATAGAAGCTGCATTGTAAACCCACTACTCTATAGATTCAAAAAGGTCTTATAAGAAAGTTGGAATGATGCCAATATCACTTAAGGATGTTGGGACCCTAGCCAGTTTTAATCCGTTACCTAGATGGCGTACGTATAGCGCATTCAGTGCAAAACGTAAATAAATTGGTCTTTTTCTCATTTACCATTATTTCTGAGGCTTCATTTTATTTTTGCCACAAGAGGTAAAATAATAATTTAAATTATTGATTAAACATACATTCCCATACAAAAGTATTTAGTAAGTTTCTGTATTTTTGTTACATATTTAAACGTAAATATACCTGTACTAAACTTTTTTTATATGTAGTTTCTTATAATAAGTAATAAAAAGAACATTTATAGCAAAAAAACCGAAAGTGTCGAGAGAGGCGAGGATCGAGCGGGGGCCTCACGTTTATTTTATAGTATATAGCCACGGTCCCAACACCCTTAAGTGAGAGCCTTTGGAATCGTGAGAGCCGTGAATGTCTGAGGACAGATGGAGTGGTGTTGGCAAACGTTTTGCTGGCATTGTGACGATGGTATTCAAGGTCGGGGCATTACCTGCGCGCGGCCCAAAAGAAGCCTGCGGAATCTAGGGGCTCGAGGAGTCGTGGTGTGGACGAGCCAAAGGCAAAAGCGGGGCGCGGCGCGGAGCGGGCGGCGCGCGCACGCTCCAGCCGCTCCGTGCGCTCGCGCTCGCGCTGCAGCAGCGCCTCCCGCCGAGATATGGACGCCTCCCATATCGCGCGCTTGCGCTCCTCCACCTGCAATACAACACACGTTATCCACATGCACTTACAGTCACAACAAACAAACTAGCTACAACAATCACTTTACAGGCGATAATTGAATCTGGATGCGACACTTTTGTTTTTCATACATGTTATGTTCTTAGCTGCACGTATGAGACTGGTTGCTATCAAATATAATTTAAGATAATAGAATGATGATTAATAACGTTATCAGTTTGCAAGGAAGTGACTCGACGGTGGATTCAGAGAAGGTGAATACGTTTTTCCGTTGAATATCTCTAGTTTACTATACGTATACGGTAAAAGGACTAGGTCCAAACGATAGTTCAGACGTATAAGTAAGATACATCTACTACTAGTATCTACACATAATAATAAACTAGCAAGCAATTTCGGTACAAGTGAGTATATCTCTTCAATTTCTTATCGCTTTAATGGGACAAAATATTAATGATAAAAGTAGAGAATAAGTGTAATATCTAAGTCATCATCATCACTAATTTAAGAGCCACGCTCTTGTCGGTAGCATCCTTCATGCTACTTTTTAGGGAAAAATAGAGCAGTGGTTTCCCTTTTGCCTTCTGCCCACCTAAGTAATTGCCTAAGTAATTGGTTAAAAAAGAAAAGTTGGATCGCTAGAAAGTAAAACGTAACAAATCAGATCAAGCCACAATAAAAGAATAAATATGACTGCCTACCACACGTCACGCGATTACCCGGTTGTAAGTGCGGCGAGACCAGTGAATGTCAAACATATGGAAAACCGAGGTATTTTTGCGATGTCCGTGTCTGCGTCATCGGCGTTCCCGGCTTCTAACCCAAATTGCCAAGTGTGTCAATGTCATGATTCGCGCCTGTCAAGCGGCCGCCTAACAAGCATCACACACGATTTTATCACATATTTTATAAATAGGCATATTAGGAGGGTCACTAATGTCGATCTCTGATATCTTCTACCAATGTTACCTAAGTATCAAAAATCACATTGTCTGCCGTTTTGTTTTTATATTTATAAACAAAGCCTATTACAATGTCTATGATTATTGTTATGGTTCCAATGGTACTTTAAACATTCGCTATTATAATTACTTTGGGCTACGCGTTTCGATTGAAATAATTTTGGCTTTATAAAAATGTATGCGAAGTATAATAACGCTGATCATGATTTCATTTAAAAATAGTTTTTACGTCTTCAAGCGCACAAAGGACGAAACATTGAATGAATGATTTTTTTATAATACGACATGCTAAACAAAGAACTTACTGGAGCGATTAACGAGTTTGCAGTTAAGTAAAAAAAAAATAAGTATGCCGTCTCTGACAGATGCAATGCCAATAATAAAATAAGCCCCGGATAGTGTTCGACGGTAGGTAAATACCAGAGTCCGTATAGTCTAGGACATCCACGTCAGTCGCATGCAGGCACAGTCGGGTAGGAAATAAATTTATTAAAAAAATAACCATTCCAGGCAGCCTTTGAGTCTGTTGAGGTTGAAACAGACAGCATATCCTAATAGGAAATTCAATGCTGACTGAACACAGGTCACGTTTTCCATATATAAAGCAAACGAGCGACTTGTGAGATAACCATGATTGCAGTTCCAACTATCTTAAGTGTCTATTGCACGCCTCTAGATTTACTCACATACCCGATCCGTACTTTCCATTGTTTCCGTTAATTTATTCAGAGAAGTTTCCACTCCTTTCCAACTGTCACTTGAGTTGAGCAGTCTAGTATGGTGTCGGTGTCTTTAATTGGAAACCGGCCGCGGCGCGGAATGCACCTAGTCCTGAAGGAAGTGACTCCCTGTTATTTTTGTCGCGACTCCTTGATGCGTAGCAAGAGTTAATTTTAAATATTTTTGATGCACTACAACGAGTCGAGAGTATTTCTGTTTGGGCCATTAATGCCTCTTCTAATGTTTGGAATGATCACATTTTATAAACTTGAAAGGAACGTGAACGAGTTTGCCTCTTTTGTGGACGCATTTGAACACAATATTAGTTCTACCGGCTATAACGTCATTTATTTAATAATTAAATTAAATAATGGTTAAGAAATTGTGAGCGGAATAAAACTATCTGCGTGAAAGAGAATAAATTAAAATAAACACTTAACATTAATGAGATAAGTAGATCACTGGGTGCTTCCTGAACGACGCACTGACTGCTCACACGCACAGAGTAGGGAACTATACTGCGCATGACCTCACTGACAATGGAGTCCGTGTTATGTAACTAGTGACTAGTAGTAACCTGGTCATCACAGCTATTGTCAGATCGCTCTCTTTATTAAAATCACTCTCCTAACACTAGCTGATCCATGAACGAATGCATACTATTTCCTTTCAGCGATATTATGCATCGTCACGGTGGGTCGCACTGGATCTATAAATAGTTAAACGAAAAAGATTTTTTTAGCCTGAATTTTATTACACATTGAACGTAAAAGTGTTTAAAATACAAGCTATAACGAATAAAGTATGGTTCTGTATTGAGAATTATTCGATTCTTGGTAATAAATGTGTTTAAACCTTCATTTAATTATTCCAAATTGTGGGAGGTGTGCAAATAATTTGAATATCATAACATATTGTAAGAGGAGACTAATGACCACCATATTTGTGGAATCTGTCCATAACCGAGTGATTGAGCCGCTGAGGTATGTGAGTCTACAGTGCATGAATGACATCATCTCAGCCGCAAGGACGCGCAACTTATGCAACACCTACGTCATCCATTACACAAATACGGCAAATATTAGACACTCTAACGACAGTTTCCAATGAAATTTTAAAGTATTGCCTTAAAATTGAAAAGGCGAAATGGATGGTTATAAATTGTAGGTGTTCAATTGGATAATAAAGTGAACCTTTGCTCAGAAGAGTACAATTGACAGATGCGGGTGGGTGTACGGTTTCTAAGTACAATATATTAGAACTATAAGCAACTGAAAGGCGTTAGTTCTAAAAATATCAAACTAAAATATAAGACTAAAATACATCTCCAAGCGTAAGTAGTAAAACTTGTTAATTGGCGAACGTAATCTAAAAGGTCTAATTGATTCCGCTGATGACTCGCATCGTACAACTACGAAACGCCTTGCCTCTATATCGTAGTTATCTGTAATAACATTTTAACGTAGGCACAGTTTATTTATATATAGACAAACACACCTAGACATCTAGACCTATATATCTATACTTGTAAATAGTTAAGCTTTCTAAAATAATGGGCCAGGAAGCGACTATCCTCTTAGATCCTTTGGATACGGAATCAAAAATAACCTGTGATCTCATTTGAAATAAAGGCACTTCCGAATGTAGAGAGCAATATTTCAAATATTCTTAGGCAAGTAGGTGTAGGTAGAGCGAGGCATTCTACAAACGCACGGGCCGCAGCAGATAATAAATATGCAAGATAAAACATTCCATACAAGACCTGCAGGTGAACCTTGATCCCCACTTCAACAAATATTATCGGCGGCATTAGCATAACACGTAATTATTCTCCAGCGAGTTGTTTATTTATTACTTCATTCACATATTTGTGTTTTCGTATTAGAGCAAACATTTTCTAATTTTCCCTCTTTAACCAATGTATTGTATTTACGTTTTCGCGTGGGTACTATTTTATTAGGATGGAGAAAGTCTGCCATACTGTACAGCACACACAAGCCACGCGCTGCAAACTCGCTTTTCTTTAAATGCAAAATTTTATTGTTAAAGCCATGCTGCAAATATAATTTCCGTTTATAATTAGTGTTAAAACGTGCAGTTGACGCAACGTTCTTAAATATTTATCCATCGTTTTGAAGAAAGACACAGATAACGACAACATAACATAACATCACGCCTGTATCCCCGAAGGGGTAGGCAGAGGTGTTTAGTATATGCAATTATAAAGCTACATAACATAATATTATACAATTGAAATATGTAATCCATTTAACGTACATGTAAGTTGAGATAGGCTAAGTACGAGTATCCCTTCACTTTGATACTGATAAATCAATACCTATAGGTATTGAAATTAAACCGCCACAAGAAAAAGTACATAATTTAAAGACAAATGATCATATCGGGATGCGCAGAGCCACCATTTATCAATAAGACATTCCGCAGCCACTTTTGGTATCTTATTATTACAGGATGAACCTCAAGGTGACATGATAGTATAAAAATATTAGTAACACAGATTGGATTAGCAAGAATTTGATCGTATTGCCTACGTTGGTAGGCTGACAATAGGCGAAATTACTTGGGTGCGAAGGGTTGCAGGCGAGTACCTAGCTTTATATTAATTAGGGTCACGAGCCTGAATAACGCTCAGACAAGAACCGAGTGGACAGACAAATTGATCAGATTCATTCCAGATCCCAACTCTAGGTACACGCTTCAAGGCAAAAACCCCATTAGTGTTTCTTCTATTTATAAACGCAAGAGTTTGTGCTCGTACAACAGTTTTTATATCGGCTATAACAAAAACTGTGTACAGTGCCACGAACGCAATTTGAATAGCTTCGACTGCAACTTTTAGCTTTCTAATTGCGAAATAGAATTTATCATCGTTTTATTCATAAGATAATTTCAAAAGACCACTGAAACGTTCAATACTACTTATTATTATTATTAGCGTGTGTGATCCCACTGCTGGGCAAAGGCCTCCCCCATGTCTTTCCAAGTATCATGGTTCTGTGCGAGCTCTATCGTCTTTTCGATAACCATCGAGATCATCAATACTACTACATAATAATATTTCATTAAATACTTAGTGATGTGTGCAAGACGGGACAGAAACATAACACTAACATAGCATTGCGCCTATATCCCCGACTGGGTAGGCAGAGATGTCTAGTATCAAGTAGCTATGATCCATACATGACTTTAAACTCAGTCGGATTCAGTGGTTTAGTGTCTGAGCTGGGATTCATATTCGTGTCACTACGTTGTACGCGTTCTCAGAACAGGGCTATCACGGGTTTTCTTCAAGATCACAACTATAGCTACAAGCTTCAATATGTCTAAATGCTGGGAATATAAAATACGCTTTACTTTTTTCGGCTTACTTACATCTTCTCAACAGTATATGCTACATGCATACGAGTTTAAGGACAAAACAAAACAACAAACACAAAACAAAATAGAAGGGATTTTCAAAAGTGTCATACTTGGTGGTTTACCTGTTGCCTTCTGTCATCGTCTCTGGCGCGTTGTTCTGCCTGCCGCCGGCGGCGCTCCTCGTCTCTCTTCTCTCGCTGCGCCTGCGCGGCCGCTGCGTGCGCCCGCAACTCGTCCAGCCTCTTCCTTTGTTCCGCTTCACGTCTCTCGCGTGCTAATCTGGCTCTGTCTATAGCATCCACAGACGCTGTAAAAAACATAAATCGTTAATCAACAAGTTACTTGTAAAATGCAAATCACACAATAGCTACCATCTCTAGAAAATTTTATGCCTTTGCAGATTACGCACACGAAAATACGCGACATTTATATTTAATGGTTATCACCGACTAATAAATGTATAGCTCGGTGCTAGAATTACAGGCGGGTGACCCAGTTTGATGTACTAAGAAATCTTTGTCTGTTATATGTACGTTATCAATATCATCATCCATTTTATGTTTTGCTGCCCATTCGGAAGAATAGTTGAATGGATTTTGATTCGGTCGATTTCTAAAGCGTCGATTTATTGCTGTAAACTATAGGTCGAAATGTTCAGTTTATTGAAGCTTAGCATGTGAGTGAAAGTACTGACGACCGATAGTTTCTCGAGAAACGGTAGACGGCTTTTTCGTAAACGGTTATTCTAAATACTGTTAAAGGTAGATGAAAAATTACTGTTCTACCAACGAGTAACTGGCCAACACGAATTATAGCCGAGAAAAGGTGCGATTTTAACACTATTACGGTCTTTCAATGGTAAAAGCCCTTGATGAAGCTTCGACCCAATTATTTCCGAGCACTTACACACACGCGCTGCCTACAGGGTCTCCACAAACACATATGTAAATTTTAATCAATAACCAGTGAATGGATTCAATGTATACAATCCATTGAACATTAAGACCAATAGTTTATTGACTGTCCTAGCCTAGTACTAACTAGGCTAGGCTTTATTTACTAAAATAAAGAGGCGATATTCAATGGAACGCTCGGTAAGAATTATAATGACTGCCTTCGGGGTCCCTAATAACAGCGACAGGTTTATGATACAGAACTTGACCGTTAAAACTAATTTAAGGTTGACTAAAATAAAAAGAATTTAACTGTTCCCTCAGTGACGACATTCAAAATAGTCTTACTAGACTTCGTGGCGGCTAGTAGCAATTTAGAATGGAACACATTTCAAATTTATAGCGTACTTAGGTAGGTACTTACTTAGATTCTAGTGGTTATTTAAAACTTAAAATGCAGTGCAGCTCATCGAAAACCACTTTTAACAACTATCTTCACGCTAAACGCTTGACATTGGGTCATCCAGGCGTTGCAAGCCTTTTAACTTTAGATCTATTCATCTGCTAAAGTTTGAAAATACGACTACCGTCAACAGTACTTATATTCTTAGAACTTACTTAGTCTTCAATGTGTTCGTATAGTCACCGCGCGTATAGAACTATCACTGTTGCTTTTTCCTTATACTACTGCTGATAGTATCCCAAGATGAATTTTTGAAGCTTCTATCTATAATCTGCCAAAAACGCGTAAGGTATATATATTCCTTGTATATTACGTAAAACACTATTTTTATACACAACATTAAATACCTACTCCATTTAGCTTTAATCTTGATATAATATGAAAACAACATCCGCTATCTAAATCCTCAATGAAGATACACGAGATCTTTTGATATACAGATTATAATGCGTCTGTATTAAAATGGAGTTTGGACGTGTGGGTGTGAAAGAAGGATACAATAAACTGACTCACTAGACTTAGTCTAATGCCATTGACAGCTCTCAGACCCGTATCCAGGGTCAAATGTTCTGGTTCCAAATTATGGTTAGGTAGGTATATTGCATTCGAAATTGGGGGGGGGGGGGAGGGGTTTGAGTCCTCAATGCGCGCTACGGTATAGCTTTGATACGGTATAGTATAGATATAAAGTTAAACGTCGAATTTATAGTTTAACTAAAATTACTGCTCATTATGAATTTACACGATTGTAGGTAGGTTACCTGTTAACTATTACATACGTAACTACTTGTACTTCAAGAATGTAGCATGTCGATAGTGTATCACAATCTTAATACAACTGATAAGCGAGATGGAAAGGAATGCATGTTGTAGGTACGTAAGTAGAAGTCAATTTAGGTCAATAAATTTTCACAATGAATACAATGCCATAATGGTACATACGCATAATTTTATATTTATAAACAAATTATACACTGCGCTATATGTTATACACGAGTGAGAAGGAGCATACTCCACAGTCTTTAATGGCTGATGAGGTTCTTTTTCTTATCGTGTGGGTTGTGAGGTGGAATACTAGCCTCGTTAACCCTGGTGTCAGGGTTATGATTGAGCCGCCATAGGCCCCTGGCTGATGAGGTGACAAAGTTGTCAGCATCCAAACGTGCTTCGCTTGCATAGGTACGTATTTACCTACTTCACTTGACAATAACTGGCATATGACATTTGCCTAGATCAACAATTATTATTAAGGACTATGCAGGTACTTATAAGCTGTCTTTGTCTACAAAGTTACTCTTACATAAAATAAATTGCTTACGCTTCGCTCGTTAGATAAGAGCATTTGTTTATATAGGTATATAACAGCAGTAGACGTTTTAAACAAAAAGATAAATTATCAACTAGGTAGGCGAATAAAGTAAGCGATCGACACCTGCCGTTGGCGTCACGTGGGCGACTCACCCAAACATCAATATTCACGACACCTATCTTTCACCATCCTACTTAAGGTTACATCCGAAATACCAAACCTAGTTAAACCCACGCGAATATTTTCGTATATCGACATAAAACTCAAATTTGCTCAATTCATAAGAATATTGAAATTAAGTAGGCAGGCATTTGTAACAAATAATGATTAATTTGCATGTTTTATACATATACTTGAGATAGTGGAGCCGTACAAGGTCGCCTTTCCTAATACGAGAGTCTGTCACATTCATAACGATATTTTATCGCCAAAGCCATTGTATCATGGACTGATTTAAATTCATTACTTGTGCAGTGACAAAGAACCTTTAGTTATTTAACTGATACAATTTGAATTTGCCTTTGAGTTTAGTATCATTATCACATGTGTCTACACTCAGCGGGATCCCCTGTCTGGGAGACATAAGAGTGATGCAGAGAATTAGATCTGGATTTGTTCTACTGAATTATGCTGAAAACAGAATTTGTTCCGTTAAAAAAACGAAAATACAAAGTTTTCTAACCGACCTCCAAGCCAGCGGGATATTTACCAAAGTTAAGTCTGATGAAGTATAAATTGGTATTAACTTTTAGATCTGTATTTATTCTGTTCAACAAAACAAGAAACATACTTCTGACATCCTTACTTCAGCTACAATCAAGCTGCAATGAAACCTCCAGTCAGCGGACTTTTTCTCTCAATGACATTCTTTTGTAACTTTTACACTAAATTAATAAAAATTGAACTATTTACGACTATAATTTCACTTAAATTACCTATTCGTACATCTAGTGCTTAAATTAAGAAGTATTAGAATTTGAAAGATATTATGTGGATAGAATATATAAAAAAACCTATGTATCAGGTACAAATTGAAGCTGTTTAGGAGTAAGGTAGTTTATTAGCAATACAAATCCCGTTAGTGATATTGTGTTAATCACATTTGCGTAAAGAATATTTGCATTTCCTATATTGATAAGAATATAGACAGTATAAAGGTGCATTTATTGAATTTATAATGAACTCTTTTATATTCTACCCAATTAATATCTTTCAAATTCTATACTTTTTAATTTAAGCATTAGATGTACGAATAGGTAATTTAAGTGAACTTATAGTCGTAAATAGTTCAATTTTTATTAATTTAGTGTAAAAGAATAATTGATTTTTGATTTGTGTGTTTGTTGACAAGAATGTCATTGAGAGAAAAAGTCCTTTGGAGGTTTTATTGCAGCTTGATTGTAGCTGAAGTAAGGATGTCAGAAGTATTTTTCTTGTTTTGTTGAACAGAATAAATACAGATCTAAAAGTTAATACCAATTTATACTTCATCAGACTTAACTTTAGTAAATATCCCGCTGGCTGGAGGTCGGTTAGAAAACTTTGTATTTCCGTTTTTTTAACAGAACAAATTCTGTTTTCAGCATAATTCAGTAGAACAAATCCAGATCTAATTCTTTGCATCACTCTTCTGTCTCCCAGACAGGGGATCCCGCTGAGTGTAGACACATCATTATCACTATTGCATTGTCTCCATCATCATCTTATGTCCTTATCTCCTTTTGGAACCAGCATAGCCTCTAATTTTTGTTCATCACTCAATTATAATGTATTAAGAGGATACAATGTAATTGGTACAGAAAACTATAATGGTAGGTAAGTTATATTATAATGAAAGATAAAGATTATATTTTATAATAAGATATTATAATGAAAGTCTATTGTTCTGAATCCATAAATAATTGAAATTCAGCTGTGAAAATAGTAAAATTCATACAAAGTCAGATGTATAATGTAATCCTAAAAGCACATAACATTAAAATTATAATGCAAAATCATGTTAATGTTGTAGTATAAGCCAATATTGAAAATTAAGACTGATGTAATAAAAATTCAAGGTCTTTAAGAGAACACTTGATTTAATGACTCATCTTTATATACAAACTAAAGTGGAATTCCTTTGACTTTATCATCAGCCTGTACCAGTCCACAGCAAAAAGGTCAATGTGCTACCATAGAAGGCTAGCCATATATGACAAGTATAATATTAAAGACAAGCCTGCTGAGATCTCATAGCAATGATTCCATCATAAATTATGCATTAACTACAGGTACAAACAGTTAATTGTGACTAATCTTTTATATCAAGGAATAGGTATTCAAAATCTCCACTGGGGTGCATGTTACTGCACAAAGGTTATGAATTTATTTTAACAAAATACAATGAAAATTATGATAATAATACTAAATTAAAAGTCCTAATGCTAACATAAAGTGAGAAGAAATGTGAATTTGATATTTTATATTAGCAATATGATGTTGTCTATTCATATTTAGGATTCGGACCCACAGCCAACCAAAAACTGAATCATAAGAATTACAATATGGCAAAAATGAAAAACTATATTATGATTGCATACAAAAAAATTATAAATAGGTAGGTAGGTAATTTGATGAAATGCGCATATTCAATAGGTGGGAATGGTTTTGGGAAACACAATTTACTCAGTAAATAGTCTGTTTTCGCATTTTAGTCCATAATAGTACATTACATGTGATACAACTGCTTCCAAATAACAATTCAAATGTAGTTATGATTAAAACATTGTGATTTTTTTTTCTTTAAAATAATTATCAGCTTAAAATAAAATTTCTCTGTAACATCTTGTAATGTAATTTACAGTGACAAGTGACAAGAAATTGTGTGGAACCTAAAACAAAATAGGTATGTTTCAGTTTATTCCATTCGTAACATAGTATTCAAATAAAATATTAAAGTTGTTTGGTTTTGTAACTCATGCTGATGTGGCTACGAACATGTTTGTTTAATCATATACTAATAATTTTATAGTAAGGATGTGGTTAGCTTGTATATTACCTACCGCAATCTATAGCAATAAATCTACTGAAATGCCTCTTCTTTCATATTTATCAGAAATGCCTTATCTACTTGAAAAATATTGGAATAACACCAGTATAATCTATGTTTTTTATCAGAGATAACATGTTGTATCCAATTTCTCAACCGTCATAATGACAATAAGGCATTATAGCAACTGCATTTTGCATATAAAATATTAGATAGTGTTGATAAGATAAGGTGGTAGAAAGTGTCGTGCTAAATGTTCAGCAACATGTAGGTATACACAGAATATTATTAACGTAAAGATAAATCATGTAGGAATTGTGTGCTTATGACTCAAGCAGCGGATCATTCAGCTACCATCTGTCAGCATTTACGTCATACAAAGGCCAGGAACAACACATAACAAATTAGTGTTAATGTACAAAAGTGCAAGTAATTTAATAAAAACTAAGAACTTTTGGATGATTGTTAATAGGAGGAAACTGTGAGGTCTTACGGTTTTTTGGCACATTCCAGCCGTCTGGCACGCCTTACTCTAATTTTAGAACATACCACGACGTGAAAAAGACGTCCAAATAAAGACGAAAAACAAAACATTGCATTGCGTCGACGACGACCCATTGCGGACATTCTCGAAAGCGGTGCACGAACCCACGACGTGGGGCCACGACACGGTTTAGGGTTAGACAATTTTAATCACAATTACACTAAAACGATACGTTGTAACTATGATTGCACGTATACCTTTATTTTCAGCGGTTTCCGTAATATCTCTCACGTCATCAACCATCTTGCTAGATGACAATCACTCACTGTAATCACTTTTATTCGAACATATTTCGAAAACTCGTTCACTATTTTCAGCCAGACAGCCAGTCAGCTAACGATCTATACGACGACACTTCGTTCCGTTCACTGCCAACTACCACAAACATCGGTGCGGGCGTCTAGCTTCTTATGGTTAATAATTACAATTTCTCTTTACAGTTGTTTTACATTTTATATTTAAAACTAACTAGAAATTAAAAAATAAAAGAACTTAGTTCATTTTTAAATAAAAAATAGTCTTTAATAATAAAATGCTTTTTTATGAATGGCATCATATAATAAAGTCTTTACTTAAACAATATTTAAAAAGTAACACAACCATAGACAAGGTAGTGATGTAGTTTCAATGTAGTTTATTTTATGTTTTAGAGAACCTAAGAACCGGTTCGATAGATTAATGATTTCGATTATTAAGTTCTTTTATATTCATGAATTACGTTCATGCAGGTTTCATGTAAGCTAATGTTAAATTAAAATGACACAACTCACGATTTTCTTTTAACTTTCCAACTACTAGCGCCATCTGTTAGGAAATTTTATCTCTTGCTTCGTCCGAATCCGTACTGACGACATCTGTTGAAAAGATATAGTACTCTTTGCTTTACGTGTTATCTAGTCATTTTTTTTATTCATTTAGTTATTTCGTACGGTATATAATGCCTAGGTGTCGCTAAGATTTACCAGTGGTGGCGCTGGTGGGTTGCTTTCTCGTCTTATTCGACAGGAAAGCAGGGTAGGGGATTTTAAGTTGGTATCACTTGTAAAAAATACTGAGGTAAAAAAAACCCACTTACAGGAAAAGGAGAAGTAAAGTTACGTTTCAAGTATGGCCAGGGAGGAAAGGGAAGGCTAAGTACACGTAATATAACATACCTTTCATACTAAATAGACTATTATGATACCTTCCAGTACTGGGCCCAGGCGTCCCCTCAATTAACCGGACGGGAACACAAATTAATAAGGTACTTACCTAAATGTTTTTACCTTCTCGATATGACTGGCTAGAATAACAAGCCGTCAAAAGACTTGCAGTTGCCCTGGATTGAATTTTCACTTTTGATAAGTATTGTGTGTATTGTGTCGAATCACGCCTTTGATACATACTGGGGGGGACAGAGCCACAAGTAACCAGGAGACATGTTAAGTTGATAAATAGTACGCGATCAGCTCATCGGTCATATGACTAATAGTCTAGCATTAAAGAGCACATAATTTCTCACGATATGCCCGAGAAGGTGAACAGTGGAACGCGTTTTTTGATTATTTTTTTTTACCTGACAACAGCTAAAGCAAAAGGATTATTGTATTTGCACCCAGTTCCAGTTCAGGTTAATAGAAACATGAAAAACAAAACATATTATCATTATCATCATCGTGGCCCGATTTAATCAGCTTTGGATGTAGGCTTCCTCTCCTCTACTCCACTTCCGGCGCTCTTGCTCCCTCTGCATCCAGCCGTGGCCTGCATATCTCCGGATGTCATGGACCCATCGTTTTGGAGGTCTGCCTCTTCGTTTTCGCTCTGGGTCTCCATTCTAGGGTTTTCCAAGTTCAGCGGTTACCATCAATTCTAGCAATGTGTCCCGTCTGTGAAAACATAACATAAATAGCCTATATACTCGCTGATGGGCTCATGCCTTTCCTCAACTGGAGGTATGATGTAGCTCCAATACGCTGCTTCACTGTGGGTTGGTAGAGGTGTTTGGGCTAGTTATACCCCGTGACCAACGATGTAAGTATCAATGATAATACACTTATAAGGGAACTCTTTTTGAATAAGAAAATTACATAGAGTAAGTAAATAAAGTATATATTATATACGTTTTGTTGTTGTAATTGTGAATGCTGTGTGTACCTGTAATATATATACAAAAAATAATTAGGACTTGAATTTTATATCTTTACTGTGTACTGTTGATATACCTACTTAAATAAATAAGTAGAAGCTTCCTAACTAACTTCTTAAGTCCGATTTTGATGACTTTTACTTTTTGAGGTGAATTTGACTCCATCATATCCATCTTAGGACTTCGTATCAACAGTGGCTGCAAGTTGTCTTTGATTACTTGTGGCTCTGCCCACCCCATTTGGGATTACGGGCGTGAGTTTATGTATGTATGTATGTTGACTCCACTAATACATTGAACCGTTGCACTAGGATATCGTTATACTACATAAATGGGTTATGTGTGTACAAAGCGCTGAGGGCTATGGGATCACAGAATCATAACCAAGGCAAAATTATTTTCGTCGTCTCGTCTCGTCTATCCTAGCTGGTGCAATCATGGCCACGATTACGGCTGGGAAAACCTAAAGGGAAAACTTTATCTAAGTATTCATACGTAATAAAAACTACATCGTTACGCCGACTACTCACATTTTTTGCGAAATCTTTTACTGACTAACACTTGCGGAGTGAGCCGTGGACATTTTTAGCATTAGTCATAATACTTACTGACGTAAATTATTCACACTCTAATGAATTCTAATGAGTAACCTATAAAAGACAATTAATAATCTAAGTATTTACGGATATACAAATGACTACAGATATAATTATATTTTAATAAATATTTTTTTATTTCCACACACAACAATTTACATATTATTTACAATTACATTGACAGTAAGTATACAATTTTGATGGTGGTTATTTAAAAGCAGAAGGTAACGCTGTCTCTCAAACTAGGGGACCTGTATTTTGAGAGACAGAAAACTGAATATGCAGTAAAAAGTAATTTTACAAGTTTTATCTTTAAAAAACCTGTCTAATAAAAAGTAAGAAATAATGCCCCTACCTTGATTATAGGGTAGAACATGCTGTTCAACCATCTTTCTAGTTGCCCCCAAAACTTAGTTAGCTACCTAACTCTAATCCAAACATCAAGCTACATTTATTTGTATACGTATATTCTTCTGCCATTACATTATATTTTTGAAAAATTAGGCACCTAATTATCACATTGGAGTTATACAGTGAGATCTATTTTTTTTTGGGATCGTGGTTTGGGAAGCCCCTCATTGGACGAGTACCCGTACTTATTTATCACGGTGCTTTAGGGCGAGCGGAAAATATCGGCGTATTTTGTTTAAAATCTTAAACATATTCTAAGCACCAGTTCGCTAGTCCTGCCTTACCACTTCTGTGGGCATCAAGCTTTGATGGTTATCGACAAACTGTCTTCAATTCGTCGTTGCGGTAACCCTCGAAACCATCGCCATCTGATCAAGCCAGGTACCTACGGACTGAGTCTCTAGCCTAACAGAAAGGACCAAGGCAGTAGATACAAAGAGATTGATCACTAAGTCTAAAATTATTTGGTCTTTGGCTTCCCAACATTTTACGAAGTGAGACTTACTATAACTCATTTTTCAGCTCGTCATAGCTCGTTATAATGATGCTCAAACTTTAAATAAAAAACAAGAAAAAATCGTTCATACTAAAGCTTAGCTAAAGACATATAAACGAAACATTTTGGTATTGAAATTGGTATACATCCGAATAATTTTCAAAATTACTTAATAAATATACTCTCGTGCTGCCTCGTTAGATACCTACTTGTTTCTTCAAAAATATGACGCTTTTAAATAGGTACTTACGTTAAATTTATTTTTTTAATTTATGTGGATCTTCTCACGGTTTATATCCTGTTTGTCATATAAATAAGAAAAATATGGGGGAGTAATAATTGCGAACAGGTTATAGCTCTCATACCTAAATAAACCAGTTTAAAATACCCCAATGACGGTACGTAAGAGTTCAATGTTAATTCGCGTATAAACCACTGATTTCCAATAAAACTGGTTGCCTTCGAAATGCAATCACGTATACGTATACCTTAGAACGCAACGTGCGCTCCGTGGGCATTCAAAACGTTCCCCAGGAGCTAACCGATAGAATTATATTAGTTGTTCAATTACAGAACGTTGGTGTTAATTAATTTGTTTTAAAACTGGCCGGGTAATAGGAGGCTCGTTTACTTCACAAGTTTTGCTTGCTCGCACACCTGACTGACGCTGGCCAGTCAACGCGCAGTTTGCGTTTGACTTTCGAACGAGATTGCCCGATGCGCGGGAAAATCGTAGTCTGTTCGTAACTGTTGAAATTGGCGGCTTCTATTTTTACTACTTTTTCACTTTTGTGTGTGAATAAAACATGAAGATTTTTTAGTGTCTAACAATCGAAAAAGGAGAAGACTGTATATTTTCTGACTTGAATTGTAATGCAGTGATTTAGTGCGGATTTTCAGTGAAAGTGTAGGATTGGGATAGACTGAATTATGACGCCTGTACACTATTTCACCGGTTCTTGCCTGTTATTTTTGGCGGTTTTTATAGGTAAGTTATTGTGAATTTTATTTTATTTTTAACATATAGAGCAAATGCGAATTCACGAGCCGGTTACTGCCAATTACTGTTTGCAAGGGCAAGTCAACATTACGTTGGTTTTGATAATGACACTATTACCTCACCTGATTGAATTAATAATATTTGGAGTAAGTTGTCTTTTTAAAATTAAATACTAATAGAGTAGGTGTCTGGTTTATAGAGTAGGTGTCTAGTTTAAGTTTTAATAAAGTAGTGTAGGTACCTATATTTTCTTATTATTTATTAATTTAATCTAATAAATAAGTACGTTATTTTTTTATCATCTCTATCATCTCAGTACCTATCTAGTTTATTAAAGTTTTAAATTGAATTTAAGTGACAATGAGCTACGTACCTGATGTATGTTATTATTTTTTTTGGAAAATAGAGGAAAAGTAATGAAAACTATAGAATGTGAATAGTAAACGTTTTCGTATACCTAGTAAGTTCTTTCTAAGAAGTTAATTTCTTTAATTTTGAGCAGGGACTACTTATATAATAATATGTTTTTTTTTATTATAGATCTCTATCTGTCTCTCTTGAAAAATAATTCGTTGTGGTATAATTTTCTAGCCATAGGTAAATAATGATTTTCGAGAATAGGTACACGTAATTATAAGCTAAGTTTAGGATGTAATATGTAAGTAAGTATAATTGCGATTGCGCTACACTTTCGCATAGAGAAAGTAGTTTTGCATTAAACGCAACTATAATTAATAAAATATAAAGTTTATTGTCTACCTAAGATTGAAAAGTTAAATCCAGTGATTATAAATAACTATTTATATAATCTCAAATCTAGTCAGTCAACTATTAAAACTATGAGTCATCCGAAATAAAACTTAATACCTACTTTCTTTTTTTTTCTTAGATTGGAATATTTATATCCCAATGTACCTATATACATTTACAGTAGACACATGTCATTCAAATAACGATTGACCGCGTTACTTGGCAATGTCTAGCCAACAATAGCTTTTGCAACGTTCGAATAATGTTATTAAGGTTGCAAAAAGGAAAAAATCAAATGCATTCACGGTGGCCGCTGGTCCAGTCACGGCCGGAGAATTGTAACATTGACACATCGAAACGATGGTAACGGGACCGATGCACTTGCCTTCCACCTGACACGAATGCCCTGCAACCGGCTCACCAGTAATGCGTCCTGGATCAAGAAATAAGGACATAGAGACCAGGCGACCTCTTCCATCGATTGAACACAAATATGTCATTTATCCTCTATTATAGATTCTAAAGCGTACCTATTAGTGACAATTACATCATAGTGTTTAGCTATTTCTTTACTTTCCTGTTGATATAGGTATCAAATGTCATTGATTCTAGGATCTAGATAACAAAAAAACAAAAATGAAAATGTCTAGTATGTTACTAATGTGCTCTATTCTGATAGATTTCCTACTTTCCTTTAAAGAAAAGTATCAAGAGACCCTTGGGAAAGGAATGTCGGTTGACGATCTGGTCCAGAAGCGGTGGAAGGATCGACATTCTCGTCGTTAAAGATGTACCGTTACCTGTACCTCTTTGATATGCATGAAATTCTTTTGGTCGTTTGCAATAAACAGGTCAATTGAACATATATGCATCTGATGAATATACATGGACTTCAGCTAAACCGTGACGGTCTAATAAACTAATGTGAAAATGTCTCGTAACGGATATCAAAAGCCTTTCACAATTAACTTTGAGTGTTTTTGGCGGAGACCATTTGACTTCCAGTTTAAGTACTTTACACGTTTTCGATTTCACTATTTTTTTGCATATTCAACGATATTGTCACTGCGTGTTGTACGGTCACAACGAACTAGCTGTGCCCAGTTTTGACCACTTTCCCTTATGAAGAAAGTTTATTATTTTGGTCGTGCATCAATTTGCATAATTTTCTAGTTCATTCTAATAGATACCTTCGGTTGTGAAGAGAATTGTAAAACGCCTTTTTGTTTTACGAGTACGCCTTACCTTTAAAGATTTGATGGTCAAAGAAGGTAAGGTAGTCCGGTTTCGTTACTAAGAATATTTTCTGCTAATAACTTTATGTTATTTAAGTACTGAAAATTTGTACACAAAACACACAGAGACTAGTAAGTTCATAAAGGTGTCTGAACAGGTTTTCTATTCATGCTATATCGATTGCCAAATCATTAAAATATAGAAGACAAACCATTCGTTAGACTCCTACCAAAATTATTCTGTATTTACTAACAGAATGGCAAGTTAACCAAGTAATGAATTCAATTTTGTCTCTTGTTCGTAGCTCTTGTTATACATATCATCATCATGCAGACTCTTGGGTGAAGACACAGATTATTTGCTAATTAGGAATAACATAATCCCGTAGACCCTGAACAGCTATTTAGAGATTCTAACAAGCTACATCTACGAATTACATTTATTAATCCATTTATGTAGCACTTCACCTTGACTGCAAAAAATCCGTAACGGCCTGTCGAGTTACAAGTATATTTATATGTGTTGTAATGGGAAGTAATATGTTATACAGATATAACAGTTTGAATGGTTACGTTACTCAACGCATTTAGTGAGTAGCTCTACCAATGTCAATTTGATGTAGTTAATCGGGACTTGGGGTTCCGGTTGTTTGAAATGAGTGTTAAGGCATTGTATTAGATATACTTAACACTTTCAAGTACAGAACGTCTATGGACGTTCCGATTTCAAGATGTCACACAACCTATTATGAACCATCAATGATCCATGGTCTCTGTCCGTGAAAGGGTTAATTAGTTCTTTACAAAATACTTAATTCACCTCAAACACTTGAAAGAAGTATTCTAAGGTAATTCGTTATCTGACGTATATTATGTATGTTGAAAGCTTCGAGGTCATAATAAGATACAGATTATTTTAAATGATTTCGCACAATACTGCATTTAAAAGCATGCTAGTTGATCATGATGTACTCTTTCTTATCTCTTCTATGGTATGGGTTGTGAGGTGGATTACCAACCCCATCAACCCTCGTGTCAGGGTTACTATTGAACCGCCAAAGGTACCTGACATGGCTCATGTAACGAATACTAACGGCTTATGTAACGAAAGTAGTAACCGGGACCAACGGCTTAACGTGCCACCGAAGCACGGATCATCTTACTTTCGGACAATCAGGTGATCAGCCTGTAATATCTTTCTTATCTGAACAACTCATGATATTCTTCTCTACCAAGACCATTTTAAATACACGTTAAAAACAATTTTGGATTTGTACTCTTATCGTGATGATAACAACAAAGAATAGTTATAACTTGTACTAATTCACTGTACAATGAACTGAATAATTGATATCATTAAAAGTTTGATTTTGGAACATTGTAATGTAAACAATGTTCCAAACTGTTGTTTTATCAATATCAGGAACGCTAAATAAGACTTACTTATTGAAGAAGATTACAGGCAATCACAGTTCTATTGCTACTTAGTCTTTAGATAAAAATGGTAATATTTTCTCATAGCTACTATAGCTAGTTAGAATACGTTACTTACACGCAGTTATATTCTGTACAGTCAAGGGTGAAACATCGTTGATGGAAATGCGCGATGGCATTGTACGGCGAAAATCCCACGCTTGAGAGTATGTGTGCAAATGGTATGTTGTGAGCATAAAATCTATCGATTACGAACATGATTCCGTTTCTTTCGACATTTCTAAAGTATCTATTTGAAATATACATACTTTTAAACTCGAGATTTTGTCTTATTATAATGGCGTGTAAAAGATCTACAAGAAACTTGTAAAACGTTACCTATTCTATATTATTATAACAAGCAATGTGCGTACCTATCTTCTTTCTTCGGATATACAGAAACATTTCTTACCACAGCTTTACTGATGTGTCGTGATGGAATGATGAAAGTGTTAATGACTGCAATTCTAATTATCACGAGCCCTTCACTTCTCCGGTGTATAATGTATATTTAAATAATGGTGTTGTCATTCCGCATTATCTTTCATAATCTTCCATTTCAATGGAGATCCGATAAATCGCGTACTACTTGATTCTCATATTTCACAATCGTGACCTCTGCCACAAGTTGACACATTACTTTTCAATTATTATTTACCCACTAATATTCACTAGTATGTATTAGTTGTTGGTCAATAGTTTATGGATACATTTCGAAAGATGCTATTAAGTCAGCACGATACATCCATTTATAAGATTTCGGTAATTTTTAAGTCCAAATATCCATTTGACGTACAACTGTTAATCATTCGCAATTTTGGCGACATACAAGTTCAAAAGGTATTTCTTATCCATTAATAAATGACCATGATTAGCTTCGCTTTGTAATCGGTTTCTTCGAAACCACCATTTCAGCTATTGAGAAACAAAATGTTAGGTGCATTATAATTTGCGATTGTATTTCTTGTAATGCACCTTTTTATGGTTACCATTATAATTATAATATTGGCACTAATCATTTGACATTGGTAGATAAACTTGTATCATTAACATTGGTACCTACTTGTATTTTTGACCTTCGTAGTCAAAAGTTTCGTAAATTTGCAATGTCATATTTGTATCGAGGTATCATCATGTGGTTATTTGTAACTACGTGTTGATTTTAACAATTTAATAGAATATTTCACACCTCTCTCTTTTTGCAATTATTGTGAAGGTGATAACGTATTGAACACGTACAAGTTTGTTAACGTTTTAATACCTACATTTTGTACTAAATATTATATACTTACAGAAAGAAAACAATAAAAACATCACCTTTAATCACTCTTCAGTTTCGCATTTCCCATTTTTTGTTCCGCGAATCAATCGCAAAGTTATCATTATGGAGAAATGTGTCTCGTCAATATGATCAGATTATTGGAGCGAGCAAGTGAAATTGTCTGTGAAATGGCTAGCCTATCGATATTGTGTCGCACGTTTATACCGCCCCTGACTATTGTCAAGGTATTATGTACATTTTGTTTAGGTACCTCCCTCATTGAATTACTTATAACAACTACTTATAATACAAATAACTTTATAATATCTATTGTAGAAAGACAAGTATTGTACGTAGTTTTATTATTGCATCCACAGCATACTAAAATGTTTCATAAACAAGGTCACAAATCTATAGTCGAAGAGTAATATTCATTTATTGATTGAATGTTTTGGAATGTATCAACTTTACTTACATAAATCTCTACGGAGTTAATTATATCAACCGCGTGCTAAGTTTGAAAATAGAGCAAGGTCGTAATTAAAATGAATATTTTAAATAGTAAAACATTTTTATGACATTTTACCATGTATCTATTTTATTGCGTGTGAAGTAGTGTGCATTCGTCTATTGTATGGTAAGCAAATGAAAGCTGTCCAGTCAAATTTCTTGGGAACACTTTTTCCTAGTTTATCTCCGCGAGTTAATGAATTATTCAGCTTTTTGAGTTTCTCTAATTAAGTTGTAAAATGCAAAAAAATACTAAATTCTAGACTACTCAACATCACAGGCAACGCCTTTTAGCATAGGACAAAAGCGATTTAGATCGCAAAAAATAATTATGTCCTAGACGAGCGCTTTGATTTTAGAATTCTACTCGCATATGAAATGTAGGTATTATGGAAATGTGTCCCAAATTTCAAACATTAACCTAAAACAGCACACCTAAGGTTTTTAATCATGTGAACTTCGTATTGTCCTTGAACACGAGTTTGAGGATTTACGTAAAACACTTCAAATACTACGTGGTCTGAAAACTTAATTTATAAATTAGACGAAACTTTTTAAAATATATTTACAATACCCCTTGTTACTTTTTGACTTCCAGTCAGTGATGGTCCAGTAGCAAAGCGTGTACCTTGCATTCCGAGGCCCCTTATCTTTGATTTTGCATATCGGTAAAAAAACATATAAATGTTGCGTTTTTAAAAAATCTCCAATAATATGTAAAGTTCTTCATTGATCCGCAGTAGAGAAGTGTAATGTATGTTTTAATCTCACGTTCGGGTTTTTATATTTGTGTGTTTTATTATAAATTACACTTGTAAAGGTATGCACCGTATTAAGTTTCCGAAAATTTTGCGTTGTAGCCATTACTTTTATGATTTTAATGCGATAATTGTCCATTTTGGCCCGGCGACTAGATCCCGGTCAAGATCGAGAGTGGTTTGCTTTGGTAAAAACACTAGCCTTGAAGTACTTGTACTTGAATTATTATTTAGTTAATGTAGTGTAAGTTATGGGTGGACTTCAACTTGATTCTACTTAATGAATTCAAAACATTGTCTTCGAAAAGTTACATTTAAAAGTTACATCTCGACACTAAAATCTACGCGTGGAATGTCGGAAAAAAAGTAAAAAAGTCATCATCAATTTAAGAGCTACGCTCTTGTCGGTGCAGCATTTTCCATGCCACTTTTTAGGGAAAAATAGGGCAGTGGTTTCCCTCTTGCCTT
This sequence comes from Pectinophora gossypiella, assembly GCF_024362695.1. NCBI lineage: Eukaryota > Metazoa > Arthropoda > Insecta > Lepidoptera > Gelechiidae > Pectinophora > Pectinophora gossypiella. The sequence goes on from NC_065433.1 coordinate 18,536,790, forward strand.
AAGCCCCGCAGTACAAAGTACTATTCAATATATAATATAATATATTCTAAGTAAGCTCCTCCAAAATAATATATTTAAGATGTAAAATAATATATTTCCACTTCCAGATAGAATTTTGTATGAAATATAGTGAACTTAGACGGATTCATATAAAAGACATCAACGAGCGCAATCGTTTATTTTTTTCTTCATGTGTGAATGAATTTTCTATGTTTTAATAATTTTGATTGTTTTACTCATGTTTGGATCATAGATAATACCACGTGGCTTCCAGGATTCGTACTCGATTAATGGTAATAGGCTTTCTCTTTACACGGGACTAAAACATAGCTGGCCAGGAGTGGGTGTTCATACTATACAACTCTGCCTACCTCTTCGGGAATACAGGCGTTATGATATGTTTGTTAGTTTGTTTTAGTAAGAAATATTTTTTAATAGAATAGATGAATTGTTTCAACTAAAATGTTAAAAACCATTCACCGAAATATGACTCTGCTTCCTTCGTTATTTTGGAAACCTTCAAAATTTTATGCGCCTCCCATGTCGTCAGGTCATGGCTTCCAACACGAAAATTTCTGGTATTGTTAAAAAAAGGCAATAAGACAATTATTGTTTCTCAACACCTTTGAGTTTAGACGGCCGGGCGGCGCGCGTGTTGCGAAAGTGATGGGCAGTGATTTACTAATTTATGAAAAACCGAATAACCTTGCTACCTAATGAAGTGTTTTCTAATGACCGGAGACACGTTCTGCATTCTTTATGATTGAGTAAGTTACAGCGTGGCGGTTCCATCGATAATGTTGAGTCAAGCTTTGGAGTACTATTAGAAGACAAATACTAGTTCTGGCTGGTAAAATTAATATTCACGCGTGAATGATTAAATGCGTGACAATAAATGTTTCTTTCTTTCTTTGATTAGAGAATTTTAGCGAATTTATGAAAAAACAAAATACACTTAATAATTAAATTGAATAGACAAAAGGAATAGGTGCACTCCCACCCACAGAGCTGTTATATGCAAAAAACAGATGTTTATGTTGTGTTCAGCAGCGGCGAAACGATTTCACATACATCCTTGAACGAATATTGTAGGAAGATTTCTCAACGAATTTCACCAATAATCCAGAGGTAATATGTTAATAAGTACTTACTTAAGTAAAATGAGATCTGTTTATTTATATGAGCAAACCAGAGAGCTCTTTTTGTGAAGCTCGTATAAACATTGTTACGCACTAAAGTTATCAATAAAATGAAATACGATTGCTAATGCGCGACTATTACCGCCGTTGCGTTACAATGTGGAAAAATAAGCGAGGAAAAGCAATGCATTTACACGTTTCGTTATACTTGATTACAGTTATGAAGAGTTTAAATATTGCAAAAAACAGTATCGTGCGGAGAACGCGTGAGGAGTCAAAGTAACCGACATGCGATGTAGAAGCTGCTATTAAAGCAATTTGTTTTGCTTCTGTTTTAGATATAAACCAGGTGTTCCATTCGTGCACCATTGTAATTGTTCCTTATTATGTTAGAACTTCTCGCTATTAAGTGGTAATATATATCATCTGTATATTCTTCGATTAGGTTTATTTGGGCGGTCACTTCTGTAAAACTCGGACCTGTCGAATTTTCTGGTTAGGTAAATGGACCTTGTGATAATGGGATAAGATAACGATAGTGACATGATGGATGGAACACGTTTATTTCGATTTTTCACCAGAAAGCTATGTTACCTTATCATCTTTAATCAAGTTTTCTAAACACCATTGCGTGCGTGTTGCATTTTGCAAATATATTTGTAAAAAATATGACGATGATTCGTATCCAAAGCACTTATTTACCAAAACATCAGCATTCAGGGTTTATATGCGTTCATCGCTATGGACATTTCTTTCACTAGAAGCATCAGACGCAGCCGTAATGTACCGTGAACATTCGCTTGAAATCACCCATTTTGTATGGTCATCGTTAACTTGACTTATAAACACACTAATGACCATTAAATCCATGTCAAATTGACAATCTGACACTTGGAAAATCATGTGAATTTATGTTGTATATTTAATTGTGCAGTACATAGATTAGATTCTTAAAAATATTGATATATTGAGGTAATAGATGTCAAAGATACTATAATACGATACATATTATGTTAGATTACGTTGCAAATGACCGTAATTCATTTTGGTAAAGTAAATATACTTGTAAATAATGATTATTAAATCTCATAAACTTTAATTTCAAATTGACAACAAGCCACACAAAATATCCTAAAATCTAAATAAGTATCCAGCTTCGTTGCTTTTGTCAGTTTGGAAATCCAATTGCGATGTCTGGTTGCATACAAACTATGCAATTGATGTTTTTTTAAACTTTCTACTGTAAATCTGAATGTCCATAAATGTACACTCGGTTATTACGAGTATTCGCTTTCACGTCCATCTTTTCAGTGAAAGGTTTTTTAAAAATATCAGAATCAAATGGACGTTCTGAAATAAAGAGCGAAGTAGCACGCGCGTCGTTATGTTCAGTGACTTTGAAAATGTTGCAATTATTGTTCTTTTTTTTGGTATTTTTTTGTGAAACTTAAGTGAGATACATTTATATCTATTTAAAAAGTCTAAGAATATTATTTTGTGGCTGAAACTAAGGTCATTCTAGCCACAAAACGTCAGACCAATTGACCTTCGTGTAATCCTTTCTATCTATTCATAATCTGCTTACTTACGTGATGCAACCGTTTATTTAGTAAATATGTCGCATAATGACATAGTACTTTAATAAATTTGGAAAATAAAATATTGTAAAATCTTTCTGTCAATAAGTTGCAAGTGTTTTCAATTTAGTAAGTCTCAAACGGAATATTTAACTGTATTTTTATGCTGTCGTAATTATGGTTTTGTCATAGTAATTGTCGTCTTGTCGCCACGCGCATGCGCCGTGAAGGAGTCCTGGATACTGTGTGGCGTCACGGACGGTAATCTGTTCATACGCATGACCGTTTCAAAGTAATTCAATTATGTTCTATTTACTTTAAACTAGGAGTGTTAGATAAAATATTTTTATTTAATCAGACCTTTGTTGATATAATAAAAATAATAAATCGTGTTGAGGTATGTATACTTATGCGACTGATGATATATTATATTTATATTTTATATTTTATTTATTCAGGTTAACAACAGCTCATTTACAATACTTTACAATAATATTATGTTATAAGCTAGTGAAGCTAATTACAGTTAACCACGTATTAATTAAAGTAGTAGGGGCAGACGAGTTCACGTATATCAGTGGTACGCGTGTGTGTGTATGTGTGTGTGTTATGTGTTATTTGTTAAATATGCCGGTTTAGCCAAAATGTGAGTTCTACAAACTGGTTGTGGAGACTTCGTAACAAAGCTTTCTTTTGTCATCATAATCTCTATCAATCTAGTTAGCTGCGTACGCGCATTTTGTCATTTCTCGTAAAGTTATCTCGCTAACCCGTTAAACTGGACAACGGTATAGCTGGAATTACGAAAACATGCCTATTCAAGTTTTGTTGCGTTTACACAATATTCAAAACACTTTCCATTGTACTTGTTTCTGCATATTATACTATACGTTTATTTATGTAACGACACGCTAGAACACTTTTTGTCCAAAGGCTCTTGTAACGAAGTCCTTAGCATTCAATGTAAAAATATACTTTGTTACTAAATTAATTTGCCACCTGAAGGCTGCCAATTGAATAACGTTTAAATCAACATTGTTCAGATGTTTATTCTGTTTATTCAGAGTACACTTCATAACGGTATTTAAATAAGATCTATAGTCTGGTAATACGGTTTGAGAGAGAAAATGATTTTAACATTTTCTGTTCGCGTCTATGATTTAAGTGACGCAAACAATAATTTATGTGCGATCTGTATTTTCCTCAGAAACTCAATTTGGATAGTAATATCAGAGTTTCAACAGAATTGTTTTATATCTTTGCATACGAATGTCTTATATTTGTGTTACATGGCTAATTCTATTTAGTATGTTACTAATTCATTGGCCTTTGTTCACTCATGAGTTATAAGTTGAAGAATATACACTAACATTACGATTGTAAGCGTCTTCATCAGACGATTGTCATTACTTGCTATTAACCCGCGCTCGGGCCGTGTCATCGAATGAATTGGTGTTAGATGGTTATCATTTCACGTGTGACACGACAACACCTTATCGTGTTATTTTTCATGTATTTAATATGATGCCTACTTATAAACGATATAAAACGTAAAATATTTTTGTGTTTTTTACAATAGTAGAGACCTTACACTTTCTGTTAGTAAAAGTTGTTGCGTTTACAATAAAGTAAATTTCGTCTTACATAACGTTAGGAAATATATTATACATTTTTACGAAGGTAATATTCTGATATATTTGATTTTCCCATAAACTGTTGAAAGTGCTCATTGTTTTAGTGCCGTACAAGCCTCAGGTAAGAATCCACAATGGTGGCCTAACAGTTTTCACCGTTTCCCTGTTCAACAATAGTCAATATTTACAACTAGAGAGCGAAGTAGCTCTTACTGTGCGCAGCTATGGGAACAGCGAGTGTGTCGTGAAAAAATGCAAACGACACGACGCGACCGACGCACAAAAACTTACAAATAGAAGTTTTTGTAGTTAGAAGCGGCTGAATTCCTTGGCTGGGAGAGTTTTAATCATATTTTCTTACTATTATATTAACTGTAGCCGGCTTGTTATTATTATTTGATATATTCTCTTTTTTTTTGTTTTGCTTTTCCCCGAAGGGTAAGGCAAAGGGAACTATGCCCATACAACCATGTCTGACGTATTTTTTTTCTTGATGATTAATGAAATGATGAAAGGTGATGATGATGAAACCTAAGCCCCCACCCTCGGAGTATACTCCTACTCCGAACCCCAAACGAATCAACTCAAAACTCCGCATAAACTTTTGAGTTATGAAGCGGCTTCTTGGCGCGAAGCGAAAATAGGCAGATACACTTTGTTTATTGAATACTCCAATATAATAACACTCGCGAATGTCTTCCAACTAACTTAATGCGATCATTAACCACAAAACACCACTTCGTATTAAGTATTTAGATTATTCAATGAAGAGAGCAACTGTCCCGTTCCCGTCTCCCGCCAAAAAGCCTTGATATATTCTCTATACGTATTACTTTAATGGCAATATTTTTTTAAAACAAATTAGCACCGTTATTAACGACTACTATAAAGTAACACAAATGTTTAAAGTAAAATGCAAGAAGCTAATTGTTTTTTTTTTCAAAACTACGAACTTTTAAAAGGAAATTGAGAAGTTAATCATCGACGTAAACTCGCTTAACTACAGTGTTCCGCCTTACATAAGAATGACAGAATAATACTTAGCACGGCCTTCATGTACATTTTAAGAACCTAAAATTACGTTAATCCTTTGTTGGTCCATTGACCACAGGATGAGTGAACAGCTACTAATTGGCAATTAGTTTACGAAATGTTCCTCAGTCAGTGGACGTGTTGAAATACAGGCGTTCGATAGATTAGTACCGCAGAATGTTTGTGTGAGCTTCATTATTAGGTACCAGTCTTTTGAAGACCCCTTTTATGACTTATCCGAAGTAAAATCCGTTACAAGCTGCTGTGATAATCGATCACTTTCTGCTTTCTTCTATACGCTAATTGTGAAAGTAACACACTTATTAGTGCACCTCTTATATGCACTTGTGAATGTAAGTGAAATTTAGATAAGCATACATTGCCGTATTTGCGTTTAATATTTACAATAGCCTTGACCGGAACTGTCAATGTCATCATAGACACGCGAAAATGTCGGATGTGGGAATAATATTTCAACAAAATGTGGATTCTTGTCTGTAATATTGTTGGCTATTATATTATTAGGCAGCCTGTGACATGTTAAATAAATTCCTCGTTAAAAATAAATAGCGTTTGTAAAAAGTGTATATTCATTAAGTATAATGTTAAAAAATATAATGTTAAATATAAATATAATATAATGTAATATAATGTTAAAGCATTAAGGGTTACTTAATGCTTTTGTCGAATTAAAATACGAAGTGTGCTAAATAAAAAGTACTGTGCGACACAAGTGAAAAATAAGTAATACATTAAGCTTGTAGTACGAATACACCGAAGCAGATGCCTTCTCCAAAATATTTCGTTTGCTAGTTCTGGGACGAGCACTTTCACCGATTGGTCGTGTCGTGCTGCCACCGCGCCGTCCGAATTCCAGTCACCATAGTTGTCGATGAATCTGCATACAAATTGCTCTTACACCTCACGCAGGTTGGACAGTCGAACTAATAGTTTAACTACTTACGTACAAAAAGAAAGGTGCTGACCCACAAAGAATAAATGGACAGCATAAAAGCAAGTAGTCATTTTTGCAAGAGTTAATTTATAGCCGACCGAAGATTTTAGATTAATGCATTTTGAAAGCTGTAAGTCGTTCTTTTTCTATAACTAATAAATCTTCTTTTCTGTGTTGGTCTTTGTATTTAACAAGGACGATGGTCTGTAGTGTTTTAAAACTTATTTTTTTTTTGTAGTTGTTTTGTTGGGTGATGAAAGCTATCAAATTACAATATTTAATTTATTTAAGGGGATGCCGTTGCCCAGCGGTGGGACTTTGTAGGCTAGATTAGATTAGAATTTATTTGACTCTGGAGAATTGAAACCAACAAGATAATTAATAATATTTCAGTCAAGAAGGTGCCTATCTATTGGACTCCACTGGATTTCACCGATAGTTTTTGCACTATTATTGTTAGGACTTAAGTAGGCCCGGTAGAGTTAATTCCATGGTCACTCTAGATTCCTCTCAAGAATCTATCACTTGCTTTTGCGTGTTCCACTGACCATCACAATACAAACAGACATTCGAGTCACTAGTTCACTATGTCAGTGTCCAAGTATACACCACGTAAAAACTACTGACCGTGTGTCAGGTTCTACATGTTCAGTGGGATCGTGATTCGATGTCGGTTGAACGATTCCGAGGTATTTATCTGCACATGTATCTGCTACTACTTACCTATGTTTCATTACATATTGCACGTTTTTATTATTCATCTGTTAAGTAGTAATAAGAAACGAAATATATATCTATAAAAGCTTTCAAGCCTGACATTGAAAGGGATCATATCATATTGTTATTATCACATTATCATAATGTCTTATTGTCATATTAATTTAATTTCACATGTGCTAATCAAAAGAGGTTTAAGGATGCCTTTTTGAATATTTGTAGCTCAACCAACCCCAGCTGGAATTACCAGCGTTTATTAATATTTGTCTGATAAGCATTAAGTACGTATCTAGCGGCATCTATAAATACAAAGGAGAACATCATAGCCTAATGTCCATAAAATATTGGTCTGTCAGTTTTAAGATGCAGAAAGAAACGAATAAGTTTCATTAATAATACTTGTACTATACAATCAAAATTGCAATACAATTATGACTAAATACATACAATGCATGTATAATTCAACGTGTAAAATCACCGACCATTTTGCAATAGGCTGACTCAAGTTTCTTCATAATTATTATTCGCCTTTCAAACTCAATAATGTTGAATTTTTAGATCAGATGGCCATGTCTTGGATGATAATGATCATTTTGGAATATTATGCTGCCTCTACCTGATAATATGTTATTTTTGTAATGAGACTTGGTTTTGTATTCGTTATTACCGTAGTGTTCTGTTTGACGTGGCAATATATAATTCATGATAGAATGTTATTTTGTGTACAAGCTAAATATGATATGAGCTGGACACTAGCAAGACTAAGGTCAGAATGAGTTAGGCCAAGAGTTGGTTTGCGATTAAGACGTAGAATCAGCCACATGGTCGGATGACATTGTGAAGTATGCCAGAAAGAGTTGAGGCCAATACTCCGCAGTGGTTGGATACAGGCTGAATTGGGTAGAGAGGTTAAAATAAAATTGGATGAATGTGCGTGTTTAATAAATGTTTATTGAACGATTGAGTGGTAACATTACACAGTAGGTATCGTAACAGCGAGCGTAATCGCGAGGTGTATCGGGGAGAAACTATACACTTCCGAGGACGAACAGTTTCCGCTTTACCACATCCAGCATTCTGAACGAGAATATTATTCATTCTCTATAATTAAGTATGCATGTTGGAAATACTGACGGATTTTTTAAACTAGGTTCGAGAATCAGAGTAAAACAATATCGTTTTTAAGAAAATAAAAAAAGTCGAAATCACTTTGTGAGACTGTCCTTTGTTTGGTAAGGACTTCTCAGGCTTGAATCACCTGATTGTCCGAAAAAGTAAGATGATTCCGTGCTTCGGAGGGCACGTTAAGCCGTTGGTTCCGGCTAATAGCCGTAAAAACACCTCCACCAACCCGCAGTGGAGCAGCGTGGTGGAGTATGCTCCATACCCCCTCCGGTTGATTGAGGGCAGGCCTGTGCCCAGCAGTGGGACGTATATAGGCTGTTTATGTAAAAGAAAACTAAAAGTGTTACATTATCATATATCATTAATTTATCGGATGAAAAACACTAATAGTAATGTATAATAATTCATTTTCAGTCTCTAAGATTAATTTTACGTAAAAGCTACCGTAGCTAGCTAGCGTAGTAAGTACCTAGTATGTTTTAGAATAAGGTGAGGAAATGATCATATATTATAGGGACCAGAAGAAAGTGTACCAATACGCATAATATTTATAACAAGCAGAAAGTTCTAGTATTTCATTTACTTTCACGCTTGTTTAGCTGACCGCACAGTGCCTTAAGCTACCAACATTCTTAGTTGCATTTTACTACTAGATTTAAATTTCGTAAGAAGGCACTAACTGTTACCGGGTGAGAGCGTTGGACGTTAAACTTACGCCAGGAACTGTTTATCATACTATAAAAATCTTAAACACATAAACTGAAGCCCCTTCTGGGCAATGTGCTGTAAGTGTTCAGAGGACTACTTGCAGCCACTTGTGGTATTGCTGTTTTAAGATAGATATGATTAACTATTACGGACCACCATAGCAGTATTGGCTGGCTATCAAGCCAGCTTAACATCTCCTTTATAGAACGAAACAATGCCCCATAAAAAGCTACTAGCTAAGTCTATCTTTGTCTACTTGTCTAACTAATTTACAATATTTTAATTGACAAATTTATGTAATTAAAGCACCTTCTAGTTACACGCACAAGTAGATACACGTTTTTGGCATTGGCAGGGGACACCCAGTAGCAGTTAAAATTGTACTTATTCGTACAAAGGTTAGTGAGGTAAAGTGCCAGTGTATTGCTTAAAGTCAGGCCGGTCTTCATGATCTCTATTAAGACGGGTCATGGTCTGCAATACCGTTATACGTGCTGGTCCAACTTATTATTGCCGCCTTTATTTAAAATCAACACCGTGCCGTTCACTAAGTTTTCGAAATCATCTTCCTCAAAAAACAAGTAGGTACTTAATATATTTACATAGTGTTATCGATAAATTGTAAAAAAATAAGCACCAACTGTAGCCCTCTTCGATAACAAAACAAAACTGATCTTGAACACTAATTCTTGGACGATGAATGTGCCAATAAAAAAATAGCTTGGTTTAACGACCTGTACTAAGGCGCGCGTAATAAGATATTAGGGCGTAATCAAGACTGATGACTTTAATAGAATAACATAGTGCATAATGGTCGTAGTAATAGCGTAAAACCGCTAACAGGTGTATTCCGCATGGGTGTTTACGGTCACGTAATCGTAGCCATATCGAGCGTTTCGAAAGTTGCGACCTTGTCGCAGTCTCGATCTTGGCTTAACACCTTAAGGCGAATATGTGCGGAATACTCATTATCTTTAACATTTGGACAAAATACTCGGAAGGGATAATTTATTGTGTTTATCAACGTGAACTATAAAGTATGCTGTATTTTTGCAAATAAATATATAAACCGCTTTCTTCTCTTTCGGAGCTTATTACGGTTTTTGCCTTTAATATTTAGCGTTCAAAATGATTATATTTAAAATGTTACTAGACATAAGTATTTAGTAAAACTCATGTACTTATTTATTAACAGACATAATGTATTCTAGGTACTTACTTAGGTACCTAAGAAAGCAGAGCCGCATTTAACCGTAGGCTATTGTAGGCAACGGGACTCCACCACATAGAGCCCCTCCTTAAAAATTAGTCTTGCCATAATATTTTTAAGGAAAGTTGGTTAGAAAATTAGGGAAACGGTAAAATACAGGAACTTACTACCCTTGTGTGCTGAAATATTATATTGTTAATATTTGTCACCAGAGGTAGTGATTGAGAAGTATTATTTAAAACAATATTTACAGTCATTTGTAGGAGTAAGTTAGTATATTTTATGGTTAAAATGGGGTCCCCACCTCAGTGTAGTCTAGGGGCCCAAGGAATCCAAATGCGGCGCTTTAAGAAAGTAGGTTTATGGACAGTTTTACTGATAGAAGCAAGCTGTGTATATGCGTATTTATAAACAATAATGTTTAAATCTTGATGTATGCACCTTTGTAGCTAAAATTGGCAAATATGTTTATGTCAGAAATGGCGATAGAATAAAAGATGGGACGTGCTGCAGAATTAACAACCTTTTGTGACGTTAACGTTTCGCAAAATAATAGTTTATGATATTTCTTTGTACACTTGCCGGTAGCAACAACATTACAGTTTTACGATTTATCTATTCTTCTATTGGTGTTGCAAAACACCTTATTCATTTCTATAATAAATCAATAATATTTTATGCGACGTGTAAATCATGCGTTTTTGATTGTGAAAATATCGTAATGAAACCTAATACTGAATAAGATTTCAAAGATCTTCAAACTTCAACACAGTGGATCACCAAGGTGACATTGAGTCCTGGCATAGTATAAAAGAACTTTACAAAATCATCACTGGACCTGTAAATTGCAGATCTTATCTAAACAGTCTTACGACTATTAATTACTAGTTTACGTTTGACGTTATAATGATTTTGGTCTCTGCCTTGATGAAACATGATTAAATATGCATTGTTGCATTGAGAGGGTCGGGTAGATAGGTACTTAGAGATTTACCAATGTTATATTATAAAGAATAATTCCCAAGAATGTAATTTTAAATGTAGGTTACCACAGAGCATTTCATTTTGTTCTGTGAAGGGTCAGGCGGCCACGCGGTGATCAAAGATTACTTTGTACAAGTTTTATGACATTGACAGCTCAATAATATCGTATGGGCATAAAATTGTGATGGCTATCTTAGTGACCCCTCATGGGAAAGTGCAAAAGAAAGTTATGTGATTAATCAGTATTGAATATATCAGAAATAAAAAACCTTGTTTTTGATGAAAAAAGTTGCATCCGCATTCTTGTGATTCATTGGCGGAAGAAAATTAAAATCATTATCTTTAGTAATGACAATAACATTTTAATGTTACTGCTTCCAGTTGAGTGATTTATTGTTTCATTTTAATGATTGCAACAGACCAATGACTCTCTGTAGTAAAAGCGTATGGTAATAAGTTGTGCTTCCTAGCTTGTTTAAACTTCCCAATCGCACCTACCTTTGGTAAGGCAATAATTACAAAATAATTTTGCAACGGCGACGTACACGTGAACAAGACTGATTGCTAGGCTCTAACCCCTGAACCCTTACACTTTGTATACAATGGACTTACGTATTGCAAAGCCAGTTGGGCCAATGGCATGTCAAAATACTTTGTCGTTGTATCGATTCTATTTTGTTTAAATAAAAAAGTTTATATTTATGGCATAGGTCACGACATGCCTTCGGATTTTGATAGTGTTCATAAAATTGCGAAGTAGGTACATGTAGGTAAAGATAAGGGCCGTCATCACATCATAAATACTTCGAATATATGGTGTCTGCCTCGACTATGTGATCTATAGATTGAGTCTAAAGGAATGGATCTCCTTTACTGAGGATGATAAGTTTAATTTTTTTTTCAAGTTTATTCTTGAGCGATCAATGTAGTGAGGTATCATGTAGAACAGCCATTAGATTACTAGGCCAGCGCTACTAACATAAAGTAATGGATCTGCAATGATCACTTTTTAATGACGTTTTGTTACGCAACGCTTCCTAAGAGCTGATTATTTATAAATCGTCATTACGTAAAGGTGGGTCAAGATCACTAGATTAATTCTGAAGTGTAAATGAACTGCTAATTTTATTATGCTTGTTAGATTAACAGTCTCACAAAGTGATATCGACTCCAGCCCCAATGGGACCTCCAGCAGGCTTGTTTCCAACTATAAATCAGTTACTTTTTACTAAACGTCAGCATACAAAATTACTATGGAATTTGTATGAAAAAGCAACCTGTGACGTCATAGAAAAACGTGATAAAATGTCGCACTGAGGCCTGTAAATCTGAATAGTAACGAAATTGGTACTAAGTATGTCGTAAGCGCAATATTTTGCACATAAATTGTTCACTTGTCATCTTTATTCGCTGTGGCCGATGATGACAAATTGTTCTTTACGGTTATTGTGATTTTGTAAAATTCAAGAGCTATGGCTACATCAAGCGTGCAATATTGATGAATTCCTTCAATCTCTGCAATTTCTTTCTTCTCTGATATTATTACACGTCGGACAATACGCCTAGTAATTTAGAAAAAAAAAAAACATTTTTGAATTATTCTGAGGTTGAATTCTAATCTTGCGTGAGTGTCTTTTATTACGAATGCAGTCACTAGACGACTTAAGTATAAGTAGCCGGAAATAACAATGTTTCTTAAAACTTAATGACTATACATATGAAGCACCTATTTATCTATGTGGGAGGGAAACCACTGCCCTATTCCCTAAAAAAGTAGCATGGAGAATGCTACACTGACAAGAGAGTAGCTCTTAAACTAGTGATTATGACTTATCTATGTTTAGATGTATTTTTTTATTATATCTTACGGGTTTTCTTTGGTTATCATAAGTCTGGCGAGGTCTCGCCTTGACTGGACTCGCTTTCTCATGGAAATGGAAAGTGACCCGCGTTCAGCCGCTTATTATCAATATTAAGTCCGGCGATGACAAGAAAACCTGTCCAGTCCACGAATGCACAGTTATTTATAAGTATCTTGGAAAACAAGACGCATCATATTCAGGGTGTTAGTGACATAATTTTGATGATTTTGAGTTATCAAGTGGATTTTTCTGTCACAAAATTCGTATTATATTTTGTGTTTTTAAAATTATTTTCCACTTGATATTAACTCAGAAAAATGAGCTAAATCACCCCCCTCAATATACGTTATGATGTTATTTACACCCCGTACAAGTACGTACAATCATGAGCGATATAATGTACCCACTTTAGGACTCTGTCGCAATAACATATTTGACATTTAGTGAGATTTACAGTTCAATTTGTCAAAAAAGTTAATGTGACATGGTACCAAAGTGACCGTACAGGTAGCCATACAAAGTGCGTATGGGTGTTAGTGACACCGTAACAAATTCTGTCGCGGATGATTCAGACCATGATTGTGAGTTGATATCAAGCGGAATTTCCTGTCAGAAAATTCATGAAAATTTTAGTATTTTTTAATTATTTCAGTTCCATACTTTCGGGAAATTCCACTTGATATCAACTCCGAATCATGGTTTGAATCATCCCTCAAAGTTTTCATTACGATGTCACTAACACCCTGTATTATGAAATTTTGTACATATTCGTATTAATCAAATTCAAATTTAATTAAGAATTATTATTATAATTTTACTTTCCTCAAAATTATGTAACGTCCGCGAGATAGTAGCAGAGTAAGGCACAGTTATGTATATTGTGAGTAAAACAAGATTTTAAAAGGAAGTATTAAGTACCCTTTGCAAGTTTCTTTTCCACAAGTCAGAACATAAACATCAATTTTATGTAAGTAAATAGCTATGTAGGGAAAGTTAGTATGATAACACATGGGTAAACATCATAAATATAACCATTGAAACTTAAACCTAATTGACTTCCACCAGCTTATCTGTCATAATAGAGTTTCAAGTTGACAGGTGCCGTTTCAATTTCACAACTAAATCACTTTTGTCGCCTAATTGACTCGAAACAATGGCCAATGTCGCAACAAATGATGTGTTTAAATTATTGTGATTACGCGGGGCTAATGTTACGATTTCATGGCGATTTGGCATCAGCGATGCGGCTCCGGGGCTTCTGGTTGGATTGTTGATGACCATATGCGCACACGCAGCGGGCCGCCAGTATGTAAGATCACCGCTCGTTTTTCCGTCCACGGTCTGCTGATCGCTATGTGCAATTGTTTTCACTTTTCAATCATCGTTGTATTGACGGAACGGTATTCTTAGAAATGCCTCGGAGACAATGTATACGCATTTGTTTGGTTACCTCATCTGTTTACCTTTCCAATTGTTCCGATTTTATGGAGAAAGTCTTGAAGAATTTTATGGAGAATAATTTTATTATTTTATGGTGTTGCTAATTGTTTATGAATCTGATTGATCAGCGGCGGTCAATTGTCGTGCTCTGACCTCACAATTACACAGTTACAACTATTGATATTTCTCGGACAACCCGATAAGTACGCATGGATGCCCATAACTTCGTAACTGCTCTAGTAGCGATAGAAAAAAAAGATAAAGGGACACTTCGCCGGCTCTACCTTAACTATATTGGTAATGAGATAAAAAAATAGGACATCCTGTGCTTCCTACTGGACACTTTTGGAAAAACTATATAAGTAAGTGAAAGCCGTGGTAGCTTAGTTGGTAGGTCGCTTGCCTCTCACTTTGAACTCGAAGGTTCGAATCCAGCACAGGCCTAAACCAAATATTATCGAATTTGTTTTCGAAATCATGTTTGGATCATAAATGATTATCACGTGATCGGCGGTGAAGGAAAACACCGTGAGCAAACCCACATTCCCGAGAAATGCATTTTCGGAGGCATGTAACCAAACCTGTTTTGGCTGGTTTTCCCTTTGCGGTTTGGAAGATCAGACAGGCAGTCGCTTCTGTAAAAACTTGTCCAATCTTCAGGTTAGGTAAGCGAACTATGTGAAAAACGGGATAATGCTAGGGATAATATTTATTTATTAATTTTATTTGATTAGGCTTACGGCCATATTTAGAAAGTAATAAATCTTATAATTGATTAAGTAAATGTATAAGCAAAAACCTAACAACTAAACTTGTTATGCTATTAATTTCACACATGAAACTACGGCATAGAACAATACAGGCCCTCCGATCTGTACATTATTATCTGCTGCTTTTTGGTACTCTTTTTTACCAAACTCAGCTGAATTTTTTTAGTCAGAACTTAACTTGTTATTGGCCTAAGCAATTCAATGCGACATCAAATAAAAATGTTGCTATCTGTACTGGTGAGTAAGTAAGTCAGCCGAAGCCTTTCTCCGAAACATCCGGGAGGCACGGACGTCGAACCGGTCAACTGATTCATATATTTGGTGTTATTTACTTCGCATTAGTCATTGATATCGCCATTTGATAGTTTCTTACAGTGAAAGTGATCGTCTGACAGACTATAGTAGTTATGCGAAGATCTAATAAGAACTATATCCATATTCGGATTTAGGTCCGCAATTTCGCTATGCCTATAAGTAATATAGAGCGTGGATAGATTTGAAAATGTAATGGGAGTATTATTAGCAAACGGATGTAGTATCATTTCGGATTGTGCGAATCAAATTATGGTTTGTATCGATACTTACCCATGAAATTGGTGATAGTTTCTATTGTAAGTATTTTATATATTTTGTTATTATTTCAGTTTTGGTGTGGTAGGTACATAATGGAGGAGCTCGGTGGCGCAGCGGTAAACGCGCTTGGTATGCGATTGTTGAAGTTAAGCAACTTTCGCAAAGGTCGATTATAGGATGGGTGACCACAAAAAAAAAGTTTTCATCTCGAGCTCCTCCGTGTTTCAGAAGGCACGTTAAGCCGTCGGTCCCGGCTGCATTAGCAGTCGTTAATAACCATCAATCCGCACTGGGCCCGCGTGATGGTTTAAGGCCCGTTCTCCCTATCCATCCATAGGGAAGGCCCGTGCCCCAGCAGTGGGGACGTTAATGGGCTGATGATGATGATGATGAGGTACATAATTATTAAATTAAAGAATACTGTGAAAGTGATGAAGTTAATAATATGTGATAATAAGTTTTTCACTTCTCGACTTAAGATTTATTATAAAATTTTAAGTGAATTCTGTTTACTTACAGTAGCAGGTATTACGAGACAAGTCGATATCCAATGATTTGGATCTTTTGGATGCTCATGATTCACGTCTAAGAACATGTATAGACAATGGGGAATCATTGATTTATCGTAATAGTTAAGAATAAAATGTAATTATTATGAAATCACTGTAGTAATACGGATAATATTGCTCGTGATTTAGCAGATAGTAGTTTTTTTTATGTATTAGTCCAAGTAGGAGGCAAACGAGTTTATAACTATTTCAAACCAAACATTTTTAAGGTTAACTGTTTCCTTTTCACCATTACCACATCACATCACTATCACCGCAAATTTGCGTCTGCGTAAACTGTTACGTTAGGAAATTCAACTTTTATTTATTTTATTTATTTAAATAAAGTACTTAAATAAAAGCTTTTCTTCATAAAATCTTTACTCGTTTCTTACTTTTATCTTATAAGTATATATTTCTTAACAAGAGGCTTCATAAACTACACAAGATTAAACAGTTAACCATTCATCAAGTGTAATCCCATCATCATCTCTAGTATGATCCCGATTTCATGAAGTTCGCTTACTTAACCTATATATTCGACAGGTTTGGTCTTTACAGAAGCGACTGCAAATGGAATACCAACACAGAATAGGTTACATACCATAACAAATTCTCGGGAATACAAATACACTTTATTGCACCAAAATAAAAGGAAATATTTACAAAAGAACTAGCTACGTGGCAAATGGCGGCAACCACAACGCAAGGAAATATGTAAAAATTAAAAGATTAGGTATGTGGGTTTCCTCATGATGTTTTCCTTCACCCTTGACTACATTACAAATTCGAATATTATTAGTTTTTGATAGATGCTACCTCGTAATGAGAGTCAAACGTTCTTCCAAATCGGCAACCACATCTCCGCTCAGGCATAATTCATTCATAAAAGTTAATAGGTACTCAATTAGGAATAGGTAATACTTACATTTAAACATTTTCAAGCAACAGAGGATAACTTTTATATCCAGCTTATACATTCATAGAATAGCGTATTTTATAACAGTAATGTATTATTGTGTTCATTATTGCGAAACATAAGAAATTAAGAACATGTATTGTAGGACACAAAGAAGTTATTAAAAGGAGCACGGATTTGCTAAATCCTACTATACTACTACTTATCTAATACTGTACTGTGCCTGCCTACTACTGTTTCTGTATGTGTAATCTTTTTAAATGCACATAATAAGAAGTTCTTCGCGAGCTACGCATGCGTCTGCAACTCCGCATGACCAAAAGCGCCCTAATAGAATAGTGTAGTTTCTATTATTTTTGGTCGTACAAACCGGTTTAAACAACACACAAAATCGCGTAACATTGCGTAGGCTGTAATGTAAACGAGCATTATTATGGCCTTTTATGCATTGTGCAGGACGAAGTGAAATCTAGGTCACAACTGCCTCTATATCCTGGACTAGTCACGGTTCCAACGGAAATTATATACCACGAGTGTATATAAAGATTTTCGAAGATTCTTTTGACTAAGAACCATAAGAAGTTATTGTTTTATAAAGTTATGCACCTGAAAAGGAAAGACGACTCTTATAAGTCTTCTAATAACCGTTACTCACATGAATATTGGTCATCGTGGAAGATAAGATTATAGCAATAATGGTTGAAGATGTTATTAGAGTAAATTTATAATATATTCTTATCTTTCAGAAATCGTCCAGCCAACTTGTGTTCTGGAGTCCGACTTCGGTTTCAAGATCAACTGCGCTTTCAAGAAATCTGGTCTCTTCAGAGTGCGTAACCTCGGTGGCGTGAAAGCACATGCGAGTATAGGTAAGGGTGTTTTTGTTGTTTGACAACGATCAAGGTCCACACCTTTCATCCTCTGCTATTAAATACCTCTAGAGTATTTTAGACTCAACTGGAGTTCTTCATGCAGAGCGAATCCTTAGATCAGATCTCAGTCGATCGTCAGATCTACAACTCTAAAAATGTCTCGCTTCTCCTTCATGTGCAGTCGTTATTCAAATCACCTGCCTAGAATGGCATGCAGAATGATATCCTCATTTTATATAGCAATGTACCTACCCATTATCATCATAACTCTCCTAGGAATTATTTAATTATAGCATGTAAGCGACTTGTGCATAGCGAATATATTTTTATGAAAGCAAAAGCTAAGCGAATTTTTACTTAATGTGTTACAAAGTGATTAGATTATTGTGAGTAAGAAAGTTTTAAGAGTAAAGTTAGGAAAATGATGTTTTCCTGTTGGTCGTAAATAAAAAACACGCATGAGTTTCCAATCCGAACAATACTTTTGTCTTTCATAAAATGTTAAATTACCTACTGGCAGTGTATTTCCATTCATCACGAATTGTTTTGAATGCCACTCATCAATTGAGGGAACTTTCTCTGTCTGATTGACGAATGATGATCGAGGCTCTGGGATTAGGAAGGCGAGAAACTATGCCATGATCTAAGGCGATAATACTGCTTCATAAAACAAAATTGACACATTGAAAAATTGACATCCAAAGAAGGTCTTTCAGTAATAGGCACAATTAAAAGAGCGAGCCCTCGATTTTGCACAACAAAAAGATAATATTCATTGCTGGTGATTGATGGCCATTACAGTCATCTCTCATAAGTATTAGTAGTACCTAATATGCTCTACGCATAGAGCAAGGTGGCCCCTGTTGCTCTATGCAATGAAGAGATTTTTCTGACTGTAATGTTCTTTAGGATAGCGTTTTCTTGTAATTTCAATTATAAAACGTGAGTAATGGTATAATTTCTAAATATCTACTGTATTGCGTTTTACCAGCTATTGCGTTACTGTTTGCACAATTAGGCTACCAGTACAGATCTCCCTGATCCACATATCCCTACTGGTCTATCCCTACCGATAGGGAAGAATGGAATATTTTTCCAATCGACGTATCTTAAAAACGACTCATTGTAACAAATTAAATATTTGTATCACTTTAATCTTTTATATTCCAGGATTTAGTCTCGGAGATGAGCTTGGATTCGAGCAGTCCCTCACCAACTTAGATCAAAGCAGACGGAGATCGGTCAGCGTGAAAAATGGAGTTCCGGCCAACTTCATCACTGACGCGTCTGTAAGGCCTACTGTTAAGCAAGAGGTAGGAACGAACCGTATGAGTACATTGTTGAGCGAACTTTATTTTACACATGCATGAAGAGATGTTTTTTTTAATGTAAGCCAAGCGAAATATAATATCTGCAATAAATTGCTGAAGCGAATTTTATGAAACAAGAAAACATTTTGTAACTCAAACCTTGTTTATGTAAAAAAGGTCATAAACCAATTATATTGGCAACATAACATGTGGAAAAAACACTTGCTAATGCAGATACGCGAATTCATTCCTAGCAATGGAATATATTGTCTTAGAACATGTTTTTAACATTTCAGAAACGTGGCAAGCAGAACAGAATCATGATGCGGCCAATGGCTCCAGCTACACGTCCGAATCAAGCTGCGATGGATAAACTGAGCAGCCTGCACCACCGGGTCTCCAGCACTATGAAGCCCATTGTAGTACCGGGACCAACCGTTGAAACACCTGCCATTTTCAACAGGCCGAACCCTAGTATTACCATGGCCAAGCCGATGCCTATGGGTGTTCCACCTTTCAAACCTCTGCCACCAAAGGAAGAATCGTTAAAAGTTCTACCCATAACATCTACAAGGAAATCTTACACGCCACTGCAAGTGCCGTCGCCGAAAGGACCTGGACCACTTTACCAGAGTGAGAACTATCCACATGTATCACACGAACAAGTCTCGAAAATGGTCTCGCAAATGACAGCAACACACGTCGCGCAGCCACTACTCAAAATAACACCCACTCCAATCATAGTTAATACACCAAAACTATATTCCATGCCGACAACACTTAACCCATATTCCATACCAACATCAATTAACCCATTTGTTCCCATGCCACTTGCTGCTCCACCTACACAAGCCTTAACCATCATACCTGCACCCGTTTTCAAAGATTCCATACAAATGCAAATTACTCCATCAAAAGCACCCACCTACTTATCTCAAAATGCTATTTCTTTCCAAAAAACCAATCCTGTTTCTAACTTTGTAGACCCGGTTCCCCACCAAGTCCACGACCTGGCAAGTATGTATCCCGCCTATAATACGAAAAAAGTCGACGATTATAATTCTATTACTGGCTACGGAGACGACACTACTCTTAAGTTTAACAAGGATGATATAAATGCGAAAATAGCCGAAATTGCCAAAGCAGGAAATATATCGATGGAGGCAGTAGAAGCGGCGATAGCTCTAAGACAGCAACAGCTGTTGAGTAAATACGCAAACCTTCCCGTTCCGACCACGACTACGACAACCACTACCACTACAACTACGACTGAAGAACCGCTCATTTTCCAACCTGAACCTGAGCCAGAGATCCTCATGCCTGCTATTGTTCAAAAGCCAAAACGGTAAGATGGTTATCATTAATAATTATAGTTGCGGGTTTACGGGATATATTAATCCGTGAAATTTTGAACTTTTCAGTAATCCTACTTCGGGCAAAGTAATGAACGCTCCAAGAGAATATTATCCTGTGGGATATGAGAAGAACTTCGATGACCATTTCCAATCTAAAGTGGATCTTCCAGACACGAACTTCCATTGTGGTGATCAGAAATACTTCCCTGGACTGTATGGTGATGAGAGTCTTGGATGCATGGTAAGATTATTTTTCGATCGAACGATCGGGTGATCAGCCTGCAATATCCCAATTAAACTATGGATCACAAACTGATTTTTGTTTTATGTCCTCGCCGGGATTCGAACCGGGGATCTCCGGATCTTGAGAGAAACGCTCAACCACTAAATTTCGAAAGCCTTTGATAATATTGATAATATTTCAAGAAATATTGCAAGATGCAGCTAAATTATACCTAGAATATAACCCAGATGTAGAAACTCGCCAGTAAAAGATATCAAAGAAAATGATTTGCATGCGTAGGTACTCTACAATATTCACACAAACATTAGCTTTATGGTATAAAAAAAAAACTTAACGTTTTTTTTAAAAACGATTAAACGATTTAATAATTAAGTACATCTGTTTTTGTGTGAAATAAACGTTTTCCCTCTGTTTGATACCTCAATTAAAAGATAAATAAAAAACAACTTGCAGCCAGTATTTGGCATTTTTTAGTTAAACACGAATGTGATGCATTGTAGTATTATAAAACAGTACGTTAGCCAGTAGAACTTTTTACTTGCATAAAATATACCAAAAAAAAAGGTGACTTCAAATATAATTAGGTAGTTTCCTAGATTAAAGATAGATTATGAAATTCTGATTACTAATTAAAACTGTTTAAGTTATTTATTAAATTTAATAAAGAAAAATGTAATAATAAGTGCACCATTTCATCAAGTTTTTCTGACGTCACAGGTTGATTTTTCAAACACATTCGATAGTAATTTCGTATGTTGACTTTTAGTAAAAAGTAACTGATTTGACTAAATGGAAACTAACCTATTTTATGGTTGCAGGTATTCCACGTATGTGCACTCACTGATGACGGTTTAGTGATGAAGTCGTTCCTATGCCCTGAGTCTACATTGTTTGACCAGACAATTCTTAAGTGCAACTGGTGGTTCTACGTGGACTGTAAGAATACGAGGCGACTATATGACACAAACATCCCAGTATCTAAGAGTTACCAGCTGATGAAGGCATTGACATTCTTTTCTTCATATAAAAAGGAGATGCAGGAAGATGGTAATAGTTATCTATTATTTTTAAGAAATTATTTATTTATGCGAAAGATTATTACCTATATTAATTAATTTTGTTATCTTTCAGGCCAAGCTACTAATCCGGAGGATGTAGCGGGCATCAAAGAAGCTATATCAATTTTGGAAAATCAAGATTCTTCCAAACCTGCTCAGGCGAACAATGGGGGTTTACAAATTGTAACACCTCAGCCATACGTCGATGAAAGAAATAATCACAAAGTATCCACTGTAAATGAGACTTCACCAGTTTATCGTGCTAATAGAAATTATAATGATACTAGTAAAAGAAATACAGCAAGACGTAAATCTCCAGAACCACCTAAAGCCCCTGAAGTTCAACGAAGAGTTCCGGAACAAAATAAACAAAATTCTGAGTTCAAATTAGTGACTGTCAATGCAGATATCAACTTCAACAAACAGACAAGTTCCGGCGAAAATAACTCTAAACCTAGTTCAGATGAAAATACTGCAGAGAGGAAACACAGACGACGAATGACATTACGGAATAATAATACCACAACCCTTGCACCACCAACAAGCACAAAGCCCGCCGTAGAAATCATCAAACAAGAACTTCAAATGTTCACCATAAATGATACTCACGACGTCTTACGACCAGAAACTCTAACGGACCAGCTTGAAAGTGCTGACAAATTAAATCCAACTATACTTAAAGATGCTCAGAATTTACCTCCAGTAAAGCGATTTTATAGATCAAGCGCGGAAAATAAAGATGAGAAGGAAATAACAATAGTAAATAATGAAAAAGTTCAGATAGTGAGACCGACATCAATGGCAAGACTTGTAGGAGAGTATGCGACACCGACGGCTACGATCGCAAAATTGGATGAAGCAGTACTGGGGCCGTCGTATAACGCGAGAATCAAGAAAGAGGCGGTCTCTATAGTGACTCCACAAAGACAAGAACATTTTCGAAGTTCAACGAATAGATTTCGAACATAGTCTATAGCTTTCTTAGTCAATAACTAAATTTAAGTGTCATATAGAACTCCTTACTAATTTATTTATTCCTAATCAGATACGTAAGTGCGAAGGCCAATAAATTCTAGAATTACGTATTTGCTCAATTTTGTCTTATGGTTAGTCTAAATAAAAGGATTCAGTCAAGTGATATTACGGTGTATGTTTAGATATGTAGAATTAAAATGAGTTTCCGAAACTAAACGTTTTAATTTTAACAGGGATGGTATGGTACACAATAATAAAAAATCCAAGATTTTGTAAAGGTATAAACTATTAAAATTGGCTTTTATTATGCGACTTAAAAATATATCTCACACATCCGATTATGACAAGTAATAATGATGATATTTATGCCATTATGCTAACATCAGTCGCGTAAAAAATACAAAGCGTAAAATGCTAAATTGAATAATTTATTTTAATCAAGAGTTCATGTTTAACTGTGATTGATATCCCTACATTCTATATTATTGTAACAGCTTTCTATTCTTAATACAATTGGACTGATAGGTACATTGCAATTTTCCACGACATCTGCATAAAGCCAAAAAACTACCTCATCTAAATTTTATCATTTTTAGTCCAAACACAATATTACTGAAGTTCAGTTAATACGACAAGTATGCATGAAAACAATACACAAACGTTGAATACACTAAATCGCATATTATCTATTGCATATTGAATTTGTTACGTAATATACACCCGTTATATAAATATAACGCATCATTTTAAAACAAAGTTCGATATTCCTAAAAGTTTTACGAACGTGCGGCCAAATACTGTATACCATTTTATTGTACTAGATGGGTCATTCCCGACGCGTAATATTAACATAAGTATGTGAAACTTAGTTGGCTTCTTCAATATATGCTACGATTTAATGATTTACGACAAAATAGTCACTTCGAGATTTTAACAAATTTAATTACATATTGTAAATAACGAGCACAAAGCAGTCACTGCTATATGATTTGTTGCATCTATTTTTTCCCAGTCTTTAGGAAACAGCGTAGAAACTTTTCACAGACTATCGGACCACAAGCTATTAAAGCTACGGCTGCTAAAGCTGTTGAGCAACACATACAAATCATCGTTAGGCCTGAGCACCACTGATTACGACGCACAAACAGCGAAAATCGTTCATTAACTGGTTACCGTGTTTTTTTTAAAGTAGTGGTCACTGTTGAGCACCTAGTCCTTCCAATGAGCGTTGTTCGGGCAGAGGTTCATTAGTAAGGAACACCACACTCGGGGCACACAGGTACAGATGGACAGACACACTTTCTCTCGAAGAGTCTTCGCGTGCAGTAGGGCACGCACAAAACGAATGCAGCACCACTTATTAGACTGATCAGTGATATGCAAATCATAAATGTTCACCATTAGTTCGTAGGTGGCGAGCTCTGTAACAAATAAAATTTCTTATTTTTTAATCAGCCAATAAAATAAAATATCATAAAGTTGGCAATGTAGGTAAGTACGTTTTTAAATATTATTATTTAAAATAATCCCTAACATTTAAGTATCCCGTTTTTATTCCGGAATCTGCAGTTTTGCCGAATGTATGGACCAGTCTGGTATTAGAAGCGTCTGTCAATCCGACCTTTCAACTCGAAGGTCAAACCAGCCCAATTACACGTCAGGCTGAGTAGATACTTAAGTAAATAATAACAGAAAACATCGGTTTGATGAGTACGAAAACAAATACGAAACCATTTAATTTTCGGACAATCAGGTATTTTGGATCACAATGTCGTAACCACACGTAGGACTGGCTCACAAAGTTTTTATACTCCTATGTGTTTCCGTCGGGAATCAAATCCAGGAGATGACTAGATCGACAGTTCAATACTCTAATCAATAGGACAAAAGAGTTTTTCTAAAATAATAAAAATATAATGATAGTAATCAAAATATGATAGATGCAAAAACAAAATAAACTGAGTACAAACTGGTGTACAAAATCAGAAGAAAAAAAGATAATAATAAGTAAATATAATTTTATTTATTTAAATCAAATTTAATCTTAGATCGTCAATGTGTCAGCAGTGTGGTTAGCAATGTACCACCTATCATGAACACATTTGTTTTTCATCTAATTTCTGCGGGTCAAAACACAACTTTTCACAAACCAGAGGCACTAATATTATCATGGTTAAAACAGTTAACAAACAAACAATGTCCATATCGGAGATACTGTTTCGTATAATTGTAAATAACATTAACAGTTTTAACACTTGCAAGTCTATCACAGGCGTCGTTGCACGCGTATCACTACTACTGGTGGGCTAGATCGACAGCGGCAATGTGGCTTCAAAATTCTTGAGATGAGAGGCAAACAGATGAAAATGGCAGTAACGGTGGTAAGCAATCCAATAAAAGAGCAATTTATCATGAAGGTTATGTATCTGAAACAAAGATTGAGGTATATTTGGAAAACGAGAAGTAATCCCATCAAAAAATATTGAAGATTTGGCTTATCTTCTCTTCAAAGATAACTGCTCCAAGCATAATTCTTGACGCTCCTGTTGTTTTGCAACACTTCACATCTTTTAACGGTGCACGACGATAAATTAACGATAGATAATTACATTTTATACCCGCATTTTGTGTACATATTTATGTTAGAACGAAAGGTTTAAACAGTGGCACTGTCAGCGCGCTAAGATGGGCACGATGGATACTTACATCAACAGTTCCTGGTGCTACTTCGCCAGCTTGTGATCCAGTCTGACCATGTGCACAATTTATTATACGCCAAAAGATAATCCTGAGATCAAGATTATTTTGGCGCAGTTCCACAGTAATTTTAAACTCATATTGTTTTATGCAAAAATTTCTTCATTGTATGACAATCCAACACTAAAATTTAACGTTTCTAAATTCAAAATTTCTTTTTTGTGTCAGAGTTATACTCATAGACAAACTCTTGAAGGTCGTGTTATTTCTATATGCTCCTTGATTAGGTACTTTATTCAGTTGTGTTCAGCTTTCATATTGTTGGCATTTGGCATCATACCGTCGCCTTACAGTGAAAACAGCGTAGGCGCCTTTATAAAAAATGAGATTTTTGGTGACAAGACCTGGTAATAAACAGCACTTGTTTCAATCCGTAAAAAATGTGGTCTCAATTTACACCCAAAATAAAATAAAATGAAATCGAGGGTTTGTTGAAGGTCATTAGAATGTTTGTTTGTTTGTTTGACGTGGCTTATTGTAGATTTGCCGCAGATGGCATTAACTACTTGGCCGGACAAATGGGGAGCGCTGAAGGCTCTCACCCGGTACAACGTTTAAGACAACAGGCCTGAGGGTGCCCAGTTGGCGCGAACCTCGGCTCAGGGCGTCGTCTGAGAGGAAAAATATTTGAAAGAATTAATCGACCCTATTGGGTCGATAGCGATAAGCGCTGAATGAGGGAAATCGTCGACCACGCCGGCGGGGTCGGTATCGGGGACCTGAAGTGTTTGGTGTCGCGAGCTGATTGGCTGCCTCTATGGCTAGAGTAATCGGGTCGTCGGGATCGTATATTACGTCCTTCGGGCGCCGATACTTTTCAGTACCGTCCCTAAGCGGAATGTACTCGGAAGCCGCAACTACCAGGGGATTTGGGTGGTGCGGAGCAGAATCGAAAAAACGTTTGGAAGCTAATTTGAGCCATTGGGCAATGGTTGGCAGACCTAGGTCAATGTGCAGATTTTCATTGCGAAGGAACCACGGAGCTCCCGTGGCTTTCCGCATGAAACGATTTTGTATTACCTGTAGACGGTGAATTTGAGAGGGACTCGCGTGAGCGAAAACTACCCCTGCATAGGTCATGATCGGACGGATGTAAGTCGTGTAGATTTTCACCTTATTCCTAAGGGACAATTTACTTCGCTTGTTAAGGAGACAATGAAGACGGCCCATTACAAACGCGGCGCGATCGCGCACACGTTTGATATGGGCCTTGAAAGTCAGAAAGTCAGGTCATTAGAATGCATAGTTTAGTATTATTATTAAATGTCTGTGTTTGAACACACTTTGAACTATTAAGAGGCCTAGCACACTAATGGCGCAAGTAGAGTGAGTGTCAAAGTATATTCAGATCTTTGCCTACCTTAGTAGTGGAGTGTGTAGTCAATGAAGGGTTTCACTTCTTATTTTCCAAGAAGAGGTCCGATTTTGATGTGTTTTTTCTTTTGTAGGGTTAGTTTTTTTATAAAGAAAATACCCCTACAAAAGAAAAAAAAACCATCAAAGTCGGACCTGCCCCTGGCAAATAAGAAGTTGGTAAGTAAGTCCGGCTTTATTGACTCCACTATAGATAAGGCGAATTTAAACAACAGCAACAATTTAAGAGTCAAAGGTAAGGAAATCCCGCGGCCACGGCGTTTTTCTTCTATCGTGTGGGTTGTGAGGTGAATTACCAACCGGGACTATCGGCTTAACAACTTTGAAGCAATGATCATTTTACTTTGACAATCAGGTGATCAATCCTGTAATGGCCTAATCAAACTAGGGATCACAAAGTGATTTTCGTGATATGCTCTCACCGGGATTCGAACTCGGTTCCTTCGGATCGTGAGCCTAACGCTCAACCACTGGACCATAGCGCTAGTAGTCTTGTATTAGAGACAAAGGCATTTTATGAAGAAAAAGATAAGATAACAATAAACATTTTATTGTGTATTTTCGGTACAGTTATATAAAATATAAATGTTGCAGTTTTGGTTGCAAAGATAAGTATTTTAAACAAAGAGCAACACGGACCTCCGCGGACCGGTATTCTACGATGTTAAAATGTAACTATTGTGAAAGATTTTGTATTTCACGTTAGCATTATTTTCTTAACTTAAGTCAGATATTAGAAAGATGTGTAGACCTAGTAAACGAATAGTTCTTCACTCGTAGACCTACATGTCTGGTTATACAGTTCTAAAAATGGCAGGTATATAGTGTAGGAAAGGAAGCTGATGATCCCATAAAGTGGACCCCAACATTAATTCATCAGGCGACGAAACTTTGCAGTATGAATGTTAGGGTCGTTATACAAAAAACTTCTTCGTTGCCTACCTACACTTACATGTTTACGGACTTCAGAATCGATAAGGTGGATGTTTTTCAGTTCACATACAAGAGTCATTCTAAATTCTACCTATGAATTTTGTTCATTCTGTAATGGTCCGCGGAGGTCCGTGTTGCTCTATGTTCTGTAATACATTCTGTAGTACTGGCGCTTTATAAAATCTAGTGAAAAATCCATCATCGAAGCTCTGGTGGAAAAGTTAGATTTAATAAAATATTTAATCCATGGGTTGAAAAGAGGTAAGTAGTGGATTTGAATTGTATGCGAGAGATGCATATTTGGGAATATATGTAGCGAATATCAGAAAAATAGTGACTTAGCTCCATAGCTATTGCTTCCAGTAAACTTCTATGGCTTGATCTCTAGTCCGGAAATAGCCCTATTTATAACGTCTTTGTGGGTGCTAACCATGCTATCTATGAGCCAGAGTAGTGAAACATTTAACTTTATCTTCTGCTAGTTTGTCAAAAAACCCTGTATAATAGTATTCAAACACTGGATTTAGCTAACCCACAAAAGTCAGCTAAATTAGAAGAGCTGTTCTTTAAAGGACAAGGTTTATAAAACAACAAATAAAATAACAGGATTTCTGAAGAACAATTTATTTCTTTTATACGGCATACATTGGAATTATATTAACATAATATCATTTCTGTTTTGGACAGCATGGACTCCTACATGTAGACGGAGGACCTCTGCATGATTTACGGCAGATAACATCTAGTATTATTGGGCCACACGATATACATCCGACTGCTAACAATGCTGTAATGCATGTCATACAAAGTATCATAACGGTTCTCTATTTTTTGACACAATCTAGGAATTTATTTAAGTGGAGTTGTTTGTAGCAGACCGGAACACAAGCCAGGACTGTGGCAGATGCGATAAGCGCATACAGAGAGAGGCAAATCATTTTTCACGTGGTGATCGCAACGTTGAGCTGGTGAACAGCTGGGTTGGTAACCAGCTGAACTATCTTCTATACCTGAAAACAAAAACATTCCTTAGGTATTTTTTCAATTATTGATGTGTATAGATATTCCTATTTCATGGGAGCAAGCTACAGAGGCTGCAAAAGATCGCGAGGAGTGGAAATCTGTTGTTCGAGCCCTACAGGATTAAAAGAAGAAGAACATATTCCTATTTATGAAAATACTTGAAGTTTAACTATTTAAGACGGAATCATAAAAATACATTTAAGCACTTGGTAGCCTATTTAACCAATACTCTATAGGTGACTTTACAACTCCAGTAAGTATAAGTAGGAATTGGATACAATTAGCTAAATCCATCTGTAGCATCAATAGATACATTTCTCGCTGGGTTCCTCAATTTTTCATACTTACTTGATGTCGTTGACGCGCCCTAATACTGCTGGACTTCCAGATTCTTTGCATCAAACACACATACTTTATAACTGATTAAAATGCTGCCGGGTCGTTTCCCGTTGCTACGATTGTCCAACTTCCAAATATAACATGACATACTGATAGAAACAACCGAAACAACATAGAAACTTACCCTTGTATAAGATAGTTGGCGTGCCTCCAATATAACCAGTATACCGAGAGGCAGCGTAGTGAGCCTCTAAATCGGCTTATTAACACAATTTACGATATAGACACACATAATTTTAAGATATTCAAATATTAAGTTACTCTAAAATTTCTTACAGTCCGTGTCACAAAATTAGACAGTTCGCATAACCGTCAACATTTGAAAAATATTTGTTTCTACATCCTTCTACTTGGTTGCCAGAATTTTTATAGAGATAATTTTAAAATGTACAAGAAAAACGAGGTTTATTTACTATTTTGACTAACCATAGATTTATAGCTTCTGTGCCTGAGTTCTGTGAACAGACATTTTTTCTGTGCCTCTGATGTTGCAAGATATGATCGAAAACCAAGATGCACGAATTCGCCAACGTCGCCAACACTATGTTTCCAATGCAGGATCAACAGAGAACACTTAATAAAGCTAATATCTTACACTTTAGTACCACTACAGTAGCAGCGGGTGTGCGGCGCATTTGGTTCTCTTCTTCGTTGGTTTGTTTGTATTTTACAAATGGCGCTTAACAAAAGCGCTCTAAAATTCAAATTATCTATAAACTGGGCATTGGGCTGGTCATGTCTAACGCTAAAACTCAATTAAACTCAATGTGTAATAAAACTCACTTGAGGAGCTCGGTGGCGCAGCGGTAAACGTGCTCGGTCTGTGATTGTTGAAGTTAAGCAACTTTCGCAAAGGCCGGTCATAGGATGGGTGACCACAAAAAAAAAGTTTTCATTTCGAGCTCCTCTTTGCTTCGGAAGGCACGTTAAGTCGTTGGTCCCGGTTGCATTAGCAGTCGTTAATAGCCATCAATCCGCACTGGGCCCGCGTGATGGTTTAAGGCCCGATCTCCCTATCCATAGGGAAGGCCCGTGCCCCAGTAGTGGGGACGTTTATGGGCTGGTGATGATGATGATGATGATGTGTAATAAAACTCAATTGTGGAGCTAATATCCAAGTTGCTCTTCATAATTTAGACCACTTTGTCGGATGACATATACCTATGTTATCCCTATGCTGGAGATGAACCTTCTCTAATCGTTATTCAATTTCAAATTCAAATTCAAAAATATCTTTATTCAGTAGGTAACATAGTTACACTTTGATAGTTATGATCATTGATGTTTATTATGTTTTATATTATTAAAACGGCCTCCGTGGACCTGTGGTTGAGCGTTGGGCTCACGATCCGTAGGTCCTGGGTTCGAATCCTAGTGGGGACGTACCACAAAAATACGTTGTGATCCCTAGTTTGGTTAGGACATTATAGGCTGATTATGTGATTAAACCGTGTTAAACCGTGGGTTCCGGTTACTACTTCCTGATATGAGTAAATAGCCCCGACATGAGTCATGTCTAGACGGGCTACTCTATTTGCCGGCACACGTAGCAAGATGACCTAAACTTTAGTTGATTTGCTTTTTACATCCAAGAAGTTCTTGTTCTTGAAAAGTTATTATTCTCTTCAAACTACTTTTGAAAATTATTTATTTTTTCTCTAATTTTTCTAATTTAGAAAGACGTGGCTTGTTAAACGTCAGATCATCAGATAGTGATTTGTTTGCGTGCAATAATTTTTGGGCCAAATTTTATGTCCACCATTCGATAAAGAAAATATTATTATTATTACTTAATGTAGTCTATTAGTTACTAAATGGCAATTTAAAGTTGCCGCTGTAGAGACGTAGGTCACCAACGTGTGTATAAATGAAAGTTTGGGCGTTTTTGTTGCTGACAGCTGTGTCAGTGTGGGGGTTCCCAGAGAAGCGAACGGCGGAGAAGCAGTCGGCGCTAGCACAGCTGGGCCAGCAAGTGCAACAGAATAAGGAGAACAGAGTACGGGAAACTCAGCGGGATTGCAACAAAGGGAAGTGTGCGACAAGTATAGCACAGAAAGCAGCAGCTGAAGCGAAAGCTGCACAAGCCGCTCAGAACGCTGCCGGGGCGCAGGCGGCGCATATGGTACATAATAATTTTATCATTCTAAATTGAAAAAAATGACAGTTGTCAAATTATTTAATGGCAATTTATTCTAGTTGACATAATTATAAGTTTCTTAGCTAAATTAACAGATTTGATATAATTACTTTTCAGGTAAAAACCCAACTTGCGGAGAAAGCACTGCAAGCTGCGAAAGCTGCTGAAGCTGCTCTCGCTGGCAAGCAGGCAGTTGTGGAACAGCTACAACAAGAAGTGAAGGAGGCGGAGGCCGTGGTTGCAGAGGATACAGCGGCTGTGCACCAGCAGCAAGGGACTGTGAATGCTGCCATACAAGCCGCGCAGCAGGCAACTGCTCAGGTATGCTCTACTAAAGAACTCTTCGATGAATCATCGAATTTCCTTCATCTTCAATTATTATTCATCAGGTGAATCCTTTTAGAATATAGTTACGAATAAGTTACACATTACTTATTTTTAAGTCAGTTGCAAAATTTTAGTTCTGATTCGTTCAATTT
Source organism: Pectinophora gossypiella (assembly GCF_024362695.1). Lineage (NCBI taxonomy): Eukaryota > Metazoa > Arthropoda > Insecta > Lepidoptera > Gelechiidae > Pectinophora > Pectinophora gossypiella. The sequence goes on from NC_065433.1 coordinate 18,568,899, forward strand.
CTTAGAATTTTGTCAGGCACTTCATTGTAGCTTCTATTATTAATAAGGTGTTATAAAAAAAATAAGTGTCGCGTAGAAAAGCTACGATTGTATCAACTTCGACATGTACAAAGACACAACACAACTTTATTTATATTGACGTCAATTTATAGGCGATCTTCAACAATTTCTACCCGATCAGAGATACGAAGCAAAGTTTTACGAAGTTGTGTAAAATGTTAAACTCTATTACTGTTACTACCATATCCGCTTACACATTTTTACAATTGATTTTGGTAGTAATTGTTGAAGAGCTAACACAGCACTTCGTAAAACTTGGCTTTCTTTTTTAGGTTCTGATCGAGTGACAAGTCTCTACGAGTGGCTCGAGTCCAAGATCATTGGAAGCGAAAAGTGGAAAATTATAATTGAAACAGTCGTAATATATATTCAAAATGATTTGTATGTCGCTTTATACTTTTATATTGGCAGCTGGAGTCCTATCGTGTGCTCAAGTGATGTATAGAACGTGTACGCCTTCAATTATAACATGTTTGTGTACTGGAAAAAAGAAATAGCTAAATTGTCTCATTGAATGGTGGATAATTGTGAATATGTAGTTCGGTTTTGTTAGTCATATTTAATAAATTTTTGCGACATTTCATGACTGCAACTAGATAGCGCGTGTGTTGTCACTTTTAACTGTCAATAATTTGCTAAAGAATGCGCGCGCTTTCTGGAAGTTGCTATCTTTTTGTTCCCGTTGTGGATGACTTGAAACATGGTTCTTTACATGGGTACTTACGAAACGAAGTCGATCAACATAATCGGTATAATGTAAATATCATTTATCTGCTTACCAATATATTTTAGATATTCATCAGTCTATTAACTGCATCATCTTTTTTGCAGCACAAATTAATGATGCAAGCGACACAGCTAGCTAGCCAACTAGAGAAGACTGCTCTTTGCGTCCTCGAAAAGACAAAGATTGGTCTGCAAGAGAAATGTCACAATTTGGCCGAAGCCAGAGCGCGATTAGCCCACTTGCAACACAAGCTGCAGTGCGCCTGCGCGGATTGCGCCGCAACAAAGCAGGCGGCGCATTGTGCGTGCGAAGCGGCTCGTGCTGCATGCGGCAACGCTAGGAAGAGAAAAGATGTGAACACTCCGAATGCAATGACGCTACTGGAATCTAAAATAAGACGATGATTTCTTCTATAAGGATATGTCACCTAAGAATATTTAATACGTTTCATCTTGTCTAATGTGGACAATTTTGATATACTCCCGTTGTCGTGACTGTAGGGATTTTTAGCTAGATAATCGTTATTTCTAATGTATGGATAAATATGGTGGATATTTTAGATTAATAGTTTTACTTAGTTTTGTGTATGTGGTGTGTTAAGGCGTGCTGGTCGTCGAATAAGCTTTTGATAGAACATGGAACATGGCAGCTTCTGAAATATAGTATTAGAACATATTTGTTTTTGTTTTTCTTAGATCTAGTGTTTGTTCAAAGTTCAGATTCTGCTCTAAGTATGTAGTTGAAAAGATTTTATAGCCTATACACAATATTTTCCATCAATAGTTTTTAGTGCAATCAGCTGAACATTTCGGTCAATTTTTTTACAATATAATTGAAGTTTAAAAAATAAAATCGAACATAAAGTTAATGTATCAGAAAAAAAATACGGGTTAAATTACAAGAGCAGTCAGTTACGCAATGACAAAAAAGGAATATGGTTATGAAACACGATTTTACTAAAAATAATGAAATTTTCATAGGTGCAACTTCTCGTAGCCCTTTCATTTTCATTTTCACTAATCTCATTAGTTTAAAGGTCCAAGAACGGTAAAACATAGCCAAGTAAATAAAGTGATAATTGGTTACATTTTCATCCATCAGTCAAAAAATACATAAATTATTGTGCTTGCTTATTATCTATATGTTCAAAATATCACTTTCTGATAAGTGAGTGCTCCCCAGGAAAGTAATATGTTATAGTTTCTCAGTTAGCAACTGATTCTCCACCTGAAACTGCTAAAGAGTTAGATTATAAGATTTCTTTGTATTTGCATCGCAACTTAAATGTTATTTCAGCCCATTTTCTGTTAAAAAACATAATGGTTGTATAAGGAAACAGTTTTATTAGTACTACGCGTTTTTCAAATCTAATCTGTCTACACTCAGCGGGATCCCCTGTCTGGGAGACATAAGAGTGATGCAGAGAATTAGATCTGGATTTGTTCTACTGAATTATGCTGGAAACAGAATTTGTTCAGTTAAAAAAACGGATATACAAAGTTTTCTAACCGACCTCCAGCCAGCGGCATATTTATCAAAGTTAAGTCTGATGAAGTATAAATTGGTATTAACTTTTAGATCTGTATTTATTCTGTTCAACAAAACAAGAAAAATACTTCTGACATCCTTACTTCAGCTACAATCAAGCTGCAATGATACCTCCAGTCAGCGGACTTTTTCTCTCAATGACATTCTTTTGTAACTTTTACACTAAATTAATAAAAATTGAACTATTTACGACTATAATTTCACTTAAATTACCTATTCGTACATCTAGTGCTTAAATTAAAAAGTATAGAATTTGAAAGATATGTGGGTAGAATATAAAACAAAACTATGTATCAGGTACAAATTGAAGCTGTGAGAGAAAAAGTCCGCTGACTGGAGGTTTCATTGCAGCTTGATTGTAGCTGAAGTAAGGATGTCAGAAGTATTTTTTTTTTGTTTTGTTGAACAGAATAAATACAGATCTAAAAGTTAATACCAATTTATACTTCATCAGACTTAACTTTGGTAAATATCCCGCTGGCTGGAGGTCGGTTAGAAAACTTTGTATTTCCGTTTTTTTAACGGAACAAATTCTGTTTTCAGCATAATTCAGTAGAACAAATCCAGATCTAATTCTCTGCATCACTCTTATGTCTCCCAGACAGGGGATCCCGATGAGTGTAGACACATTCAAATCTAGGTGCATGATGATGCATAGTTTTATCAATAGATTCGTTATAAAAGTTCTAAGCTGTTGTGGATAATTTCGGACAGAAAGTCTAACACGATTTATATTCACATAGAAAATGTTATGATGATTTGACTTAGTTGGGTGTAGGCTGCGTACAGATATAAAAGAGACAAGGACTAGGACTTAAGGGGAATTACGCTGAACTGCTAGGGAGGGGTTTAACGGCCACATAGAAGCAATTCATCTAAAAAAATCAGTATTGCTATTCGACGTTTGTTGACATGGCGCGCTTTAATATGCGCAAATGTCAACTGCAGTATTGCTTTGTAGATGAATCTTTCCACATTTTAAATCCCAGGAATCTCCATCAGTACTATCTTCTTCTTCCTTTTCTCTCAAGAGTCCAATATTCTGGTATTATATCAAAATGAGTGGATAGCTCCCCCCTGTTTGGAAAAATAAATTTGAAACTGAAAGGGAACTTACTATAAGAAAGCTACAGATGCGATATATGTATATATTTATGTCGTTTTTATTACGTGCTTCTTGTTTTTTTAGTTCGGTTTTGAGTTTAGAATTTAGTTCCGCCATAAATTGATTTTATCTTTAAATGCACATCTCTAAAATCGTGATTTAAAAATAATAGTGGTAAAAGTAAATGATTTAACAGAAAAATATACTTAAATATAATTATTTGATGGAAACCTTAAAATCGCGTTGAAACTCAAAGAAAATTTAAATTTTATTAAGATAATGGACTTCATTTATCTACTTTCGAATACTAAATGCATCAAAGCAAGCCTTTACAGTGTAAATATTACTTGTCTGCTTACGTTATATTTATTTGATTATCTACTTCAACCTATTTAAATACCTGTTTTTTTTTCAGCACAAATTAATGTTACGAGCGACGCAACTAGCGTCACAACTAGAGAAGACTACACACTGCGTCCTAGAGAAAGCAAAGATAGGACTTCAAGAGAAATGTCATAATCTAGCAGAAGCAAAGGCAAGATTAGCTCAATTGCAACACAAGTTGCAGTGCGCCTGCGCGGACTGCGCCGCAACGAAACAGGCGGCGCATTGCGCGTGCGAGGCAGCGCGTGCTGCGTGCGGCAACGCTAGGAAGAGAAAAGACGTGAACGCCCAGAAGGCACTAATGCTCCTGAAACCTAATAGTAAACGATGATAACTTTTATAAGGAAAGTATGGATTTAAACATTGCTTAATATTTTTCAAACACTACTGGTCATACTGCGCCATTTTTATGCCTACTTGTGAACAGTCATTTACCTAAGTTATTTTACACTCACCACAGCGTAAATTCATCACATCACTGCATTTACTTGTTAAAATTTTGGTACTTACATATTTTTCGGTGAGAAATTTATTCTGTGGTTAGTGTAGAGTAATATAATAACCAATAACCAATAACCAATAAGGACGTTTTTAAATCCAATAAATTTGGCAGCATTCCATTATTTTTCTGTTGTCATTCCTGTTAGCGATTTCGAGTTAAATATATCTTTATCTGTAATGTGTGGATTATGAATACAATGGATATTTTAGATTAATTTCATTTACTTAGTTTTGTGATTTGGTGTGTTAAGACGTGATGTCGTCGTATAAGCTTTTGATATAACATCGTATAAGCTTCTGATAATATAGTATTAGATCATAAATATTCGTTTTATTTTTTGATTTAAGAACTAACGAATTGTTATATCAGTTTGTTTCAGTACAATTTGCATATATAATATAAAAACCCGACTAAAATGAAACCCTTACTAAAACGGGTAGAGCGATGTATCGTATGATCACAAAGAAAATATCAGTAGGTATGCTAGGTAGGGTCAAATGAATGCGTTATGTCCCAATACAAAGTTAACGAAGCGGAAATATTAACAAATTTACTGACAAATATAATACATTATACATACATACATTTATTTCACAATCCATAAAATAACCTACAATTGGAGAACCTATTACTTTACACTTCCATTGTACATGTCACGTGACCCACATCCTTCTATAGGAGCTTTCTGCAGCTCCAATTAATTTTTAGTTCTTTGGACTGCTCAGAGATTTTTACTAACGAGACGAAGTTATCAACGTAATCATTATAATGTAAATATTTTTCTGCATACCAATAAAATATTCAGATTGTTATCAGTAGCTTTAACAACATTTTATTTTTTTACAGCACAAATTAATGATGCAAGCTACGCAGCTTGCCAGCCAGCTAGAGAAGACAGCGCATTGCGTCCTGGAAAAGGCAAAGATGGGACTTCAATTGGATTGTCAGAATCTGGCTAAAGCTAAAGCGAGACTAGCTGAACTGCAACATAAACTGCAATGCGCCTGCGCCGACTGTGCGACAACGAAGCAGGCAGCTCACTGCGCGTGCGAGGCGGCCCGCGCTGCTTGCGGCAACGCCAGGAAGAGAAAAGATGTTAACAGTCAAACCGCCTTGATGCTGGCAAAGTCTAATAGGCGACGATGATTACTTCTATAAGGAAAGTATGAATTAACACGACTTATAAAAGTCAGATGTATAGTTCTCGGAATCAACTTTCTGTACCTCTTCATGGTGTTTGTGAATTTTCATCTATTCTGAAAACCTATTTTATGTAACATTTTATCGCTTGTACTAAAGGAAACATTTGGCATTATACGGATATAACAAGGGTGTCACGACTGTTTAGTTATTTCGATTTAAATATATGTTATCTGTAATGTGTGGATAATGGATATTATGTATATTTTAGATTAATTTGATTTACTTAGTTTTGTAATATGGTGTATTAAGACGTGCTGTCGTCGAATAAGCTTTTGATAAAACATCGTATAAGCTTCTGATAATATAGTGTTAGATGTTAAATACCCTTGTTTTTTATTTCTTTAGATTTAGTTTCCTCTGCCAAACAAATTCGTCGATTCCAAAATTTACACCATACAACAACACGTACAATATAAAGTTTATACTACTTACATAATACAATTTTTGGTAATGTATCTTGGGACCGAAATTCAATTGGTTACTGCCGTTGGCTACCCTTCGTCCACGTTCGTAACCAAAGTTTCATAACTAGTTATGAAAAAAGAATTTTTTCTTCGCTGTTTGATAACCAGTTATCAAAGAAGACTTTTTTTTATATTTTCGTAATTAATTATCATTTCTAACCAGTTACGAAAAAGGACACTTATTGCTCAATATATTGTCAAAACGGCTTCTGTAAGGTAGGTTTTATTGATAACCTGTGACAGCGCATTTGGGAGCTTATCATATTATAGTCACGTGTGCACTAGGGCAAGAGAAGGCTCTGTATACCTACCTCGCAGTGATTGGTCCATTCCTGCATATCTCCGCTCCGCTTCAGAAAACTCCTTAGGATTTTTTTAAAATACACTGCCATACTAATTATAACTCCTTTCTAAAACATGTAGTTATTAAATAATTTGATTACTTTTGGATCAGGGGAGTCATTATGAGTATGTTAAGTACGTACATTTGCTCTTTTTTTGCTACAAGTAATCCGATTTAATGTATCTGAATAATAATTTGTAGAAATTACAATGGGGTAAGAATAAAATATCGTTTACTTTCATCTAATATTATATTATTTATTTATATTACTTAAACTTAGGAGCAATTTAAGAAGAATACAAATTAACATGGGCAGAGGTGATCTTAACAATTTAATGTTGATGTGTTGATGATAATAGATGAAATTAATTTACTGATAACGAGTTTGTGTCTACACTAACACATTTTTTTATTTTCACACGTCTATAAATAGAAGAAATGCCACTGGAATAACTTTATCGCAGCGAAACACGTGCTCGACGTATATTTCAAAAGTTTAATGCACAAAAGGTCAAAATGTTTCCGCTTGGTTAACGCATAAAAATAAAACATATTGTAACCTCGAAAACCTCGTAAGCACTTTTCTGAAAAATCATGTTCTGATATTGTGATTTTCTTCAACTAAACCTCGAGGTTTTAACTGTATTAAAATGTTCCCACATTTAAGAAACCAGGTACCAGCGAAAACAAATATTAAACTTGGTGGCAATGACCCTTTTTGCTGTGGACATCCAAATATATCTATGACCATTATTTTAGCTTTTATTGGACTTTGAAAAGCTTTGATATTTAGGAGCATAATAATAAAGTACAATGCGAGATTAAAATGTATCGTCGGGTTGCTCGTCATATAGCAGGCACTGAGATAAGCGCGATATCACCCACTACATATATTGCTTTATCTTCAGTAACTTTCTATCGAGATTCCATCGACGAGTAGTGTTCTTCGAATACGTAGTTCACAATATTAACGATAATCTGAGCAATGAAAATTATAGATACAATTTAAATAAATTAGTACACAATTGAAAATAAACTAACTAAATAAAAAAATAAACGTAACTGCTAGTAGGTAGTTGAACAATAGCTTAAATTCTAAGACATCATTTAAAGTAATACAGTATACTTATCTATTTACCTATCTCTAATAAAAAGATAAATACTATTATTAAATATGCAGTTTCAGATGTAAGTATTACAAACATTAATTCTGCCTTTTTATGATTTCTTATTATGATGAATAAATAGTTTGTACCGAGATTCGCGTTAAGACACAAAATAGTTTTAAAATTAGGGTATCATTTATCTACTATACTAAATGCGTCATTCAGATTTTGGGGGCTGAATGCCATATTGCTGTTTTTGTAGTTGACGTAGGGTGAGATAGTGGTCGAGAAATCGGGAATTAAATAACTTCCTGGGCTGAAGCTGTCGTCGTCATCTTGGTACATCGGCGCGCTTGGCTGGAACTTTGCTACATACTTTCCTGGCGGTTCGGCATATTGACCTCCAACCAATATTTGGTCATCATTGTTATTAACAGGCGGATGCCTCCATGGCTTATTTATTAATTTATGAATATCTCCAAGAAATTCGGGTTTCTTCTTTGTCTGTTGTATGTAGTGTGGTTTACTATTAAGATCTGTATATCTATAGACATCAGAGTAACTGTTCAAGTTGTGATCTGAGTTTTCAAGATCATAGTCAAAGACGCTAACTTCAGGCTTAAGTAGATTTTGGTCGAGGTATGTAACTTTACTATCAATATGTTTATTCTGCCAACTTGAGAAATCTTGCTCATGACCATTGAAATGGTGTAAGCTGTCCATTATATCCCTAGGTGGAGGTTTACCGTTAGTACCGGGTTTCACAAAAGTTTTGTAATGATGTGAAAAACTAAATATACTGTCGGATTGTGGAACGTCTCGCCAATTGCCTAAATTTATCCCCGTGTTTCTTTTACTATTAACATTGTCATGACTGTCAAACTCTGTTAAATCGGCCACCATCGGGTATGGATCTTGAATACTAGCTTTCAAAGGAGCACCGTATGAATCAACTGGGGGTTCTGCGTGATTGAGATTAAACATATTATGTGGTCTGAAGTCCGAAGGCGGCTCCCCGAAGCCAGCTGGCTGTTGAGCTGTGTTGTGGAAATGCTTTGGAGGTAAGTTTTTCGCAATATGTGGAGATTGATGTGAGTTTTCGTATCTTGGTTTGTTTTTGGAGTACTTATTATTATTAGGCCTTGCGAACCTAGGTTTTGGTGAACGTTTTTTATTGTTGGGTCCAAATTTGGGTTTCACTTTCTTAACTTTATACTTCTTGGCAGGACTTTTGGTTGATTTTACTTTCACTGGTACGTATTTCTGTCTTGTCAATCTATATTTAGGTCTTGGAGCGCGATATCTTAGTTTTGATATTTTTCTGTAAATTACGTTTGGATTGTTGCTTAACATATCATCCAGTGGGAAGTTATCTATTATTATTGATGCGTCTCTTCTGTCTAGGTGTCGCCCATGTCGTCTGTCTGCTAACTCTTGAGGTTGGCTCACTGATTGTACACATGACGCTGCTACGCTTATCTGGAACATGTTTAAAATAATTTATATTATTTATTACCTGACAAAACATAATGAAAGCTGTGTAAAAGTACGGTTTTATATGGGAAAATAATTAAGTGTGTCATCATTTACATAAAAAAACTAAGCTTTATTAGTTTTTGTGTTTTGGTCTTTATCTATTACTTTTAATCTTTTCTAAATTTTAAGAAAACTGCTAAGAGCTTTCAAAGGCTTTTCCAATGACAAGAGCGTTTTTTTTTGTTATTTGGAGTATTTTCGTAGCTTTATTTCACAGTGGATCTGTGTCCACGTTACGAATCAAATCGTATGAGATAAAACAAGAGCTGAGTCTCGTACATAACGCGCATTCCTCGTTTTTTGTGTCGAGATTACGACTGTGTCTGGAGAGTGCGTGTTTTTGCACACTGTAATTGACGAAGAAAGTAAATGTAACGCATCTCTTGCCAGTAGGTACCCAGTATGATGATAATGTGCTAATCAGCAATTTCTTGTTAGAAGATGATGGTTAATTGCATGTGAGACTGTGGAATAGTCTAGGTGCGAGTTACAAATTTTAATGAACACAAAAAAGTTTGAATTTGATTTTATTAACAGTAGTAGGCTAGGGTACTTTCATATAGTCAAATATTTTTCCGTCCCTCCGGCGCCAGTGGTCTACTTCTAAAACTGTCTATTTCGCATCATTACCCACTTCTCTGTTTGACTACTTCGCTAACTGCCTACTTAGCAAACAGTCTGTTTCGCATTCCGCCTACTTTTCAATTGAACTACTTCGCAAAGTGACTACTTTTTTCTTTAATGTCATCTTCGGACAGTTAATAACATAATAGCAATAGAATGCACATTCGTTACCTCCTTGCTAGAGGAAATTACTGGCCACTTTATTTTTGATATATCCTTCATTTATTTTCCTTTAATGACAAATAAGAGGGAAAACATTTCGATTTTCAAATTCAAAGATGTTTGTTCCACCCTTTGAAAAAAAACCGCAAGAACTGTGATATACAATTTGATCAAAAATTAGAAAAACACGTGTGCCAATTAGAAGCTAACGAAATAACAATTATAGAATATTTACAAAAAACTGTTTATATGCGATTAAAATTTAATTAGTGTTTTTAAGTTTTTCTTTGTTATTACATTACAATTTAAGTTTAATTTCATTTTAAGTTTGTTTGGTTAATAAAAATAATATAATACAAAACGTAATGAATAATTTTCTATTTATCAGTACTTTGTTCGTTCTTTGACAAGTAGGTAGTTTGCGAAGTGGTCTCTTTGAGAGTAGGCGGATTGCGAAATAGACTGTTTGATAAGTAGGCGATTTGCGAAGTTGTCTCCACGAAAAGTAGTCAAAATGAGAAATAGACTGTTTGAGAAGTAGACCCCTGCCGCCGGAGGGTTTTCCGTCGATAAAGAAAATATATGATCTGTTGTAGTTTATTGGTTTATGGTGGTCGGAGTGAAATAATAACACATGTAAAGCCTGGCAAGAAATAAAAACTCTGTGAAATCCAAACATAATATACAACTAGTTTGGTATAAATAAACATTTCTATTCATAGATGTCTAATCACGTAACTACTTTCACTCAGCTAATATGATAATTAATACTCTTGGGTCATAATACCATGTGGTTATTGAATACAAACAAATGCTGGGCAGGTGAAGGTGAAGGTTAACTGTATATGCTGATTTTTAATGAGAATACTATTGTTCTAACTGTTCCGTGTGCTATGTCAACCTAGAGAGTACACTGATGTCTTGTAATCACAGAGAAAGAAAAGAAAAGCGAGAAAGTAGGACTATTTACAGATAAAGCTTTAAAGAAGGAAGATACTAACAAAAACCGTCTGTTGGCGTCAGATCTGGCAACCCCCGTTGCCTAGGTATTGTTGATTATATGGCGCTTAGCAACGGGGGTGTAAGTTAGGTTTTTTACATTATTATTATTTTTGTGATCTTTTACTCTTTATTATACGTTAATACTGAGTTGGTCATCTTTGATTTCGCTCGCTAACATCGTGGTCCTTCGTCGGTTAAAGCAACAAAAATTTTGAGGCTAAGATTACAAAAGGTTACAACCACATTCCTTTTTTGAATCATCACTTCACTAATCGGAGTCTGTACAAACAGGAATAGGATGTTTATAAAATACAAAGTTAATATATTTCCTCTCAATGCAAATAACTTCCACTTGAAGATCAGCGACCTCTGTTGCAACCGCAACAGTTATATCACTAATGACTGAAACCGTTAAATTGAATGCGAAAAAGCATTTTACAACGTTGACAAAGCTACATTCATTTAATCTTCTTAAGTTACATTCAGTTCTAAAAGGACTTGGCATTAGGCCGTTTCATTATAATGAGTACTCCATACAAACGTTATTACACCATCTGTAATTATGTCAGTCGGAATATACAACTCACTAATTTAATCATAGGTACTTGTTTGTTGTGGCAGGTAAAGAAGAAGTCCTAAGACGCAACCTTGTGGTAAACATATGACTAGTATAAAATCTTAGCTATCCGAAACTGTGAATGTGATGTATTTTCTCTGGAATCAATTGTAATGTTTTTAGGGTTCTGTAGCCAAATGGCAAAAAACTGAACCCTTATAGATTCGTCATATCTGTCTGTTTGTCCGTATGTCATAGCCACTTTTTTGCTTGAATCATGTGGCAATAAATCTTACAGATTTCCACGTTATCATGACAATGTCTCGCTACGCTTAATGGATTTATTTTGCATGCACTATTCATAAATACGAATTGTAACGTATCAGTTGCGTGTAAGTACTTAAGAATAATATTACTGTCAAGACGCCTGCAAAGACGCCTGCACAAAGTGTTTTTCTAGTGTAATACGACATAGGGTGTTAGGCAGAAATATTTTTTGTTTGGGTACCGTGCTGCGCTTAATAAAGTATTTAATAAGTTGTTATTATGAAGCACTAAGTATATTAATGATTAGGCAGCTAATTATTACGTATAATTATAGTTATATTCTCAGCAAATACATTTTAAACATTATGAGTTCGACTAAGTTTGATGGCTGTGTTAGATAACAGTAAATAATAATTGCTATGTATGATTTTTTCCAAAATTCTTATAGAAACTTGTTTCATCGATTTATAACGTTTTATAGTTTGATAGCCACGAGAAGTGATCGATTCTAGTTGTGAGATGTGAGCACTACTTAATGTGTTTGATAATGAACGATAGGATCAGGATTTGGATCATGTTCGCGAGAGTCATTCTGGTGTCAATTAGTAATTTTAATAGACGTACGAAAGAAGCGTATTATGAATTCTTACGTTTCAAAAGAGAACAAGTACTTCATTTAGAATAGAATAGAATAGAAAAAGTTTATTATAAAAGGACGCCACACACAAAAAAAGACAACAACATCATATCAAATTTCCACTAAAACAATTACAAAAAAGCAAGACGGATGTTTGTCGAAATGACCATAAGGTGGTGGTGGACGTCCTGAGATAAAAGGGCCTCACTCAGCACAAGTCGCGGCGTGAACCACGACGCTGATATTATGTGGACCCTGTTGGGTGATGCACGAACATCGTATTTCATAAACATGTGTTAATGGTGTATACTTTGGTGTATACTATTTAGTAGGTAGACGAAGATACGGTTTTTACCCAACTACTTTGATATTCCCATCGCTAGATCTATAGTTATGATAATTAATTTCTTTAACAATAGCTGTATCTATATTCCAAAAAAGTTAACTGTTTAAATCTGATAGTGCTTAAACACTGGCTAGGCATATCTGCATCCAGCGACTGCACATTATTCAATACAATCCTGCTATTTACTGTTAATCTTCAGTTTTCCCATAATTACACATTTTTCCATGTAGTTAAAAACTTACATAATTGCGTGCGAACTACAAAAAAAGTTCATTGAATCGCTATTATTGTTCGACAGATAATGTAACAGAGAATAATTGTAATAATGATTCTTCCGGTAACGGTTTGTTTGCAAACGACAAAAAGTATGTGTATGTGACAAGCTGTGATAAGTATGATACAAGGCATTTATATTTAAATAGCTGATTATGTGAAACTTAACAAACGGGGCTTTAGTTTTTTTTTCAGCAGTGGAATAGTACGGAATTGACGTACAAGACAAATTTTATGGGAGAGAAACATGATCTGACTAAGTAGGTACCGGATGTCATAAAGTTCTGTAACCGAAATCGATATAAAAGTTTCAGATAATTTCAAATAAGGACGGAGTCTACAGGTTTTTGTTTCTGTATTCATGTTTACTTATACCTAATACAAATGAAAGCATGAGTATAGCAGAAAATGAAACTGTTTACAAACGAATCTATAATCGAATCATTGAGTAAATTAATTAACGTGTAATTGTAAAGCTGGCATCATTAGCCGGTTACGTCGGCGACAATCGTGAAATTATTGGGCGCAACCATTTTCTCTAATCGAAAGTGTAAACTTGCTTTATAAGCACGTGCGATATGGTCAATATTCTTATTTGCCTTTTCTAAGGACTTAGCCGCTATTGACAAGTATTATGCTTTGACTAGGTATATATTATTTAGGCTTTGTTTTCATATGAATTGCAGTATGTGTAGCTTTCCTAACCACAATTATAATAATAAAAGTGCCTATGTCAAATATATTCTTATTTGCAGCATTCAATAGATCTGGGGGCCAGAAAATAAAATACAAAAGAAAAGTTATACAGGGTGTTTGGAAGATTCCACTGATATTAACTCAGAATCATGGTCACAATCATTCCACTCAGTATCTGTTACGATGTCACTAACAGCCTGTATTTATTATATTCCTAGAATGGCTGCAATCTCAATTAAATCTCAGAAGTTTTCAGGTAATTGGTATCGCTAGCATAAATCAGTGGTTTCGCTTGGCCAGTTACAAAAAATGATTTCGCAGAGCCTGTGTGGATAACACAAAGCGATGTGCTCGAGACGGTATATTATCATGTTCCATGCTCATAATTACAGTTGTGAGATCCTCTTACATCGCATTTATGGCTACTATTCTTGTTGAAGTACGACTTCTTTGCTGTACGGAGGAAGGAAAAAACGGTGAAAAGCTTTTTCAGTGCGCATATCATTCGGATTGTGTTCGCTCCAATTTGCTGGTTAGCTGGCAATTGTCTTCTGTATATACGTGTTGGATGACGATGATGAAATAAAAACGGAAACGTAGTAAAATAACCCAATGCAGGTCGTATCATACATGGTGGTACTGACCGACAGCTGGCTTCCACACGGATCTTAATTTCCACTTCACTAACCCTATCCCACATTGGCGACTAGAAACTCCACATCAACCTAAACAAATGCCGGTGTCATTTGTCATTCTCTTATCACTTTCTAGCTGGTTATGTATTTGTGCAATTTATCTAGATGCGTTTTTTCTTTACATCCAATGTTTCTTGATAAAAAATGAACTCTGAATGTGTAGCGTGAAACAATGTGAATGAGATTGGAATTTAAGTTTAGTTTATTACGATTAAATCAAAATTTTGTGAAACCCAAAAAAACCTGGCGAAGCTGCGTAGTACTACAACCTATCTTCGTCAATGTTACGTAAGTTTTATTTTCGAAAAATACGTTAACAATAATAATTATGTTTTCTTACGTGCTTGAAGTTGATCGTTAAGAGAAAGATGATGAAGTTAATCGCGATAAAATTGCATAGGCCTACATTGCTATAACAGACAATAACAATTGTAATAACTAGATGTGAATTTTGTTGTTACGTAATGTTTTTGGTGCTTTATCTGCTGTTACGGGCCAAAGTTCACGACCCAGGGTTTGAACTTTACACCGTAGAGCTTTGTAATTAAAAGTACTCTTTGAATTGTTATTTAAATTTTGTATGTTCTCGTACAAAAATAATAAACAAACCTAAACATGAATGCGATTAATGAATACTTTCTCAGTGCGATAAAATTTTACTGTCAATCTTTTGGCGGCAAAATGGGAACTTACGTGTACGCAAACTGGTTCGAGTGAATGACTTTTGACTCATAACTTAAGAATGTTTATTCAAAAACTGACCCCGATTCTCATATTTACCATAGTTCCGCGATATGCAAAATAATATCGAAACAGCTTAAGTATTTGAAATTATGAAAAACGTAATCAGAACTAAATATCCTATATACGTCCCACACAACCGGTGAGGGTATGGAGCATACTCCACCACGATGCTCTAGCGTGTTCGTGGAGATATTATTTGAAGTTCAAGAAGATACCTACATTGTATAATTATTCCAAAGCAGTTAACGTTACAAGTAAAACACTAGAAACGTAAATACAAAAATGTTAGTAGGTATTTATTAATACTTTTAGAACATGTTTAAACTTTTTACTTATACAAAATATAACAAATAGGTATATCTTAATAGATATAACAAATAAATATGACTGCAATTTTAAACGTCGAAAGTAAACACATGTTTATTTAACCGCATAAATAAATGACATAATTTATTTAATATTTAATTTACTTTAAATGATAAATGTACCTAATTGAAAATTTTAAGTTAGTAAAAATCATGAAATTATTAAAACACAGAAATAAGTAAACCAAGACAAAATAAAACAGTAAGTAAGAAGTAAGTAACAATAACTTACCGTGTAAAAGGCGTAGTAACACGCTGACAACTGCATTCTCCGGTCCAGGCCACCTGGCGTGTGTCATTTACTTGAATTAATTAATTTTCCATACAAGTTTTTTTTACAATGCCTAATCGTGGTTGTAGTGAGGCGTGTGTTACTGTTGAAAGCTTCTCCGATAGTGCTGCGGCTGCGTGCGACGACTCAGATTGCTACTATTTGCTCGACTGTGACTGGCACTACAAGAGCTGCTAATACCACTTTCCTTAATATTATATATGAGAGTGCTAAGTGATGGATATCTGTTCTCAAATTGTGGTATAAGGTAAAGCTCAATAGAAATAAAATTAATTAGTTAGAGGGGAAGATATCGTCTCAGCAGTGGATCACAGAGACTAGATAAGATTTAGTTTAATATATGTATTAATAGAATAGCTGAGATGGTCAATAAATAGCTGGGTTTGTGTAGGTAGGTACCAATTATGTTCGTTTTATTCATTAAAAATATGGTGGTATATGAGTATAGTTCCACTTTAGTTTTTGTAGTACTTTTAAAATCATCAACTTTTGTCATATTTACCAATTTTTAGAATACATTATCTTTACATAGTGTACAAACACTTGAATAAATTTCAATTCTTAATGTCACAATCTCATAATATATTTACTGATACATAAGTATTCTAAAATATAATGTGATGGCAGAATGCATGTATAATAATGGGTGGAAGATGTAAGTGTGCCTTGGTGTAATAAAGAAGTCCATAATTTATACCCAAAAACAAAGATAAAAGATGTACACCTCTGTTATCCATGAAATTAGAAGGTTAAACGAAGAAAACGCTGTACAACGTCATCTATATTATTTTTGGAGAACGTAGCATGGAAAGTCCATCTTTAAAATCGTTTTGAAGCATAAGGTCAAAAGAGCGAAATGTCAAGTGGTAGCAAATTGTCAAAAGAGCAGAATGTCAAAAGCGCACAATGTCAAAGGCGCAGAATGACAAAAGCGCATAATGTCAAAAATTCTACTTAAACGGATTAACTGCTTAGATATCGATTTTAACTTTTTTTGGTCAGTCTGACTGAGTCATGGCGGGGGAAAAAAATAAAACATGCATATTTTTTGGAATAATATTTATTTTTGTAATCAAAAGGGGGGCATTAACAGCTCTGGTAAAATATCTAAACATTCACAGCTCGCGTCAGTCGCTCTCACATCTTCTTGTGTTTATTAATCTATTATAATAAACAACAACTACTATATTCTTTACAACAATCATTGCGCTACGAAACGTAAAAGTATATAATTGTTGCGTACGTTGTAACGTACGGTATGATGTAACGTTACGATATGATTGAAACGAACAACTGAAATGAGCTGAAATCATTTCGGCGTAATTGTGATTTATCAATGAAAGTATTGTTAGTAGATTTTCTTAGAAGCATACAGATGTTCATTTAATTAGTAGAATTCATCTTAGGAGATTATTCCTTCGACGTTTTTTTTTGTTATTTTTGTCATTGCGCTTGTTGAATAAAATATATTTATTTTTTTATTAGAAAGGCGTATGTATTTATAAGAAATAATTTATAACGGTTTATGGATGGGTGCGTGTATGAAACGATTGATGAATGTGGAGGAAGCAGGAGAAGTATGTCAGGATGGAACCAATGGAATTACATACTCTCTGCTTACCCTGGTGGGAAATAGGTGTGAGTCTGTGTATGTACGTATTATACACCTATTTTTGGTAAATGACAGTGAGTAAAAGTAAGTAAAAAAATTGTATTTACGTCATGCTGATTTGACCACACTTTTTCATAGCTTTTGTTTTATATTGGATAGAAACCTCAGTAAGAAGCAAGAGAAGTGTGTCAGGATCGAAGCAAATGGAATTCTATAGTCTCTGCTTACCCCGGTGGGAAATAGGCGTGAGTTTATGTATGTATGTAGAAACCTCAGTGAGGTGTGGCTACTTGCATGTACATGTGACTACCTCAATTTGGATATAGTTATGAGCTTCGGTTATGTTGTGTGTTGTTATATACGGGGTAGAGTGGTGTAAGCGCTTATTTGCGGTTTTTCCCACTTGGTCAGATTGATGGTCAGACTATCAATTATTAGACTAGTCTGACCATCAATTTTACCAGTGCGAAAAAAACTGCTTATTTGCACCGGTTTCCTAATCATCCATTTTAGGCATCCTAGTTTCATCAAAATCAGGTTAGTAGTTTTTTTATGATCAAAAATATTACTTTGAAATAATAATAATAACAATGAACTCGTTGACGTCTTTTGTATGACGGAAGCCTTTACCACTGTTAGTAGGCAAAACGTAGGCGTTAGAAGTCATTTTAATCGTATGTATTGCAATAATTATTTTTTTATTTGATATATGTATCATTCAACATAGGGAATACGAGTGCAAGTTTTAAGGGAATAGCGGGCGAAATATATTTCCCACCCGTTGTTGTAAGCGGCGACCGACTAGAATTTATATTGCAACCACAATTTTAAATGTTTTTCAACAAAATAGGATTAGTTCTTACCTTTTTGGATTTCGGTTTTTTAATTACTTGTATTGTTATGGCGGTTGTGAATATTTTTATTATGTTTTTACTATAGTGACTACAACTTTTTCACGCGAAAGTTTTTAGACGAATCACGCCATCTATGAGAATTGGTTTGAACTACGCTATAGGTGCGCCTTGTTTATACATCCACGCAAGACATTGGAGCACACCTGGTTCTATAAATTTTAGTTCGAACTTTAACCACTAGATGGCGCGGGTAGGCTCTTCTTTTCCAGCTTATACTTGGGCACGGAGTAAATACAAAGTACTTACCTACTTATTTGGGTCACATTATTTTCTGGAAGTGGGTTTACAATTGGATAGAAACAATTGCAATAAAAATTATAAATATAAACTTTTAACGAATATTTGGGGAAATTTATCACTACTAGAATCTCTGACAGGGTGTGCAGAGCCACAAGTCAACTCGAAGCCACTACTCATGTTCGTCAAAGGCGTATATACGCCTGCATAATTCATTTAAAGCACCATAATTCATAAAACGCTTGGTGTCCGGTTATCATCCAATCACCCGAAATACACTGGTGGACAAAGAAATCGAGTCCAGTTCTGTTGTCGGGTTTTTAAATTAACTGTTTACAATAAATAATGATTACTTATATTCTACAAGGCATATGGTAGGTATCATTTTGAAGGGGAAGACATTCAGAGATAGAAAACAAAAGAAATTAATAAGTAATGTAAAAAAATATATTTTTTCTAAATGCCAGTGTCGATTTTTTGTCCACCTGTGTAAATGTCATCTTCTAAATGATTGACTATGATCCACATGGCGGCGGTCGTAAGTATATAAGTTACAGTCCCTAGATAAACATGATAAACCGCATTGGTTATCTTTAACCGAAGGATTGTATCACACCAGCTTATCGCTTTATAAGCGGTCTTTATAAGCAGTTACTATGATTTAAGTCTCATTAATTACATTGAGGTATATTAAGTAAATGATAAAAATCCAACTCAGTGGCATGAAAAATTTATTTGATGTTCTTTTAATTACTTACAATATTACTCTATGCTAAAATAAATACAGAAAATGTTCGGATAATTTTATCTTATTTATATATTCATTTAATTAAGAATAGTTATCAATATTACATAATTAAGCATCTAAAACCTATTTTCTATTTTACGATTAAATTAGAGCAATTTTTCGGTTTCAATAAATATTTATTATTACTCAAGTCATGAGTCTTAAAACAGTGTTGGATTTGAACACAATATTATAATTATTTTATTTTAATAAGTTAACTGTTTTTACATCAATAATATACGAATGTATTGAGTAATTCGAGGGAAAACCTTGCAATTGGAGAGTTCAATGGAAGAAACGCAGAATCTGGGCGGATTCCACATTAGTATAAAAACAAATTCTTATTTTATGTCGTTTAGAATCGACAATTTAGATTTTAAACTTTAATGAGAAGACGAAATAGGTACAACGATTCACGTTACAAAAAGTATTGCTTCCATAATATACATTTTCGTTTAACTAATTCTTGACTTGTTTGATGTAAGTGTAATTCGTAAGTACTTGACGAACATCTGTTTTTTTCTAGACGCGTAAAGCAATATTTTTCGTAATGTGTTATCGAATATAAACTAGAGCTTATATACTAAACTGACGGCGGAAGAGATTTTCGTTTTTACGACGTCATCTTGCCTTGCCAACGTCGCCGGTCACTGTACAACGAAATCACATTTTATTATGATGCAAATGAGTCTGAAATCTGGTCATGTAGTGAATAACGAAGGCACGAGGAGTGTATATACAGACGCGTGTGCTCCGAACGTTGGCATGGCAGTGCTTTGGATTTGTCCCCATAAGTTGTTTAAATAAAAAACCTCAAATAAAGTGAATTATACTGCGTCTACTATCTACGTACAAGTCTGCTCTTAATATTTGTAGACTCTCTTATTCAAAATACTTATTCAGATTTTTTTAAAGATAATATTTTACTTGCCTGCAAGATTGTCTGCTTATCCCAATGGGGATTATGGGCAACTTCATAGTTATAGTAAATCATATTTAAAATGGTGAATAATTATTTAAGTTCAGTATATATCATTAAAAATGTATCACAGGTACTTATGGAGACAATAATAGTTTTGTGATTATTACTATGTGTTATAAAATTTGAAGAGTTACAAATATGTGGGCGTGCTTATACATATTGATATGTTTTGTCTTTCTGTTTTATCGTAAAAAGTAGACTTTATGTCAACGAAATGAAGCGAAGCGGAATTGAAATAAAATATCAATGTAATAGGATATTATTATGCATAAAATCAATATACTGTACAATAAATTCTACACCGCTGATCTCACTTCGCGTCATTCGGGGTAGATGACTTCGTACTGTGACCACACGCTAAGCAAAACATCAACACAAAAGCTCAAGCTTACAAAATATTATAAAAAAATAATATTTACAACTTCTTAGAACATTATTAGATAACGTGTGTAACATTGCATTGCGTGATGTGATTTTATGATTACTTTATGATTACCCTATAAAATGGACTATCAAGTTAATTCGTAATATTTGGATAGAATTTTCAAATTATTTTTATAAATATACAATACAAATTTATCTACAAAGAAGATAATGGGAGGACCCTGTTTTAGGCTAAATAAACTAAATTCTAGACTTATAAAAGTCTGACATAGAAATATTCTACAAAACCACTGAGCGAGGTATTCTTTAGGATTTTAGAAGGTTATCTGGTAACAAGTAGGTAGAGTTCGGAATATCTTGACATGCATGCATGAGGCCAATATTTGTCATAATTAAGAATAATCTTCAAGTGTTAAAATTCAATGACTTGATTAGGTATATTTTTTATAAAACGGTTTAGAATATTATAGGTTAAAATGTTCAAAATTTACCCTTTTAGGAGCGCTAGGTTCGCTTCGTGACCAACAATTAATTGCACCTACTTTGATTGTAATAGAAGACAAGTCTCATGTCATATATCTACACATACACAATTGATTGCACATAAAAAGCCAAAGGCGTTCACTGAGTTGCTTCAGCGGTGTGGTAATGTGATGGATGGTAACGCCAAACCTGTGGAGGGGAGTATTCTACTGGAGCCTCTTGAACCGTCCCGCCCGCGCCCCACATCAGCACCGTTTGTCTTGGCATCTCCGAAGCTTGCGTCTGCTGCATTCGTTCCTGCTCAGTGGACCCGCTAGATCCTCCGGGACTGGGGCCGGGGACCACACTGGGCGATCTCCTCTCTTGACCCGTCACTGGGCTCATATATCTTCCGCTACTGTCGACGTAAGTATATTCTCTCGAAGGGGGCCTGTGGTACGTGGGGGCCACTTCGTACCCGGGTGGTGGAGCTGGTTCTAGGAAGCCGTTGGGCGCGTAAGGGGTGTAATGGTAGGATAAGGGTTTATACTGATGAAAAAGGTTGTCCGCCGTTAGGAACCTGTCATCTAACGGCGGTGGGGCGTAGTGTAGGGTTGGAGCTGGTGGATATTCTCCGTAGGGCGCGGTGTATGCTCCGTTTAAATTCGTGTACGCCGCTGCGACGGCATCTGCGGCTAAATAATCTACGGGAGGCGGAGCGGGCGTAGTAGGAACCCTTCTTTTATTTCTACACGTCGATAAGAAGTCTCTCAGCTGTGTTTTATATCTCCTAGCGGCTCTGGGTGGCGTGGTGACGTTGGACTCGCAGCCGGACAACTGCTCTGTCTCGGAGAAGTAGAGGCTCGTCAGGCCCGTGTCGAGGTAGCTCACTTTGAAGTCCATAGTCCTCTTGCCAAGAAGGTCTCTACCCTCCTCCTCCCTGTAATAGATGGACATGGCATTATTTAGTTGAGTTATTTGTGGTTACGTAGGGTCTGACAGATGAGAAAAGTTGAGACAACAGAATAGGTCCGCTCCAGCAAGCTTTAACATTCGATTTGTGCGACATTGTTGTTGCATTCGCTTGGCATTCAATCGCTAGAGCTTTAAAAACATCTTATATATCGCGTAGCTGCACATTTTTACTTTAAATATCATAATATTAAGTGCTTGCATTTTGTTCAATTTATTAGTTAATGCGTTCAAGTTTAAACTACTTGAAGTTTCGCCCTTGTTTTCTTCAACTACTTATAAAATTAATCAAGTGAATTACTTATTACAAACACAACTTAGTACGATTTTAATATTATCACTTTTACTTATGCTCATATCCATATTTGTGCATACTTGTCATAATGTTCATAAGGTAATAATGATAAGACAAAGAATAGTTAGATGATTTTTGAGTATTAGTTGTATATTGTACAAAAGTGTGTGCAATAAAGTATATTATTTGATATGATTTAATAATTTAAAGTCAATAGAAATATAACTCACATGAGAGGCCTGTGGGTGCTGATAACGAAGTCAGGCTTGGAGTTCTTGTAGACCAGGCGTGATGATGTCTGCAGCCACTGCCATTGTCCATCCTTCGTTTGGAAGCGGTACGCGATCATTCCGGAAGCACCAGTTTTTAATACTGCAAAAGAGAATGAAACGTTTGAAAAAATAACGTTGCATTTTAAATAGAAAGACAAGGCAATATTTTATGTAATAACGACTTTTTGATTTAGGAGAACTTTCGTGTAAAGCTCACGCTTTCCGATATGCCCGGGGCTATTTGAACCACTCTTTTTTCCAAAGACATTGACACTAAAGTTATAATAAGTGTGACTGAATAGATTATGAATATATCGTTGGATTTCCACAATTTTTACTTTAAAAGGCGAGCTTAATTAGCAAGATAAGTAAATAAGCTTGCACTGTTAAATGAAATGCTTTAAATTAATTACACTTACATTCTTGATGTGCACTGGCCACGTAAGCCAGATCATCGTAATGAACTAAGTCATATCCACCCATATTAGCTAGCTCTGCGTCGGTGTAACCTAGCAGCATTTTACCCCTGCAACAAAAACACTTCATATCACTTACATACATGTAATAAAGCAAAGATGATATTGATACTATAAAGAACTATAGATTGATACCAATATGATATTCAATTCACTTATACCATGGCAGTTAAAAGAACATCGTCTTTGTTGTGAATTGCAAATATCTGCTATTACTCCAATAACCTCAACCAACCCGCATTGGAGCAGCGTGGTGGAGTATGCTCCATACCCCCACCGGTTGATTGAGGGGAGGCCTGTGCCCAGCAGTGGGACGTATATAGGTTGTTTATGTATGTACTCCAATAACAGGGTATTGGAGTGATATCAGTTTAATTTTCACACTATTCTAGTTTAGAAATATAATAATGTTGATTTCTCAAATTCAGAACAATATGGCGGGACTTGCCTATTAGTTTATTATGGTCTCGATAAATCTGTTAGTTCCACCACGTTTCGGTCTCAACAATTACCAATTTCGTATGGACTTTAAACAATTAAATACTTTATCTATTACCATTGTTCGGCTTATCCACCTGGCGGTTTAGGGACCTTATCTCGTTATATTGGTTTGGGTAACTAAGATATTTTATAATGTAGTTGTAAAGTTCAAATTCTACTCGTAATACTATCTGGTCACCAGACTAGGTTAGGTTTTTCGTAAAAAATCTGTTAGTTTCACTATTATATTATTATTTTGGGTTATTATGTTCTGACATGTTGTGGTCAGGTGACATTCTCTAAGAAATACTTATCAACTATAGTGACGATTAAAATAAATTCGTATCAAAGCATTTCATTAATAATAGCCTATACACCAAACGCTGTTAAAAAAGGAACAACGAAGGTTTGAGTTCGTGTTTGCATTGGGAGCTTACCTTTGATCCATAGAGACTAGAGACAAATCGAGCTTGTGTTTGCTCTTGAACATGACTTCTTTTTGCGGGATCTCGAGCAAGCTCGGCGGACCGAATGGCGCGCAGATCGCGAACAAGGCCAGAGGCGGCTCTTCCGTCTTCTTATTCTGACCGTGCAGCACCTTGATCCGGCCCCTGATGTCTAGCCTCTGTTGATTTCCATCACAAATCATTGAAAATGTAGTCACTTAGTCAACAATACGCAAACATACAATCTTTTAAATACATTCAGCTTCTAAACACAAAACAATCCACAATCGCAATAGCATCAGGTTCACTCGCATTAGCGTTCGCTTGTGCTTATTCTATTATTTACTTAAAACTGCTTACATTTGTCCATCACTTACCAAAAACCCTGAGGTGTTATCTAGTAGACATCTAAACCGAACTGTGAAGCTACGTTCCAGTAGATGAGTTCTATCGGGCCTTAGAACATCTTGCAGTGTGAGATTGCTCACTTCAGGGGGTAGGAAGGAGTTCCATAGCAGCTGCCTCTGTAGCTCCTCCCGGTCTTCTGAGTGGACTAATTCGTAGACTGATTGGTGAACTATATCGGACTGAAAGGTTTAACATTACATTTATTTATTTCATTGGTTAATTTCAAACTATTATAATTACCTAGCTATAAACAAAAGACAAACAAAATGCCACCTAATTTTAGGTTAGCGAAACGTGCACCGAATATCATATTAAATGTGGGTGATTAATAAATATTGTAATAAAAACAATAAATAGTTCAGCTTGTTTTAAATGAACAACTCTAAAAATACATCAAAGTGGTATTGTAACGGCGTCTACAAGGAACTTCTATAAACAAAGTAAAAAGAAAACCTCGTTTTCATCGAAGTGATACCATCAAAGCTAACAAGATAATCATATTACTTGAAATATTTATAGCCGTAAAAAGAGCAAGTCACACCGAACCGTAAATCAATAAACCATTGATAACCCTACAAATTGATTCAAGCTTGATCATTAAAGAATCATCTGTAACGATGATAGACAAGTTAATTTTAGATTTGTAAGAGCGAAAACGAACCGTAGTGGTTAACAATACGGCCGGCATTAGTATGTGAATGGTAGTTATGCATTTTAACACGTCATATATTACAAAGGCTCGTGTAAATAGTGTGAATAATGCGCGTACAACGCATGATGCAAGCACAAGCCTAATTGATAATCAATGGGGTTGCTTGAGGCGAAAAACTCGGCCCCCTCTTTTTCAACGCTGACATGTAAATGATTCATACCGTACCAAACCATATCCTAAATGTAGATAGGAATGGGGCTCTCCGGGCACACCAGAATGTGAGTTCGAACATATTGCGATGGCATTAAACGTCAGAGGATGATTTGTTAGGTAATTGCTTTTTGTTCTCTACGACCCATTCGGGGGTAGGGCACGGTTGCTATGGTTTGCGGTGATGTTTTGTTGATATTCTTTTGTTTTGGCAAGAGTTCCTTCCGTATTTTGTTGCCGAACGTTACTTTGAATTTATGCTGCATGCACGGTGTTTCGTATTTTCCCCGTCATAATTTTAGTTGAAACATAGTAATCTTAAATATAACGAAATTATGAAGCGTAAAGTTTATTTTAGTGTGGTTGTCTCTGTTGGCTCCCTTTATAAAGACCCCCAAGTAAAACATCAGACCATTAGGCTGGTAATGTACAATGGCGGATCAATAAGCCGGCGGCCACCTGGTGCGTAGGCTTGAAGTTAATCTAGCTGCGATTCACTTCCCTGCTTGGCAACATTGTAATAATAAAGTGGATTACGGTTTCGACTATACTGTTACGGGTAGAGTTTAAACGCGTATTATTTTTCATGGATTTGCTAGTTGAAAACACTTACTTCATACTGTTAATGTGAAATCCATTAGATTTTACGTGCCGTTAAAATATACTAATAATTAGCAACAATAATTTGACATACCTACTAATAATTATTATTAACGTTAAATACAGATATACTTTATTGCACACAACATACAAAACAAGTTTTGCACACATGGCCGAAAGATACAGTACAATCTGGCGGCCTTATCGCTAAGCAGCAATTTCTTCCAGGCGACTAGTGGCAAGAAAATATTGCTACATCTTGTTAAACATTGGGTGAATAGCCAAAACTAATGTGAGAATAAAAAAAGAAATACGAAACATTATTTATAAAGTTTTGGTGGAAAGGAAAAACGACCATTATTAGTTTATTGCCCCTAAATAAGGTAAATCTGTTGAATACTCCATACCCTGGCACGTGGCAGGACAGGAAGCAGCAAGTACCCCGATTTAATGATTTCAAAATCGATTTGTTTTAATCGCTATCCACCCCTGCCGAGTTTTCTATTTTGTCAAAGATTATACGTTAGTTTTGAGATAGGCATTGTACGTATACCATTAACTGAGTACACAGTTAAAAAAATCAAATCAACACATATTGCGTAAGAAAACGTGAAACACGAAGAACTGAGTAAGTTAATAAAGGTAAGAAAACTTTTTAACTCATAATAATCGCTACCGACATCGAATGGATAACATTGTAGGTGCCTACCAATTATAAAGGTCAAAGTAAAATTTCGAGACCAGTACGAATTCCAAGAAATAAACGGAAGTATTCTATAAAATAAACTAAACGTTACATTGTAGCTAATCTTTGGCCAGTAATGTTGCTCAGGTAACCGAATTACTCGGTCGCTCCGAGCATAAACAAAACAAAGGCGAGCGGGGTTGAACGAATAAAATTTATATACGATTGTGGTCGACTGAAAGTTTTATAGCAAGGGGTCGGATTTGAAGCGAAATTGGGGTTTTTACTTCTGATAGCAATATTTCATTGTGAACTTTATTGGCTTTAATGCGAAGGGCATTTATTAACGAGCACATTTTAATGTATGCGCCAAGTTTTTGTGTCACGATTTCGTATTTTTTTTTGGGGTTCAGCAGGAGCGTGACACGTTTTATTAAGGCGAAAGAGTAAACGATAGTAATGCGTCGTTGCAATTATGACATTATGATACATGGGCATTTGATAGATATTGTAAATTTCTGGGTAATTATATTTTATCGTAACTGTGAGGAGACATTATTTTAGGTATTAGACAAATTAAAGGAATCAAAGGAATTCAGGTTTTTAGGGATTGTGAGAGTACAATAATAATTAAATATTATAAGGAACGTTTCTAATTTAAACACGTCCAATGTCATAGTTCTTATTCCATTTGTTGATATGACTTCGATAAAATGCTTTACTGATAAACTGGGGTGGTTTAATAAAAGCTAAAGCCTTTTTAAGTTCACTTATCGCGATATAATTAATATTTTTATGGAGTTGCTTTTTCTAGCGTAATTAAATTTCGTCCATTCGGGCTGGCTTATCTCTATTTTTCTTAAGTGATTAATAACGTTGAATTAATGTTTTTTTATTTGGAAAATAAGGACAAAATTATTCACAAAATTATGTTATAAATCCGAGGACAATAAATTTGGGTAATAAATGGTGCATGTTCTTGGAAATCGAAATTCTAAATGAGTACTTATACAATTAAATGTAAATGTTCCACGTAAATGCGGACTGGCGTACCTGATGGAAGCCCAGATAACTTTCGATACTGTGGGTGGCGAAGAATACTTCTCCCTCACATGTCAGTATCATCAGGAAGCCATTGAGTGCCTGAAAGAAACAACATACTTACTTAATACTTTCAAACTCGAGTTTTTATCTCGAGATTCGAGATAATGGTTAGTTATAAAAAGTTTGCAAGGTTTCCCGAAGACGGCGATACTTTTTGCAATTTTCGCGGAAAGCGTTAAGGTTGCGTCACTCAGTCGAGTTATAGCTCGAGTTTTGCTCTGAAAATGAAAGGTTATTCCTTTCTAAGGCGTTCTTATAAGTAAGAAAGATACCAAGTTTATTATATTTTAGACTAATTATTGAATTAAAAAAACGCTAGAAATTACGATTCCATATTGTACTTAACGGATTCACATCTGACTGGTCCACCATTCCTTCTGGGGTCCCTCAAGGATCGATACTAGGGCCTATGCTGTTTGTAATTTTCATTATGGACATCAAGAATTGCTTCTGCAACTCTGATATCTTGCTGTTTGCTGATGACATGAAAATACTTAAGGTAATAAATAAAGCGTCTGATGTAACTGAACTTCAGGCTGACTTATTCAGGTTTGAAACATATTGCATTCATAATAAATTAGATCTGAATGTGTCTAAATGTTTTTTCATGTCATTCACGCGTAGGTATATTTTATTTGATTCTGAATATGTTTTATTAAATAAAAAAGTTTCTAAAGTCAACGAAATTAAAGACCTTGGTGTAATACATGATAGGAAAATGTTATTTACTAACCACCTCGACTATGTCATTAACAAGTCCTCAAGAGCTTTGGGATTTGTTATGAGGACTTCCGCTACTTTCCGGACTCTGAAGTCAATAAAAATATTATACTGTGCCTTCGTACGTAGCCACTTAGAGTACGCCTCCCAGGTATGGAACCCTCAATATGCAACTCACATAGGCCGTATTGAAGGTGTTCAGAAACGATTTTTACGTTTTCTCGACTATAAAGCTCATAAAAAGCTTCCCGACTATGAGTATCGCTGTAAACAATATCATTTTTTACCCCTAGCTGTACGACGGAACATCGCTGATATTTGTTATTTAATGAACGTCGCTAGAGGTAGGATTGACAGCCCTGAATTACTCAATAAGATTAGAATTCGCACTAACCAGCTACGCTTTCGTCAGAGACCACTCCTATCATTGCAGCCTGCAACTACAAACTACTGTAGTAACACTTTTATAATTAGAGCATGTAATAGTTTCAACAAGGCGTCTACTGATCTTGACATAGACCTTTTCTGCACTAGCATTGCATCCGTAAAGAGATTGTTAACCCAGAGCCATTTTAATAGGTTAGGCTTATAGTGTTTGATAGAATTATTTGAACTGTTTTACTTCAGATGTTATTGTATCTTTAACTGTACTTACACGTTTATTAATTCGTTTCTTCTAGTTATTTGTTAATGCTGCTGTTATCGGACTTATCCCGTTAACAAACGGTTTATGTTTTTTAGTATGTAGTTAACTGTTTAGACTCATATATGTGGAAATTTTTTGTTGGCATGTAGCTTCTTAGAGTTGTGTATATTTTGTGTAATTTTGCTGTAAATTTCCCTAAAAATAAAAAAATAAATAAAAAAAAAATCAAATAATTAAAATCGCCAATTTTCCACATCATGAACTTGTGATACAATCCAGCCTTTTACGTTACCAAGTTCTTTAGTCGCTTTGGCATACTTCTATTTCTTAACTAAATATAAAATTACTTCAAAGGCAAGTTTAGTTGTCTTGTGATGACTTGTGGGTTTGCCCACTCCGAAACTAAATGGGTGTATCTACATATTATTGTTACGGGGTTGATAGGACAGTTCCACGATTGGAATGGATGACATTACAGTGTATGAAATAAGAAGCTACTTTACTAATAAAAAATAAACATGATTCATGATTGGTTCATGTTTGGATCACAGATATAATTGATATCACGCAATAGCCTCGCTCGCTGTTACATGGGACTACCTGGCGAGCAGTGATTGTGTATACTATTACACCTCTGCCTACCCCTTCGGTGATACACGCGTGATGCTATGTATGTTATGTTTAGCGGTGAACGCGTACCCCTGTATATGTCAACCACGCAAAATTTAATCCTAATTAAAACACATAATAACGGGTTCTCACCGCGTTTAAAGCATGGATATGAGACTCCCGATATTTCGACACTTATGCAAGTGCCATGATCACGGGATAGTCATCGGGATATCGGGAGTCTCATGTCCCTGATTTAAACGCGGTAAGAACCCGTTCTTATGTGTTTTAATTATGATAACAACCGCGTAAACTTTAAACAATTTATAAATTTAATCCTATTTTGAAAACAACGCGATTGAACTTGTACTTTATATGTATATAATATATGTTCACCGCTTATTATTTTTATTACCGACTTCAAAAAAGGAGGAGGTTCTCAATTCGACCGTATATTTTTTTTTTTTTTTTTTTTTTTTTATGTTTGTTCGGGCATATCTTCGTCGTATATGAACCGATTTTGATAATTCTTTTTTTGTTTGAAAGGAGATATACCCAAGGGGGTCCCATGTCAAGGAAGTCAGGATCTGATGATGGAAGACCAGAGAAATCGAGGGGAATTTTCAAAAATCGTAGGAGCGACTAGTGCGTTTGTAAAGTCATATTGATCGGATCGATCTTTAGGCTTCGGGAAAACTTCCCGGCCTTCGAAAACTGGTCAGCATCAGGGAGATACCCTATGGCCTGGCAAAACTATACAACCTGGAGCAATTTTTCTTTCACGAAACGTATTTAAATCTTGATCAAATCCAATCGCCGGTGCAAAAAAACAAAATGGCGGAAAAAAAAGATGGCCGCCATACAAAATTTTGTCGATTTTGGAAGAAGCCCGTTTGGGTAAAAATAATGTATGGGGCGCTTACTCAAAACGTCATGTAGAGTACGGAAATACTTTCTGATCACCAAAAACTGCTCCGCATCAGAGAGATACTCTACGGCCTGGCAAAACTATCGCACGTGAACCAATATTTCTTTGAGAGCACTTATTTAAATCTTGGTCAAATTCCATAGCGCGTAAAAAAAAACAAAATGGCGGAAAAACAAGATGGCCGCCATACACAATTTTGTTTTTTCAGAAAATGTCTCGGGATATAAAATATATATCGGGGTTGTGGTCGGATCGTCATGTTAAGTATGGAAATACTTCCCGATTTTCGAAAACTGCTCCGCATCAGGGTGACACCCTACGGCCTGGCGAAACTATCACACCTGAACCAATTTTTCTTTCACGAAACCTATTTAAATCTTGGTCGAATTTAATGGCCGGTGAAAAAAATACAAAATGGCGAAAAAACAAGATGGCCGCCATACAAAATTTTGTTTTTCCAGAAAATGTCTTGGGGGTAAAAATGATGTATAGGCGTGTGATCGGAACGTCATCTTTGAAAACTGCTCCCAATCAGGGAGACATCCTACGGCCTGGCAAACCTATTGCACCTGGATTTTGTTTGTTTCCACGACACCCATTTAAATCTTGGTCAAATTCTGTCGCCGGTGAAAAAGAACAAAGTGGCGGAAAAACAAGATGGCCGCCATACGAAGAGGGACAGTTTCGAATAAACAGGACACGCGAGCTGCTTTAGCAGCGAGCGAACCACGCGAAATCTACTGTATCTATATGTATGCGTGAGTGTGTATGATAGCAGCTTCCACTGACAACCACATGTGTGTATGTACACATACACATGTGTGTGTGTGTGCGTGTGTGTGCGCGCGCGTGTGTGTGTGTGTGTGTGTGTGTGTGTGTGCGTGTGTCTGTGTGTGTGCGTGTGTACGTGCGCGTGTGCTCGTGTGCGTTAGCGCGTGTGTGAGTGTGTGTGTGTGTAAACATGTTCATCAATAATAATTGTGATCACTACTAATAATATATTATATTATTATATATGAATATAAATCAGAAAATCTGTCTGTCTGCATCCTTGCTCGGTCTAACCATCACTTAAAATCGTAAAATAAAATAAAATTTTTAACAAAAAAAAACCGACTTCAAACGCAAAACTAAAAAGCAATAAATAAATTTACTTCGCACAAAGTAATTAGTACGTATTTTCAATTAGTTAATTATTTTATAATTCTGAAGTCGGTGCCAAGTAAATGCTACAACAACCCTACTACAATATCAAATTACTATGTACACACAATATTGTTTAATACCTATATCAAAGCAATTACAAAACAATGTCAAACAAAAAATTACAAAACAATCAGTATTGAAAAATATATGAATCGGTACTTCGTTGTAGCATTTCCTTGGCACCGGCTTCAGATTTATAAAATAATTAACTAATTGAAAATACGTACTAATTACTTTGTGCGAAGTAAATTTATTTATTGCTTTTTAGTTTTGCGTTTGAAGTCGGTTTTTTTTTGTTAAAAATTTTATTTTTGGTAAGGCGGTTATTCTGGGAATCCTAGATAATAATTATTTTCCGATTGTTGAATTTTCTATCATGATATAAAAAGATAACAAAATCGTGTCGTCACTAACATCGGAAATAAATCCCAGACTCATACGAAAAGGTAAAATATTAAGTACAGTTGAAAGGCTCCACTTATTTATTGCTTTTAAAGTTGCTTTGGATTTATTATCGAACAACTCATAATTTATATTATTGCAATAACTCGGAATTCAAGTGCCATTTACTTATAAATGAAATTATAGATTGTTAAAAAAAATAGTTTTCGTATCAAACGAGCAATAATTTATTATTATAATTAAAACGGTATTTCAATTATTTTTTTGTAATATTTGATTATTTGTTTCTGCATTAAAAATGTGCTTTTAATAGGTAAAATAGTTAATTTTCCTTGTTAAAATTTAGACTTTTGCGTCTGTCGTGTTGTCTGCAATAACAATCGTGAGTAGTGAAAGTATTTTCTTGTTATCAAGAATTCTGGGTAAGTAATCAATCCATTACCCAGAATTCTTGATAACAAGAGCTTCTCTAGTAAGTAAGTGGAAAGTTTAATTAGGTAGGTTGAAAGAGCGCTGAAACTGCTGTCGTAAAGAAAACGAGTGAGACGCAATTGGGCAGACCCACAAGACAATTTTGTTGCCAAACTACGATAATTAGCATTTAAGTCCTAACTCATAATATAAGCTCACGACTATATCTCATCTGGGGTACCTAGTCAAAAGTACATCCATCGCAAAATGAACTAAGAAGTACCGACGTCTCAAGGAATTTTCTGTTAGACCAACGTGATAGGTGATGAGTCTTACGTATCGCCGTCTATAATGGTCGAAGCAACCTTGTTAGTGAAAACTGCACTTAACAATAATTAATATATACTTCTCATTGACGTCTTAGATGTACTTATATTATGAACTATTTAGTCGATTACATCGTATTGTAGAAAGATAAACATAACATAAATTTTATACTTTCTACTGCTGGGCACAGGCATCTCCTCAATCAGCTGGAGGGGGTATGGAGAATATTCCATGACGCTCCTCCACTGCGGGTTGATGGAAGTGTTTTTACGGCTAGTAGCGTGGACTGTAGGCTTCGTTAAGCCTTCGGTTGACGCTTGTCTATAACCATTGGACCGGTATAGGCTTACCTGTAAAAACATCTCGCCATCAGGCATAGCGTGGTCGTACGGCGAGTGTTCCCTTCTATGACCGTGGAGGTCTTCCTTTTCTTTGTGCATGACCACTGGAATAAAGAAATACAAATAAATGACAAATAAATAGCGTTGTAATTTGTTAAAATTAAAATGTACTGTTTGATTTGCACAATACAAAGTTTTCAGGCAAATCAGGCATTGAAAGTCTAATGTTTCCATTGCCTACCTACTTATAATTTTATTTGATTGTCTTTTTATTTTATTGTTTTTTCTACCTAAAGCTGCTGTATATTTCTATTTAAATGTCGTATAGCCCTCGTTGACAATTACTTCCGCACAATATCCCAGGAAGAGGAAATGACTGAAAACCAGCGCTGGATGGCGCCATAGCATGGCTCCATCACAGCACAAGCTGAGCCATTTCCTTTTGCCCGTATTCGTAATATTCATAATTACCTAGTACTTATAGCAAATGTAATTGTTACTGGCAATAAATTTATTTTATTCTTATTCATACTAATCGCAACTCTATTGATTTACACCTAAAATGGTTTTAACCATGGATGGATTATAAATGCAATCCCCATCCCCTCTAATACGGTATACCATTAAGATTCTAATTTCATTAGTTCAGTAACCAATTTTTATAAACTTCTTTGTCAGTGGTGGAAAGTAACTCTTATTATCAAGGCCTTTAAGTAAAGCGTTTATTTATATAGTGACGTACCTACTATTACAGCAAATTGTTATAATTATTTTCATTATATTTTTATGAACATTGAACCCTTAACAGCTTCTACTTACATACATGAGCCGACTTGAACGGCTGAAGGAAAAGCGATAAAATTATAATAATAATTATAACACGCGCCGTAATAATAATATCGAGAGTGGAGATACTTTTATAAACAGTATAATCGAATATCATGAAACAGCTTTACATTTTATATATAAAAAGTGCCGCAAACAACAGCCATACCAATTACAGCCTTATCTAATCGAAGTAATTGTTATGATTATAGTGTTGAAAACACTAGGTAATAAAAGTTACAGAATCGCTTTTCGATTTGACATTTCTATCAAGTTAAATTACTGTGTTCACACTGTCCTGTGAATGCCAGCGTCAGGTAAAGGTGGATAGGTGACGGTGTCATAGGTAATGTGTATAAATACACATTACCGTTTGCAGCTTTATCTATTCGCTGACAGTCAGTCGGTTAGTATCTCCTACTACTTATTCAGATAAGATAATACATTATAAAGATAATTATAATGTATAATATTGTTGAATAACATATAAACATAAACTGCCTATATACGTCCCACTGCTGGGCACAGGCCTCCCCTCAATCAACCGGAGGTGGTATGGAGCATACTCCACCACGCTGCTCCACTGCGGGTTGGTGGAGGTGTTTTTACGGCTAATAGCCGGGACCAACGGCTTAACGTGCCCTCCGAAGCACGGAATCATCTTACTTTTTCGGACAATCAGGTGATTCAAGCCTGAAAAGTCCTTACCAAACAAAGGACAGTCTCACAAAGTGATTTCGACAATGTCCCCATCGGGAATCGAACCCGGACCTCCAGATCGTGAGCCTAACGCTCTAACCACTAGACCACGGAGGCTGTCAATATTGTTGAATATGAAATATAATATACAATAATACTGTACATACAGGGGTCCAAATAATCAACAAACAGTGCAAGTGAAGGGGCGTGGCTAATACGTGGGACTAATCACATCTCGCGTAGGGATGCTGCGCAGTGAGGGGACGTTTGCTGGCGGGAAATAGACTTTGTATGCACGCGTTACATGTAGGTAATAAATAAGAAGTTATACTTTTTTATATTATTATTGTTATTTGATATTAACGAAGCAAATACAAAAGTATTCATACGAGTTCTTAAAAGGGAATTATGTTTTACTCGTACATTGTCAAACGAAACAGTGACTTAGACAAAGTATCCCCTTGATAGATTAGACATATTATTTTTCACTTATCCATATAATATATTATTATTTTTAGTCTAAAGTTAAAAAAATGCGATATAATTGGACTTAATGCAATTAAATAACAATAAAATGATTGTTTTCTCTACAATTGCACCATAAGTTTGACGCTTATGTGTATTTTTATAGAGTTAATACAACAGGATATTGGTAACTTTTAATTTTGTTTTAATTTTTATCTTTGTAGTTTAGAGTAAACTTTATTTTAATTCCAAATAATGCATTATTTTAAGTGTTGTCGTTTTTTTACAGAGCGACGCTAATGAGACGTTGAAAAAAAAAACGTTACATGTGTCGAGCCCCCTTCATTTATAACCTTCCTCATTTTGTTTTTACTTTATGTAATATTCGTTATAATAATGCATATCCCAAGCAAATTTCAACTAAATTTCAAATATGGTTCAAAAGATACAGTCTTTTAATAGGTTGAAATTTGAGACCCTTTGACAATCAAACGGACAGACGCAAAAATTGTTTAGGGGTACTAATCGGAAGCCAAACTTTTTTTTAAGTGATCGAAACATTTACTTGCTCTACTCAAGATATTTTGATTTTGAATCACATAAAAAACTACACCTACAAAAAAAAAACATCAAAATCGATCCTGTTTCTGGTAAATTAATAAGAAGTTAGTTAGGAAGCTTCGGCTTTAAGCTCTCTCTCATAAACTTTTTACTTTATGACAATTATTAGGAAAACTACAGCAATGGTATCACACGAGTAATTCTAAAGAAATAATCAACAGCGCTCTTTGTTATTTTCTAATTAGAAAAAAAAACCAAAATAGTTTACAATACAATTATTGACAACACACGTGAGGGAGGACCCTCATACGGACGAGTTCACAATGAAAGGTTAAAGCTACATAATTATACGTACTCTTTGCATAACGTTTAGCCTCCGATCATAGAAACAAAAGAACGATTATTTAATTACACATTACAGTGAAATGTCGGGCGTAATGGATGGATTAGTACGTGAAACGGAACGGTGAGAAATGACTTTAGAATCAATCGTGCTTATTTAGTTTTTTAAATATTACTTACTGAAGTACTTACTTACTGTCTTTGTAGTGGAATTTTTGAGGTTTAGGATACCTATGTAATTTGAAGAAAATAATTTGAGAGAGTTGAGCTTGTATATTGGAAAAATACCAACGGACAGGTTAGGGTATAGATACACGTTTAATTGGGATAATATGAAGATTTTTCGAATGTTCTCCTTTTGTTGATGCTTGTAGACAATTTTGATATCGTTTTTGGTTGGTTTCACAAAAGTACCTATATTTTTTTAAATACATAAGGTTTACGGTCTCAACAGTGCTACAATGCGAGTTTACTTACGCAGTAATTAATCTTTTAAATTGGAATATTTAAGATAAGTCTATGTTCAAAATATTTCCTTATTAAGTTTTTCAGCAAAAAGAAGACCATAGATCATTTTCCCAAACAATTATATGTCGCCTATCTTTTCGAATGTAGAGTTACCAAATGAGAATCAATTAATTTGAAATATGAAATAATCTACCAAATGAAACCAAACAAAATTATCAAAAACGGTTTGCTGCGAAATGATTATCTTCTCGAAAATTATATAAATTGAGTCCTTCCTAACAAAACACTTCATACAGGGTGTTAGTGACATCGTAACGAATACTGAGGAGGATGATTCAGCTCATTATTCTAAGTTAATATCAAGTGGAATTTTCCGTCGCAAAATGTCTTTTTTTTTTAATTATTTTGAATTCTATACTTTCGCAATGGACAGTTTCTCTTGATATTAACTCAGAATAATGAGCTGAATCATCCCCTTTAGTATTCGTTACAAACGTTAAAAAAAAAATTGTTACGTAATATATATACGTAAGCAATGCTATTTATGTTACGTAAATATTGTGACCAAAAGTTATCGATGAAGCAATAAAAAAGTAAGTACCGTTGAAATATTCAAGTTGATTTCAAAACAACCACTTAATCGTAAAACTTTTGCAGACGTTAGCAGGGAAGCAGTAGGAGTTATTGAAAAAGGTTGTTAAAGGGGTTAAGTTTTAGGGCTTTTAGGTTTCAGCGTAACTTTTTAAATTGTGTAATAATAAATATTGCTTTAAACTGTACGCGAACAATTTATTATACCTAATATTATCTCTATTATAAAAAAGTCATTTTTTACATTTATTTACTTTTTGCTTTTAAAATACGACGAGAATAACATCATTCATTTGATATCTACTTATCAAGCTCCTGATATATTAGGTTAGATAATTACTTGAAACATATTTCATAGCACCTTCGGTTTTAGAGAGCTTGTCGTAGCTAGACGTAAAAGGCTAGTCTTAAAGTAGTCTAAAATATTATTATAATAAAAAGTTGTACCCTCAAATTGCCTGCCACTATGTATTACTTACGAATATTCAGACGTAACAATAAATATGTTTTATTTCTTTCCTATAAAACAGCCTCCGTGGTCTAGTGCTTAGAGCGTCAGGCTCACGATCTGGAGGTCCGGGTTCGATTCCCGATGGGGACATTGTCGAAATTTTCGTGAGACTGTCCTTTGTTTGGTAAAGACTTTTCAGGCTTGAATCACCTGATTGTCGGAAAAAGTAAGATGATTCCTTGCTTCGGAGGGCACGTTTAGCTGTTGGTCCCAGCTATTAGCCGTAAAAACACCTCCATCAACCCGCATTGGAGCAGCGTGGTGGAGTATGCTCCATACCCCCTCCGGTTAATTGAGGGGAGGCCTGTGCCAGCAGTGGGACGTATATAGGCTGTTTATGTATGTTTGGGTACTAGTATTTCGCCTTAGTGGCTGACAAATATCGCGATCGGTTCACTAGTTTTGAGCGGGCCAATTACCCCGGCCAGCTCACGTGGGATACGCCATGTGCCAATAGTGATGTGCCGCTGTCGATACCATGTTCGACACTTTATAATTCCGATCAGAATATTAATGCTTAGTGTAGGTATGTAACAGTTTGGTTTTCATTATCATTAATTTAAGAGTCACGCTCTTGGCGGTGTTAAAAAACCGGACCTGTCAAATCTTCAGGTTAGGTAAGCGGACCCCGTGAAAAGCGGGATAATGCTAGGGAGATGATGCTCTTGTCGGTGTAGCGTTCTCCATGCTTGTCTATCAAAGACCAATTCTTTGACTTCCATATAGTACACGACTGGCACATTCTTCTTAATTTGTTCCACGGATTAATTTGTTGTTGGTTTCGTTCTATAATACTTTATTGAGATTCTATAATATAAATTAATTAATAAATTTGATTGTGATTTTAGTTTTTATAATAAGGCTTTTCATTGAACTGGAGTTGATGTTTGTAGATATATTTACATAATATTTTAGTTTTGATGATAGCTGTAAGATAAGTAAGACTGATAAATATATTTATTTTAATCCAAATTAAATAGGCATTTAAAATCGATAGGTTTTTTTCAGTTTGAAAATATACTGATATATCATTATTTAATATAATTTACACTCATTCATCAATCTTCTCAGACATAAACTCTAACCACGATAAGAATACGTCAAAGGAATTCCACTTACTCATTTAAAGTTTTTGTAACACGCAGGTTTCATTGGAACCTTAAACTTTTTGCAGCAAAATGAACTGGGAGTTATTGTTTTGCGAGTGTGCTGCGATCAAGATAAGGTTGGCGGTAATCGACTCGATTTATCGTTTTATCGATAATGTCCCAAGATACGTCACTAATCGAACGCGCGCCGGTTTTATCGCCCTTTATAATCGTCATTACGCCCTCTCACTAGTGACTACTGATTTTTTGTTTTCCTACGTATCTAAATTGAATATTGCCTTCAACGAACCAGCTTACCTACTATAAAACCTACGACGATGTCTGCAAGCAATTTTTAATTTATTTTTATTTCAGTACTTACTCATAAATGAAAAACACGGCCCCGCAATAGAGAGGTACCATTTTATGTCATCACAATCATCATCACCAGCTCATTAACGTCCTCACTGTTGGGGCACGGGCCTTCGCTATGGATGGATAGGGAATCGGGTCTTAAACTATCACGCGGGCCCAGTGCGGATTGATAGTTATTAACGACTGCTAATGCAGCCGTGACCAAAGGCTTAACGTGCCTTCCGAAGCACGGACGAGCTCGAGATGAAAACTTTTTTTTGTGGTCACCCATCCTATGACCTGCCATTGCGAAAGTTGCTTAACTTCAACAATCGCAGACCGAGCGTGTTTACCGCTGCGCCACTGAGCTCCAAACCAATAATAGGTATGTTAACTGTGCGTATGTCGTGCAAATAATTTACATGTTGTAAATACTATTAGCAATTATTAAAGTCTAATCGTTAACGATTAACGTTGTTCAGTAACGATTCTTGGTATTCGTTACGCTCCTATGATAATGTAGAATTGAAGCTATCGTAGGTGTTTTGTAACGAGATTGTTCATAATAATCTTTCTTGCATTTATAGACAGGTGATTTGTATTGCTATTAGTCGTGCATAATTAAAGCTTGTAAAATAAGTTAATGTAATACTCGTAAAAGTATATTGCCCCAGTCGTTGTTCTTTAAACCTATTGCACGAGTTTATTGGTGGTTAGAGATGTCAGTTTTTCTGTCATGTCCAGTCATATAGTTATCGTCATATATAAACATAAATATCCTGGCACAGACGTCCCTTGAATGAACTGGAGGCGATAAGGGCATCCACCATGCTGCTCCAGCTGCTGTTATAAGGTTTCTAAGATAAAATAATGTATAATATCCATAACCGATACAAGAATCGACGCGCTTATGTAATCGAAAACTTGAGGTGTACGCGTTGCTAGGCAGGCTCAAAAGTACTGATTTAAAATTGCCTTATTTCAAAGCTTTTTATCTAAAACGCATCCTATTTATATACAGCTAATAAGTCTAGATACCATAGTAAAATGGTGGTGTGATTAATGGACTGTTTATCCAGAATAGCTTTTGCTATAAATTAATGTGTTAAAATATCCTCTTTCTCGTCCAGTCGGGACGTTGCTAGAATATTTATATTCAAAAGGTGTACTAGAGGTGACTACAAGAAAGTCGTTTTCCAAAGCCATTATAATGCTTTGACCCGTAATATGATTTTATAATTAGTCATTTGTATTTAAATTTTATATCGCAAACATACATGATGTTATTTTTAGTTTGTATAGTTTATACCATACTTATGTGCCTGTTTGTATTTGATATAAAAGTGGGATGATTATCAATAATGATAATGTGCTTGCTACAATGCTTCACCTAGCCACTTAGCCACTTAAAACAAATTCAGGTACACGGGCAGGTAAGGAAATAAGGTTCGGAATATTTTCGCTAAACGAAGCAAAGTTTGTTTCTTAAACGTAACCTTAAATTTTTAACCCGTGGTGCCGCAAAAACGACAGTATCAACTGATTACGTCCAGTTTTTAACTACAAAACGTAGACTTTAGCTTGGTTAGTTTAACTTTATGGCTAACTAACACGAATGGCTCGTTAAGTTGACTATGTTTAGGTCACCTATGCTATTAGGCAGCACATATTTATTACTTTCTTGTAGCTTGAATCATTAACGAAAAAATAATATAACAATTAACATTTAACTTTCATTAAAGCTTATACCATTAACGCTGTGTAGTCCGCCGCAAGGAAAGCCTTAAAATTAGTAATAAAAACGGTAATTAAAAAAGGAGTAACCTAATATAGTAATTATACCTACTTATGAACAATTTGAGAGCTCTACCTTAATATTCGTGCAACATTCTATGCGACATTTCTTTTACATGCTTGTGATTAATATCTATGTTGAACATCAAATATATTTATGACCCAAAAACAAAATACCACACCTAATAATTCACAAGAAACAATTAAAAACGTATATTAAGGTGAACATCTGTTCGGACCAACCGTTTTACAATATGGCACGTGGTTCACCCCATCATACGCCATGGTATGGCACCATGACCACCCCATAATGACCAGCCATGCAGAGAAAAAAAGATAACACAGTTTTTTGTCCATTCGGTAGCTTATGCTTTAGGTTCTGTTATTTATAAATTAGTCTGTTCCCGAATTATTTTATTTAACTCTATCTCCTTGTGTATCTTAATTATATTTCTGTTGCTTTTTATGATGAATACACTACATCAAAATTAAAAACGCATAAAAGTAGAATTGAATAGGTACAATGCAACAGTAGTAAACAAAATTAATGTCATAGAATAAGGAATAAATACTACGTATAGAACGGCTACTCTCCGCTCCCCACCAGCGTCTGAGCTAGGTTTACCTCACCCCCCTTGAACATAGTTTAGACTTGAATTGTATAGTGTAAGACGTCACACACACACAGAAGCGCGTGTGCGATAATGTCAATGGGTAGAGTCTGTGTAAAACGAGGTTGTTTGTATGAAGTATCCGGGGTGTGGTAATGTACTGTTTGCGGGGACATTCATAGGTGTATGTTATGTATGTATACATACACTTACGAGTCTCAGAATAAATAATTCTTTAACACAATGTACTTATAGAGCTTTGAAGAGACCAGCGTAGTCGATCCAAATATTTTCGATGGTAAAAAATGGTTAATTTTGGTGGAAAAATCGAAGAGCCCCAATCTTTTTCTAAGTGAAGGATCGCCATGAGCGCCGTCAATCCAACTGACATGGATATGTGTCGGCATCGACCACTTGAGGGGGAACCGACAATTTGTGAGAACTAATTTTCCTTACCAACATCTCGTAATTCATTTAGGCTAGTTAGTTATGCATGGGTCTCGGATAACTGGTGGCCGTAAACGAATCTAGCTATAAAGTAAGGACAGCAGGGGTGGAACACTAGTGGTATACTCAATAATAACATCGTGACATTATTTTAATCAGGCTCACGACACGCGAGCGGGCGCGCGAGTTGTCTGCTGTCCTCATGACTTATGTCAACCCGCTTTCACGCTTTGTAGCCTATACACAAAGGATTTCAGCTAATACACTCGTTTGCTTAATAAGCTCTGTATAGATACGCGGCCGTAGCACATGACAAAATTGAATACTTTAACAATGTCTTTACGGTGTATTTCCCTTCTTACTTATTATTTTATGATTAATTGGAAAGCCAGATCCAGATTAGGCAGCACTTTACGTTGAATCCAAATGGTGTAAGTGTGATATCCACACCAAATTAACATACAAACATAAATCGGAGGACGTGACGTAGTTACCACTAATTCCTAAAGTAAACAAATCGATAAAATTTCTTGCCGACATCGTATAAATCACCTGGAAAGCAAGATGTCTCAATATTCTTCAAAGGTAATTTTACGGCTCCAATAACAAGGACAACAATAGGCTGAGCCATAAAAATAGGTGAGAAAGAAAGAGACGACATTAGTTTCCCGTTTCGTATTAATTAAGGAGCAAGATGGTTCTAAATCATTGGCTGTCAACGCTCCCTGTGGGAATCCCAAAGAGTTATAAGGCCCTTTATTCTAAATTTAAAATTACAATTTTGTAAACGGTTCGAATTTTTTAAATGCGTGTACGCATATCATTACTCCCATTGGCCCAGTGGAGATTCTGAAAAATTTAAATTAAATTATTATGTGGAAATCTCTACTTAGCTTTGTTTGCAAACGATATTATTACAGACATTGTATAATCGAAAATTCATATTGTTAATAACCGTTCCCTTTGCAAATAGCTTATCTATGCGGTTGCCCCAACTGTCACGAGCGTCAGTTGCATGAAATGGAACGTCACCGACTACGCTAATCGCTAGATTGCCTCATTTGATGCATGTCTGTCACGGCGGACAGACGTGGAAACAATTTAGATCTTGTAGTTTTAACCGGTCATATCAACATTTACAAATGTTTTGAAAATACCAAAAAAATAACTTACGGGATTTGCTTTTCCTAATAATAATATAATAAATGTATAAGGTTCGACCTGACCTGTCCTAAGACATTCTACCTAAGAAGATTCCTTAATTACTTATTAAATAATATTCATAATGTGGAATAACATATCAAAAAAATAAAAATAAAACATAACTACAATGATATGGTTACAAGTAGCTAAACAGACCAACAAAACAGTACGACTAATTTACAGTCTAAGCTAATGATGCAAAAACTGCTACACCGCCTTGCAAAGCAAACATTTCGCGGGCTTTCAATTTAAAACTCCAAAGAGATTGTGTCGGTCCATTTAATTGATACGAGGCAGAAATGGACGAGAGGAATCCGAGTAAAGAAACGGTCGTTACGTTATCACTTTACTGATTTCACACCGGCGGGTAAGCTTGGCTTATATGGAGAGCACCTATAGTTTGTATTTTACAACATAAAAAAACACCTGTGAAAACTCAGTGGTCCTGATCATATTATACTTATTAAACGAGATCTGATACAGATACCATTTAATAAATAAATATATATAAATATATCAAAAGCAAAAGGAATCTCTTATGTTATCTAACTACAAAACCTACCCACGCGTCCCGTCCCGCGTTCAAATGGAATTCACGAAATATCGACGGATGTAAACCAAGTTTTAAACAGAAGCTGAAGTCGGGTCACGTTTTGCTTTTAAACAACAAGTTCCAATATCAACTTTTGAAGCGGGGTTTGTGCGAGTTTTGTACGAATGTTGACTAAAGTGAGAATTCAGATTGATACAATAACTAATCATTTTAGTTCACAACTATAGAAATAATGTAATGCTTTCGCTTGGTATGTTTTAGGATAACAATCAGTCTAAAATACTTATGATAAAATCTAACAATAAAATAATAAACAACTTTATTGTGACATTTACAATGAAAACCAAAGATAAACAATTGTAATTTACGCGTAAGCATTAATATTATAACAATTATTTACGACATTGATCGTTAAATCATATTTTAATTGCGCAAATAAATAGAAATCAATGGCCGTCGATAAGATGTATGACTATCACGCCTAAGCCTTAAGGTGATGAAAATTCAATCGAGATGAAATAATATTTTATTCCACAGTTAAAATGAAACATAAAACAAACTGTAAAAGAGGCTGGGAGTACGTCGCATGTATCAGCTGTGAAGATCTTCAATGCGAGATACACTACTGATGAGAGATGCGTACTTTTATATCTCTGTCTTGTTTGTTGTCTGACATCATAATGAATAAAAAAAACTATATCTCATGCAATATAGCTTGATTATAGTGACGGTTGACAGAATAGTCATTTTCTTTATATGTCCCTTTCGCACTAGACTGTGTGCTGTATCTCTATCCAGCTCTATATCTAAGTATATTTCATGTAGCATAATTGGCATTCTTTTATAAGAATCAAATTTACAGTCTTGCAACACTTATATACAATGGTACAATGTTTTCTAACGATGTATCTGTATGTTTAATAACATTTTACATAAAATTATTAACATTTAAAGTATGTGTTGCACTTCAGCTAATAGAAAAAGTATTGTTACGTAGATAGCAATAAAATAGTATAGATTTAATATGTGATAATAAAAATGTATTGGTAATATGAGAGCAGTGCTCATCGATCCTAGTGGCCGTGTGTCAGTGGTGTCAGGCGCGAAATGAGAATAACTTTTGGCGGGGCCATCTCATAAATCAGAAAGACCAG
Source organism: Pectinophora gossypiella (assembly GCF_024362695.1). NCBI lineage: Eukaryota > Metazoa > Arthropoda > Insecta > Lepidoptera > Gelechiidae > Pectinophora > Pectinophora gossypiella. Next base: position 18,613,770 of record NC_065433.1, read on the forward strand.
TGTAGCTCAATTAAAACCACCTTCTATCTGATGTACTCCTGGTACAGAAGGTGTAGTTTCCCTTTATTTTTTAAGATATATCAAGCTTTTTTAAATGCTTTTGTCAATTGTTCAGTTTGTTTTATGAATTATTGAAGTCCATTATTTTTATAATCGTTTAAAATTAGTTTCTAAAAGTACACCATGTTGCCTGAAATTTTACATTTGGAACAGACCAAAGATAATTTGGAATCGTGGCGTATAAGTATTACTGTATACTGACAATAACACAGACAATTAACTGATTTCTCGTATGATACGGTTTTGATACTCGTAACTTTCGGCTATTAAATTCGATCGTTGAATTCGATTGGTACAGATACGGTATTTTTCGGGAAACGGCTCGTGCGGTCGATCAATTAACGTCCGAATCGATTTCATTGATCGTAATCGGTAATGGCGCGTGAGAGTCTGCACACCTGTAATTTTTCTTAAATGACATTCCTTTTTCGAAAAGGCTATATTTTATACTGGTCAGAGTTTCAGACGGAGGCGTTGTCCCGTGTAAAGGTTAAACATTAATGCCTCTATCATGAGGTTATAAGCATTACATCAAAATGTCTATTAGCTCGTCATTCTAGAGCGAAACATTGCATTATTTTCTGCCTATATCCAGTTAATTTATGAAAATTATCTTATCCAATAAAATTATGCTTCGGATTTTAAACATTATAAAACATTGATGGCGCTATTATTATAACTTGTTATTGGTATGATTACAGTAGTTAACGTGAGCGTCTGAACTTATGTCATTAAGTGTGTAGTAATATGCATGCAAAACGTTAATTAATTCGGAAAAAAGCAGCTGTTAATTGTGAAATACCTACCGATGTTATAAAAAATGTGTTTTAATACAAAAATATGACAACAAGATATTTTGTTTAACTAGTAGGTAACTATTATTATATAGGTGTATATATAAGACATGTCATGTAATTATCTTGTTGCCTCTACATCTCGCTAATTCTGTACACCGATGCAGTTTCCGTTTTGTTCGTACAACAAGCGATATGAAAGTGCAAGAATATTTCCATCAAACGTAACCGAGGCAAATAAACAAGTACAATCAAGTGCAACAAGATTTAAACAAGGCAAGAACCCCTGAGCAAAGCTGCTTACAATTTACGGCTTGTTCGCGAGCAATCAATGAGCGCGATATTTTGACGTTTCATTAAATCGTTCGACATCTTCATATCTTGCTGGAGGTTATTTATGTAGGCGACTGTACCTTGGGGCTGCACTAAAACATGGTGTGGGTTTATTTTCGTTTTGTTCTACAGCGCGATGCGGTCTAGGCTTCAAATTATTAAAATACAAATCGTTCGTAAAGGGGGCCTTACTTTTATGACTCGTAAACAGTCCTGAGCCTATAGTTTCTCTAATCGTTGTTTTTATAATCAAGACCCATTTTAATGTCTACATCGTATAGAATTTATTTCACGTTTAAAAATGCGCGCCGCATGTTTAATGTCACTTGTGATAAACTGCATATAATAATTTCTTCATTATAAAACCGAAGTTTGAATTAATGTTGGACAAGTACTATTTGATACTAAGTGTGATAATTGTGGAATAATTACTTTTTATTAACATTTCTACTTTTACTTATATGGAGTTAAAAACGATTTGTCACAGGGTGGAGGCATTAATATTTGCATCCAAGTTCTGTTATTGACTGACAAAGTTTTCTTACTGAACATGAACAGAATTTAGATTGACAATAATTCCTTTTTGTGTGATTCAGTAGGTAGTTTATTTGTTATGAATTGTAACATTGTGTATTTTATGGTTAATTGATTTGGTCAGGATGCAGACGAGACTTGAATGGTAATGTGTACTAAACGTTGTACAGAGAACTTATAGGTACTTTGACATTCACGGTGAATGTTCGTCTATTGCCATTTCATTTTTAAATAGTAATACAAAAGTAAGAATTAGAGACGACAGTAGGTACTGACGTACAAACTAAGTATGCGTATAATACTAAAGAATGCAATTTTCACTTTCAATTTGTTCTCATATCGCGACGTTATGTAGCTCATTACCTCTACAATCATCAGTGAAACGCGTATTTTAATTGCGCTCGACGGAAAAATATTTGCAATTTTCAAGACATCTATTTTAGGAAAAAATGTGTAGATGAAAATTGTAATGGATACCTAATTGTCGATATAATTGGTGCACTTTCTTAAGTAGAATAGCGGCTTCATTTTACTTTAATGTGAGCCAGCTTACCTTGGATTAAAGAAATTAAAATTGCAATTAAGTATAAGCTATCGAGATAATTTTCTAGAGCGATGGATGAGACGATGATAATTATGAACTTTTTATAGAATATTCATATCAAACTTAAGCCCAGTATACTTACATCGTATTATTGTTTAAATAAATATATTTTATACAATATCAACATTCATTACTGATACATTGTCGTGTATAATCATTACGGTCAATGAATTATTTTCAAAAGTAGCTATAAGAAAGTAAAAAAAAGTTTCAACGCTCTATTTATTAGTTGAACAAAAACGTCAATTAACATAATTCCGAGTTCTTAACCTTTGGCTAAACAAACAAGTAACTTTTTTGGTCGTAACAATTAAAAAGGAATTTTCGAGCAACTATATTTCTTCGTATCCGTCGTGTACACGATCGGACAGATTTCAACCGAAAAATCCACTCAATTAAACAACGGGAGCCGTAAGATAAAATTAAAACTTAATTAAAAGTCCATAACGAGAGAAATAAAACAAAAGGAGCGAGCAAGTGTCGGGTGAGGCGTAAAAACATTTTGTCACCAATATCGCGGCGCGCGGTCGCGTCGTGAGCCCCGCTTTACTCCTTTTGTTGCCGACTCTTTGTTTTTCATTCTTTGTTTCTGAACCAAGGAAGTACTGCACACCGCTCTACACCGGCTGCTCGGAATATTCGCTCAACTACGCTGACTACAACTAGCACACGGAACAAACACAAACTGAACAGGCTCAATCTTATTAACAAAATTATTAAAACAATGGCATTTATTCGTTTCAGTAATAAATACTTAAGATATATCACAATTTCTACAAAGCTAAAAGCCTTTTTTACAAACTCTGCGTAAAATTATGTTCAACTGGCTTCCATTTCTACGTGGTGTTGTTTAATTCCAGTTATCAGTGACAATGTTGGAGCGGCTACCTGTTAAATATGGGATACGAGTAGTAAGTGTTCGTAGATCTACAAGTGCTGGGAAGTGCCTGAGAAATTAGCGCATTCACTTAACTACTTAAATGAAGGTTTCGAAGGAAGTAGGTATTATTATTATTTAGTATAATTACTTCTAGTAGCTAGATTTGTGCTCATTTCGAGTTCGCTATGTAGGTCTTCGCTGCACTGAGTCATGCGCTGAAACATAATTCTGTCAAAACACTATTTGAATTGAACCCTACGCCGCGCGCCGTTAAGAGTTATATGCCTGGTCGATTCAATTTGTGCGTTTGTCATTTTACGTGGGTTTACCTGTCGCTGGTAATTTTGTAAGTAAGCGAAGATAAATCACTGACTTGTCTTTGTTTTTCTTTACAGTCGAGTCATTCGGTCGTCATTAAGCTAGTTGCATGGAAAGTCTTCCGGGAATTTTGAAAATTAGTCGTTTTATAGATTTTGACCTTCTCTTTCCGAATTTTAACTACGCCACCAGTATTTTTGTCGCCGAAAAAATGGCGCCAGCCACTTTCATACTGTATCTAGTTTGTTTTAATATATATTATATTAGCTATGGTTTTATTAAAATCTGTATTTTGTTGTGTTTTCATGTATCTTTTTATTATTACAATTTTTTTTTTGTTGATAACTTCGACCTTTTTCACCGATCTATTTCCAATCTAACCAGCGCTCCTTAATTGACCTCGAAATGGATAATGGTATCCTAACAAGTAATAAAACGTTCATAAAATAATAAATTTAATTTTAAACAATAGCGTATCCACCAAAATATCCAAAATTTATAACTTCCGGACAACTTTTCAGGTAAAACTATGAAATGTTCGGACTATTAGTGATTACATACCTTGTCCAAATAAAAACGATAAAAAAACAAGCTCGCTAAATCCCTTCATAAGCATCACTCTAAAGTTATAGACAACAAATCGAACATTTTCATCTCGTAAAACTTCAATATTTCCTAAGGCCAGGTCTGTCCAGTTGGTAAAGCTACTGGGGAATGTCTTACTCATCGGCTCTCGAAGTCATAAATTCGGTCGGCAGCTCATTTAAATGCGACCGATTGTGATCGACGGCAGCGCCCGCGCCGCGGGTTTATAGCTCACGGTTCGGATATCATTACTAAATGAACACCTACATAAATACACCGTTTGAAAGTTTGTTTTGTCTGTCTATTGGTAGTTTTGGAGAGTGCATACAAATATTAGATCACGCCTATTTCGTATTGGTGTAAGTAGACTTCACGGGATTCCTCTCACTATGATCCTGGCCACAGAACAGAAGGAAGAGTTTGCAAGGGCCAAGACATGAGCGCGAAACGCGCGCCCTACAAGTATAAACAAATAGTTCATACTTCAACGTTGAACTCCACTCGTCCGCAAACATTACGACACACGGAGCTACGGGATAATATATTAAAAGGTCGTCTTGAGTATTTCAGGGCAATAAGTCAAATAAATATCGACCATCAATCCATAACGCAAAAAGATCTTTTCTTTTCACAGGAAAGCTTAGGATGATCGGCTATTTATATAAAAAAAAACTGTTGTATGCAGTATCTTACGAAAAGTGGCGATAAAATTGCAGCCTATCACATAAAATATACATTGCCGGGTAAGTGGCTGTGGCATTTGAGAAGCAGTAGAGCTATTATAGAGTACGTAGTAGTAAAAGAGAGTGGGGTTGAACCGGCAACAGCGGTTCTTTTACAAAATGGGCCTTTCCAAACTCTTTCTTCTATTCCGTGATCCTGGTACATAACCCGTTATGCTCTTTTACAATATCATATAAAACCTTAATGCATTTTTGGAGACTGTGATCATTTAGAAATATAATAAACATAGCCCCTTCAAACAGCTGCAATACATCTGGCTCGAATTTTTAAACAAGTCCGCGTACTTATCTTGTTTAATTCAAAAATACCTATAATAGCATCTTTTTATTTAAACTTGGACCGCTACTAGCTTAAGTGACGTAAATGTGTAATATAACTATTTATTTATAAAGTTTTCGTAACTTATATTTATTTTTTAGCCATTAAGATCACAGGCAACAAATTGCGGCGTAATTGCATAATTGTCTAGCCGTATCTGTAGCACACTCACACACTCAAAACGTACTGTTTTCTCCTGCAGTCGCCTCTTACATGCTTTCTAGCATAATTACTATTTGCCGGCCAAGTTATGCCAGATGTAACCAACCGATCGTTCTGTTGGAGAAAAAAAAATGAAAGTCGGAAAAAATGGACAATTATACGTTCGATCTTTAATCACTGCAATCGGATCGAGCTTCACCTCACACAGGATCTTTCTCGCGGAGGCTTAACAAGAAACATATTCCTTAACTAGTGTTATTGAGAAGCGGATTTCTTCTTAGCATGAGTGCAAGAAGACAAATTATCTGTTAGGTAAAATAAACTCACGTTCGTTTACGATATGGACTTGCAGTTATCTACTCTTGGAATTGGCTTGCTTAGATAGATATGATGCACTAATAGAGCTTATTATAACTAGGTTACTAGTCCCACATCTATAAATCAATCACACCCACTAATTTAAGAGCCAAGCTCTTGTCGGTGCAGCATTATGCTACGTTTTTAGGGAAAATAGGGCAGTGATTTCCCTCTTGCCTTCCGCCCCGCAGTGTTTGACGCAAGTGAGAAAAAAATTAATACCTAATTTAAAAAATTAAAATATCAATGGTTGTTTCTATTATAATGTCCTAAAATTTTCTTTTGCATTATTAAGGTCTCATTATAGTATTTAACTGAGTAACTGAGGTTTTCATTTTTTTTTAATGTGTCTGTAAAGCACTCATGAGTAATGTTCTTAGCCACGGCTTTATATGTCGATAAAATAATAGACCTGTTAAAACCTTTAGTAAGTTTGTCGGTGGCTCATATTAAAATACACTGCCTGAAGATGATGTTACAAGTGAAAACTAAGTCATTTTATAGGATTATATCTATGTAAGCTAGTGGGACGGTCACGCTACGCTCTGCACATGTATGGTTAATGGTTATGATATGAACACTACTCATACAATATTAGTGCTAAATATAAATACTATCTTGAGAGTAATAACAACAACTCCATGGTCTGTGGTTGAGCATTGCGCTCACGATCTGGAGGCTCGGGTTCGATCAGTACACTGTCGACATTACTTTGTGACACTGTACTATGTTTGTCTAAGGCGAATCACCTGATTGTCCCAAAAAAATATTGCGTGCTTCGGAAGCCACGTTAAACGCCTCCATCGTCCCGCACTGGAATGGCCTGGTGAAATATGCTATATACCCCCCGGTTGTATGAAGAGAAGCCCAGCAGCAACGTATATAAGCTATTTATAAATGCTATGTTGTGTAATAGTTTATGTCAGGGTCTACGAAAAGAAATGTAGTTCCTTGTAGCAAATTGTCATCTGTTGTAGTTCTGCCTATTCTGATAAGGGATTACAGGTGTGGTTTTATGCAAAACACCTTCTTAGGTAAGAAAACCATGACAGAAGAGTTAAGAGACTTTTGCTCAGCTCTGGAAGAAGAAAAACAAAGATATGAATATCTAACTTGAAACAGATATTTTGCACGAATATTCAAACCTTGTTACGCAACGGAACTCCCAACATTAGTTCTGACCAGAGTGGTTAAAATGGCCACATCGAAGCAATTCATCTAAAAGGCTATATTTCAATTTGGTATTTGCGCATATAAAAGTAAGTGCGCAATGCAAACAAATGTTAAATATTGCTTTCTTAGATGAATTGCTTCGATGTGGCCATTTTAACTCACCTGAGCGTCATTTGCGCCTTTGAACTTTTCTGTATGGACCTTATACTAACATTTCAACTACATTGTTTTTCTTTTATAGCAACTACTTGGCACTATTATTATAGCTCGTAACATAGACGGCCTTTACTTTATATTTCAAAACCCAAACCCCAAACATCTTCAGTGTTACTATAAAACAAAGACTAAAAGATAAACTATGTTTAAAATATAATCCGTACACGAAAAAAGTCCCACAGGCCGCGGCGCTACTGTCGCAGACTCTACATAGAATTATTATGACTTGTCAAGTTAGTTTCATCAAAATCCGCCGACTTCTTTCGTGGCGCGAAATACTATTTTAAACCTAGTTTATTTTTAGTTTATGTTTTGTAGTAACACTGCTTTTGTTTTACCGACTACTTAAAAAAAAATTTTTGACGCAAAAAATGTTTTATTGAGTACAACGCTGATAATACCCACGTGACTTTTTGCCATAGCATCACGCCTGTATCGGCTAAGGGGTACGCAGAGGTGTATAGTATGGACACCCACTCCTTGCCAGCTATTTTTAAGTTCCATGTAATAGGAGGTGAGCCTATTGGCATTAAATGGCACAAATCCTGCGCGAAAACGTGTAAATTTTCAACAAAAAAAAAACGTTTGGATTTACTAAGCCGTTTCGTATTCATATCGTAGTGTAAGTATGTATAAAGTGTAACTAACCCTAACACTATGTGTAAAGATAGGCATTCAAAGGAGAGTTCTTTCATTCTGGTGATTTTTGTCTTTGTTTATTTCAGTACGCATTATTACCGGAAATTTTGACAATAGTTGGGTATAAATGCTTGAGTTTCTATGACCTCAACCCACTTACGGACGGTACTGAAAACTTTAAGCGCCCGAAGGACGTAATATACGATCCTGACAATCCGATTACTCTAGCCATAGAGGCGGCTAATCAGCTCGCTACAACAAACACTTCAGGACCCCGATACTGAACCCGCCCGCGTGGTTGACGGTTTCCCTTATTCGGCGCTTATCATATTAATCCCGTCAGACGACGCCCTGAGCTACTGCTATGCTACTGGATGCTTGTTGTCTTAAATTTTGCACCGGGTGGGAGCCATCAGCGCTCCTCATTTGTCCGGCCAAGTAGTGAATGCCATATGAAGCAAATCTATTAACGTCGAAAAAAGTGTGACATCTACTTTCTCGCTTTTGAATATTTACCCAAACGTCACAGTAGTAACATTTATTATTACCGACTGGCGTACGTAACACATACGTAATTATTTAAGAAGCACTAAGAACCCTCAAAGATACATTAATCATCGGTCAGAGCCGACGAACGGGTGTAATTTATAATATTTTAAGCTTATATATCGTGAGGATGGAGGCTTTAAATTGGAGTAAATTTACAACAAGTATATGAATTATTAAGCAGCTATTCTGTTTGATCGGCGGCGTGTTGATCCTTCAATATCAACATACAAGCAGGATATTTGTCTGCCATACGCAATAATAATATCAACATACAGTCAAGGTTTTTTTTTAAATATTATCATTGAGAATAGAGAACATAAAGTTACTTTCCACTAGCACACTATACCAGCCAATTCAGTACAATATACATTAGTTAATCAGTAGAAGAACTCTTCAACCAACTAAATAGTCATTTTAATTGCCAGGTTGTGATAGTCAACCACCTGAAAAATAATTAAACTCATCTGACCCTCAACCGACTGTCTTTTGCTGCATCCGAACGTACTCTTTGCAGAAAAGGCAAGTTTGAAAACAGTGGTATTAAAAATGATACTTTGATTGACTTAATCAATATCAATTGGATTGGCTGTAATATATATAGGTACTTAATATGGTTACATATTTATCAATCAATACACATGTCCAGCCACGACATAAGAAATTATTATTTAAGTTAATTACCACTCAACTACTACATAATACGTCCTAGCTCATATATCCCACATTTTACCCACAAAATTTGCGTAAAGCCACTATAACTCATCCTGTGAACTTTCATAATTATTTAGACTCATTTTATTATATTAATTTTACAAACGCGGTACATGGTATCATTTTCATACTGATTAGCATAAACTCATTATAGTTGGCTTGCGTCGGACATAAATTACTTTAATAAGTCGTAATAAAAAAATATTATCAGAGCCAGCGCCCTACGGGGTAGACTTCGTCATAGCTTTATCTGTAAAAGCATTTTTATAACTTTTTACGTACGTAACGTTATACTGACATGAACATTTTCGGACGCTTCGTTGTTTGTTGAATAACTTGTAGGTATATAATACTTTATATACCTACGTTCTTACTTAATTTAATTATGTTTATTTTCTCAACTCTTTGTCTACGTATATTTTACGTCTAGGTATATTCTGGAGAGCTTAAGAATCAGTCCTACAGTAGAACGTGACAATAATGAATATTAAATACAACGATTGCCAAACGGTTAACACAAAAAAAGAGTTCTCTCATAACCCAGTTTCAAAGACCCTAATTGAGGAAGCAATATTTTGCAAATTAATACCTCATACCATTCAAACAAAATTCGAACAAGGTTAATTAAGAAAACTTTATACAAGCGAAGAAGTTTGCAGTTGATGAGGATTTTCCTTTCTGCTACAGTAAGTAATACTACATGATTGATTGCTACTACTATTTGAAATACATTTATCTATTCAACAAAATCGTTGAATAATTAGAAAAGTCAATGCGATTATAATAGCACAGTTCTACGAAAAGCCGTAGACAGTGGTGGTAGGTATCAGTTATTATGGCTCCCACAAAATGTGATATTTACCGACAACTTTATTAGACGCAGAATTACATTATGAAATTAAACTTCTGTAATTTATGCTACGGCATAAGAAAGAGTTCAGTTTATTAACGTAAAAAGATTTCTGCAACTGCAAACTAATATAAAAACTTACTAAGTTAAAAAGTTTCTATGTTCATAAGTTTGTGTTTATTTTTCCTATTTCTGTATTTTTATTATTCTGTTGCACCGCTTCGGACTCCTTGTAAAAAGCAAGTTAGAAAAAATAAAATATTGCATAGAAAAATTGCTATTTAAAAATAAGTTACATGATTGTGTTTTTCTATTCAGTTATATAATATGTGTTAAATATATTCTGTTTTGTTTCTAGTGTGTCAAAAGGACATGTTGGTATATTATGTAAAAATATTTACTTTTAATCCTTTTAATACATACATTAGGTATATAAACACGTATTTCCCACCGCGGTAACCAGAGACTATGGAATTCCATTTGCTTCGATCATGACACACTTCTCTTGCTTCCTCCACATTCATCAACCTAAACCTTTTCTAAAGTCATCTCCAATTTGATCAATATACGTTCTTCTAGGTCATATTTTGCCAGCCTTACCATCAACCTTCGGTTTATATACTGCATTCGTAATCATATTATCCTTCATCCGCTCTACGTGTTCAAACCAACTTAACATTCCCTTCTCAATCTTAGTGTTTTCATCACATCTTTCTCTTATAGCACTGTTTCTCACTCTATCACTCAATTTAAGACCGCAGATGCTACGCCTTTTAATGTGTTTTACAATAATATTTTTTCGTTGGCTCTACCAACTTCTGTATTTAAGTTGGCATGGCAAAAGAAACCGCGTCGCTAGGCGCAATACTCGGCTGATATTTATGTCTGTTTGTGGACGTACCGGTACACAAACAAGTTCCATTCCAAAATATTTACCAAAATATTGCTTACAATTTGGTTATAATAAAATTTTCCGTAGCGCGTTGAAATACCACAGACATGTATGGAGCTGAAGTTACCGCAACCTTAAACTGTCATGTATTCTCTCTACAAAATGTTAAACGTTTTTGTGGTACCTTGGGCTTTATTGAATATGTTTCATTTTAGATGTCTGAAAAGTGGTTGCTTTTACTATTTCTTTCTTATAAGTTCGTTCATGACATTCCTACACATTATGACGTTTAAGAATTATGCGTTAACTATTTATGCTTAAGAAATATTTTGAGTGGTAGCGAGCAACTCTGTATAAATATTTTCACTTTCATAGGCCAAGTCGGGTCACTGCCGAAATTCTGTCACGCAATTCCGCCATTAGGGGTTGTTTCCCCCCTCCCCCTATTCCCTCCCCCTCTGAGGAGTCGGCGAATTTTACAAACTACCCTACGTAATTTCGTTGCCCCTGTACATAAGGGTGCCCCTTACTTGGGGGTAGTATTTTTTATGCGAGCCCTATTGGCTGAAGTCTTGAAAAGATTTTTTTATAATATCTATGCAGTTTTATTGCTGTGATTTTGAAGCGAATGTACTTAATACCTAGATAGACGTTCACGACCGGAATAAAACGAAGTTTATTTTTATGTTTGGATACTTAAGTCTTTTATCTTTATGTTTACTCAGTAGCAACAGTACACCTATACCGTCTACTAACATTAAGTAGAACAAAATTTTGAAATATATTATTTAGTCTCCAGTTTTACATACACTTACTACGAAAGGTTAGATACCTTCGTTAGAATATAGAGAGAAAACGTTTTCGAATGCCACCATGATTAAAATAATATCTTTCATACATGTTCTGTGATAAAAGGGAAAAGTTAACATGCTTTTGAACATCCCGGGCATGTCGCAATATTCAATAAAGGAATCATCTATCTAACAAGACAACCGATACGCGCAAGTTTGTCTTCCTGAATTTTCCAGATAAGGTTTACTTATTCTACCATTTATTAGTTTAAGTAGTTACTGCAGGTACCTAAGCTCAAATAATATCATCGATTCAAGCGTTGACGCCTACATTTTCCTATCTAGAACTGTGAAGCCAATCAGCTGTCTAAGTATAGCTTTCAAGCGGTTCAAGAGTTAACAAAGCTTTCTCACATAGTTTAAAAGTGGCGAGTGCGCCCGGGCGGCGTCGTACCGCCCTCGCCTCTATACATATAACGCGTATTGACTCGAATTACGGACTTGTATGAAACAGTACAGGTCAATTTTGTTGCCTGCGGTAAACGAATTTGGGAATGTGCTGTTTGCGTCTATATTGATTCAGGTTGTTCATCCACTAATTTGTAGAAGACTTCGTGGTGGAATATGCTCTGTAGCTGTCCGATCGGTCAGCGGATTTTTTTTTCTACTTATTGTGGATTTGCGCAGATGGCATTAACTTGGCCGGAGATCGGTCAGCAAAAACCAGTGTCTAGCAGTAGGTCGTCTGTGCCTAGGCTGTTTATGTATATATATGTTACATGTGTCATAATGAAATTATTAATAAACAAAGAAACACACAAGGTAGCGGTGCCTATACCCAAGTATCGACCTCGCACGTTATCGCGCCGATTTTTTACGAGCTGTTCTAACTTCGAGCTGCTCGTTTCACCGACCGAGTTTACTATAAACCACCCTTTAATTCTCTTTTTAGTGTGTGCGTCACAAAAATTAATTGTTGCGATAACGCTTATTGGTTTTCCTAAGGTTTTTATAAATTAATTCGGGGCCAATTTCTACATTATTGCGCCAGGTTAATTTACTAACGTGTTTTATTGCAAGCTTATTACGAGTTCAACGATTTGTCCTCACTACTAACAAAAGTAGTTTTTTTTCGAGTGTAAAAAAATCTTTATTTTAATAGTTTAGATAATCCAAAATTACTGACAATGATACACGTGTGTTTTATTTTTGTAATGAAATAGAATAATAAAACGAACGGGACAACTTCTAGGTACTTATCTAAAAGCGTAATTATATTTTTTATGAAATTAACCTACTCATTAAACGCTTACGTACTAAATTAACTAACTCTATATTGTTCAACCGTACCTTATTCTCGAAATTGAAATCCCCTTATCAGATGCCAACTTTTTCAGATTTTGAAAACAATTACCAGTCCGATAAGGTTAGCATTCGATATGACAAATTAGTCTTTTTCACCATAGCGTAGAGTGTTTCATGAAAAACAATAATCGCCGATAAGCTGTAGTAATCCATCATAGGTCCCATAAAACGTGTGGTGGTAAGGAAAAAAGGTTTTTTATATAGAACGAGCTTAATACGATGTTGATGGTCAGCCGGTTGAATTTTAGTTGGAAATTTTCACTTACAGCACTTTATTAAAGTAGAGATAACTTAGTTGATTTAAGTATATTTTCCGGGTGAGAGCCTTCAGCGCTCCCCATTTGTCCGGCCAAGTAGTTAATGCCATCTGTGGCAAATCTACAATAAGTCACATATCACAATAAATCACAATAAAAAGTATATTTTAATTTTCAAAGTTCAGTCAGTATTGTATATATTTCGTATGTTCTCAACCGAAAAGCTCCTAACTAAAACCAAAGGTACTTTGAAGCTACGTTATCAGATCAATTAAATTGGTCGCCGTCCGCGTAGGTTTAGCTGACTCACAGAATGCCTTAACACGTTTTATAATGGTAAAATTGCTCATAATATTTTCTAGCTTATTTCGTCGACAAGGCAATAAAGTTGCCCTAAGTAAGTGCTTCTACCATTAAAAATGACCTTGGGGTCTGTATTTTCCTCGAGACAACTTTAGGATTCTTACATTGATTTATTTTACCTTATATAATATTATTAAAAAAAAAACATAAGTTTAATAACTAAAACCCGATTATGGAAAAGTCACGCTCTAAGTAGTATAAAATAAGGTATCAATTTCAAAGCTTTGAAATTGACCTTCAACAACTTTATCTCTGATGATTACGTTTAATAAATGATTCTGATTCTTCTGAATGGTGTGATGTTTAGGTGATAGTCGTGGTCGTATGCGGTAAGCCAACTCTTAGGACAGATAGGCATATGACCACTGCTATCTTCTAAACAACATACTTAGAATTTTTGAGAAATACGAGCCTACCTATTTTCTTGTTTCATACTTTTTTGAGCAGGATTTTTCGTAGTCGGGTTTTAATTTTAAACTTATATTTTTATTGATCTTATTTTGGGGTCTTATAATATGTATTAATATACGTGTTTCATGCAAGTTTTGGAGATAAAACCAACCCAGAACACGTCAGCGCTGTTATGTTATTAATTCAACGTAATTATCGAGGAAATACAAGGAAACCCTCAAGAATAAGCTAATAATGTACACATTTGAAATGTGCAAATATAGCCCTTTCATTTGATACCTAACACAATACCATTCGAAAAAAAATGTGTTTAGTTTATGTCCTCTAGAGGGTGCCACATTGAATTTAACGCAACGTTACATATCCTATAACCACCATACAATCAAGACGCTTCTAGTGACTCTCATTTGTCAAGTTCTGACAGGTAGATTAGGAGTTAGGTTAGAACAGACATGTATACTCTTTTTGGCTTCGCTGCTTTTGGGTAAAAAGGTAGAATTAATACAGGGCCCCATCTTTGTCAGGCAGTAGCTACTATAATAATTTACTTATATTTCAAGAAAATACGCATTAATTCTCGAGAAATCCTTCCAACCTTTCTATTCTACATTCGGAGCCGATAATACGTATAGAGCGGCAATTTCCTAAACGTCACAATAACAGAGCGATGTACCTAACAGTGTGTACATAATATATATCTACAATATTGTAGATCCCTCCACGAAATAGCATAATGTAGCAGTCCCGATTTCCCATCAATAAAGTTACGTTAAGGCGGCGAATTAGCATAGGATCGATATTCGTCGTCTTCGCGGTACTGAGCTGTGGCAGGCACCGACAGGGGGAATGGAGGGGATATTTACTTTAGGGAGCATGTAGGAAATTGTACCTATGTTTGGATGCGGTCTTTGGTAACGAAAACATTTTTCATAGGCGCGGGCTAGCTAGTGTCTATCAATAATGCGGACGGATAGCGGGTGGGTATAATTTACTTACTTGTATACTGAAAGCATTGACTAACTCGGAATAAATCGGAGTTCGGTAAATAAATTGGGTGAAGTTTGTTACTACAATAATTACTTATTGTGCCACCAATTATGGGGAAATAAACATTTGTTTCGTTACACGAAATTCAATGCAATTCTTTAGCAGGTACACACATCATCGTACAAACTACAAACATTGCGTCAGCTTGGTTCAGTTCCGTAACGTTGATTTACCTACAATCATTTTGTAAATTCTCTTGTTTACTGTATTCTGAAAAGTAAAGAATAAGGTAATGTTTCATCATTATCATTCCAAGTATTCTATTACAAAAGAAGGCACGGTAATCTTCCAAAGGTTGCTGACAAAGGTCTTGCTGTGTATTATCTCAATTCAGTAGAATAACATGAAGGATAACCGTTTTCACCACGTCAATAACTTAACATACGGCTTTCTAAGAAGTCACCGATAATTTACAAGCTACCGGTACTGAGCGTGGAGGTTTTATTTCTTTTTATTTTTCGTTTTAAGGCCTCACTGTCCAACTAGCCACGATAAAGTATCCCGCAGTGCCGCGCCGAAATCGTTACGAATCGAAATACCCGATGTAATCGATGCTTCAACAATCGATTTAATTAGAATTATCGGCATTTTTATCGTACTGCCGAGGCTAAAAGTACTGTTGAGTAAATATGTATTGTATGATGATGTATTTGATATCATTATAGTGGTATTATCATTTTCTACGAGTATGTGTATATATACCGATGGTGAATCTTAAATAAACAAATAATTGTAAGAAATGCTTTTTACCATTTTACTATACCCGAACTCTGTATAACTAATAATTACGATTAATTGTACTAAGAAAAAAGTAGCAAGTATGGGATACGCCAAAATATAAAGTTGTATCTAAAAAAATACCGTAGCGGTCTCCATACGATTTTCGATATCCAGATAAAGATCAGGCGAGTTACAAAAGTTCACATTGAAGCAATTCGCCAAAGACAAATAATGCTTTTTCAAAAAAAATATTCAAAATCAAAAGTGTTTTATTGCATTGTTTTTTCATTGACATTGCGCAAATTTATATGTGTCAAATAGGAATATTACTTTTTGATGAATTGCTTCAATATGGCCTTTGTAGACCCCAGTACTTATATAGCCGGTTTAATTATATTATATTATTGTATTAAATGACTTATGTAGAATTTCGTTCATGATAGTCCTCTATCGCTAAGTTACAATTCACGTCGTCAATTCCTTAAGTCTCCGCCGTCCACTATAAAGCATATACCAATCGCCCCCTACTGATTTTTATATTCGATACTCGAACAGAATAAAATTATAAAGGGCATTAATAACTCACTAAGTGATATATGCATATGTTGGTAGCGGACATATGCAAAGTTTGTTTTACTTTTTATAAGGACGATTTACGCTTCCAATTACTGTAGCTAAATTGTGTATTGATTTGTTTTTGAATTAAGTCTGTTTGTTTATCTCCGCTGACGATTCCGATAGCGAGATTTATGTGTCGAATCTTTTTAATTTATCGCATGACGGTTAACAGAAGCAAGCTTAAGTAAAGGTAGCTTCGTTGGATCCTGAGTGCTATAGTAACATTATCATTGGTTGGATCAGTCATAGTATTTTAGTTTTCCAGTGAAAGACGTAAGTAGTAAAAATATTCAAATGCTACTAAGTTAAGTAAATACTTTTGAATTACAATTATGTTGTCCATAAGAAATGCGTACGTAATTTATATATTTGTTTCATCATTTATTCTTCGATTGAAAATATGATTTAAACATTTGTGCCTGAATCTCGAGGTCAGAGCGAATAAGCATTTTATAAGGAATTGGGCGCTCTATATTAGTCAGGAACAACCTATTTTTTAAATATAATTGTTTATAAGCCTACTTTAACAATACTTTGGTTAGTACCTTAACTAACGGACTTACTTACAGTACAGTATGTTCAATACTTACAAGCTAAATGTTAGTCAGTAATAAAGCGCCGATAATCGAGATACGTAATGTCGATTTCTATCAAAATCGAGACGATATCGATTACACTTCACCAGAATCGCAGTCTCACCGGGAGCGAGCTGGTTTATTAATATATGTTGTAGACCATAATAAAATTGGCTGACAACATTAAATAAGTGGCGAGAAACACATTTATAAGAAATCGAATACATTGGTATGCAAGCAGCTTTCCTAAGTTCTTTCGAAGTTAATGGACTGTGAGATTTTACTTTGTCGCATGGTCGTTTAGATAAGATATTAAATGGTCTATCTAGGTGTGTTACATAAATAAAAGTAGCCAAATGTTACTGACACTCCATCGTGTTTATTCTTATTTATTAGTTTTATACCGAAGTAAAAAAAGTGAAAATTATGACAGTAGCAAGATAATTTTCTCATATTTTATAAAAGCTTATGCCCAGAATTATTATATAACTCTATATTAACAAATCAGAGTTCTTCAAAAGTACTAATTTTGAGACGAGTATTAATATTATTCTACTTATTTACCTCTATAAAAATGTTCTCTTTTCTGGAGTTACACAATTAGTACTCAAATTTTATAAAATAAGATAATTTTGCGAAATTTTTGGTCTTCTTCTTCTATCGTGTGGGTCTCTCTTCTTATCATGTGGGTTGTGACTGTTGTGAGGTGAATTACCAACCTCATCAACCCTGGTGTCAGAGTTATTCATGTTATTATTGAGCCGCCACCTTTGGCGGCCTCTGACATGGCTCATGTAACGACTACTTACACCAGTAAGTAGTAACCGGGAGCAACGGCTTAACGTGCCTTCCGAAGCACGGATCATCTTACTTTTTGGACAATCAGGTGATCAGCCTGTAATGTCCTAACCAAACTAGGGATCACAAAGTGTTTTTTTGTGATATGTGTGTGGATTCGAACTCGGGACCTACGGTTCGTGAGCTCAACGTTAAACGACTGGACCACAGAGGCCGTAATTTTTAATTTCGTTTTCAGTATTTTTTTGATCCAGACTCATCTTTTCTATGATAGCTGTCTTGCGAGTATCGTGCTTTTTATGAAGTGCTTGGTTCACAATTTGTTACTTGAAGAGTTCAATACTTACCTTGGAAGTAGCTCTTGGTTCGCAGGTAGCTGACGGACAGCCGCAATATGGAGAGGCGGTCGAGCTTGCTGAGGATGTTCTGCTCGAAGGGCAGCAACGAAGCCAGTGTGTCCAGCTCGGCGTTGAGTCGCTCCCGGTGTCTCTTGCTCGGGTTACTCTTGGTGACGCCGTCTTTTGAAGGTGGTTTGATACTGGAATTAAAATGTAATCATATAAGTATTGCGGCGATCAATAAAATGTACTGATACAAGGAATGTTGGCTTGATTTCTATGAAGTGCTATGGGACGCCTTATACCGCACGAACGGGATTATTAAGGTCATGCCATTAACTACTTGGCCGGACAAATGGGAAGCGCTGAGGTTCTCATCCGGTGCACGAAAGAGAAAGAAAGAAAACATATTTATTCGGCATCCTTAACTCTAATTAACGAAACATACTTAGGTAATTAAATAGCCATAAACTGTCAATATTTTCAGGTAAAAATCTAAACATAACATGCACAAAATAATTTTAAATTGGCGAATCTTATTTCTGTTTTATGAAATTGTAATGCGTACGCGTAAGTTACCGAACAGTTATAAATTCTGAAATCAAAGCTAATTTAATTACGTACTTGACAATTTCATTAGTTAACAACTAATAATATATTTTTATTTAAGTAGATGAAACTGAAAATAAATAATATTATAAAATAAACAATTAGGCAAGTCGAAGATGGTTTGAGACGATATTATCGTGGATGTTCCGCTTGCAAACTCCCGTGTTCTGCGCCCCACCGATCCATAACATTACTTTATTTCAGATCATTCATATTTCTAAGAGGCTATTTAAAATGACACATCACATTATGCTACTAGCCTAACGGTAGCATTCGGGTACACTTAGCCGACTAACGAGGTCCAAGTCACGCAAGCTCACTTGTTAACATAAGTTATGCGGCGGATAAGGGGTGAGCAAGCTTACTGCATTATTGTGCTTAACCTTTTTTTGGGGAAAATTTGTGTAAGGTTTTTTGGGAAAATGTCGCCTAGCGACCGAGTAAGTACGCCGTCTGTTTGCTTGGAAGCAGTTATCGCGAGGCATTAACTGCTTTTCCTGGCATGCCGCGTTTATAGCACACTTCTGATTAGCTAGCCAATTACCTTTCTGGTAAATAATTCTTTCAGATTATTCAATTAAGATTATTCTTCAACTCCTCGTTAAAAACCTAAAGATAGCAATCGTATTTTCTATTTCAAACAATAATGATAAATGTGCATTTAATTCCTCATTAGGTAGGCGATTCCGAAGCCTTGATTCAATAACAAATTAATGTGTGCAACAAAAAATCTGACGTAGAGTGTAATCTATTTTAATTAGCATTTGTCATGGTTGAATTATATTTTGAGTGTGGACATGGATCCTATTTGTTTTTGTTAATCTCGCCGGCATTGTGTTTTCTTAAATTAGTCAGAAAGACAATAAATCTATGGATACGCCTGAATATTATAAAAACTATTTAACACCTTTCATTTGACTTTATCTAAGTTGTATTCGAACTAGTTATTTGATGAATAACTAATCTTATGCATCAATTTTTTTGTGTGAAATCTTTTTGTATTGTAATTTAGATTGATTTGCAATTTATTTACAATATAATTGTAATTGGTAGACTACTTGAAAACATTTTTTTATAGTAACAACAAAAGTTTAGAATTTCATTAAAATTGCGAGTCACGTCCGTAAAGTCTGTTCTTTATGGTAGGTATAGTGCTTCTAAGTTGCATTACCATGTTATATTGCTTGTACCTGATAGGCCACTCCAATGTTTTCTCGTTCAAAATAACTACATACATTCGGACATTACTCATTGCCGCCCGTCGTTTTCGTTGATTTATTCAAAGTTGGGTATCAAACGGCGTATGCTCGGCTCTTTGATACAACTCTCATACAATTTGTATTAATACACCGCCCTTATCATCATAAAATCAACTCTAAACACCAATACTTAAAGTGCACAAGAGTATGTGCTAAGTTGAGCGTAAGTATCGTAAATCAATGACCGATTATTTCTATAAATTGTAACTCGATTAAGTTATAATCGATGGTCGATAGTGATAGGTTATGTATACCTATTTGTAGTGATAATGTTAAGTAATGTTTTCTGATTGAGATTTGTTAGACCACATTTTAGGGTTCTATTTAGTATGTCATATAATATTTGTTTTATTTATATGGTATAAAATCAATATTTCGAATGATATTTAGAAAATTAAAAATACAACAGGTTCATCACTGCCGCTCGGTCTTAACCGTGTTTAGTCGACTAGCGGATATACGGGTTGGCCGTGTAATAACTAGCGTTGAAACGAATACATAATTGGAAATACATCAAAATTGTAAATTGAAAACTAAAACATTTTATTACCGGAAACTGTTATTATCGATTTTATTGCAAAACGTAGAGCGAAAAGCATGGACAATGGATTATAAATTTATATCTATAATTAATAGTTTACGCGAGGGAAACTTGGCCACGTGTGTCTACTTATTTGAAGCGGTTTGTAATTGAACCTTACCAAGCTATAAAGGTACAATTTATTTATATCGCGGTATTCTTGGCATAATTGTTATATCATTTTAATGTACTATTATTAGCTCTGAGACTTATCGTTGCTGTACACGTCGTTTGTAAGCCTGATGACTTGTTGCTTTTGCTATCACACAAAAACATTTCTAAACGATTATTGCCTACAATTTAAAACATGAAATATCATTCATTCAACGGCCCGAACAAAAGTGGCCTAAGGAACGTTTTCTCATATTTAAGTGTAATTTCTCGCCGACGACGTCTAACGAACATTTAATCGGAGTGCTCCTAATCGTATCATTTTGACTTACAACCGTTTGGGTCGAAGCTGAATAAGAGCATGGTCAAAAATTCCATCTCCAACTAATAACGCAATATTTTGTAAATGTTTATGTAATAATTCGCAATGGAAACACACGAACAAGTTCTAAAGTGATACGTTCGAGTGTGGATTTTCAGTCCACGACGACGCGCGAAATGGTTGGTAAAGCGATATGTACACAGCTTGTAGTAGAAATAGGCGGCATAATTATGAATTTGGTTCCCTTTCATGGATGTATCTAAGCATATGTTTAAATCGGACCTTGACTCTTGTTTCCTATCACGTGACATCAAGTCTTTAGCCTCACTACGGAAGGTGGTATAGTAAAGATTTCGTTTTCGTTAGATGCGTGACAGAAGCCTCGCATGTCAGCACGGAACTACTTGCAACTCATTCAGACCTGTCTCTACTACTCGTTTGTATGGTGTTTATGTTTCTTGGTCATTGACTTGCTTGGTGTTATAATTACTGGACTCGCTTTGAGACCCAACGCTTTTTTTGCGAAATTATCTATCCGCACTATATTTTATATGTTGTATTATTTTGTATATGGTGAGTAGGTGCAGTAATATATTCTACGACATCAATGACCGAGATTTAAAAATTAATATTTCTAGTATCCTCGTTCAAGGCCGTTGCGGAGGCGCCGTCTTAGGGTGAAAAAAGTACAAAATAAATTAAAAAATAGTATGTGTTACGTCACAGACCCTGTGTTTACAAATGTGCCGGTTTGGTGTGGTATAATTATAAACGCGTTAGAGAGGTCGACGCACGACGGGTTAAGGCCATGAGTGAAGGCCTTTGTTTTTGAGAATGACTGTCCTTTTTCGTGGACACATTTCTTTATGACGACACGTAGCAGAAAGAGTGGCGACCTTGCTCGCATTTTTTTTAACACAGACTTTGCACTGCTAAATCATCGATCTATCAGGAGTACGAGTATTATCTTTATCTTAGGAAAAAGAAAGTCTATTATTATTGGACTGAGCGTAAAAAAGCAATGTAGAGTGCATACAACTGCTTACCACAAAAACCTGGATCTTTTCAATAAAAAAAACAACAAGTACTTGAAAAAAAAACATGAATTTAGCGACGGAAAATTCCACTTGATATCAACTCAGAATCATGGTCAGAATCATCCCTCAAAGTTTTCGTTACAATGTCACTAACACCATCATCATATTGTTTAGATCATAAATGATCATCACGTGCTCAGCGGTGAAGCAAAACATCGTGAGGAAACCCACATTCCCGAGAAATGCATTTTTAGGAGGTATGTGACCTAACCTGTATTGGGCTGGTTTTCCCTTCGCGGGTTGGAAGATCAGACAGGTAGTCGCTTCTGTAAAAAACCGGACCTGTCAAATCTTGACCCAGTGTAAACCGGGATAATGCTAGGTAGATGATGGTCACTTATACCCTGCGCCACTTATACAATACGCCTTTTTGAAATATCGCATTCGAATGTGATTTTTGTAAACAAACTTTGCAATAGGCATTATATTTTCAATCCAGGTAGTACATATGTACTTAGTTGCAATTTTTTCCCTAGAATGAAATTAATTTAAAAAAATCGAGTTTTTTTTGATAAAATGACGCCTGCAACCATAGTTGGGTTGCGGGCATAAGCAGGCATTGATTATTTTTGATTGATTACTAATAAGTATAACGATCATTTCGTTGCTTTATAGTGAAAACCACCCCACGTATTAAGTGCTTTTTTAAAAACATTTTCACAATAGACAAGCTTCAATCCAAGCAAAAAATTGTTGTGTCAATTTTTACCCGTGTTGAAATGAATTGACAGAAATCGAGGTTTAATTGAAAATCACAAAAGGAAATAGTTTTTCAAAAAGGCACTCATCTGGTTTCAATATAAGGCAACAATTTGAATAGTTGTCATTATTACATTCATTCAATGTGTAAGCATTTCTTGTATTGACGGCCCATTTACATGCGATTGTATTCCATTAGCATATTATTATGTTTTTCCACTTGTATTTCTTTTGCAAATGATAATTTAAATCTATTTTATCTACGTTTGTACATATTTTCTATTAACTTTATGAAAAAAATATGACATTTTTTAAATTATTCTCACGTAAGAATCACAACTCTATCCATTGCAATTATTTGCAATAACATACTTATATTAAAAATATTGCGTGGATTGATATTTTTTTTGTATTTTCACTGAAAAAAATATTTGGCCATTAAATTTGGTCATCACAGAAGATGCTGTGAATCGCAACAGAACTCAAAAATCACCAATAAATTATAAGTACAATAATGTGGAAAACTTCATACCCCAAACAAAATGTAACCCTGTAGGCATTTAGGAATACGTAAACACAGTAAGTAGGCACTTGTTATAAGTTTACTCGAATGAATATTCTTTGCACAGTGCTGATGTATAATTTCATAATTACCTACATTTGCTCAAGGTTTATGTAATGTACCTATTTTCTTAACAATCGACGATTCATCGGAAAATTGTGAAAAAAGAAGTCGCATACAATAGACAGACGCTCGGAGTAACCTTCGCTAGTCTTCAGCTAGTTGACTGGATTCGACAAAGGGTAATAAATAAATCCGCAATTAATGATGATTTAGTAAAAAAACACGGATGAAGAATAATTACGTAGACATTGATACTGTTGCCATTACTAATAGGTACGTATATAACAGTAACAGTTATGGACCTAGTTTTAGCTCGACTTTTTTTTGTTAAAATGTATTGTCGATGTACAGTTGAATATTAGCAAATGAATATATGCATATTTTTACTTTCTTACTGAAATTGAGTAAAATATTCCTTACAAGCAACCTGAACATAGTTTTATCGCAATCGACCTACTTAATTAACAATAAAGCATGAAGCTAAAACTATAAAAAAAAAAAATAACACGCTGCTAAAGTATTTATTGAAACCTGTCATTGTTGTATAAAGTTCATAGTCGGATGAGCATGTGTGCCAAGTAAAATTAAGTATGCCAATATCATAAGAGTTTCCGCTTGATTGCGCACAGCCTTCGTCTGAATAACCGCTTTCCGTCGATTTTTCTCGTATTCATTTACGTACTTTTCTATTTCTGTCAAGGTTGTCAGTATGGGAAGTAGCACGTACTACGTAAGTTATATAACTGTTTATATACTCGTAGTAGGTCAACAGATTCCACACGAGGGTGGTGAGAAGTAAAAACTTGCCGTTGAAAATTCTAGTTTCTGTATTGTGGTATTGCTGATATTGAATATCTGATAAAAATCCCAGGTCACTTGTACGACGATGGTGACCTAACTGTAATGCAATGCCAGGTCCGACTGATTGCTATAAATCATTCCAATTGTCCACAAATTGCCCAGTTGCTGAGGTTCATTCTAGGCTAACTGCAGGCAAACAGATTTTGCTATTACCTGCATATGCTGTACAGTTCGATGCTTATTTTTTTGCCCATTACAGTCAGGTAGTGTTTAATAAAACAACGTTTGAATGTTAGTACTCGTATGTATAGAGTGTATTTTGATCTCTTCTCGAAATTTTATGACATAGATTGTGGAATTTCATTATTTTTATTTAGACCTACTTATATTCTAATTTTTTATGTTTATTGAGAAAACCAACAGCATAATAAAAACATAATTATTTAACAACACTTATTATCTAAACCTAAGTTATTTATAGGTTTCCCTAGAGTTCTGAAACATCGTTATATATTTTTAAAAGCGAAGCTAAACGAAAGAGGCTCGAATTAATTTTTTTTGAAAAGGAAAGTATCAATAAAAATATGAAACATTATAGCATAGTTTAATAATCTAACATTATACCTATATGTGTTCTATTGACAGACATAATAAAATACAATTAAACTAATAATTGATTATTAATCTTCAATGTAAAATAAAATAAATCGACGAGCATTACTATTAATTTAAATAGCAAGTGTAGTGTACCATTTGGAATTAACCCTGCGAATTAGAGGACAATGGGCACACGCCGGACCCTCGCATGGGTCCTTTGTAGGCATTGACGCGACAGGTAGAGATATCAGACCCCTGCACGTTAAATATTAACTCCTGTCAAAACATGAATCGAGCTCTCTTTGTATCGAGACATTGATACGGAGGGGTGCAATACCCATAAAACCTACCGTCAGGGGCTTGGCGAGGAAATCGAAATGCCTTTGTAGTCTTTGTTATAGTGATATGTGATTACGAAACATCTATTCGTAATATATTTAGGTTTTGTTTTATTTAATATCAAACTAGAAGTAGCGGCATGTTAATACACCGCTATTATTATATTACATACTTATGTTTAGTTTTCATCAAAAAGCAAAGTGGTATGAGGTGAAATTGTACCTCTACGATACCCCGGACACTTCATACACACAACCTCGTTTTATACAGACACTACACATTGACATTATCGTACACGCGCATCTGTGTGTGTGACGTTGGACATCATACGATTCAAGTCTAAACTGTGTTCGAGGGGGGTGAGGTAAACCCAGCTTAGACGCCGGTGGGGAGCGGAAAGTTGCCATTCTATATGTAGTATTATTCCTTATTCTATGCCTCTAAAACAACATTGCGTTCCCGATTGTCAGTTGTCACTTAGGGGCATGCGGTTCCCTTTTAGACCGGCCAAGTAGTGAACGCAGCCTACGGTATAATTCTCTTCAAAAATACCGTTAAGATGGTCAGCCTCTAAGATCATCCAAGCTTAAAATGAAAATAATAGATTCATTTCTCTCAGTTCTGTGATTTGGACAATATTTGATAGGTGGTCATTATGGCTCATAACCTGAAGCGTACTAATATTGTTTTAATAGCAATCGCTCCTCTTGTGTCTTGTCGTAGGGCCAAGTATTTGATTTTTTTTTACAGTTTTGATTTAAATGCTTAGAATTTCGGTTACGACTGAGTTGTTATTTCGTTAGTATTTTCTAAGGTATGATGTGATCCATTAGTGATGCTTATTTGTTCTTTGTGGTCTATGCTATGATTATCGATAAGGTTATTAAAAAAAAAAAAGTGTTATTGATATAGATTTGCTTTAAATGGTATTTACTGCTTCGTTATACAATTAGAAGAATATCGTTTGTTATTAAGTTTTCCGTCAGCCCCCTTTGAGCTTCGCAGTATGTTCTCAATATTTTGATGTATTTAGGTACTTTAGGTACCCTTGTTGTCAACCCACAAGTGAAACGAACCGTATTTTCACAAGTTAAATAGTCCACAACGATTCCAAATAACAGCAAAGCGTCACGGAAATCGATCGTTTGCAATTGATGATCCTTTTCAATCTTGGCCGTATCGGTTATCAACAGGTAATCCAGAGTTGTTGAGTTGTCGGGTTGTCCCACTGTGCACAATGGGTCGTAGTGGTTGGGTTGTAGTGACCACACGCGCGGAAGTAATGCTCTTTAAGTACCGTGAGCATTGGGGGTTGGATAATCGCACCACGATTTTGGTTTCGCTAATGGATTTCGAATACTTACTTATTAGATGGGTTTGAATGCTATAGCAGGATACAAGGAAAGTACGGTGGTGCTTTTCTGTTTCACATTTGGAGATTGGAAAAATTTAAGAATATATATTTTTTAATTCGAATGAACTACAACATGTTGTGGTGTAGCCGCTTGGCTATACCGCTTTTCTCAACTTCTTCTAAGTAACTGTAGGACAAAGAAATAATCGATAGCGTTTTATAAATTAGATTGCAATTAGCGAACATAATCGAACGCTTCCCCTATTTTCATTCCGTTACGGTTTTTCTCTCACGACAGTAATACAGTATAATACATTTTCAGAAAATAATAATCAATGAGCAATTTTTTTTTGCGTATTGTGTAAATTGACGCCACTTTTCTTTGCCACAGTCATTTAAAACACAAAAGAGTGAATCATTGTTTTAACTTAACGATTCCTAGACTGAGAATAAAAACGCTGATTGTAATTAAAATTCACTGTTAAGTTTTTTATTGTACGAAGCCTTGCCCTAATAGAGGTAGGTATTGTGTGGGAAAACCTTTGGCATAGTTATAGCTCAATTAGACAGATAATCATCAATTTATTGGTTATTATATACAGCGCTAAGCATAGGTTTAGATTTATTGGCAAAATAATAATAAAAAAAAGCAATTAAAGAACTGATACCCAGCAAATAACCTGAAAACAATAGAGAAGATGGTTATAATCTTAAAACAATTATTTAATTAAACAGGAATATATAATATAGGTACTAATAAAGAAAACGGGAAAGTAATTATTCAATTTAGTAAGTTCATAGCCGGTAATATATTATTATATACTTACTTAATAACTATTCTAGTGTTCGAATGTTCCATGGGTGGTCATAAAAATAACTATTGTAGGTGCTTTTTTCAATTAGGTACCTGTGTTGTTTAATTAATTGATTGCAATCCTAAAAAGTCAAAAGTTATTATATCTACGATAATCAGTCTTAAAAGGGATGCGTGATGTTCTCATGATTAAAGGGAAGCGCTTCGAGACATAAATAGGCCGTTTATGTACTCATAAATTATACTTTACTTAAATGAAATATGATAGAAAATTGTCGGCATCTATCATATTATTTCATTCTACCTGGAGTGTTTACAACGTTCACTTCATTCGTTCGCGCTGGTACTCGCATAAAATTAATTAGAGTAGATAATTTTCAACATATTCTTGGATCATTCGACCATGAGCATCTTACTTTTTACACTATATATAATTTTTTTTTCAAAATAACACTGACCAAGGGTACTGTCAGTTACTTAAATAACTTGTTGGACATAACAAATAAAAACATAGTGCAATTTAATCGACCAATGATTGGATGACATTAGTCATTCACGAGTTAAAACAAACATTTATTTTGGGGTACAATTAAAATTTATCTTTTAATCCACACCATGACACTCGGAGTTTTAATTAATTCCTCTCAATTTCGCGCGGAGCAGAAACAATAAAAAAATCAAAATGGCCGTACAAAACGAAAACATTCCGTAACGCTCGATTTGCGATACAGGTACAAAAAAAGAAATGGAGTATGTCGAACCGGCTCCAAGCGAAGCCCGGGCAAAACAGTAGTTCAGACGGTGGAACTTGATATGTAGATCGCTTGTGGAGATTTTACACTACACGGTGCCGTACTTTTTAAATGATGCACGATTTCAAACTTGGTGTTAATAAGGAGTGCATTATTTACACCGCCGGCGCTCCTTACGTACAATTTTATGAGTAAACGTTAGTACTTTTGTACCATATCGAAACATCGTGTGATGTTTCTTGTAAAGAAGGTTTTGGTCATTTTGTTTAACTAGTTTCGTATATTTAATGAGTAAATTAAAATACTTCAATAATAAAATATTTTTAAATGTTTAGTGGACGTAGAAGTCATTGTGTAGGGCCTGTAAAGCCGGCATTGCTCGAATTCTACGAATAAATTTTGCTCGGTTGAACCCTTCGTTTTCAATCACGTGATATTTGAGCGGCAATTAACGATAGCCTATACTAAAATTAGTTTTGCTCTTTATTATCGTGGCTTGTTTCTGTTGCGTTATTATACCTATTGTGATTTTAAAGTGAAATATAGAAAACTTGTGCCAAATTCCGTACTGTGCGCAGTGATTTGAACTTTTGCTAGTTATAAACATAATTATGGAAGCTTCATGATAGCTTAACTACCCTCAAAGAAAACTTAGTTTAGACGGGCGTAGCCGCTTACTCGTTGCCATGGCAACGCCAACAAATAGCTATTTCTCCAGCTAAAGCAGAATTCTACCAACCATTTTATAGGCAAAACCCTTGTAGGTGTGGCTTTTAACACGATTTGTTCAGTAATCTTGTTTGTCACATACAATTTATTTGATAGAGGCGTGACTTTAACACTTTACACGATAATGTACATAATAGTTCCTATACGGTTATAAAATAAGTGTATGTGGTTAAAACCACGCCTTTTAAAATGGCAGTTTGGTTTTATGAGAAAATAATTTAATGGGTCGCCGTGTAAACTACGCGTTGAAATCTTTTACAGTAGCTACTCAGCGTTACATTGTTGCTTCTAAGATAACATATTTGAGTTTAATTTAGAGTGTTTTCCTGTCTCGTATTTGCACCAACGTCATTAAAAGTAGTCACCAACTTTGACACGTCGCCCTACCAGAAAAGCAATATCGTTTTTGCATCTCAATAGCAATTAATCGGTTGTCACTAGCATTTTATTTATTGTCTGCATCTATGGAAATACACTTTCCAGTGCACAAAGCGCTGAGCAAGTAAGCTATAGAGCCAACTAAATCCAAGTTAAACCAATAAAGGGTTTTATTAAATGAAAACCTATTGGATTTGCCGGCGACGCGACGTTCATGCATTTTGTGTCGACACAGCAACGCACACTGGGCGTAGGCATTCGACAAATACGTACCTATTCATTTACTCACTAGAGTTTATATTAACACTATTGTTTCAAATTCTCTTTTAATAGTTGCAGACTTAAGATACCAGTGAAAATACTATATTTATCTGTTTATTTTCATGATAATAAGCATTTCGATAGAGCCGGGAGACTGATGAAACCAGTCATAAAAATATTTGTCATCTTTTTACGCCATGAAATAAGTTCTTTGTGGGCTTAAATTGGCATTTAAAAGCGCAGTAATGTGCGTAACAAATGCGTCTATTAAAACGCGACGTGAGTCAGCGGTTTTGTTTCTCAGTATACGCCGCTATCAACCCTTACCCCACAAAGTTAAATGCGGCTTATTCGATTAGTAAACGCAGTTGATTGAATTAAGGTGAACGCACTGCTTACTTAACGGATTTAGTTTTCATAAGGTTTTATTTTGTTCACTGAGTAATTACTGGCTGTACTGTTACACCCTTTAATTTTATGAATACTATGTGTTTGTTGCTGAAGACAATTTAGAGATCTTTGTTTATAACGAGAGCTACACATATATTGATTAGGAGTTGAACTAATAACGTATTTTGTGTAGAGACTAAAATAACAAAAATACCTGCGAAAATTTCTGGTTGATATTATTAGTAAGTCTATTAGGAAGGAACTTCCCAATAGTTCAACTGGTAACACTACTGGAAATAGGGGGTATTTTAAAATTAAGGTTATGAGTTGTAATAGGTATTTTGCAACACATTAACTTTATTTTCAATAAACATATAAATATAAGGTAATATTATAAATCTGAAGCTAAAACAAAAGCGCATAATTGCTTTACAAAATATGCAGCTTAGCTACTGTCTCTAGTAGCAGTTAAACAAACAAGAGAGAACAGTAACAAGAAACAATTATTTTAATGAGTGCCGGACGAAGCATGGAGGGACGATTTTTTCCATAGCATCGCCTCAACAATCTCTTGGATTGTTTAACATTTATAATTTACATAATTCATAATCGTTCGTCTCACAGATGAGATAAGGCGCTGGCGCAGGCGTAGCGGTCCGGTGAAAACTAATTGCACACTTCTACTATTATTACTATGGATGTCTAGGTCTTTGACTTTATCTGAAACTCATTTGTTTTGATTGAGGTATTTCTAGGTCTATGTGTATAGTTATATATTTATTTATAAAAAAACTTTTATGTACAGATTTAAGATATAAAATAAGGTGTGACTTTTATGTAATGACGTGCGGTTCTTGGAAGTTCATGCATGCCGTCTCGTTGGTAATCGCCGCGGCTCGCTATCTGTAATGCCGCACCTCAATACCTAATCATTTTAATTACTGACACAGTTGCTTTAAGTTGATGCACAATCAACAGAATAATGCCTTTGTTCGACGCACGATTTCAGAAAAACGTTGATTGGGAATTGATACATTGTGTTACTAATGGATAGTAGCCAGGCAGATTCATTTGTTAGTTAGTAGGATACGTTTTAATTACTATAGTCGCTCTATCCGAGTTACTATTTTCTTATGACACCGAGTGAGAGCCGTCAGCGCTCCTCTATTTTGTCCGGTTAAGTTAGAAATTATTTTTTTAAACAAAAACTGGAAAAGGAATCTTATCTAATAGAAAAATATACTATTAAATTGTCAGTTCTCTTCATAAAAATAAAATTCCTAGGTATTTCACGGGCAGTGGGTACACTAATTTTATTGACCACTTTCTACAGATTAGTACTTTTTACGATCTTTAATAGTCAGTCTTATATCTTATAACAAACAATAAGGATTTCTAGTTGTAATAGTCACTGGTTTTTATGTACCTTCACATACTTTTACTGCGAATCGGATATTTTTATTGCTAAAGCACCGGTAAGTAACACAGAATGAGATGTAAGATAAATGTACAAAATATTGCATCAATAAAAATAGTGATAGTGAAGTTTTATTAATGAAAAGAGCAATAAATTATCAATGTTTCTTCATAATCTCTTATCTATATGAAATGTTTTTTGTTTAAAATAGTTTACCAAACTAGTCATGTACTATAATCGTTATTTGATCATAACATATTGCATTTTTTTTAAATGTAAAGAAATAAGGTTACAGTTATTTGTTATATTCAGTTAGATACTGTGCTTAAACGTATTGTACTTACATAATTAAACAATGCAAATGGAAAGAGAAAGTTGTACTCTCAACCTTATTTGTTGCAATTAAGTAAAACTAATGAAAAAAGTAGTTAAATACAAATTTTGTACCTATTTATAAAGTACAGCAAGATAACCCTGTCAATAAAGTAATAACCAACTTCAACAGCGGACACAAATACCAATTTTGTTTGCGGCTTAAGATATGGCAAGTGGCGAGAGCGACTTCAAATATTATGAAAATTTTGAATAAAAAATGGCATTGTGATTACATATCAATCAGTATTAGTAGCACAGTTCGGACCACCTTGATAACGTTTTAATATTTTTGTTGATATTTAAGTACGTACTAATATAAGAATAAATACGTACTTATATCACTAATCATAGAATACATGATTATTAAAGTACTTAACTCTCGAGTGAAATTCGCAGCAGCGAGCGTAAAAACCAGTTTCATTACTAAAACTTAGTAAATGTTCTATGTTTTAAAACAATTCAAAATATTAATGGAATTCCATAGTCTAGGGTGAGCACCCCAGTGGGAAGGCGTGAGTTTATGTATGCATGTGTATGAAAAATGTCCAAATAATACTGGATATACCTAGCCAACCCAACTGTCTGCCCGCCGACCTCTCATTACACGATACCTGTCGTTATCGTTCAAACAATCTCGATCCGATTAATCGCAATAAAGCATCGTGGATTCGCATACAAATTTGCATAATTAATATACTAATTAATGCGAAAAAAGTTTGCCGTCAGCGTAATAACAGTGTGGGATTGAACTGCTTTACTAGCGATTATTTTTTTTCTCGCGGACGTGTGGAAAGTGGAATTCCTACAGAGAGATGTTTGATTTTCATTGTAATTATTGGGAGGCTCTGATTGGTTAATGAGCTGTAGTTTAGTCTTTTATGATGTTTAGTCATGACATGAAATTAAAACACCAGCAATTGAACATGAACCCGCTATGATCGGCGCGCGCGCGTGAGCTATGAAGACATCATCACCGTCTCCGCATCGTCTGCTGCTTCGATGAGCAATCGTTGTTTGTTTATTCTTTTTGTTTATAAAAACCACCGTCTGCACAATTATCTATATCAATTATCAGAAACCGTTTTAAGTTTACCCTATCAATTTTCTCATGTCTATACTTTTTCCAACGTGAACGTCAAATGTGCATTGTGTTGGCGTGAACCTTAGCACTCCGAGCCGTAACATAAAAGCTTTGAAAAACTCATATCATGTTTCACATCCATACGGCCTTAAACTTTTATGTTTGATTCAATACGTATGTGAATTTTCACAACCATTTATAAGATGCAAGTAACGACACTGCATCATTAATTACTTTATAATTTATAGCAAATACAATAGAGTTACTTCACTAACTTGAACGTATTGGGTGCAGAAAATCGAACGCACAATACATCCTGAAAATAGACTGAAACAGAGTATAATTTTCATTAGTTAGAAAGAGATATAGTTACTGCTACCCTTAGACCGAACCACGCCCCCTTTCTTCTAAGAGGGCAACTCTCCAGGGGTATAATGGATACCTCTGTAAGCTTATAGTTGTGTATATTTTAGGGGTGAACGTACCTGTGCATTGGGGGATGGTAATTGGCCTGCACGTGTCGAAATAGAAATTCGGAAGGTAGGTACTGGTTCAAGAAAATGTTATTATGTTGCTTTTTGTTTTCCCCTTTTATACGACTGTCGGGCGATTGCTTGTTTTGTTTCCACTGTACTTAACTAATTACACGAAAAAGGCATTGGAAAGTATTTTCAAATAAACTTTGTTAAAAATACCGGAAAAATAATATGTGTTGTATAAAACTTTTTTTTTACGTAGGTATATTGCAACTATATTCTTTAAAAATATTGCTATAACTTACATACTTATATGCTACGTACATCACTTAGTGAACCGCGGAAAATAATAGCTTGCAGAACTCGCAGAAACATGACCAATGTCGTAAGAAATAAAGTGTATATTTTTAGTTGTGGAATTTATGTTTAAATTTTAGCTAAGTACTTAGTTATTGAAGTTGTATGCGAAATGGGTTTACAAAAATATTGTAGAAAGGTGTGCGTCTGCGCGTCTACGACACCCTCGCCGTATGGTCTTTCGACCCCCGTCGAATGTTTCACCAATACCCGTGTGATGCAAAGACAGATAATTACTGGTCACGCAACTGTCTGTCCATCCATTCATATTATGTGGGGTGATTCAGCCACTGAGGTGATTATGATGTCATTCTAGATGGAAAACCCGTACTATATATTTCAACTGAGTTCTTTGATGAACGACATAGAATTAGAACAATAGTTGGTTGCCAGGTCCTTTCAGACAAACGAGCTCAATAATACAATATGACATTAATTTATAAATGTCCTTTTGTTTTGCGACCTGTGAGAAGTTTTGCTACTTTTGTGACTATGTAGCCCGCCCCTTTCTTTCTTTTTTTTACTACGGAAAAATTACTTCCAATGCGGATGGAATGCACATACCTTATACAATATAACCGCATAAGGTAGGTACCAACCGCACGAAACCGCATCCCAGCTGCATTATTTCACTTACTAGTTAGTATTCTAACAATGGAATAAAGTTGAAAGGGTAGTAGATTAATTTACTATTCCGTTTACTTCCGAGAAACAAAGAAATGTATAGAACTAGAAACTAGAAAGCGTCTATTCCGCTGTCCATTTTAAATTTCTATAACTCTTTTACTCAATAAAATGTACGAGAACTTATAATAGAAAACAGAAAAAGAAGTTTACTTTTGTAATGTTTCGCGTTCGTTACGTAAAAGTATGCTATTTTATTATTCAGATTGTAAAATGGAATGAACTCGAACGCTGGAACTTTTTTTAGTCTCATGTTTATTATGGGACTCGTAATAAATAAATACCTCGTTAAGAAAACAATTCTTAAGGTACATAATATAACAATTCTGTATAAAATAAGTGCAAATATTGCTAGGTAATCTATGGTTATAGTTACAAAAGTTACCTACACTAGTTTTAAACAGCTTTTTCATATTACATATTCAAAAAAATATTACAATTTACGAATCTATTCATTCTTCTCAGTAGTTACAATTATTTACTACTATTAAATGGTAGACGCTCTACAACAGCATTTATAATTATAATAAACTACTTATGTATTTTTAGTAGATGTCTACTTCCACTTTCGTACTTAAAATTTTGACTTTCTCGTACCGAATTTGTAGTATAATAGTCCTTAATCAGAAAAGAGAAATACTAAGCTAAAAATAAGAAATACTAGGGATCAATAACATCTATAAACAGTTCGTTAGGTGCCTAGCTGTTTTTACGTATTAAAGTTCAACAGACTACGACGGCTAAGAGTGAATTCTGTACCGACACGACACTAACTAACTAAATGCGGTGTTATCACGAACGTCACGGTGTGGTTGACACGGCCGTCAGCTGACGGGTTGGGGGTTCGATTCCCGGGAGGTAATCACGAGGGTGTTTACCTTTGTTGAAAGTTTCAACCATTATACGGTTTATGTGTGTAGTCTGCGAACAATGCTCAGTTGTGATTGTAATACTGCAAAGTGTTTCTCGATTGCAGTACGTTCTATTGCCGAGTACTAAAGATTGTCTTTCAGTTTGTTAATACATAGGTATTTACGAATACTTATACAAAAATGTATCCGTTATCATAACGGGACGTCTGTAGTTAAGTATAATGTTTGGGATTATATGCCATTTAAAATGATAAGCTCTTGTCCCAAACCGTGCTTGATAAAGTTTTTAATTAAATTTTCGATGTAATTGGCTGACATAAGTAGTTTATCGTTTACTTCAATTTCGTCTTGCGAGTTATACGCTGCACCATGGACCTTCCCCAACACGATGACCACACACGGCACCTCACGTAGCCCCATCATTTTCACTCTTTGGTCCTCACGAACGAGTGAGAACGGAACAGCATGTCACGCGAACATCCCATTCTGTGCCATGATTAAAAATCAGCAACCATCACGCTATCCATTGACACACTGTTGTTATCAGTACACGAACTTATACGTCAGTTTGCGTGTTGGAAACCACGTGGTTTTCATGTCTAGCCTTACGTAACGGTACACGCAAACCACGCAAGGAAAGCACGCGACAGTCCGCACGCATCCTTGTGCCTCAAGCTCGATGCGTGTCCAAGCTTCAGAAACGCACGCCAGTTTGTTTGGTGTCGACAGGAAACTTAACGTCCCTACGAGTGCTATTCTTAAACATGTGCCAGCCATTTTGAATAGAATTCCACCCTTACAGTTATTAAGTATTTAAGTATGTGAATTACTTTATTGCTCAACTTCAGACTGAACTAATTAGATATTCTTTCATATTGCTTATTAAAATTGTACCTAGTAGTTATTGTACATAAAGAAATATACACTTATGCAGGCAAGTTTGCACATCCGAGACGTTAACTCCCAATCAATGAAGCATCAACCTTCAAAATCGGTTAAACTCTATAATAAGTGCGAGTGCTCAGTATCTAAGGCAGATAGCTACTAATGCTATACCCCGTTTGATCCCGGGCCAACATTTGCATACCTCATTGTTGGTTGTAAACGGTAATTTTTGACTTGATAAAGCTTAAAGTTTCCGAATAAAACCGTGTAATAAATGGTTCGATGGAGAAATTAGCAATTTTTTATGCTTTCTAAATTGCCGATGGCTTATAGAATGGGTAAAGGTACGTCTTGATATTATGCTCACTTATTACATTTGTTGTCGATATCTACTAAAAGAAAATAATAAATTGGGCGTTTTACACTTAGTTGGGTTTTATTTATTGATTAAGCGCTCACTTATGTTATTTATTTGCATTCTCAATGCTTGTCTAATAATTTAAATACAACATGTTTATTAACATGATGTAGAATGCTGTATCTGAGAACTTGCAATTTTATTACTACCTATTTAAACCTTAAGCTTTCATTAAAGAGTAGGTATTTATAATTAATTTCACGACATAGGTATTATTGAATATATTTATATCGTAACAACCTGGACTCAATAAACATTTTTGTAAAATGAGGTTGTACCATTAGAGTACTTACTTGAATTATTATTATAAAGCTTCCATTCAGTAAGCATTGAGAAGAGAAAAATTTGTAAAACATTCATGTATAGGTTTTAAGTTACACATGTTTGTCATACAGTCGAGGGTATTGGTACGCGCTTACTGATATATGTCTCAATTATCGGGCGAAGTATGCGCCTGCGCAGTGGGGGATTACATTCAATATAGTGTTGGAAGTTAGATCTTATACCAGCGTGAAATATTGCATTATTTTTGGAAATGATCGAATAAATAACATTCTGATTACGTGTGAGAAAGTATTTACTTATGATAATTGGGACGAGAGCGCATTATTAGAAAATGAGGATCCAAATTGAAGAGGCTTATCTGAGTATAACAACTAAAAAAAAAGCAATTGTTAACGATATGATATAGGGTAAATGTGGGATAGACGCCTCAGTGGGATAGTTGCCTCAGTAAACACATAGCGACATGTATAAACATTAGACCCGTTGTGTTTTGTTTTAATGTAACCCTACCCCCGCCCGTCCTTCAGTCAGTGCCACGCACTTAGCTGGAATGGACGTGTCGCGAGTTGTGAGACAGTGAACATTTTTTGCGGTAATTAATTCGTGAATTTGGTTCGTCTGAAATATTGATAAGCTCGCAACTTTTGATTTTATGAGGTAAGTGTCTATATTTTTGTTTTATTTAAGTGTAGATGTCTTAAATTAAAGATTTTGTTTATTATTTACGTATGTTTTATCATTGAAGTAAACAATATTTTGCGCGGCGTCTATCCCCTCGAAAAAGGATAGATGCCTAGTTTTTTGTGAGTATAGATGCCCTTTGAGGCATGTATCCCCTATGAAACTTTAATCAATTTTTTATATTTTAGATATGCCTCGCAAGTACGTGCGCAAAGTAGGGGCAAGCCCTCGGGGCGAATGGACGGAAGATGCCCTAAGAGAAGCTTTTGAAGAAATGAGGCAGAATAAGCACGGCTTGAATGAAATATCTCGTCGATATGGAATTCCTGCCAGGACCCTGAAAAGACGTTTCGTGAAACAAGATACTAAGAAACTTACTTTAGGTACTTTGTCAATTAAATCATTTTTAATGAAACTACAAAAAAAAAAGTTTAATAGATCTTATGATTATTTCTAGGGAAACACCCCGCTCTAGGCTTCGAAAACGAAAAACGGCTCGTCGCACACATCCAGAAACTAGAAACAGCTGGGTTTCCTGTGTCACGAGATACGGTACGAAGTTTAGCATTTCAATTCGCTGAAAAGCTTGGGATCCAACAGAAATTTAATAAGGAGACAGGTAAAGCTGGACCTCATTGGCTTAAGTCCTTTTTAGAACGCCAACCTACGCTTAGCGTTCGGCAAGCTGAAGGTCTGTCCCTTGCTCGAGCGCAGGGACTTAATCGCGAGGAAGTGGATAAAATGTTTAAGCTTTATCTTCAAGTATTGACAGAGAATGACTTACTGGACAAACCAGACCGTATATTTAATATCGATGAAACTGGGGTTCAATTAAACAATACTCCTGGAAAAGTTATCGTGACGAAAGGGACGAAATCAGTTCATTCGATAACGTCTGGAGAAAAGGGAGAGACTATGTCAATAATAGCTTGCTGCAATGCCGCTGGAAACTTTCTCAGCCCTGTTGTTATTATTAAAGGAGTCAATAAAAAGCCCGAATTTCTAGATGGTCTTCCTCATGGTTCAGATGTTTACATGAACAAAAAATCAGCCTATGTTAATGCGGAGTTATTTCAGAAGTGGCTAGTACAGCATTTCGTACCACGAAAGCCTCAAGGCAAGGTTATTTTGCTTCTAGATGGGCATTCTTCTCATACGAACTCTGTCGAAATGTTGGAGACTGCCGAAGAAAATGGTATAATACTTTTTTGTCTGCCAAGCCACAGCACGCAAGCTTTACAACCCTTAGATCGTAGCTTTTTCAAGCCATTTAAGACTTTTTTTGCAGCTGAGACGAAAAACTGGATGCTTACAAACAAAGAAAAAAAAATCAACCGTTTAATAGCTGGCAAGCTAATTGGTAATGCATGGATTCGAGCGACTACGCCTTCTAATGCTATTTCGGGCTTTAGGGCTTGCGGTATTTACCCTTATAATCCGGCTGCTATACCAGAAAATTTCTTTGCAATCTCCGATTTGTCGTCAAGCAACCAACTCCGTGATGAGCCACAAGATATCTTACCTGAAAATACGTTACAATTACCTGGTCCCTCATGTAGCAAACAGTTGTTGCCAGAATCAAACTGCAATGAGGTTTCGGCTTTGGCTGAAACTCAAACATCTACACTAACAAATGTTGATCAAACACATGAGAATTGTGGAAGTCATGATACAGCTAGAGAAAATTCTCCATCTCTTATTTCTCAATTTGATTGTCTGCAGCCAAATGAAGAAGGCACAAAGGAGACACCTAGTAAGTTTTTGCAAGAATGTTCCCCTGTACCGAAAATTCCGATACCTTTATACAAAAGAGGAAAACAATCAGCTGCAGTATTAAATTCCAAAGAAAACATAGCTAATAAGAAAATCAAAGATATGGCTACTCCTAACATACCATGCAAAAGAAGTAAAATAAAAGTACCAAGGAAGATAGCAGAAAAAAGGGCAAGAGTAGCTTCAGAAGAGACAGATTCATCTGCTACAAATGATTGTGATGAATCTTTCAAAGAAAATGAATCTCATGTTGACGTAAAACAGAAAAATGTAAAGAGAGCTAAGAAATTAAAAATAAATAAAACTTCAAGTGTTAATGAGATTCAACGTCCCATTCGTGCTGTTCAGAAAAAGCAACGAATAACCAAAAACGCCAGTAAACGAAAGGCAATCCCTTCTTATTCTTCTGAATCGGATGAAAATTCGTCAAATGAATGTTTGGAATGTTTTGAAAGTTACAAGGAAACAAAATCAACGGCAGACTGGATCCAGTGCGTCATGTGTAAAAAATGGCTGCATGAAACTTGTACCATGTACGGTGATTACTGTAATCCTTGCAAGCGATTAAAATTGCGCCATGAAAAAAATGTAAAATAATAATAAGTTGCCATTTTTAATGTTTATACTAATATTGTATTATTAGATACTAAAATTGATCTCAGTTTCAATATTAAACCAAAGATGATTATGCTTATAAATGAAAATGTAACAGTTGTTGATAAAAAATAAATAAATCTAAGATAATCTTTAATTATATGCATAGGGCATCTATCCCACAAGCCAAATCATTATTATGGCATCTAACCCACACTTCAGGCATCTATCCCCGATTAAAATACTTTTTTATTTCTTTTGTACAAAAAAAATACAACTATTAATGTTAAATTACTTTAATTATTTATTTCATTAATAAGTACACAACACATCCCAATCATTAATTTTTTATGAAAACTCATATTCTATCATTTATTTGCCTATTTCAAAAAGTGCGGCAACTATCCCACATTTACCCTACAGGGTGTTAGGGACACCGCAACGAATACTGGGGGACGATTCAGACCATGATTCTGAGTTGATATCAAGTGGAATTCATTTGAGACACAGAAGAAGTTTTCTACATTAACAGGTTTTTAGGCCTATTTAACTGTTTTACTGACACGACTAGATAATTACCATAATTACACCACATATATCACGATACAAAGTGACTTCTCATAGTCGATTCATAAGTAGAACCTTCATTAAGAAGTCAAATACTTAGACCAAAGGCTGTAATTTGTACTACTACAATTAGCTAACAGTATACCTGTATAATAATGATGGGATTGAGTAGAAGTGACTGCGATATAACAGTATCAATCTGTTAAGCCGTAATATAACGTTCTCAGAAACACTAATCCTGTACTAATTTTACTGAAATCAGATTTCGGTCATGGAAACTGAACATACAAGTAAACTGACACTAAACAGTAGCTCACCATTTGATATTTTAGCAAGGTTAAGCAAAATCAACCCGTCAATTGAAGACCAGAGGTGTTATAACTCTTTGGGTTTTTAAAAGAGTAGTGTTCATACGAAATTCAAGACAGTGTCTCCAGGTTTAAAGTTGGTATTTGCCTGGTTGAAGCGGGTTTGAAGTGTAAAGAGGATAGAGTTACAAAACCGAGGTGTTTTCCATGCCATTAAACAGTAACATCTGTACGTCGGGACATATTAGCCGGTTGTATGAGACGTATCGTTTTGTTATAAGTTATTATTAACCGCGACCATACTGCCTGTGGTGAACGGTGACCGCCAGATTCGTATACGAAAATAAAAGATCATTCGTCGTCATATTTGACAGTTGTA
The DNA here is from genome assembly GCF_024362695.1 of Pectinophora gossypiella. Classification (NCBI taxonomy): domain Eukaryota; kingdom Metazoa; phylum Arthropoda; class Insecta; order Lepidoptera; family Gelechiidae; genus Pectinophora; species Pectinophora gossypiella. The sequence continues at coordinate 18,654,641 of NC_065433.1, forward strand.
CCTACAAGGAGTAGAGATTCTTCAATAGTTTCAACCAACACAACAGTTGCTCTACCAACCCGCAGTGGATAAGCGTAGTAGAGTATGCTCCATCCGCTATCCGCGTATCCCCTCCGATTAATATGTAAACTGGTTCGAAACCCGGTGGGGACAAATCACAAAAATCACTTTGTGATCCCTAGTTTGTTTAGGACATTACAGGCTGATCACCTGTTTGTCCAAAAAGTAAAAAGATCCGTGTTTCGGAAGGCACGCTAAGCCGTTGGTCCCGGTTATTGCTTACTGATGTAAGTGCGTAGTCGTTACACGAGTCATATCAGGGGCCTATGGCGGCTCAGTAATAACCCTGACACCAGGGTTGATGGGGTTGGTGATTCACCTCACAATCCACACGATAGAAGAAGAATATCTAAACTAGATTTATATATATACATGTACATAATTAAAATCATAACGGTATAATTAGTTGTAGATTGCACACCTATCTGATCTCCGGTAGTTGAATCTTTTCATATTATATATTTTTTGTTGTTTATGTTTTTCTTTACTTATTTATGTCCTCTGAGGGCGTCACATTGACTTCAGTACGACGTCATAGCCTGTAACCAGCGGACACTCAAGACGCTTCTAGTGACACTTCATTTGTCAAGTTCTGATAAGTATTTACTTACATAGGTGCACATAAATACATAGCGTTCAAACACACAGCCCTCCCTACTGCTTTGCGGTAGTCGCTTCTCCGTAGCCGGGTAATAACCCTTCTATTTGCTTCGCCGTAGTTGCTTCGTCGTAGTCGGATAAAAAATAATGTAGGTCGTGCGAACCAGGGCCGGTTGCTGGTTTCTTTTATAAATATTTTTTGTTTTATTGTGTACAAAATTGTTAAATAACTAAAAAAAGTCAAAGTAGAATACTTACTAAATTATTTTCCAATAGCTACTAACCCTGCAAAATGACTGAGCTTTAACTATTTAATAATATTATGTTATTGGTAAGCACAATTACTGTTTCAGTTTGTGCTCCATATTCTTTGAACTGAAGTCGTATCGATCGCGAAATAGCTACCTGTGAACAATGCGAAAGAAATAAAGCACGTAGCACTGTTATCGCTAAATACCTTCATCGTACGTCAAACTGCGGTTCAGTGGCTGCGCGCGCGCCTCACGGAATCAGACGTCCGTAGAATATACAACTATTTTATACTGCAAAAAATGTTTATATTGGATTGGATTCTTCTATGCTAGACTGAGAACAAAAAAAAGCATTTAACGCGTCCAACTCCTTATCTTCCTTGGTATGTCGTAAAAACCGAAAGAGATTGTGTCCTTTTTAATATGATTGGCCATCACAATGGCAATAAAACGGGTACTTAATGTGCCCGGATTAGCGAAAAACTTGACTCAAGCTCAGAAGGAAAAAATACCTCGACCTCACACTGAAGATTTTTGTAGGTACTTTGTTGAATAATTTGTTAATTTGGTTTTCAAATAAAAATATAATAACAGAATAACCTCTTCAAGCAACCTCAGTTCTGAAGACAAGAAAGCGTCGGCCGATAGCTTAGTACAATACTTATCCAATTAAATTAACCGACTGTGGCACTCTGAGAATAATGACTTGCACCTTATTTATCGCAATTTTATTGCCCTTTAAATGCGATGACATAAATACGTTTCTCGCAATATTATAGCTTGTGTCTTTTCTATTAACTTAAAATCGTTTCTTTTCATCGGTATTAAATAGAATTATATTTTGAATTATGAGACCAAAATAACTTCTAAATGAATAAGAACCACTAATAAGACTAAAAACAACCACTAAACTTTAGAATGATAATTATTATCTACGTAGTTAGTAAGTATAACATAAACTCCCTATATACGTCCCACTGCTGGGCACAGGCCTCCCCTCAATCAACCGGAGGGGGTATGGAGCATACTCCACCACGCTACTCCACTGCGGGTCGGTGGAGGTGTTTTTACAGCTAATAGCCGGGACCAACGGCTTAACGTGCCCTCCGAAGCACGGAATTATCTTTCTTTTTCGGACAATCAGGTGATTCAAGCCTTAAAAGTCCTTACCAAACAAAGGACAGTAGCACAAAGTGATTTCGACAATGCCCATCGGGAATCGAACCCGGACCTCCAGATCGTGAGCCTAACGTTCTAACCACAAGACCATGGAGTTGGTAAGTGTATTCCTTTAATATGACTCTAGTAGGTAGCTAAGTATGTACAGTCATATAATTATACCTACTTACTGACAAATGAAACAAAATGTGTTTACAAATAAACTTAAGATAAAAATACACCAAAAATCCCGATACGTAAATGTCAGTAACCTCACTATAAAAATTACACTTATAATGCGTTTGATTAATCAAGTGAATCACAGGATTCTGGGAACGCGGCGAGCTTTGTATAATAAAACTGATTCAACTGGATGGTTGAAAATGCTGCCTATCTAGATCACTCAACTCAGACTTTAATACTGTTTAACTCCGAATTATTTTATTAACGTTTTCAACAAGGGATACCTTCTCTTTATTTTAAAATCTATACACATAACATACATAAACAGCCTATATACGTCCCACTACTGGGCACAGGCCTCCCCTCAATCAACCGGAGGGGGTATGGAGCATACTCCACCACGCTGCTCCAATGCGGGTTGGTGGAGGTGATGTTACGGCTAATAGCCGGGACCAACGGCTTAACGTGCCCCCCGAAGCACGGAATCATCTTACTTTTTCGGACAATCAGGTGCTTCAAGCCTGATAAGTCCTTACCAAACAAAGGACAGTCTCACAAAGTGATTTCTACAATGTTCCCATCGGGTATCGAACCCGGACCTCCATCCAGATCGTGAGCCTAACACTCTAACCACTAGACCACGGAGGCTGTTCATAAAAATCTATAAAGGTTTTTTTTTTGACGTGACTTATTGTAGATTTGCCGCAGACGGCATTAACTACTTGGCCGGAATTTTATAAAGGTGCAACCGATAAATGACAAAGGTGTTAAAATTAAATTATAAATTTATTTATGAGTAATGTTTTTTTAATTTTGCGATCGAAGTAAAAAATACTCAAACGTAACAGCGTGACAAAAGGTGAAAGGTGTTTTAGGCCGTTTTAATAAGGATAATACGGTTTTATGACTTTTATAAAAGGTAAGTACATTCAGAACGGTAACATGATAATATATGCTCTACGTTTATTTTGCTTGCATTTACTTGCGAATTTGCAAACAAATAATAGTATGAAAACAAAAAAACAGCACAGGATTTATAATAATATATACTAATAGAATTTAATATAACTCTTCAGTAAAATAAAAAAAAAACGTCAAGGACAGGTTGACTTTAACACAACGGGTTCTGTCAAAATATGCCAAATATAACGTTTTTTTCTCAGTAGTTTGGAGAGGCATACGGCTTGATGTAAACGTGTATGGTAGAAGTACTACAAAGCAAAAAATAAGTATTTTAAGCAAAACGGAATCGTTTTTACGGTTATTTAAGGAATCCTAAAAATAATGGTAACCAAAAATGCCACGCGTATACAAACTATAATGATGACTGACAGTTGTACGTTTGTTTGTATGTACGAATGTATGTTTGTGTGAGTGTGCGTAGACAATGATAGTAATTACATAATGATAAGTCATTTAAACGTTGCCCGCGGAGCGAGTGTAGTGGGCTTAATACTGAGGTAGCGTCATCAAAAAAAAAATGAATAGGATATGTGTATATATTATGCATGTGTGTTGTGTTTCTAACTGTACTTACAGAGTAGCGATGATAAATACTAAATTTCAATTATACCGCATTTTAATGTTTTATGCTGTGTCCCAGTTTCCGATTTACAAGTACCGCCTAGTCATTTTATCCAGAATATAAGAAATAAATCGGATTTGAACAGATTTAAAAACCATTTAAATGCATTATGCATTAATAATATTAAAAAAAAAGAATCAAAACAAATGTCACTATCCCATCGCAATAAAACATTATGCAATTTTTTATATCTGTCACAAACATTGTTTTAAAGTTCAAATTAATCTGTATATTGCGTGATTTCGACATAATCTGTTTTCAATTTCAACTGATTCGTGGAAATAATCGTATGAAAAAACAACTAGGCCAAACAATTTCACCGATCTATCATCTTTTGCGAACAATTGGCTACTTAATTTCATAAATATGAACTCTGAAATACATTTCGAAATAACATAATAGCGGTAGGTTTTCGAAAAAACATTTGGAAATAATCATAAATAATCGTAGCGATTACACTAACACTTTAGGATAATTTCGTTGCCGACCGTACGTATATTTTTCGTGGAACGAATTCCGAAGCATTTGTTTGATGCCGTATAATAAGACTCAATTATGAAAAAGTTACGTTTGAACAGCAAATATTATAGTTATTTTGTAAAAATATATTAAAATAATTTATTTGGATGATCTAAAAATAAAGACACAAATAATTCGCCATGTTTCTTTTTACGCCTGATTACGCCTAGAATGGCAGCTGAGTTGGCGGCGGCGTCATCACTCGTTTATTCATTAAAAACACCATGATATTATAAACACAATCGTTGTACATTACTTTGACGTCATTTTTATTGCAAAAAGTAGTTGCTGGTGTTAATAATCGCCGGAGGTATAAGCGTCACTAAGGGCTATTTATTTTAAACAATTAATTTCAATTTAGTGCATCACTCGGCTTATGGAACTAGAATCGTTGTCACTTGAATGTCCATTTACTACTAGACCACACACGGCTCAACATTAACTCTAAAAATGCGAAAATAATTTTTAATCCAACTGATTATGGGCAGATGTTCTTTACATGCCGTTTTTAAATGTCAAACCTACAGTTTAAAATGTACGGCTAATTTTTGTACGCTGGTTGTGGCTGGTTGTAGCGATATTACTGCCAGAATGTGGATAGCTTGCAACTGACTGTTGTTTCTTTAAATTTTGAATGTGGCGGGCACTGACATGTGACCGTTTGACACCTAATTTTAGATATCGTATTATGTAACTAAGTATTTTACTTGGATATTTGTTAAATTTGGAATTATATGTTTTCTCATATACTTAATTTATTAAACGTCCATTTGGATACCGAAACAACAGCATTAAATTGGATTGAGATTTCTGAAACTTATTACTACTTATAAATTCGTATTCAGAGTCTGAATAAACTATATGCTCGTAAGGCCCAAAGTCCTTTTAAAATCCAAATCCCATTGTTTAACTATTGTGTCTGGAAATCCGGGCCTTACGAGGATGTTACGATGTTAATTATTTTTACTCCACGCCAATCAATACTTTCCGAATGCAAGGATAGGATTTCCACGAACATTATTAAGACATTAACATTGTCACGTTTTTTATAAAGGATAATAAGGCGATTGAAATGTATAATATGATCAAACACTTGTCGCTTGTAAAAAGTAACGCCAGGCAATATGCCAGTACGACCACAAACGTACCAAGTCAATGATTAAAACTGTTACAGTCCATGCCTTCACCCTCCCCAGAGATAAATGAAGCAATTGTAATTATAGTAAACAACAACCTTATTAGCTATTGTAATTTCGCACTTTTTGTGTCCCCCTACGGTTCATTCAGTCAAGCATCATTTAGTTTCAAAGCGGTATTCGTAAAAACCAACCTACAGTGAGCTATGCACCGTACTGTGCCAATTCAACAGCCAATAATAAAGCGAGATGCATCAGAGGTCTATCTAAAATGAACATATCGACAGCTATTTTTAAACTTGACTGTTATACTTCTAATTATGTCTGCTTAATACTAATTGTTGGAATATAGAGAAACGAGGAAATGTAAATTTAAATTGTAGTTGTAAGAACTGAACACTATGGCACAGACTATTGGGTTTGGCTTTTAGTACATGTCATCATCACTTCACGGTGACCAATAACAGAATTAATAGTAAATAATAATTACTAAACATAAAATGTGAGTAAATAATATGTGACTATGAACAAGTATGTAAGCAAATAAGATCTGACAATCATTTCTACATAGTACCTAGCTAGTGTATACTATGGCCATATTATAATTTGCAAAATCTAAGTTTGTTGATCTATAAAATAAATAGTTTCCAAACTAAACAGCCAAAATAACCGGAAATAGCCAGTTTCTCGCGGCATACCCGAAACTAAATGACGAAAACTAAAAAGAGGAAAATGGTAGGCACCATTACGTGAACCGTCGCAACCTCGTGGGAGACGCAATTATTTTCCAATTTTAATCAAAAATATCGCCTTCTCAGCCTTTCACTTCCACTTAAGCATTTAAATGTCAATCTCTCGGAGTTTGTGTCCGCTGCACCTTAACTCCTCAGCTCCTCAAACACAATTACTAACTGTATTTCTGATGCTATAAAACTCAAAATCGTTTCCATTTCACAAATTGGTCTAAAACAATTTGGTTTCTTATGATTAATGTGTGTTCTATACTTACATTGTTAAAAATGATCTTGACTCGTCAGTGCAAATTCAACTGTAAAACTTTAGAAATACGATTACGTTTAGTTTGGGTACCATATAAAAAAATCCTTCAGATGGAAATTAGAAAGCACTTGAAAGAAATTGATAAAAATAACATTGGATTGCAATAATGATGTTTATAATCAAGATGTGTGGTGCTAATGAAACTGTACATAACATTATAGGAACTTAAGTTTTTCTATCGTGCGAAGATAATCAGTCAATGTCATGAAACAATGGGTTTGAGGATGAAAAAAGTTTGATTATATAAAGAGTAATCATATATTATGCTGGCAGTGGCATTATCTCAGTGGATAAGCTGAGGCGATTTTATCCAACCAGGGAAATACCGCTGTAATTATTTCCTCCTATTTAATTGATTATTTTAATCCTGCTTCTGCTGCTCTCACGGTAAATAGGTAAATACAATAAATATAATTATTACTGCTTGATGGTTATTGATGATACTTAAAGCATACTACAGAAGCAATATCTGCTGTATGACAAATCTTTTGACAACGATTTTGAAATTTTTGAAGATTCTATGATTGATAGAAAACTAAATGTGAAAAAGAAATCATAACAACAACGCATATTATACAGGATTTTAGTGAAATCGTAACGAAAAGTTTGAGGGATGATTCAGACCATGATTTCGAGTTGATATCAAGTGGAATTTTCCGCCGCAAAAGTATGGAACTGAAAATAATTTGAAGAAATACAAACATTTTCATGTATTCTCCGACTGAAAACTCCACTTGATATTAACTCAGAATCATGGTCCGGACCATTTCCCTGAGTATTGGTTACGGTGTCATTAACAACCATACCTACTTGTAATGGATACCTGTATGTACTTGTACGGGGTGTTAGTGACATCGTAACGAATACTGAGATGATTCACCCCATTATTCTGAGTTAATATCATGTGGAATTTTCCATCGCAAAAGTATAGAATTGAAAATAATTTTAAAAATCTAAAAAGGAACATGAATTTTGCGACGGAAAATTCTACTTACACAGATACATAGATATACATACACATAGATACAGGGATATATATTATATAAATTATGTGGTAAGTATATCTGTTTATGATAATTCCCATTATAATAGATAGGTAATTATGAAGAACAATATTTAAGACAACAATATATTTATACATGGAAAATACAATAAGTAATCAAAGCGACATCCAAGATTCGGAAAATGCTTGACTTACATGACATGTCACGGGTTGGAATCCAAGCTAGAGCTCTATTCCTCTGAATTCGACTTTATGAGTTTCAATTCATGTTTGGATTATAAATAATTTCTATCACGTGGTCTGCAGGATTTGTGCCCGGTTAATGCTCCTAGACTCGCCCCCTACTTATTACATATGACTTAAACATAGCTGGCGAGGAGTTGATCTTTGGGTACATATACTGTACACCTCTAGCTACCCCTTCGGGGATACAGGCGTGATGCTTTGTTATGTTTAATGAACAGAAGTGTAGTTGAAATAATTATGTCCTATTTCTTTTGTAATTAAGTACCTACAATATTAGTAGTAAAGCGTTACAGGAATGTGAAAAAAAAATGCTGATACATCTCTCAGCTCGGTACCGTTGACCGGAAGTTAAGCTCATCACACACAGCGACAATCATACTCAATTAAATCAAACCTATGCAAATGACATGCATAGTGCACACTAAGTACAATTAAACAGTTTGCAAAGGGCACGAAGAACGATCGAAATTAAATCTGGTTTGATTTATTTTTTATTCAAATCGATTTTCTGTTTATCACCTATGTTCAAAATAGGTATTTATTGAATTTTTTTTTACAAAAATCGTGTGACAAATACGCCCTGTAAGTAATTATTTGTCCCTAATTAATTGGTAGATACTTTAAACGGTGTTTATTAAAAGAAAACTCATAATGTAGCATGGCCATACTGATTAGCTTCAAAATGGCGGGACCTGCTGAAATTACATAAAGATACCTACGAACGTTTGACTATGATCAATTATTAGAAATATTTAAGAAATAACTGTAAATATTTATAAATATTGAAACAGAAACTCTAGTTTTTGTGAATCAATGATGATTGTAGTCAACAGAGCGAAAAAAATTGTTTTCTAAAAAAACATAATAAATGGATGTTTTTATCTTTTGTTCTGCAATATCTGAATAGGAAACAGACAGAAAGAACAACATAAAAAAACTCCTGAGTTCATTACTACTGTTTATAAAAGATAACGAAGCAGATCAGCTCAATTAATATTGGTATATCCCGCGCATGAATTTCAGCTTCGCGCTTACATTGTAAGAGTTGCATAAAATACAGAATGCAGTGTCAAGTCCAATCATAATGCGTAACCCATTAGTTTCCATAAATGGATTGTGCCACTGCTTAGCATAATATATTGACTATGTTATGTAGCGTAAAATACTTGGAGAGTCTTTAATTTTTTTTAGAAAACGGTATTCTACTAGGAAGTGTAATAAAGTATGTGATGTGTGTGGTCTTTCCTCTGTGCTGATTCAGATATGTTAAAGACCTTTAATTTCTTACACCACTACCAATGTCTTAATAAAGGATGTTTTGTTAACTGAAAAACTTTTAGCGTTTTCAAATACATTATAAGTAAGTAATTATAGTTTCACTCTTATTAATAGAGGCAAATTCATATTTTCTCTTACTTTATATTAAACTGTGGAATGTATTGCAAATCTCGTGATATATACAAATAAATGAATCTGTTGTCTGTCAGTCAATATCTGGGGTCTCATCATCTCTGTGTCCGGTGAGCCTAACGGGCCCGTGGAAGCGTGACGCACATCCATACCTACGGTGAAAATTGCAGAAAATTAATTCATTTATACAAATGTTATAGTCGATACGCAGTGTGAGCGCGCTTCGTTCTGCTAGTGTGTGATGGCCTTTAGCCGGTTGCTTAATAGGGAATGACAGTTGTTGTTCGATAATTATTGGTTCACTGCAGAATACAATAACAAAGTCGACGTGCGCAACTAACAATCTAGTGGGATGTACAGGTGTGATAATTCGACATTTTCAACAACTAGAGCAGACAACTCCAGACGGCCATAGTGAATTAGTTGTCAAACAGAAATGTCATCATTAATTTGTCCTGGGGATAAGGAGTTGGTTGGTATTATTTTGCAGGTACACAATTAAAAGTGGTATTAATAATGATTGTGCACATTAATTTATAATTGAAGTAATAATTTGATTTGCGTTGGGGGCGTTATATAAGACAAGTGCAGATAGATGACAAAAAAGAGACGTCGATATCGTCTAACGATGTCATTCTGTATTGAACAGTGAGAAAAAGTCACTAATTATTCCACTACCTCGGCCTCTGTGGTCCAATGATTGAGCATTGAACTCACGATCCGGAGGCCCCGGGTTCGAATCCCAGTAGGTACATATCACAAAAAACCACTTTGTGATCCCTAGTTTGGTCAGGACATTATAGACTGATCACCTGTTAAGCCGCTGGTCCCGGTTACTATTTACTGATGAAAGTGAGTAATCGTTACATGAGCAATGTCAGGGGCTTTTGACGGCTCCATCATAACCCTGACACCAGGGTTGATGAGGCTGGTATTCCACCTCACAACCTACACGATAATTGCTTTTATTTCATTTATATTAGAACAAATAAGAGACCACAACGAACTCATTTTTTAAGACATCTATAAAACATACGTATGCATGTAATACCCACACCATAAATCAACTATGGCTATGTTACCCTACATTTAACTCTTCTTATAGATATTCTATAAAAAATTAAAGCGACAGACACATGAGCCTTACGCCATAATTGTTAGGAGTGGTTTATAGACTGTCAGTCCAATAAGTTATGGCGTTATTATGTGACATGTATATTGAGTTCATTCAGTGAGTCAGTTATGGGGAGTAAGGGGAAAATAAGGGTAGTAGACTTAGAAATGTTTCGCGCTCTAGCGTAGTCTATGTTTTCACTGTTTTTGATATTTAATTACTTGACTAGGGATCAAATAGCGCTGCAACGTCAGCGGAATCAACGTAGACCACGAAAAGCTTAATTAGAACATTTATTACTAGGTAACAATAACAAGCGACTAGGTTTTTTTTTTAAATAAAAGTTAATAATTATGTTTTACATGGACGTTTATTTTATTTGTCTACATAAAGTTATGTACATAAATAAAATAATAAATAATTATTAGTTTTACATCTAATATTTTAATATTGTGCTCAGCGGTGAAGGAAAACATCGTGAGGTAACCCACAATCCCGAGAAATGCATTTTCAGAGGTACATGACCCTGTATTGGGCTGGTTTGCGCGGGTTGGAAGGGCAGATAGGCTGTCGCTTCTGTAAAAACCGGACCTGTCAAATCTTCAAGTTAGGCGGACCTTGTGAAAAAACGTGATAATGCCAGGGGGATGTGTTTACATGTAATATTTATCCTAAACAGTTATGTAGTTCAAGCTAGTGACCATGGAGTTGACTGCGCTTTGCCTACGAAATATCGTGCAGAGAGATTATTCAAGTCATTACACTAGGGGTGGCACAACACGCGTATAACTTTTTGTGACAATTATCGAGGTGACGCCTATAAGCTATGAAGAGTATCACTTCACACACTATTGTTGTGTATACAAGCAATGTGTCATTTTCACATTGAATTCTGCGAGTGAATGCCGTTTCTATGAATGATGAACTGTTTTTCACCCTGATAAGAAGTTGGTAATTAAAAAGACGTTTATTTAATTACGTCAGTAATAGATATTGTGCTTGCATAATTATGAATTATGTTCTGTTACTTTCAAACCGTTGCAGGTTTTGCTTCTTAATTTTATTTACCGATTCGGTCAACCACTAACTTAGTTTAACTTAATTTGACAGGATTAAAACTGGCTCTATCTTTTTCTTGCACTTATTGTAACTTACAATAATATTCTCTTAAACTACAATTGGGGAAAGTTTGGTTGCGCCCAAATAAGCTCCATTCTCTTACTTATTTAAACTTTGTATCTGTGTCTCACATATCTACCTATACAGGTAGGAAGCCCTGGCATTAGATTCCTGCATTCCCCTTTGGAGTAACTTGTCGCGGTTTTACTTATTCCCGAGACTAGTCCGTTACAATACGGCTAAAAGCTGATTTAAATTATTTTTATTTATTGATCACACTTATACACACTATCTACTACTATAATATATAAATTATCATTGGTTGCTAAATTGTCTGGGTGAGTCATAGGGATTGAGGACGTCTCGTTGGCGAAGTTTTTTATCTATATCTGTTTAATACTTCATCCTCATAGATTTACTACTACCGTAGATTGAACATCAGCGCTCAAAAAGTAGGAAGTAAAGTTACTGTTAACATAGCGACGTTGACAGTACTTTACCTCAGTGCGCGATTGGGCGTCGAATGGCAACATGGGGAAGTCGTTATATAACCCGACCGCTTTACCAAGCACCATACGCTAATATACGTAGAAGACGATGCGTACTTTCTTAATTTGACACGATTTTATTGAATGTATATACCGCTGTGTACGAATTAGCTAAACAAGCGCCAAGTTTTCGCCGCATCATTGTATGAAGCGCTGTATCTACGGTAGTGGTAAATCAATGTTCATCCTACAAAATCGTATCTGTATAATTCTAAGCAAAAGTTGTGTCGAACTTTTTATCGTATAAATTATAATTTCGTGATAATTGTAATTTGATTGATACGAACTGTTATAATTGATGACAGATAGCCATTAATGTATCAAGCGGCTACATTTCGATACGGATTGATGATTCGTAAGATTAATTCAGTGTTAAAAAAACAGTACTGCACATTTCAGCTGAAATAAGATCTACTGGAAAGCGACTGGAACGCGTCGCATCTATTTTTTTAAGACAATACTCATACACTCGACCTAGGACATCATCATCGTCTCATTATAATGACTCATCCTTCGTGAAAATGGATTATGATTCTTCGTGAAAATGGAAACCAGATGGATATTCAATAGGTACCTACTAATGTTATTCCATAGATTTGTAAACAATTATAAAATAGATTAGATATACTTAGGCACAGGATTTTTAGTTGTTAACGGTAGAACAGATGCAAAAGTGGCGAGTTTATCACAAAAAATAATATCGCCTTGCAAGGGACATTCTATAGCCGTTTTGAATATTAATTTTCCTTCCGCAATATTGACAGAAAAAAACAATGTTAGTATCATAATTTGTTCATCAAATAAGGTTTTAAAACGAGACATTACATTTTTAATCATAACGGGTTCTCTACAAAGTGGAAGTAAAGACTGGTGTCGGTCTCACCTTTGATCTAATTAGGACAATCAACATGGTGGTCACGTATGCGTATGCTCATGTTTTGTTGCAAAAACTTGCGTGCCGCGTTCAAACGGCTGTGCGAGGACAGTGGACAGTCCATAACGGAAGTCGTTTATCAAGTTAACCTACCTTATCGTTATTGATATGTTTAATATCTTTTTAAAGCAGCTGAAGCTTTTGAAACTTTTAAAGTCTTTAGAAAAGGTTATTATCATATTATAGTAGTAGGTTTTAAGCAGGTTAAGAATTTTATTAATTAACCTAAATGACACTTTATAACACTGCATAAATAGTGTAACAAAAATACATGATGTTAGTTGTAAAACAAGCAGTAATAGTAGCATTAAAAATATTTATTTATTTACTCTACTTATACTTGAACGTGGTTTGAACATGTCCGTAGTGCACAATAGATCCGACCGACTGCGCTCACCCCTCCAAACGGGGCACGGTAACGCATCTGCTTCAAATTAAAACCAACTTCGTTACGTCGCGTTTAAAAAATCTTTAAAGCGGACGTTTTTCGTTAAAAATGTAAAGGGTTGCAGTTTAATTATACCCAGTAATCGGGGAGCTGATAGCACGATTATAAAATGTACTCGGTTATTACACTCGCGTCGTGAATACTACACCTTACATGCACTAAGTTGTTAGTGAACCCTACCCTACGTTTTAATATTTACAAAAATAATGAATGGTTCCGCAAGGATAAAGGAAGTATTAAAACATGATACTGTTTATTGCCGTCGGTGTTGCAATTTCTTGTATAACCATACACTGGACAAGCGTTCGAATTATATTAATAAAAAATCTTTTATAGTACAAACACTTTCTGGATAGTAATTAACTTGTAACTGTATGAATTCCTGAGCAATTGAATTATAATTTGGCGAATAATCGCATCCTGCCACACTTCATTTATTGTACCAACAAGTAATGAATGCCTTTAATGGAATCAATCGCTGGTTCATAAAGTTAGCATGATACCGTCGCACATGAGGCTGTAAGCGTCAATTAATAAATTAAACAATCAAGGGCACACGACAAGAAATCGCAAAAAATCGTGAAGAAATTACATACGAGCAAATTTCGCCTGCGGCGATCAAACTCGACTATCGAGCGATAATCAGACGTTCGCGCCTCATTTAAACGCTATACGTCATGCCTTTGGTCGTTTAACGGTGATGTATCGATAATGCATAGGCCATTCTCGCCTTTACGCGAAAATGATACAGTTCAAAATAAGACGGGGGCCTCTGATAGAGTTGGAGTATCATAAGAACATGACAAGCTTGGAGGCGGCAGGTAATTAGATTGTCATTTGTTTCCAATAGCTCGGCCGGGGGTGAGAATGTTTCAAATACCGCGCATGCGTGCAGCGACATCGCATTTTTTACGCCCTAACTGTCTAGGACCGCACACATTGACATTATCAGCAAATTATTCAAACTAGCCTACATTCAATAAACATGCTCAGTTAGGTACTCTCTAATTGTACAAGAACTAACGAAGAAATAGATAAAGTAATGAAAAAAATAGACTATAAATTCTTGCTTACACTAGTTTGCATCGGCCATGAATTTTAAATTCAATAAAATGCAGTCTTAGAATTTTATTATTAAGAAAGATAGCATTTGAGATATTCAAATGATTTCTGCTAACAAGCTTCTATTTCTTTCTTGTTATGCACATTTCGATTATTCGCTCTATAAAAGTCGGCATGGAATCCGAAAGAGTTCTTATCTAAACCGTTGCTAGCTTAGTATAAAAAGGTAATTTATATAGCAAAGTCTGTATCCCCCTTTCCGCTTATTGCGTACAGAGAATAGAGATATTAGTATTCTAAAAACGTAAGTGAGAGCGTCACTAATTGCATCGCACTATATTTTTTAATAGTTTAGTTTTCTAAGGTGGTCGTGTGCAATGGCTCTTAACACCGGCGTGCATAGGTCTTTGTTCCAACCGCCACCTCGAACGCGGCATATAACATAGGTATGCAGAATACTGAACAAAAACTTATTTTTATAATTCGATCTTTTTGTATAATGACTACCTATTATTAGCAAGTATTTAAACTTACGTCATTCATTTCAGCGTAGGTATAGATTATCTCTTTTTTTCTGGAATGTATATAGTGGTGCTAATTCCTGTAAATACCATCTAATTTTATTTTAAGTTATATCTGTCATTTTCTTATCCGCCGAAAAGGAAAGGGACGGGTAATCGACAAGCATAAAATTTATGGAACACACGTCAATTTTAAGCACAAATCTAAACCAACCGTCTAAAAATTTTACATCCGTCAATAACCCGACACAGTTAAGTAGACAGCACGTCAAACGGATTGCATACCAGGGACGTACCTTTTGATTCGCCCGGGTTATTCATTCATTTACTCATTCTTCCTAAAATTAAGAGCTGTGAATCATCCGTCCCTTTCCTTTTCGACGGATATGAAAATGACGGATATAACTTAAAATAAAATTAGGCGGTGTCTGCAGGAATCGGGGCCATTATCGAACTTAAAATAATACTTCATGCAATTAATAATATTATTATTAGTAGAGCAACCTTACGTCTTGGAATGTACAGCTTTAGCCTTTTCTCTATCAAGTTGACTCCGTGAATTCCTGCCAAATCATGAATTCAAACATAACCGTCGAAACATTGAAAAAATAAAAATTAAACAAAATTGCTCGCATACTGTATGTCGGTATGTCCGCGATAACTACGGAACCACCTGCCTGCGCGCGCGCAGATGGCCCCCTGTCAGTCCGTTAAATAATAATTTGCCATTTGAACCCTGAAGGATACTAAATTGGTTTATACATGATTTCATGCTTGTTAATTGTTATGTATGGTGAGTCATTAAACATTTTAGTTAATGCCAATTTATCGGCGTGCAAGCCAACTTGTTGCAGTCAGGTACTATAAGCCTTGCATCCTAAATAAAATTAAAACTTGTTCTAATGAAAGTACGCTTGAAATTTACTGTTTAAGAATAATAATAATATTACAATAATTATTAAAAGTAATAAAGATCATAATAATCATTAAATATAAAAAATAACTAGTTATGAAATTTCCAGGTGTAATCAGGTGACCTAATAAAATTTTCATTTATTATTAATAATTATTATTTATGTATTTTTATGTCCACCGGATTGTAGCACACAATTGACAATCATAATCATTATGGTGGCTTATCGTCACTGAGTGAAACGTTGTAAGCATCGTTTTCATGGCTCTTACACACGTTTCGGCGGTAAGAGTTGTTAACAAAATATGTTATAACCGAAATATTACTAGCAGTATATAATTAAATGCGTAGGTTGTAATTATGTACGCGTCCCATTCTTATTGATGTCATAGTTTCATTTAATAAAAATAAATCTGTAAAAATAAAATAAACATGTCCAATATATGTAATATATATATAAGAGATGTCGTTAGAAAAGGTTCAGTATGATCTACTCTGAACCGGCGTGCGTGTATGAAACGATCCATGAATGTGGGGGAAGCAAGAGAAGTGTGTCAGGATCGAAGCAAATATCCTCTGCTTACCTATAATAGTATATTATGACAAATGTCGAGTCATATTCTCCCTGACAAGATGGGTTTACATAAATAATATGTATATGTATACATACAGTCATAGCAAACTAGTTTAATTCCGATTAATTAGCAGTCTAGCCTTTTTACTAAACGACTAAACTAACAGCGTGACAGATAGTCAGTCATTTTAATCAAACAGTTAATCAAATGGCTTTGGTCGATAACGTTTGACTATTTGTTCCTGTTTCTGCCACCTGACACTAAAACCTATGTTCTGCCAATATGGCAGCATCAAGCAACAATTATTGTTGTAGAGTGTAGTAACAAAATTAAATATTTTTATTAGACACTAGGGCTGAATATTATTCAGGCCGTTAGTTGAACGGGACCGCATAGGAGAAAGGCTAGGCTTTAAATAAAACGGCGAATCAAGCTAAGTAAAAGCGCCAGGTTGGTTGATCTTCACAGTGATTCATCATATCCTTCTTAAATACCAAGTGTAGATGCAACTCGTCTTCTGAAGCTTATTTACCCCATTCATTTAAGCAGCCTCATGAAAAGAAACCTAGCACAATAAAAGTACCTTTAAAAAGCGTTTAATTATGACTTTGTCTATCTATTCAAATTTAATCATTTCAATTATATTTATTAAGTATTATCTATTATAATTACTATTGCAATTATTAATGACTTATTATTCAGCCTTTTACGCAAGTCAGTCAGACGCGTCAATACTAAATTAATATTTTGCTAAGTATAAGTAGACAATCAATATTTTTCGCTTTTTAAAGGCACGTTTATTGTGTCACGGTTTTTAAAACTTTTCATAAATGAAATATTTCATGGTTTTGAAACATAGAGTAAGTAATAATATAATATACTTACTAATAAAACGATAGGTTCGCATAAACGCATATGATTTTTCATCATACGCCTACGCTATGCGATGCGAGCTCCATGCTACGGGTACAGACTTGGAATTATCCCAATTCCATCTTAGACCAGAGTACTTATCAAGATCAATCCAACGAGACCATACTCGAGAGGGTTACGTTATAGTATTGTCTAGATACTATGACGACTACCTTCCGGCGCCATCACCAGACTCTGGATCCCAATCAATTCCAGGTCCAGAGTAGAGTACTCATTAAGACATGTCAAACAAACCCAAACTCGGGGTTTTGCGTTTTTTTAATGTCGAGTTTCAATAGTTATCTAGTCATCAGAATACTGACCACTCAAAACCACCCAGGGCCGGAGTGCTCATCCAGAAACATTAAAGAAGCTGAAATTCATTTTATTGTCTTCTTTCTATGACCCTGGAACCTTTAATCATATCTAAGAACCTTCTCGCCGATACCACTTATCAAACGAAAAATACCGCATCCAAACCGGACTATGCGTCCTCGATTTACGATGGCGCAGACAGACATACAAAGGGATGAACTTTATTACACCCTCTTTGAGTTGCGTCGGGGATTAAAAAGTATGGATGAAATAGTTGTAATATAAAAGAAGTCCAGAGTCTTACGATATGTTTATTCGAATTATTTCTTATTTTCGTTTTGATTCTTTTAATGAAATATAATGATAGCATTCAATTTTATTATTATAATAAAATTAGTAAAAGTCAATTATTAAACGTAGTAACTTTTATTATATTTTAATTAAATGTGTTGCCATAATAAAGTGATTAATTTTAATAGTTAAAATAAATATTGCTATGTTCCAAACAGGATGTGCAATAAATTGAAGTTATTTAAATTACTTTTAATCTAGTATTTAATTTAGTCCTATTACAACAAACCATTAAAAATACAACCCTGAGGATATATATAGTTAATGCTGTGGTGTCATTACGCTGGATCCCTTTCATGTTAAGCAATAATATTGAGCTAGTTTTAATTATAATAATTTACTGTTCCCTCAACTATTGACTCTTACTTTCTACCCGACTGTGGCGAAGCAAAAAGGGGGGTTATGTATTTGACATTTTAATTTCCATTAGTTTCATATTAAGCTATACAAACATGCATTAGGTGAATAACGGATACTCAATTAATTTATGGTGCGATGGTTGTATCTCTGACTACCCTAATTTGGAATATAGTCGTGATTAGTATTTTATAGCAAATAAAATTGCTTTAAATAAATTCTTTACTTGCTCTTCTTATAACAAAAGAAAAGTAATTTATGTTATATGTCAGTATTTTGCTGCAAAAG
The DNA here is from genome assembly GCF_024362695.1 of Pectinophora gossypiella. Taxonomy (NCBI): domain Eukaryota; kingdom Metazoa; phylum Arthropoda; class Insecta; order Lepidoptera; family Gelechiidae; genus Pectinophora; species Pectinophora gossypiella. The sequence continues at coordinate 18,673,308 of NC_065433.1, forward strand.
TGCATTCGTTGATAAGACATCAATAATATGTTTTTTTTTTTTTCAATGTGAAATGGTAACCTAAGTATATTCTTCAGCTATTTATTGAAACACGAGCTTTAAAAAGTTTTACTAATTTATATATTTTGATGTTTAAAACAGTTCGGTTTAGCAATATAACTAAGCATAGGTGCGAAGTATTTTAAAACAAGCAATATTTTTTTGAATTTGCACCTCTCGCCTCTGTTTGTTTAAATCCATTTATTCATGGAAATCCTAAAAGAATATTACCCGCATAAAAAATAAGTAATAAATAATTAATTATTTATTGAGAATTTAGTAAATAAATCGAATGGAATTCTTATTCTACAAAAGGCGAACTTTGCCACATTGCTATTTGATCAAGACTACATGCACGTTCTATGCATTAGGATTTAAAGCCACGCGTTAGAAATGTATCATAATAAACTGTTAACATTTTTTATACTTCACAATCATCTAAACAGAATCCGTGCTTAGTCTTCCTACTATTGGCACTACTTGCTACAATAAATTATCAGAAACAATACAAAGTAAATTCAGTTTTTATGTGCAAATGAAAAGTGTTTAGAAAAAATTAATACGTCGCACAAAATCCAAAAAAGTGGGTGTGCGCTACAAACGAGAATCGAAAATTTTGCACCGCGCCCGTTACTCAATTATCAATCATCGTAGCACGGTCACATTTACGGCACAATCGATTCAAGTGTATCGATACAATAGCCATTATTCACCCCATAAATTAGTAATCGAATCAATGTAATAGGCCGCGACTAATTTTTGAACGCACCATTCGAAACGGTCTCAACTTTTGAACGTAGAAACTAGCTGGATGTGTTAATCGGATAGAAAATTAACATTTATTTTATTAATATCGATTAAAAAGTGAAATATGAAAATAAACTGTCATTTATTTTTTATTTATTTTAAAATACTATAATATGCGACAGCTATTGCCCTTTTCTAAAATAATACAAAGACGCAAATTACGTTGTCTAAAAATAAAGAGTCGTTTTAAAATATGATGACGATAGTCATGAATAATTTAGGTAATTACTAATAACACATGTGTACAGTTTTAAGTAAGTTGTATGTAATTATAGTTCGTAAACTTTTATGTCTATAGCGCGACTTTTGCCGTCGCCGTCGGCGCGTAAATAAGACGTGATATATGCATTTTCACTACAACACAAATGCCATTTGACACACATGTAATAATTATGTTAACAGACACAACTACTTTATGAGAAATTAAATTATTAACAAAAAAGGGACATCATGCATAGCTTCACATGCTTGGCACTTCTAGTTATGGATGAGAAGCAATGTATCAATGCACAATTTAAGAAACGTTTAAGTCGTAATTCTATATACAAAAGGCACATTTTTCTGTGAGAAAATTCATACCAACATGTTACCGCTGTACTAAAATATCTTATACAATTTTAATTGATTTGACACGATCATAAGATACATTTTGTAAAAATACCAAGAATATCCTTTTAAACAATGCTAGGTAAAAATCTTAATACCTAAAATTAATGACGGTGAATATTTTTTTGAAAAATAAAATTATTAGCAATGTATTTTTCACATCAATATAGTCTACATTGTAGACTACAATATTATTTGATATTTTAGATGTATCTTTGTCATTAATTTTGTAATTTTAAATTATAATAAGTATCACACTTGGCTGGAATTACTTAACATGCACATGCATTGTAAGTGGGTACTAAAATTCACATCCACAAAAATAACACAAAGTAAAGAAATAGGAAAAGATTAATACCTGTTCTGTAAAATGGTTAAAACTGTGTAATTTTATCCAAAGAATGAATTTATAAAACCCCATGCAAACTAATTTTATGTAACACGATCCCCAAAATAGGTATTTTTGTGTCTACAGTAATTGAAACGTAAAACATAATTATTTAATGTGACCTGTGAAATATAAGATTTTTGTTCCATAGGTACGTACCTTTTGCCATTTCTCCGTCTCCGCTTGGTGGCGTACACGGTACCAAGTTGGCTGGAGTGTGGCTGTGGTGGCGGTGGTCGGAGCAGGCTTGCGTCCACGCATCCCTCCAGCGCGAAGCCAACCTGCCCGCTCCAACCACCGCACAGCTGCAGCTTCGGCTCCGCGGCTATCTTGGCGGCTTGACTCACACTTGCCCACCAACCAAGTCACTGCTTCACCCTCGTAATAAATCCTGACTTTACCCTTAATTGTTTTTTCAAATCTTTCCTTTTAAGCCTTGACTTGGCGCGACTTGGCTTGGCGCAACTTGGCGGCCGCCAAGTTTTCCCGACGCTTTTGCGAGATTCGCGCTCAATCTCACTTTTCTATGCCGTTCCGTGATGAGTCACTTGGCTGATCTGTCGGTGACGTTTTATTCAGTTTTCTTTGTTAAGTTTCTTTTTCAGTACCTAGATGTCGATGATTCTGAATTTTGATTTGTAGTCCAATAAAGTATTTATGTTTAATATCAGAAATTTCTTTATCTCCAAAATGTGAGTTTGAAAATTTTCTCTCATAGGTTTGGTAGGATATTTACGGGCATTTTATTCTGTCTACCTCAAATAAAGTAGAATTTGGAGAATCATCGACTGAATTTGGAAACTCGACTCGACAATGGCCTCGTTTCTGGCGGTCTATTAGAATTACCGATTCGTAATTATATTATCCGGTACTGAAGGCCACTCTTGATCCTTTGTTTCTTCCAGTTATTACGAAGTTCTTTGGCCGCCTTTTGCTGAACAACATCTACTGCAATTTTTATTCCCAATCCTGTTATATTTTTTCTAAACTTTCCATAGAAGATAATAGTCTCTCTCTTTGGTACTCTCAAACAAGATGAATATAGGTATATAACACAATATTAAACTACAGATAAGAAAAATACTAGACTAAATTGTGATTATTTTACTCATTAATCTTTTTTGGAAGATTTTCTAAATGTACCAGGACATTGCATTCAAATAAGAATCTAATTGGAAGAATTATGATCCACTTTCAATAATAAACTTTTACGCCGAATTTTCAGCAATTTATAACCCTTATATTGAGCTTTATTTTACACAATAATTTAGTTTTATATTTTATGACATTAATAGAGACATGACAAAGTTTATTTATGTATTTATACAATACTTGGCCTCGTTGGTTGAGAGTTTGTTTGTGTTCCTCCGCCAGAGGTCACTGTTTTCAGCCGATCGATTACAAGGTGGAATGTCCAGGTTTAAATCGTAGCACTCTGAAGTCGATCACAATCTGCTCTCTCAGTTATAAACACTGTTTATTTCAAAAATCCAATTTGAATCCTCATTATACTAACCCATAACACTATTTCTAGCACTCAAGTACGTATTTTCAGTCATGTCACTGGAGATTTAACACTCATTGTCACTTGTAAAGTTTTTAAAATAAATCAGTTTTTATTTTTATTTTTTATGTTCACGTGTTCATTTGAGGTTATACTTTATCATGTGTGATGATACACGCGGCGCCACCGGCAAGCGCCCGATGTGGTTTGGTGGCTCGTTCGCCGAGACCCCTAACGGAGATGGGTGGCGCCTAGTCTGAACACGCCCACCGCCTTCAGCCGACCAATCGCAACCCTCCGTTACGTTCAAAGCGTATTCTGGGACGTATTGAGTGCAGTATGTTTTTATTTTTCGAAACAAATGCACATTTTCTTTTATACTTTTTGTTTGGAGTATCTTTTTTAATTATATTACTTTTATTGCTGAAATAGCTTCTGCGATGCCAGTTTCAATGTTAACGTTTATAAGTAAGGAGAGTTGGCATTTTTAGATTTACAAAATACAGAGCGGTTGTGCTTTGTTGTGCTTTAAACTTTCGTCCATTCGTTGTACGATATAATTATTTAAGAAATTTGATTAATATCTAGTCTTTATCTTTTATTAATACTATAATAATATCATTGCGTATAGAAATATCCAAAGTAGAATGACTAAAGATAAAGATGTATTTTTCATAAAATAACTCACACTCAAACTTAACTTTATTCATTTTGAATGGTCAATTTTTAATTATAAATATTATTTTTGTCGCACGTCTCATCCGCTCGATCCAAATCGATGTAAGACCGTATAATTTTTTCTTGGCAACACTAAGCGCTACTGAGAAAAAAAAACTCTGTGCAATGACGTGACATTACTGTCATTACACCGGTCGAACGGGAAGTATAGCTTTATTCTCTCTAGAAATTGTGGTTACATATTTCCTACATGTACCTACCTATAAGGTGATACAATTAACTATTTTGCGGTACTATACATTGGCATTCTAAATACAAACTAAAAGATAATACACTAAAATTTTATTATAATTTAATTCAAGTACCTATTGTACATCTCCAACAATACACATGTGAGTGTAAAAAATATAAATCAATAAAACAGTGACGCATGCAGACAAGTTTTCCCTCGATACGTCCCATGGCAGGTTGAGTGACGTCACAAAATGGCCGCCGGCAGAGGGCGAGTTTTCGCATTTTCCCCTCGACCGTCGACATGGACACACTGACGCCTGGCCTTGTTATTAGCGAACACTCCTGGATTGCTCGCGTAGACAATGTCTAAAACCCACCTTCATTTTGTAGCCCTTGTTTGTCGAATAGTATTAGGTGTAATAATATTATGGTTTCGACCTTCGTAGTTTAGTGGTTAGCTGATGCTTACCTTTTATTTCAATGTCACAGGTTGTATTCCATGTAGCGGCAAACTCGTGAAATGTAATAATTATCATTACCATGAGGCTTATTATTTTCTATCTTGGGTCGCTTCGAAGGGTGCTAGATTTGTTGAGAAACAGCAACATAATACATACCAATAAAAACAAAATTTAACTATTTTCTCATTACTCGGGTACTTACTTCCATAATTCCAGCAGAAGCATATATTTTATATAAATAATTGACGCTTGATTTTTGGGTCACATTATGTAAAGAATGATATTGCTACCTATGTTGTTTCTCTTTATTTTGATTGGAATAATAATGGGTGGAAGAAGTGATTGTGCCTGGGTGTAATAAAAAGGGTCATAATTTATACCCAAATACAAATAGATAGAATATATGCATATGAGGACCTCGGTGGCGCAGCGGTTAACGCGCTCGGTCTGCGATTGTTGAAGTAGGTAAAGCAACTTTCGCAGAGGCCGGTCATAGGATGGGTAACCACAAAAAAAAGTTTTCATCTCGCGCTCCTCCGTGCTTCGGAAGGTACGTTAAGCCGTTGGTCCCGGCTGCATTAGTAGTCGTTAATAACCATCAATCCGCATTGGGCCCGCGTGATGGTTTAAGGCCCGATCTCCCTATCCATCCATAGGGAAGGCCCGTGCCCCAACAGTGGGGACGTTAATGGGCTGATGATGATGATCTGTTTTCCATGAAATTAGAAGGTTAAATGAAGAAAAATTTTTACAGCGCCATCTGTATTATTCAAGGAACGTAGCCTGGAAATTCCATCATTATAAACTGTTGTCAGATGTAGTCTTTTTTCGATTGTCAGAACAAATTACTTATTACCACTTTTTGATTCTCTGCGCTGCGCTCATGTCGGTGGAGTAATCGCCATTCCTCTCTTCTTCCCGCCAAATCCTTCACCTCCTGATACGACACGACCTGCACCTGATTTAGGTAGGTACTCCTTGTAAATTTTCTCTGTTATGTCAATGTTTTATAGCAGACCACCTGTCATGTTGATCTACTCGCAACAGAAAGCTCGACTAGGTGTGAGTTCTTAGTTCATATTGCAATGGATGTACCTCTGACCGCCCCAATTACGATATAGTCGCGAGCTTATATTATTTTAGCAAACAAACAAAATTACCGTGCCAAAATTATTTGAATTCTAAAATCCGTGTTCCTCAAAAAAAAAAAAACTAAAAAAGAAAAGGTCAATTGTCATAGGGAAGTTAACCACCAGGCTAAATGAAGTCAAACAGAAATTGCTACCTTTGCAATGTGCTTGCAATTGTCACTCCCGTATTCTTAGATGTTCACTCAACTTTTCCTCGACTCGATTCGGCCTCAGCTTAGTATTTTAAGTTGACATTTACGCCTTCGACTTGAGGACTTTTCCCAATTTCATACTGCCAACATAATAATACGAAAATAATGACGTCATGCCATACTAGAGTAAATTCGAGTTAAGGTTAAAACGCCATCTTCTTCGATCGTGTGGGTTGTGAGGTGGAGCACCAACCTCATCAACCCTGGTGTCAGGGTTACTATTGAGCCGCCAAAGGCCTGACATGGCTCATATAACGACTACTCATTTACATCAGTAAGTAGCAACCGGTACTAACGGCTTAACGTGCCTTCCGAAGCACAGATCATCTTACTTTCGGACAATCAGGTTATCAGCCTGTAATGTCCTAACCAAACTAGAGACCACAAAGTAATTTTTGTGATATGTCCCCACCGGAAATCGAACCCAGGACCTCCGGATCGTGAGCCCAGCGCTCAACCACTGGACCACGGAGGTCGTTGCGCCATCTAAGAATACGGATTTTGAACTGAGTTCGAGAAAGCTTTGTGGTCGCCTAAACTGAGATCGGAGTTGAAGAAGAGTCGAGTGAACAACTTAGAACACGAATATCAGATTACTCGTAACAGTTCTGATGCCACCCAGTGGCATTACGCACCCAAATCTTCTATGGCGTCATCAGGATTTTTCAAATAAACAAAAAAGTAATAGTGAAAATTCTTACAGCGCGTATTTTGCTCTGTTTTCAGCTTGCTGCGTTTCGCTAATAGAAGCAATTCTCCAACTGTCCTGTATGTTGACAGGTTATCAGTCCATTGCCTGTAATTAGACCACCCCGTAATAACATGATGGAATATTTTCTCTATAGCATTCAAGCGTCCTTTATCACCTAGAGTTATGTTCTCGACGTTTTGATAGCTTTATTTTTTTCTGTCCAGTATTTTGCGACACGGACAGCATTTTCGGCAGCATTCATAAGTTCCTCCCGAGCTGACCAGACCGACCAAGAAATCCTTTAGTAGACTCTTAACACAGGTTGGCCGAAGTAAAGATAACCTGTCCAAGTGAAGTTTTCTGAACGAATCGGAACTAAGCTGCGAGTGTGGTGTTACGCCACAGACTATGGCTCACGTGACGTCTTGCCCCGCGTGCCCTGAAATCTAGAGTTATAATGCGTCAATAGACGCAGTCAAAAGAAAGCGAAAAAGCAACATAGGTGGTTGTACTTTTACCAACATAACATAACATAGGCTTACGACTATCTCAATTGGGTCAGGTAGAGGTACATACATCGCATGATGAACTAAGTACCTACTTCTCATCAAGCTTTCTGTTAGACCAATGTTTTTTCACTACTGGCCACTGTACGTATATACTAGTAATTGAAATAGGACATACAATAAAATAATTTTACAATCGGCAACCCACGTCCATTGCCCTATAAAGCCATGATAAAAACTTATAGTCGACAATAATGGTAAAAAATCAGAACTAAATAGGTATTTTACTGCGACCATTAAGTATATTATGAACAAGGTCGCAAGTTAGCGTGATGAAATTATTAAAATGTTAGCATAGTGCCCATGAGTTCTATATGGTTTCATTATGAAAATATCTACAGGAAATCACGAATATTGTGTACCTACCTTTTATAAACGTTTTAAACTTTACTCCTATTCACTTAGTTTTTAGTTGTTACTTAATTTCACAATGTACTCGTAAGTTATCAAGACTTGGCTTAGTAACACAAACCAAACTAAGAAATCAAATTATTTACCTATTTTTATAACTCGCACTTTGACGTACTCACAGTTAAACTAGAAACGAATACCAGTGAGCGATTACTTTAAACCAACTGCGCTCCATAAAACAGCTAAGGTTGTGTTGTGTGTCACCAGCTAATATCTCAAACGAGGAGCGCCGGTACGATTCCCGATACTGGACTTGCATCAAGTTATCAACTTATTTATAGTGCAAGTTTGGCTAACATAGTTCACTCGGCAATTGTGGGTGGCAATACGGCTTACCACCTACCACGTTAGTCTAACAGAAAACTCTGTTTATCTTGCAATAGGTATAGTACTGACTAGCCAAATTGATAATATAAGTTATGAGCTTCCGTAAGTATTATATCTCTTGAAAAGCTGAAGAGATATGTTAAAATAATATTGTAGACTTTAAAACGTAATTGCAGCCCTAACCGAAGCCCGAAATTGCGCATCTAGAGCCACACCAGGGCATGGCCAAGTTCCAAAAGTGTAGTTAAATATAAAACGATATGATTTATAAACCTCCCACCCCGCTACAGTGACACCCCTGACTGTAAATCACAAATGAATTGCCGAAACTCACGCATTTACGAATGTCTACTGGAGTCATTTGGCCTGAACCTCGAACATTTAATGACGCTAGCTTCAGACCGGTTCAGAACTGTCTTCGGTTCCACTGTTAATTATTTTTTAATGATTTCGTATTCATTTATGCGCGCATAATATTACTTAGACATATAAATGTGTTCTTACATCATATCCAGGTGTATATACATTGAGTAACAATTTCAAACATTCGTACGTAATTATTTGCTTCATACCGTAGTCAAATTTCAAGTTCAAAACTTGACACTGCACGATATGATGGCATTATTGGTTGATACTGCTGATGTCAAGACGATCAGAAGAATGATACCTTTCTTCTCCTATCGTGTGGGTTGTGATGTGGAGTACTAACCTCATCAACCTTGGTGTAAGGGTTACTAATGACCCACCAAAGGCCCCTGACATAACTCATGTAACGACTACTTACATCAGTAAGTAGTAACCGGGACCAACGGCTTAACGTGTCTTCCGAAGTACGGATCATCTTACATTCTGACACCATGGTTGATGAGGTTGTTAATCCACCTCTCAACCCACACGAGAGAAGAAGAAGACAGTTTATTATATTTAACACGAATACGAAATGGGGCATTTCAACAACCTGACAAAACGGTTGATGGAGAGCACGGGACCCAACCTCCTGAATACACTGGGGTCGGTCGAACTTGTTGGAACCTTCGGTTCCAGGTTTCTGACACCTACTCATAGAGGTTTAATGAAGCCAGAGGATCTTATATTTTTTTTGTTTTAACTTTTTTTATTTCTTTATTAAATCTTAATACTTACTATAACTTATATATATTATATATATACAATTTGTCAATGCCCTGCAAAACTGTTTAAACAGTTTGTCTGCAGGAAAGAGTCTCTACTAGTAATATGAACTTATTTCTAATAGTAATTTGTAAGTAGGAGCACAGTGAATGTATGACATTAATTAAAAAATAATAATTTAACTATTAATTACATAAATTTGCTAGGACTCGAGTTTAAAAGTTATTGTTTAAGTATTTTTTTTTAATATTTACTTTTATTTGGTTCTAGACGTTTGTTCTCAGGCAAACTATTCAGTAAGTAGGGAAGTCTCTTTTTTAGAGTTCTATCGCCATAATAATTAATGATTCTAGGTACTTCGAATTTGCGCGCACACCGTTTTCGTGCTATAACTATGGCTTGCTACAGGTAGTTGGACCTTATACAATGTCTTTGTAAAAAATAATTGTTGTCTGCAATTTTAATTTCTTATCTTAATTATTTTTAACCTAACTAGAAAAAAAATATATAATTTTAATTTGATTACGTAAAATTGTATTTGTAATTACTTAAATATACATCAAAACAATGGTAAGTAGCGACATCTTCCGGCATCCGTCTATACTTTCACAGCTCTACAGCTCACGGGCCACGGCTAACAGAAAGGGGAAGTTTGTTGGTTCTCGCCAAATCAATAGCACCCCTGTCGCGTACCTTTATAGCGTAACATCGTCTCTACCATCCATATGACTAAACAATAATACTTTGTTATGTCTACCTCGGTGGTCAAGTGCTGCAACTTGCCACCATCGTAGCAGATGGAATACCAGTCTCTGTTTACCACGGTGGGAAATAGGCGTGAGTTTATGTATGTGTCTACCTCGGTGTTGTATCATTACTTTTATATAACTTCCATTTTAAAAAGAACATTTTAGAATGTCATTTAAGTTTTTAAGATGCTAACAGATATAACATTTAGAATCAAATTTTTACGATTAGGGTTTTCGAATACCATAAATAAACATGATTATACTTAAATAGTTTTAAAACTCATATCATATGCAATTTTGATATTATCCAAAACATCCGAACGCGCCTTCTAAGAACCTATATTCAATTTGAAATTCAAACCACAAAAGCTTAATTTATAATTCGAACATATGCCACGTGAAATTTCACCGATAATCGTCGACTAATTCGATACGATTCAAAATTTAAATCGAGAATTTGCCCGATTTTTTTACGATGTAACCGTGGACGCCGGCGCCGCTAACGTTTGACTCGAAGAAAACTGTCAATCAAACTTTGCTGCATATTATTATTTAGGGTATTGTAATCACAAAAACGGCTCCGAATTGGAATTTCGACATCGACAGGTCGGTTCTTTTTTACAATACCTAATTGTGTTGTGTCTTGCGGCTGTGTAATTGTGTCCCGAGCTAGGCGGGCGACGTAAAAAACGCACTTATTATTACTCGTTGTTCTTTTTTTAAAAATTGGTCTTATCCCTAATCTTCTATTGACACGGTAATGAGAGCCGAAAATATTGTACGGTTGGGTTTACACAATAGTGCAGTGGAGACTCCTAAAATATATTTAATAATAAAGTTTTAAAACCTTTTAATAATTGAGAAGTATCCTAGGGCAAAGTAAATTATGAAATTCTGATATCACTAAATATAGACGTTTTTCTATTTAAGAAACAAGAAAGAATAATGTAATAATAAGTGCGACATTTTGTCACGTTTTTCTACGACGTCATAGGTTGCTTTTTTATACAAATTCGTGTTTTGACGTTTAGTTAAAAGTAACTGAATTGATTAGTGGGAAGCTACCCTATTGTCGTCACGGATTTCATAAGGGTATTTGTTACAAGGGTAATTTTAATTAATTAATTACTATGGAATTTGTATGAAAGATCAACCTGTGACATAATAGAAAAATGTGACAAAATGACGCACTTATTATTTCATTTTTTCTGTTTTAAAAATCACCAATAAAAGAAAACTTATTTACCACCTTTGGATCTGTCTTTATTTTTTTCTTTAATTTTTATCGAGGGTTTATTTTCTGTCTTTATTTAGTTATAAGAATTATATAAGTTATCTTTAACCTAGGCAACTACCCAAGTGTCAATATATCTTAATAGGTATACTCGTCGAATTTATGTTTGCGAGTCTAAAAGTCGAGGTCTTGGTCCTTGAACTAGCCACTCTAAGCATCCCCAAGTCTGCCTCAGCCACCGGACGGATTTGGTTCCGTGAAACTAATCAGTCTAAATAAGTAAATTGACGAGAGCTCACATTCGTCACGCGATCTCGACCCGTTCGGATACCGAATACGTTTTTAAATACGGCATTGTACCACCGAATCAATGCTGAAGCTTAACATCAAGGATACAGTAGTTTAAATTATATGCTACAGGTATGCAGACACTATAGGAAGATAATAATAGGTATCTAAGTCAAAACTAGGCGTGTTCTTAGAAGGCGGTAGTGCTTACAAACGTATATTAGTGCTTTGTAATGATTCAGAATAGCTAGGAGCAAAAATGTTAAATAAGAGTACTTGATATCCCAGCTATATCTGCTTCCTTGACATCTCAAGAATACTGTAGAAGTCAATGAGGCTGTTACTGTATAATTTGCGTCAGCAACAAAGCTGCATACTATGCCGAGAAAATAAAGTTTCTACAAAAATGCGGTAGTAGGAAAATTTATTATTATTATTTTTAATAACAGGAAGTCGAATTGCTGGCCTATGTCGTACATCATTGCAAACGCGATTCCGTTTCATTAATTAACCCCAGATATTAAAAAAATATATTCACGCATTACTACGTGGTAAATAAACGCGCGTTCGTCCTCACACGCAAATGGTTTCAGAGTACCATTTATTTACTTTTTAACGACCGATTAATAGTAAACGTACACGATACCGCTGCAATTGAAATCAAACTTCTTTGTAAAGTGTCGAATATACCTTGTAGTTTGCTAATAAGCCGTTAAGGAAGAACCCAGTATAATTGTAAGACAATTTATTGCTTCTTAAACGTTATTACAGGGAACAGTAAATCAACAGTAGCTCTTGTACGTGTCGTATCGGCTCGGTATACTAAATTATGGATTGCACGCTTTGTTCATTGTTTCTCAGTTGCAGATAAATTACAAGCCATGCATGAAAAGCTTTGTATGCCTGCAACGTTGTTTTCTACAGGAAAACGATGCCCCTAGTCGATATTTTTCTCTGAACGATAGGTATACTATTTTTTTTATTAAGGATAATTAAAGAGAAAACGAACGTCACTCGTGTCTTGTAAATAAGTACTTAAATTAAAAAATTCCTTTTGGACACAAAAAGATCGAGACTAACTTGTTCAGGTTGAGCGATGTTTGAAAATCAATGTAAGTATGTAGGTATGTGTAATTTATGAGGTGGTAATAAAAAAAATGAACTCAATATTGATGACAATAGATAGTTCATCATCCTTTTCTAGCATCTATCTCGTTCATTCATTAATTAAAAGATTTTGGGTTAAAAAATCTTATATAAGGTACCTATATCATGTGTATTTTTAATCTGGTTATAAAAAAAATAGATGTTGTTGATAAGCGACAGTTTAGTTAATCAATGCTTATTTGTTTTTAGATACTTTAACTTCATATTTGTAATAAATTCATACTTGTACGTAACGAGTTTTATTAAGCATTCCAATCCCTAATAAAATTTTAGACACTGGATTGAAAGTAATTTCAAAAAATTGAAATTAAATGAAATGTATTTGACCTAACACGGAAATGTTGTCTATGTAGTGAAAACTGATTGCATTTTTATCAAAATTATCAACATTTAATTGACGTCTGCAGACACCTTTTAATATGCAAATGGTATGCGCATATGGGCTGCAAATTGCGAAACTAATAACAATCGTACTGCGTGGAGTATGATTGCTAGATCTACATTATTTTTTTTCTATTATAATTGCGATCTTTCAAGTGTTTGTAATTAAATGAAGTAATAAAGATACGTCGTAAAATCATCGCAGCGACGGTTAGCGTTTTATTGCAATTGTGTACGCATGCCACCCACAACATCACACTACATTTTTACGAGTTTAGTGCTAAATCGATAGAAAGCTAAAAGTAGTTAATTAAGACCAATTTCGTACGCCCGACAATAAATAAAGTAACCGCATACCAGTATAATATCCAATTGATATTAATATTTA